>NC_067400.1:302182398-302876564 GCF_016432865.1 Antechinus flavipes | reverse complement strand
CATTTTAAAGGTTACAGAATCTCAAAATAATCTCTGAAGCCTTTTCTGACTGTTGGCTGTGAGAGTATTTATTTTGTCCACTGAAATCTCAAGAGGGATAGATAGGGTATGGGGTCACACCTGTTGCTTCAGGCAAATTATGTGATTTATGCCTATATGACCCCTACGGTCATGCTATGGAGAACTGAGATCCCCAAAGTGTAGGAGGGAACAACCCCCAACTCTTTCATCTGTGAGTCTCTTAAACTTATGCTGGCACCTGTTGGACCATCTGTGGGATCTTCACAAGGCACTATGCTCATAAAGAACAAGAAAACCTAACCAAATTTATGCTGCTTCTGTGTCAAGGACTTCTAGGACATCTTATTATGCTATTCATCCTTTCTGAAACTCTGTCTGTGGATGTGTCTGTACACATGCACATATAAACTATGTCACCTACTCAATTATATTCAAATATGGAATAAATCTATAATTTGTAGACATTTCTTTCATTTAGATCACAATCCTTCAATGACCTAGTACAAAATAAAAACAATAGCTAGTATTTACATAATGTTTTAAGGTTTATCTCCCATACTTGTGAATTCCAATGAGTAAAGGTGTAAACACAAGCATTGTATTAATTAGTTCTACTTAGTATCTTGTTTCAGGTTCTGGCCCAAAACATCAACTCTAATGAGTTAGCAGTTTGTAAAAATTTTAACAATAAAACATCTCATACAAATTATCTCATTTGATCACCTCACAACAATTTTGTGATAAAGTTACTATCATCAGAATTTTATAGATGAGCAGGTTGAGACTGACATAGGTGAAGTGACTTGCTAAGAGTTACACAGCTGGTAAGGGTCTGTCAAATAGAACTTTCCTAGTACAGCCTAGTACAGTTCTGGCCTCTGTGCCAAAGAAAGTAAGTGAGTTAGCAATTTGAGTGCAGAGTTAGCCTGGGGAGATGACTGCTACCTTCTGAAACTCAGTTTTAATTGAATGAGTGAGTGAGTTCAACAACATTTCATCCATTCTTGAGTGCAGAGCAAGCCACTCTGTGTAGTATCCATGAGACAAGCTGCAGGCTCTGCTCTAGTGTAATTTATAGTGCATGAACTAAAGAGTGTATGTAATTAGTATCTTTTGAACCTGCTCAAAATGGACCTAGAAAGTATGTGTGTGTTTTTGTGTATTTGTGTGTGTGTGTATGAAAGTTGGGAAAAGAAAGGAGGGAAATAGAAAGAGAGGACCATGGCAATTTAATTTCATATCATTTGGGTCTTTTGAAGAAAGACTTTTTCAAGAATCTAGTATTATGTTTTATGTATTTTGACACATAATAAATGTTATGTATATATGTAAATATGTATATGTAAGGTATTTATTATCTGTCAACATATAGAACACAATACTAAACTACCAATAAATGCATATTTACTGTGTGCAATGCTTTGGGGAATGTGAACCAAACATACAATTTTGAGTGTTGAACTAGAAGAAGCCTCAGGGACCATCTAATTTAACTATCTAATTTTTTTTTTAAATGACAAAGCTGAGAAAACCCAGAATGGTTAAGCATTTAGTCCAAAATCAAACAGATCTAAGAAAAAACTCCTTGGATTCATCCTGTGGCCTCTGATTTTAAAGACAGTCTCTTTCCAGGATATAGAGATAAGATTCCTGGGTAAATAAAGGAAATATGAGAATGAGGGTCTTACTGCTTATTTTTCTTATTTTGATGAAAATTAGACTTATAAATTAAAACAAAAATCAATATTATACTATATAGTTTGATCTGGAATCATGGGACTTAATAAAAAGACGTTTCAGATTGTAGCTCTTGAAGGAATTTTTGCTGAAATGAATGATGAAAGGAAATCTAAAAAAAATTGAAATTGTGTCAATAATAATTTTGAATATCTAAAAGGAAATACAGAGGGGAAAAAATGGGCCTGTGATGATCTGTTTGAGTTAGTTTTGAGAAAAAATGGACCAATAAATCAATAATATCTTGTTACCATATCTATTAAATAGAAACTTAAAAATTAAAAAAAAATCTAGATATTAAAATTATGCAACAAAATAACAAAATTCTCTGTACCTTTTGATGCAGAAATCTCACTCTGGTCATATACTCTAATGAAATCAGACAGAAACAAAGATTCATACCTTAATATGATTTCAGTGTACCATCTCTATGTATGATACCAAATAGCAATGTACTTTTAAACTGTAATTTTTGTAGTACCAAATCATTGGGGAAAAAAATTGGATGCTTATTGATTGGGGAATGATTGAAAAATGTGACACATTAATGTATTAAGATATAATATGAAGTTTTTTATGAGGAATTCAGAGAAACACAAAGATTTGCATGTACTGATTCAGAGTGAAATAAAACAATCAATCAAGAAATATTTATTAAGTATCGAGTATATACTATGCCATGAATCAGGGTACAAAATGGAAATTAAATGAGTGAAACAAAAATGAAACAACCCCAGTTTTTAACAGACTACTACTAAACTAACAAGTGCATGCTCTGAGCCAGGCACTGTGTTAAGTGTTAAAAATACAAATACAAATGTTAGAGAAAGTTAATCTCTGCCCATAAGAAATTTCTATTTTATGTAGACATAGGTAATTTTTCAGCATTGACAGTTGCAAATCCTTTTGTTCCAACTTTTTTCCTTCCTTTCCCCCACCCCTTCCTCCAGATGGCAGGTTGATCAATACATGTTAAATATATTAAGGTATAAGTTAAATACAATATATGTATACATGCTCAAACAGTTATTTTACTGCATAAAAAAAAGTAGGACTTTGAAATAGTACACAATTAGCCTGTGAAGGAAATCAAAAATGCAGGTGGATAAAAATAGAAGGATAGGGAATTCTATGTAGTGGTTCTTAGTCATCTCCCAGAGTTCTTTTGCTGGATGTAGCTGGTTCCGTTCATTACTGCTCTATTGGAACTGATTTAGTTCATCTCATTCCTGAAGATGGCCATGTTCATCAGAATTGCTCATCATATAATATTGTTATTGAAGTATATAATGAGCTCCTGGTCCAGCTCATTTCACTCAGCATCAGTTCATGTAAGTCACTCCAGGTCTTTCTGAAAACATCCTGCTCGTCATTTCTTATAGAACAATAATATTCCATAATATTCATATACCAAAATTTATTCAGCCATTCTCCAATTGATGGTCATCCACTCTGTTTCCAGTTTCTGGCCACTACAAAGAGGGCTGCCACAAACATTTTTGCACACATGGGTCCCTTTGCCTTCTTTAAAATCTCTTTGGGATTTAAGCCCAGTAGTAACACTGCTGAATCAAAAGGTATGCACAGTTTGATAACTTTTTGAGCATAGTTCCAAATCACTCTCCAGAATGATGGCCCTAATCTTTCTGCAATACTGATTTCATCATTTTGCTTCCCTTTTTGTGAACACTTCATAACTTTTTAATATCTACCACAAGGCCAATACCTATGTTTGATTTTCAAGTCCTTCCAAAATATAATTGAAAGCTACCTAGCTAACTTTCCACCTAGACTTCAGCTATTCTCCACCACATATCCTCAGCTTTAATTAGATAAGACTTCTCATTGTGTACCATACATGCCATCTCTGTCATTTTGCTCATGTTATTTTCCTTGTCCCAGAATTCCCCTCCTCTCTTTTGTATCTATTTAAATCCTATTCATACCTGAAAACTCAATTTAGCTAATAAAATCAACCTTACTCTGTGTATTCTCTGAACTTCAGTTAAACTGATTTAGTCAGCCTCTACATAATAATTCTTTAACTGTTTCATATTTCTTACTTATTTTCTCTTACCTTCTTTCCCTTTATTATCACTAAGTAGATTGTAAGCTTCTTAAAGGCAGAGGTAATATATTCCTATATGGTACCTAGCATAGTACTGAGTACATAGAAAGTATTGACTAAAACCTGTAACTGATTGATTAAAATGAAGGGACCAAATAACATAAAAGAGCCACAGATGCTCTTAACAGCATATGAGACTTTTTTTTAAAGATGTAAGTTCTTTATTTAATTTTTTTAAACTTCAAATCAAATTCCACAAAGCCCAGTGAGGTTAAATGATTTGCCAAATGTCATACATTATAATAGGAATCAGTCAGGACTTGAACCTTTAGCTCTAGATCTAACATTCTTTATTCCACTATTCCTCTGCTGCCTCTTCTTTCATATCATGTAAGTCATTTTCTGAAAGTTTTATCTCTATGTAGTATGAGTATTGATGGAGAATACTCATAGAAAAGGTTTAGAAGGAAAAAAGACATCAAAGACTCATAGAATCATAGGATTTAAAATTGGAAGGGACCTTGGAGACCCTCTCATCCAAATCCCTCATGATTCAGATTTTGAAATTAAGGTCCACAGAAGGTTGGCTTGCTGAGAACAGAACATAACTTGCTCTTTCCCTTGATGCTAAAATAAAGGATGTGGGTGGAATATTAGTGAATTTGCTAAAGTGAACTTGGAAAAATATATTTCTCTTGAAAGAAAAAAATATCTTTTTGAAATATACTGTGCTAGTTCTAAGAAGTAGAATTGGATGTATATGGGAAAGTAGCACCAGCACTCAGTGGACCATCAGATCAAGAGAAGTAGTATATACTCCCCATGTCAGGACCCAGTGACTTCCCATCTTAGTTGCACATGAGTTCTCAACTCAGATACTTTGTTCCATTCAATTCAGAACCATCTTTATAATTTTGGTCCCTACCTACATTGTCTTTTCCACACTTCTGATATTAAAAATAATCTCTTCAATAGTCAATCTACTTTTATTCTTTTATTTCTAACATGATACATCTGATAGCTTCAGCTCATGCTTGTTTTTTGCTTATTTGGATTCTTCTACAATTATAATCTTTATCACTTAAGTTAGTATTGCTTCATACTGTTTGCAAATTACAGCAGTATTTAGTAAGCTTCAAAAGAAGGTGAAGTCACACAGATATTTTAAAAAGTCATAGCAATTATTTTTGTAGTTGTAAAAAAAATTCCTAGAAACTTATGGTTCCTATAAACTGTATGACCATACTAATAATAGTAAAATATGAATATAATGTGAGTCTACTGTGCTGTTAGAAATGATGAAAAAGATGGTTTCAGAGAAACTTAGGAAAGGCATATGAATTGATGCTGTGAAGTGAGATAATAAATTTGTACTATAACATTGCAAAGATAAAAAAAAACTTTTAAAGACTTAAAAATTCTAATTAACAAAATGAATACCCAGTATTCTGACAACCATTAGAACTAATCAATAATAAAGCATGCCACTCACTTGCAGTCAGAGAGGTAATTCAAGATTTTGTTTTTTGTTTTCCTTATTTCTTTTCCAGTGGGGATGAGGCATTGGAAGATTATAAAAGGGAAAGAAATCAAATGTATATTAATTGACAAACAATTGAAAATCAGTAGAATCAGTTCAGATGCTGATCATAAAACTTAGAACTAACTTTGGAGATGAAATTCAGATCCTTTCTTTTAAAGATGAGGAAACTAAGTGTGGTGCCTAAACAATTATTAAGCACAGTCAGATTTGTAACTGAGGACATAGTGTTATAGGATATGAGAGAAGTGATTCTTTCTCTGTCATATTAATAATTAATTAATGAAATAGAACTAGGATTTTTTTCCAGAAGACAATAGTTTGTTTGGTATCTGAAGGACATTGATGATAATGAGATTGAATAAACTTTCTCCTCAGTCTTGTTCAGACTTCTCCAACTTGGGAATGCTCATTGTGCTCTACACAAGTTTAATGAATATAATTTCTTTGATTAAATAATAAAATAAAATAAATAAATAACTTTACTTAATAAATAAATAAGTAAAATGAATAATAAAATAAATAAAAAAATTAAATAAAATTAAAAATAAAATAAATAAGTAAAAATTAATAAAAATCAAATAATGAATGTTACATCTCCCAGCACCTCATTAGAATAGTTCCGCCTCTATTGTACTATTCATTGTCTCTCATTAGTTGTTAACCAATCAGAATTGATTATTATCTAAGGGCATTTAAACTTTGAACCCACTATTAAGATTAGTCATTGGAATTCCAGAGTGTCTCTGACCCATTTTATTGTCAATATGCTAGAATTATTAATAAAATGATTTATTACCCAGAAACTGTGTCTTTCAAACTTTTTTTTTTAAATCTCAACTGCTAGAAGAGACAGCTCATTTTATGGATTAGAAAACCGAAGACATCTGAATATAGCGACTGAAGTCACAGAGCTAGTAAATAATTAGATAGTCTTTTCCTTATCTAGTTTCCTCTACAATTATAATCTTTATTACCCAGGTTAGTATTGCTTCATACCATTTGCAAATTATAGCAGTATTTAGTAAGCTTCAAAAGGAGGCGAAGTAACACAGATATTTTTTAAAAGTCATAACAATTATTTTTGTAGTGGTAAAAAAAAAAAATTCCTAGAAACTTATGGGTCTTATCAACTGGGGAATGACCATACTAATAATTGTAGAATATGAATATAACAATATAAAGAATGATAATAAGAATATAAATAAAATAATCAGACCTAGAACCAATAAAAACAAATCCACTTTCTTTCCATCATTCCATGTGGCTTTTGTTTGGTAACTTGAATGACTGGTTCACTCCCTTCATGTAAATGACAGTCCTCTTTGGTAATATGGTTTTAGACACTGACACTAAGCTCAGTTATTCCTGACAACAACTTTTGTTTCTATTAATGATGGGCTTACTTTTGACTATTAACTCAGAGTCCTTGAAATATTGAGTGGTTAGAGTTTCCTGATACTGTCAACTGTCAGTTTCTTTGGATGATGTCTTTGCTTCACCCTTTTGGTTTTTATTTCTGTACTTTATTTTTTTATTTTTTTACTTCTAAGATTTAAATTCATCCCCTCACTTAGGGAAACCATGCCAAGTTTATTCCATTAGACCAGCAGTGAACAACTGTTACCCACTTGTCCCTATCTCTTAGCTGCCCTCTAGTGGCTTCTTTCTCTACTACCACACCTTATTAGGTTAACTCTTTTCTAGATTCGAATCACAAAATTTCAAGAGTTGGAAGTATCCTCTGAAAATTATCTAAATCAGGGATTCTTAACATGAAGTCCATGACACTAATAGATCTGTGGGACCTGTGAATGTGACCAGGAAAATTACATCTTTATTTTCAATAATCTCTAACTGAAATTGAGCATTTTCTTCAAAAATGAATGCAGGCAACAAAACACCCTTCTTTGAAGGAGTACATAGGCTTCACCAGATTGCCAAAGGAGTCAATGACCCTTCAAGAAAAAGTGGAAGATTTCCAATTTAAATTAAATTCTGAACATGGATTTCCTCTATAAAATCCTTGATAATTCATTGTCATGTAAAGACCTAAAACAATAGATGATTTATTATCTCATGAGGCTACTCAGGATACTTTGGAATAGCACTAATTTTCACTACTTATCACTTATATTAAGCCAAAGCCTGGCTTTTTATAATTCCTAGTCACCTCATGGTCTTGTTGTCTAGAATAATTTTTAAAAATTGTAATTACTTCCAGATGGTAGATCTTCAAATATTCAAAGATAGTATCATATCTATCTACATCATTTTCATCCAAAATAGAAAGGTGACAAAATACAGATATGGAACTTAAAGTCAGAGAATCTGATTGATTTAGATCATTGGGGGAAATATAGACAAGCCATTCTCATTATAACAAAGACTCTATTTCTCATAGGCACATTTACACATGACATGCTTAAAAAACGATGACCAAAGATGAGGAGGGAGCTCATTTTACATATCAGAAAACAAATACATAGTTCGGTGATAAGTATTCCCTTTGAAATGTTCAGTGACCTTTATTCTCTGACTTATTCACATAATTCTCCTACTGGAAAGCCTTGGTTATCAGAAAAGAATATAAAAATATAGTTAATCAAGAAAAACAAAGAAATATCTGATGTGTGGTGTTCAGAGTTGTTATTGCTGGTACAAAATCAAAAGATGAAAAAACATTCTGTAAAACTCTTTATACTGCCTGTATGACAAGCCAGCAAGCTCACTAAAGTCAATGTTCCACCGTGAGCATTGGACATTTCTAGAAAAGGAATACCTAGCATACAGCAAAGTTATTGGCTTCAGTCATTATTTTGACAATGCAGAATACACCTGGATTTAGATTGTTGGCACATTCTATATACCCTGAGGAATTTGATAGAAATGCAGCTTGGTATCCTGCTCTGGAAGTGATTTTCTGTGGACTGTGGCTGAATTTGGCAGTTTTTGTTTATGAATTCCATGAAAACTTATTCAGTATCTCCTCCCCCCACCAACCCTGGACTTTCTTTTTTGATCTTTTCACTAGTCACTTCTCTCCAACTGTTTTCTCAATTGTAGAGAGAAAAAGTTGGACTAGTCTTCCAAATCTCAAATCAAGGATAAAGCATAACAACTTTGATTTTCCTTTAGCAGTATTCTATAATTTAACTGATGAGTAATTTTTTGGAGGAGATTGAACCTGTGAATTCATAGGTATAAGGACTTCCCGTGAGGAAATTCCTAGCACCTGCTCTGCAACCAAGAAGGCAAGGAGGACTGTGAAAGTGGAGGAGAAAAAAAAAAGATCTGTAAGTAATAGAAATTTGAGCATACCCACCCCACCTCATTAATCTCTTTCCACCATTTGCTCATAGCTTTCTCCTTTATTTCTGGTTCCAAATAGACCTGCTTTCTGCCTCAGACTTCATGCTCCAGGCTATTCCTATGATCGTTCATTTCATCATTAATTTCCCAATTTTGTGTCTCATTCCTAGTTAATATAATAAACTAATAGAGGATAGCACAGTGCCTTAAATTTAGTATATTTGCAATGAGCAGTTGAAAAAGGACAGAAGAAAAGAAGGGAAAGAGAGAGGAATGGAGAGAAGGAAGGAAAGAAGAAAGAAAGGAAGAAAAGAAGAATATTAGAGGGGGGGAAAGAGAGAGAAAAGAGGGACAGATGAGAGAGGGTTTTAAAAGAATAAGAGAGATGGGGTTTGTGATAATGAATTTACATAGAGCTGTAAATTATCCTTTCATGAACCATATTTAAATTTTTGTTTAAATGGGTCTTGGGGCTAATACCTTAACCCAGTGTTGAGATTCTTAAATGAAATAAAAGGTCAGTAAAATACATATTCAAGAGTAAGTGAGCTTTTGGAAATTAGAAAATCATACCACTAAAATTAATTAATTCAGTTTCCCAATTTTCTTATATGGAAAAGGGAAAAGGAACTAGAACTCTAATTTCATTGACATAGTAATTTCCAATGAGAAAACACTTTGGGCCAAGGAAGAATGAATACCAGCATTTGTTTTTTAACTTTTGCTCTCAGAGGTCTGTATTTCTAAAAAAGTCCAGTTACATATTCAGGGTTGCAAAATTCAGAGATGATAACTGAAGCCGAGTGTTCCTGATTTGAGATCATCTCTCTGTTCACTGTACTATTATTTTCTTTTTGTAGTAATAGACTCAGTTCACTAGAGATTCTCTAGAGTAGCTTCTGTGTGTCCAGAGGATTTGGGGGCAGTAATGTATGTTCGTGAGCCAGCTAACAAAAATTAATGGCATTTATATAGCACTTTAAAGTTTACAACACTAGATTTCTGACATCAACATTCACCTTGCCTCCTCTCTCTTTTATCCCACCTAGATAATCAATTGCCAAATCTTGTCATTCTTGCTCCTCTAATACTCTTTTACCTTACCCTTTCTCCTTGCTCATAGTCACTATTCTAATTCAGATTCCTACTGTTGAGGTCTAGCTTTGGGGTACCAAAATGAAATTAGGGTTAAGGTCTAGTGGCAGGTTTGGAGTACAGATTCGACGCAAGGGGGTCTAGTAGCGGCGCGAGTTCCCAATAAAAGCATTTATTGGCCCAGAGAGCTAGATTGATAAAAGAGGTTTATTATTAGATAAGCAAAGGTAAAGTATAGGCGAAGGTAGAGATAAGGAGGGCACTGGACAGAGGGTCCAGTGGACAGAGGGTCCTCACATGGTAGCCATGTTTGGAATCTCTGCCAAGAGGGGTTCCCAGTGTGGCCTTTTTATAATAGGAGACTTAGCTCGAGGGGCTTTCGGGTGTAGCCCCAAAGTTGGCTCATATCCGGGTGGGGCTGGGAACAGGCCAAATCTTCTATTGGAATTCAAAAGGACCAGGATGTGTGAGTTAAAGAGCAATTTACATTATTAAGTAGGAGAGGGTGGGAATCTAGAGAGCAAGCTTTCCCGCATCACTACCACCTTTTTTCCTGGATTATAGCCATGGTTAATGTTTCAATCCCTCCCACACTCTAATTCATCCTTCACATTGTGGCTAGAGTAATCTTCCTTAATTACAAATCTGTTCATGGTGCTCTCTATTTAATAAACTTGTGTCACCCTGTTGACTTTAGGACCAAACATAAACTCCACTATTTGACTTTTGAAGCCTTTTATGCCTTAGCCCCAGTCTATCTTGCCAGGATAATTATCCATTACTCTCTTGCACTTTTCCGTTCAGCCTAAATGATTCTCTATTTCTTTCTCCCCCAAACCAAGCTCTGCCTCCATTCTTTTGTACTTGCTGCCCTGATTCTGTGACTTAAATGCATTCTTTCCTCAGTTCTATCTTTTAAAAATCCTTCACTTCTTTAAATGCACACCTCACAGAATACATGAAACCTCTCCAGATCTTAAGGGCGGTTCAACATTTCTTGGAAATTGTGAGATACCATAAGTTCTCCCTTTTCTTTTCTCTTAAAATGAGACAATTAGAGAGTTTTAAAGAGGAAACCTGCAAATAGTTCCTGCCAGCATTACCTACTGGAACAATTGGCTTTCATTTACCAAGTGTAAACAAAACTGTTTTTAATGTGTGGTGGTTTCCAAATGTGTTTCTATCAAGGCCCTTTTGTTTGTAAATTTAATGTTTTTCTTCTCTTCTTAAACCTCCCCCCCACCAATCCCCACCCGTACACAAATCCTCTCAACAATTCTCCAAGGGATGGCAATGTTAAGTTTAGCATGAACTCAAATTTAAATTTAATTATTGTAGGTCGGTCTTAAGTCTACACTGCACAGGAATTTAATTTTCTTCAGTTTCAATTTGCTTACAGGCATTTTGATTCAAGGAAATACAATCACTTTGCTGAATTTCTTTGCCAAATGTTGAAAGGTTTCAAAGATGGTTACTGAGATGGTTATTGCATTAAAGTATAATTTGCACCTACTGGTCTGATAGCTAATTTTACATACTTAAAACTCCCTTTGTCTATTGAATTGCATATACTTGGTGAATAATAGAATCATTCAACCCAGAATTGCACATTCTATATGGATTTACTATAACATTCATGGGTTTAAATTAAAGCATACTAGATTCATTGTGTTCTATATTAATTTTCTTGAAAGTATGAGAACTGTCTCTCTTATCTCTCTCTCTGTGTCTCTGTTTCTCTCTCTTGCATGGGGGTGTGTGTGTGTGTGTGTGTGTGTGTGCGCGCGCACACACATGTGCGCACACGTGCACACGTGCACATACACACATACAAAAGAATAATGATTAGAATTAATTTGAGCTGTGCTTCATGGGTTCTAATATTATCAATCATGATATATAATATCAAAATGATGTCCTAGAAGAAATGGTCTCAATGTGGATTTTTACTGAGAGAAATTATTTTTGTTTTGACTCAGGCATTCTAGGGTTTTTTTTCCATCCAATTTTTCTTCATTTCAGCAAGTATTTTAGTGGATATCATACAATCTTTTTTCCCTTTTTTATTATAGCTTTTTATTTACAAGATATATGCATGGGTAATTTTTCAGCATTGATAATTGCAAAATCTTGTGTTCCAACTTTTCCCCTCCTTTCCCCCACCCCTTCCCCCAGATGGCAGATTGACCAATACATGACCAATACATGTTAAATATGTTAAAGTATAAGTTAAATACAATATATGTATACATGTCCAAATAGTTATTTTGCTGTACAAAAAGAATCAGACTTTGAAATAATGTACAATTAGCCTGTGAAGGAAATCAAAAATGCAGGTGGACAAAAATAGAGGGATTGGGAATTCTATGTAGTGATTCATAGTCACCTCCCAGAGTTCTTTCTTTCTTTTTTTTTATTTAATTTTTATTTAATAATTACTTTATATTGACACTCGTTTCTGTTCCGATTTTTTTTCCCTCCCTCCCTCCCTCCACCCCCTCCCCTAGATGGCAAGCAGTCCTTTATATGTTGGATATGTTGCAGTATATCCTAGATACAATATATGTTTGCAGAACTGAACAGTTCTCTTGTTGCATAGGGAGAATTGGATTCAGAAGGTATAAATAACTCGGGAAGAAAAACAAAAATGTCGATAGTTCACATTCGTTTCCCAGTGTTCTTTCTTTGGGTGTAGCTGCTTTTGTCCGTCATTTATCAATTGAAACTCAGGTCTCTTTGTCAAAGAAATCCACTTCCATCAAAATATGTCCTCATACAATATCGTTGTCGAAGTGTATAATGATCTCCTGATTCTGCTCATTTCACTTAGCATCAGTTCATGTAAATCTCGCCAGTCCTCTCTGTATTCATCCTGCTGGTCATTTCTTACAGAACAATAATATTCCATAACATTCATATACCACAATTTACCCAGCCATTCTCCAATTGATGGGCATCCATTCATTTTCCAGTTTCTAGCCACTACAAACAGGGCTGCTACAAACATTTTGGCACATACAGGTCCCTTTCCCTTCTTTAGTATTTCTTTGGGATATAAGCCCAATAGAAACACTGCTGGATCAAAGAGTATGCACAATTTGATAATTTTTTGGGCATAATTCCAGATTGCTCTCCAGAATGGTTGGATTCGTTCACAACTCCATCAACAATGCATTAGTGTCCCAGTTTTCCCGCATCCCCTCCAACATTCATCATTATTTTTTCCTGTCATCTTAGCCAATCTGACAGGTGTGTAGTGGTATCTCAGAGTTGTCTTAATTTGCATTTCTCTGATCAATAATGATTTGGAACACTCTTTCATATGAGTGGTAATAGTTTCAATTTCAT
The DNA here is from genome assembly GCF_016432865.1 of Antechinus flavipes. NCBI lineage: Eukaryota > Metazoa > Chordata > Mammalia > Dasyuromorphia > Dasyuridae > Antechinus > Antechinus flavipes. The sequence goes on along the minus strand of NC_067400.1, from coordinate 302,863,443 downwards.
CCTCTGAAAATTGTCTGTTCATATCCTTTGACCATTTATCAATTGGAGAATGGCTTGATTTCTTATAAATTTGAGTCAGTTCTCTATATATTTTGGAAATGAGGCCTTTATCAGAACTGTGAAAATGTGAAACTTTAACTGTGAAAATGTTTTCCCAGTTTGTTGCTTCCCTTCTAATCTTGTTTGCATTAGTTTTATTTGTACAAAGGCTTTTTAATTTGATGTAATCAAAATTTTCTATTTTGTGATCAGTAATGGTCTCTAGTTCATCTTTGGTCACAAATTTCTTTCTCCTCCACAAGTCTGAGAGATAAACTATTCTATGTTCCTCTAATTTATTTATAATCTCGTTCTTTATGCCTAGGTCATAGACCCATTTTGATCTTATCTTGGTATATGGTGTTAAGTGTGGGTCCATGCCTAATTTCTGCCATACTAATTTCCAATTATCCCAGCAGTTTTTATCAAATAATGAATTCTTTTCCCAGAAGTTAGGGGCTTTGGGTTTGTCAAACACTAGATTGCTATAGTTGACTATTCTGTCTTGTGACCTAGCCTTTTCCACTGATCCACTAATCTATTTCTTAGCCAATACCAAATGGTTTTGGTGACTGCTGCTTTATAATATAATTTTAGATCAGGTACAGCTAGGCCACCTTCATTTGATTTTTTTTTCATTAATTCCCTTGAGATTCTCGACTTTTTATTGTTCCATATGAATTTTGTTGTTATTTTTTCTAGATCAATAAAATATTTTCTTGGAAGTCTGATTGGTATAGCACTAAATAAATAGATTAGTTTAGGGAGTATTGTCATCTTTATTATGTTCGCTCGGCCTATCCAAGAGCACTTAATATTTTTCCAATTATTTAAGTCTGACTTTATTTGTGTGGAGACTTTTTTATAATTTTGCTCATATAATTCCTGACTTTCCTTTGGTAGATAGATTCCCAAATATTTTATGGTATCAACAGTTATTCTGAATGGAATTTCTCTTTGTATCTCTTGCTGTTGGGTTTTGTTGGTGATGTATAAAAATGCTGAGGATTTATGGGGATTTATTTTGTAGCCAGCTACTTTGCTAAAATTATGAATTATTTCCAATAGCTTTTTAGTAGAATCTCTGAGGTTCTCTAGGTATACCATCATATCATCTGCAAAGAGTGATAGTTTGGTTTCCTCATTGCCTACTCTAATTCCTTTAATATCTTTCTCGACTCTTATTGCCAAGGCTAGTGTTTCTAATACGATATTAAATAATAATGGTGATAGTGGGCAACCTTGCTTCACTCCAGATCTTACTGGGAAAGGTTCCAGTTTTTCCCCATTGCATATGATGCTTACTGATGGTTTTAAATATATGCTCCTGACTATTTTAAGGAAAAGTCCATTTATTCCTATGCTCTCAAGTGTTTTTATTAGGAATGGATGTTGGATTTTATCAAATGCTTTTTCTGCATCTATTGAGATGATCATATGGTTTTTGTTTGTTTGGTTATTGATATAGTCAATTATGCTAATAGTTTTCCTAATATTGAACCAGCCCTGCATTCCTGGTATAAATCCTACTTGGTCATAGTGTATTATCCTGGTGACGATTTTCTGTAATCTTTTTGCTAATATTTTATTTAAGATTTTAGCATCAATATTCATTAGGGAGATTGGTCTATAATTTTCTTTCTCTGTTTTCAGCCTACCTGGTTTAGGTATCAGTACCATGTCTGTGTCATAAAAGGAGTTTGGTAGGACTCCTTCAATCCCTATTTTTTCAAATAGTTTATATAACATTGGAATTAATTGTTCTTTAAATGTTTGGTAGAATTCACATGTAAATCCATCTGGTCCTGGGGATTTTTTCTTAGGGAGTTGATTGATAGTTTGTTCTATTTCTTTTTCTGAGATGGGACTGTTTAGGATATTTACTTCTTCCTCTGTTAGTTTGGGCAAGCTATATTTTTGGAGGTATTTTTCTATTTCATTTAAGTTGTCGAATTTATTGGCATAAAGTTGGGCAAAGTAACTCCTAATTATTGCTCTAATTTCCTCTTCGTTAGTGGTGAGTTCTCCCTTTTCATTTTTAAGACTAACAATTTGATTTTCCTCTCTCCTTTTTTTAATCAGATTTACTAAGGATTTGTCTATTTTGTTGGTTTTTTCATAGAACCAACTCTTAGTTTTATTAATCAATTCAATAGTTTTTTTACTTTCAATTTTATTGATCTCTCCTTTTATTTTTAGAATTTCAAGTTTAGTGTTTGACTGGGGGTTTTTAATTTGTTCCTTTTCTAGCATTTTTAATTGCAAACCCAATTCATTGACCTTCTCTTTCTCTATTTTATACAAATAGGCCTCTAGAGATATGAAATTTCCCCTTATTACCGCTTTGGCTGCATCCCATACATTTTGGTATGATGTCTCATTATTATCGTTTTCTTGGGTGAAGTTATTAATTATGTCTATGATTTGCTGTTTCACCCAATCATTCTTTAGTATGAGATTATTTAGTTTCCAATTATTTTTTGGTCTACTTCCCCCTGGTTTTTTGTTGAATGTAATTTTCATTGCATCGTGGTCTGAAAAGGATGCATTTACTATTTCTGCCTTACTGCATTTGAGTTTGAGGTTTTTATGTCCTAATATATGGTCAATTTTTGTATAGGTTCCATGAACTGCTGAAAAGAAAGTGTATTCCTTTCTGTCTCCATTACATTTTCTCCAGAGATCTATCATATCTAACTTTTCTAGTATTCTATTTACCTCTTTGACTTCTTTCTTATTTATTTTGTGGTTTGATTTATCTAATTCTGAGAGTGCAAGGTTGAGATCTCCCACTATTATAGTTTTACTGTCTATTTCTTCTTGCAGCTCTCTTAGTTTCTCTTTTAAGAATTTAGATGCTACCCCACTTGGTGCATATATGTTTAATATAGATAGTGCTTCATTATCCATGCTACCCTTTAGCAAGATATAGTGTCCTTCCTTATATCTTTTAATTAGGTCAATTTTTGCTTTAGCTTGATCTGAGATCAGGATGGCTACCCCTGCTTTTTTGACTTCACCTGAAGCATAGTATATTTTGCTCCAACCTTTTTCCTTAAACTGCACGTATCTCCCCGCTTCAGGTGTGTTTCCTGTAAACAACATATTGTAGGATTCTGGCTTTTAATCCATTCTGCTAACCGCTTCCTCTTTATGGGGGAGTTTACCCCGTTCACATTTATGGTTAGAATGACCAATTCTGTATTACTTGCCATCTTGTTAACCCCGGATTATGCTTTTCTCCCTTCTTTCCCCTTCCCCCCCCCTTCCCAGTATTAAGCTTGTGAGCACCACTTGCTTCTCACAGCCTTCCCTTTTTAGTATCCCTCCCCCCGCCTTAGAGTTCCTCCCCCTATCTTACCCCTTTCCCTCCCAGTTCCCGTATTGCCTTCCGCTTAGCTTATTCCTTCCCTTTTCACTTTTCCCTTCTCACTTTTCAATGAGGTGGGAGAAGTTTCACCATAGATTGAATATGTCTTAAGATTTTTCACTTAAAGCCAATTCTGAAGGCAGTAAGATACCCACTATATTCATCCCCCTCCCTTCTTTCTCTCAGATATAATGGGTTTCCTATGCCTCTTCATGAGATGTACTACCCCCACTTTACCCTTTTTCTGGTACAATGTCCTTTCCACATCAATTTCTAGAACAAGGTATACATGTATTCTTTATATATCTATATAGTCAAAATATAGTTCCCAAGATTAATCTTTACCTTTTTAGATTTCTCTTGAGTTCTATATTTGTAGATCAAACTTTTTATTAAGTTCTGGCTTTTTCATCAGAAATAGATGAAATTCGCTTACTTCGTTGAATGTCCATCTTCTTCCCTGGAAAAAGATGCTCATTCTTGCTGGGTAAGTTATTTTTGGTTGCATACCAAGTTCCTTAGCCTTTCGGAATATCATATTTCAGGCCCTTCGATCTTTTAATGTGGATGCTGCCAGATCCTGGGTGATCCTTATTGTGGCTCCTTGATACTTGAATTGGGTTTTTCTAGCCACTTGCAATATTTTTTCCTTCATCTGAGGGTTCTGGCATTTGGCCACTATATTCCTTGGTGTTTTGATTTTAGGATCCCTTTCAGTGGGTGATGGATGAATCCTTTCAATGTTTATTTTTTCCTCTGTTCCTATGACTTCTGGGCAGTTCTCTTTGATAATTTCCTGGAAAATAGTGTCCAGGCTCTTTTTTTCATCATGTTTTTCTGGAAGTCCAATGATTCTCAGATTGTCTCTCCTGGATCTGTTTTCCAGGTCTGTTGTCTTCCCCAGAAGGTATTTCACATTCTTTTCCATTGTTTGATTTTTTTAGATTTGCTTGACTGATTCTTCTTGTCTCCTTGAGTCATTCTCTTCCACTTGTTCAATTCTGATTTTCAGTGAAGTATTTTCTTCACTCACTTTTTTAAGATCTTTTTCTAATTGTCCAATTGAATTCTTTTGTTCTGTGGAATTTTTTTCCATTTCGCCAATTTTGTTTTTTAGAGAGCTATTTTCTGTTTCCAGTTCACCAATCCTATTTTTCAAAGATTTTACTTCTTTATCCACTCTCTCTTTAACTGACTTCTCCAGGCTCTTTTGCCAAGCCTCCCTCTCCTTTTCCCATTTTTCTTCTAGCTCCCTTGTGAGAGCCTTTTTAATCACTTCTATGAGGTTCATCTGTGCTGAGGAACAGATGATCTCCTCCTTTGGGGATTCACCTGGGGACTGCCTGTTTTTAGTCTCCTCAGGATTTAGAGTCTGCTCTCTATCTGTATAGAAGCTGTCAAGGGTTAAAGTCCTCTTCAGTTTCTTGCTCATTCTGTCTAATAATCAAAGACAAAATAGCAAAGAAAAACAGAAAAAAACTGGAGTCTTTCTTTGGGGGAGGGGCTGGGTATGTTACCGAGCTTCCTCTCCAGACTGCAGGGGGCAGCAGTGAGGCACTAGCAGGACTGTGTTGCGCGTGCGCTCTGAGATCCCAGAGCGTGCTGAGTCACTGTGGGGGGGGAAAGGAGGGGAGCGGCCAGGTCCCGGGAGACTCCAGCTGTTTGGGGTTGTATTCTTCAGCCCCGGTGTTTTTAGCTTCTCTGCTGGGCTGCTGACTTGCTGCCGGAGCAAAGTATCCAAACCTGTAGCGAAGCTCTCCCCGCAGAGATGGCTGCGATCACTCCCCACCCCCTCTCCAGTCTGCTCCCGTGCTCTCCCTGCCGCTGCCCGCCGCCTGCGCCTGATCTAAAACCATCCCAGCCCTCCAGCAAAGACAGACCTTTCTTGGAGAATCTCAAGGATGGCTTCTCTTGGTAACTATATGTGGGTTTTTTTCAGTCAAGCATTGATTCAGAGGCTTGTAATGAAGTGGATAGTGAGAGAAAGCGCGGAGCTTATGCAGCTGTGAGCCTCCCCTCCGCCATCTTAACCGGAAGTCCCCTCCCAGAGTTCTTTTGCTGGATGTAGCTGGTTCAATTCATTACTGCTCTATTGGAACTGATTTGGTTCATCTCATTGCTAGAGAGGGCCACGTCCATCAGAATTGATCATCAGATAGTATTGTTGTTGAAGTATATAATGATCTCCTGGTCCTGCTCATTTCACTCAGCATCAGTGCGTGTAAGTTTCTCCAGGACTTTCTGAAATCATCTTGCTGGTCATTACTTACAGAAAGATAATATTCCATAATATTCATATACCACAATTTATTCAGCCATTCTCCAATTGATGGACATCCACTCAGTTTCCAGTTTCTGGTCACTACAAAGAAGGCTGCCACAAACAATATCATACAATCTTATATTTAAAGGCGAAAGGGAACTTTAGAGTTCACCAAATCTCTTGCTTTATAGTTGAAGAAATTAAGGCCTAGAAATATGAAATCGCTTGTCCAGTGTCAAACAGGTAATAAGTAATAGAATTTGAAAGAAAGGCATCTTGGCTTCAAATCTGGTACTTTCTACTACCTCTATATAAGATGAATACAGAAAATAAAGTCCTTCGTCAATCAGGTTTAAACATTCCTTTATTAATTTCCACTTGAATATAAGCATCTCAGATTCAACAAATTCAAAACAGAATTCTTTATCTCCCACAACTAAATCCAAGCTCCTCCAATTTCACCCAGGTTCATAACCTAATTTTTCCCTACATTTAATTTATTTTATTTTAATGCACATTGCTTGATGAATCACGTTGGGAGAGAAAAACAAGAACAAATTGGAAAAATCACAGAAGAGAAAAAAAAAACAGAAAAAGGAAATAAATATAGTATGTATTGATTTACATTCAATCTCTATAGTTCTCTTTCTGGTTTCAGATGATGTTTTTTATCCAAAGTTTATTAGGACTGCTTTGGATCACTGAATCACTGAGAAGAACCAAGTCTTTCACAACTGATATCACAATTCTTGCTGTTACTGTGCACAATGTATTCCTGATTCTGTTTCTTTCACTCAGCATCAGTTCATGTAAATCTTTCCAGGCCTTTCTGAAATCACTTGTTCATCATTTTTACAGAACAATTATATTCCATTACCTTCATATACTACAATTTATTTAGCATTTACCAATTGGTGGACATCTACTCTTTGCTACCACAAAAAAGCTACTATAAATATTTTTGCACATGTGGGCCCTTTTCCCTTCTTTAAAGAATTTCTCTGGAATACAGGTCATAACCTTTTAACCTTAAATCTGTTTTCAATATATCACATATGTTTAATCAGTTGGCAATCTTAATTTCATATAATTTCACATATTCATCTCCTTCTTTCCATTCACACAATTACCATCTTAATTTAATACCTATTCACTTTAGTATATGGACTCTGGGGCAAGGATGTGCTAGTAAATATTTATTTACTAGCTTTTCTGAAAGTACATAAATTGTAATTAAATCTTCATTACTAAAAATTGCCCCATCATTTTCTTAAGCCTAGATAATCAACAAAATAATAATTCAATCTGAGACTTACAGCCTTTGTTGAATTTCAAAGTGCCATGCTGATGTAAGCTGGCTTCACTGTATCCTTGCTTTGAGGCTGCTATCTGCAAATGAGGTAATATTTGTAAAACATCTAACACGATGTCTGAATAAATGCTCACTTCTTCCTCTTCCCTGAACACTTACTATTCCAACTAATACATGCTAACAATACCTAGAGAGAAAGGAGTATCAACCAGGAAAGAGTGATTAACAATGTCAAAGAATACAGCGTTCGAGGAAAAATGAGGTTTGAAAAATGCTTTTTAATTAAGAGATTAATAATAATTTCAGAGAGCCATTTTGGTAGAATGACTACAATAAGAAGCTGGATTTTAAGGGGAAAAGAATGTAAAAGAACAGTTGGCCACATAAGCCAAAAGAGATTTTGGTTGTTAGTAGAATTGGAAAGATCAAGTCAGGGGTGAAGGAGAAGATAGTGGCAAAAGATATCTGATTGAAAGAAAATAAAGGAGAAAAGGGGCTCTTCATGGTGAATGGTCTCCCATTTCTCCCCTGAAAATAAATACAGATCTCAATTAGAGAATAGGGGAGGGCTGATTATGGGAGTTTTAAGGAAGGATGGGAAATTTTGAAAGAATTGCTGTAGAGAGTGAGATAATGAGTTGATTAGTAAGATTGCCAAGTACTAATAAAGGCCCAGTTAAGATTATAAAACATAAATTGGTGATGGGCCCAGTCAAATAGCTTGTACAATTTCCTTCTTTTTCTTCCAGCACCATATGTGCAAAAGTAAAGGATCAGCACTCTACCTAATGTGCCAATTAGCTACTACCGTCTCAATTTTGGACCTGTCTTCCTTCCCTATCCTGGGCCAAAATGGATCTTGTGAGTTTTGAAAGATCTGGAGGATTTTGAACTTTCCATTTTGCCACTAACATCTTAGTTTTGCTTTTAGGAAAGCATTAACTGGTGATAATGTATGCATAAACTAAGAACAGAATGGACAGAATGGGGCAAAAAAAGATAACTCCACAAAAAAACTAAAAGAAAAGTGGTTTCACACTTAAGGGAAACATTTTGAAGGCTCCAGGAAAAGTCTTCTTGGAGGTCAATTATATCATTTTGTTTCCCCTTTATATTTGAGGTGGGATATTTTGTGCCATTTGTTCTTATAAATACTTTAAATAAATACCTTTCTAAATAGCACTTTCTAAATGGTAATTAAATCTGGTGGTGTAATGGATATCAACATGATAATCACATACTAATGGGAGCCTGTATGCTTTAATGTTTGAAATGCTATTCCCAAATCATCGAGGGATATCCCCTAGACTTTTGAGGAGCTAAGTAGCTGTCAAGCTCTGGGGATTTGGTAGGTCAGTGATAATGTAAGTTTGGGAAGTAGCTTCAGACTGAATGTGCTATACATAACAATCTTATTACTTTTGAAAACAATTCTTCACTCAAGAATCTTCCTTTCTTTATAATAATATTGAAAGCCAGAGACAATAAAGTGTCTTTAATGAATTCTGAATTTATTTTAATCTTAACTTCATGCTGTTTTCAAACTGTGAAGCATGGAATATTTCATTTGACTATGGGAATAAATGATACTCTACAAATAAAAGATGTGAGTTAAAATAATAATGACTTCTTTTTATAATATTGCTGTACTTGATCTTTAGGTTCTTAGGTTCATCTTCAGAAAACAATTGAAGATACTTGAAATACAGTTAGGCTCAAATGATTTTGTCCCAGAGATAGGCAATATGGGTTGGATGATAGAGAAATGATCTTAAATTTATGAAAACCTGATATCAAACCTCATTTTTCACAAATCCTGGCTATGTGACCCAAGACAAGTAATTCAATTACTCTCCCAGTTCTCTAAGAAGTTCTCTAAGATTATAAATTGAAGAGAAAGTGCCAAATTACATTGATAAAATGATGTTTCTTTTTGTATCAATGACGTCACAAGTCTAATATTTATATTGATCTGTTCTTATCTAATAGAAACAATGTCAAGCATGTCTGGTTTAGGCCATCAAAAACTAAACTAAATAACATATATCAGCGGTATAATATAGCAATAATTATACTGAAATATAACAATAATTATGCTGGAGCACTCATATTTGGCAATATTGTTAATCACTGACATGGAAAATGCCGAGAATCAAGTCAAAATAGAATAGATTTCTTATGGATAATGTGTCTTTCAGATATTCTATGAAGGGAAATTAGGATTCTGCACATTTTTCTTTTTTACCTTTTCTGCATTTATCACGGTTTGGCTGACACACTGAAAAACTGCAGGTACCTAAGATACTTTATGGTTTAGTGTGATGGCATGCTGATTTCATCAAATCTAAGGATAAAATGGAGAATCTTCAACGAGATCCATAGCTACTCAAAAGAATTCAGCTTCATAGTCCAAACAGAAAAACCCAAATGAATGAAGAATGAAGAATGGCTCTTGTCCAGATTATGATATAGAGTGTGGTAGCCTGTTTTTCATCAGAACATGAATCTTGGAGAGGCCTCGGTAATGGACAGCAATCTGAGCCCAGAATTGAGTAGGATGAATAAATGACACTGGATAGTTTTGGGGAAATTAAAGATTTGATACAAATTATCTCAAAATGCATAACCTGACACAAAATTACAAATTTTCCTTTTAATAAAATTAGAATAAAAAATTTGTCTTTAACAGTTTTCCCAATATAGTTTTCAGGGAATCAAGGTGATGAAATGGATAGAGCACTGGGCCTAAATCAGGTAGTCCTAAATTCAAATATGGCTTACTAGCTGTGTGACATTGGACAAGTCACTTAATTCTGTTTGTCTCAGTTTCCTCACCTGTAAAATGAACTGGAAATGTCAAACTGCCTTGATGAAGAAAATCTCAAATAGCAACCTGAAAAGTCAGACATAACTGAACAACACATATTTTCCTAACATATTGGTCATTTGACCCTCTCTGGCCACATCCTTTTAACAAAAAAAAATTAAAAAAAAAAAAAGGAAAAATTGTCCAGCAAATCTAAGCAACATATGTCCAGACTCTGCTATTATATGCATACCCTACTAATACTACAGAGAATTATATAGAGATGGCTTATCATATCTCTTCTTTGGAGCCAAGCTTGGTCATTATCAATTCATAGTATTTAGTTTCAGTTGTTTTCCTTTTGTTCTTTCAATTTACATTGTGATAGTCATTGTACATGATATTTTGCTTATTTAACTTTTTATTACAATTCTCCTGCTTCTCTGCAATCATTATTTCTTACAGCATCACAATACACTATTGTTTTAATATGCCACATTTTGTTTGACTGTTCCCCAATTGATAAATATCCATTTTCTTTCTAGTTCTACTAGAACTATTAAAAGCATTACAATAAATACTTTTCTATATATGAGGCATTTCATTGTTGACCACCTTGGGGCAGTGTAGCCTGGCAATATAATCTCTATGGCAAAAGAAATAGATATTTTAATCACTCTTTTTGCCAAATTCTGTATTGTTTACAAAAGCATTGGGGTAATGCACAACTCTGCATGCAACACATAAATGTGGTCTCTTCTGCATTGACCATTCCCATTTTTAAATTATCTTTGCAAAATTATGTTATGAGGGCAGAATCCTTAGAGTTATTTTGATTTGAATTTTCTTATAGTTAGTCATTTAGAACAATTTTCTAAATGGTTGGAGCCAAAATGGTGGAATATAGGTTGGAATCCAACTGAACTCTTTCAACATTCCCCTCTAAACAACTTTAAATACCTTAAATAAAAGTTGCAGTAGTAGAGGAAATAAACAATGGAAGGAAGACATTTTTCTAGCCTAAAATAATTTAGGAGCTACGCAGAAAAGTCTGTAAAACATGGGAGGGATACAGACCTTGAGTGTGGCAGAAGCACCAGTTTGGGGTCTTAAAGTCATCATGACAGCAGTAACAAAGGTGGCAACTTTGGGAGTTTCCAGCTCAAGGATAGTGAGGGCATCAGTAAACTGCAGAAAGAGGTCACATGGCACACTTTGTTGGTAGTAGGTATAGCTGGTGCTGATTGACAAATCTATTGATGAGAAGCATTTTTGTGTCTCAGTTCCAGAATGGACAGAAATTCTTGTGAATTGTCATAAAAGATCAGAGGCACTGGTCACAGTTCCGGGGCTAAGAGGGGTACTAGCACTTGTGGCTGCAGGAAAGGAGGGAATCTAGTCACAATTCTAGGACAAAAGGAGCACTAGGACCTGTAGCTTCAGGAAAGCAGGGTCTCTTCTTGACTAAAAACCAGAATACAGATCAGGAGTGCAGTGATCTCATTTCTCTTAGAATAACACCACCTTGGAATCATTTAAAAAATGCAGTTCCCTGGTACTAGCTCTGAAAACAGTACCATGAAAAATCCTGAAGCTTGGGCTAGTGCCTCTCCACCCAAAGCTGAGCAGAGCCCGACTTTAACAGAAAGTTTAAAGTGAAGAAATAGGTTGGGCAAATGAGCAAACAACAATGATAACAACAACAACAAAATTATCACAAAAACAAAACAAACTAATACAGTGTCAGGGAAGACCAATAAATAAATTCAAAGGAATATGTGAAAACAGCTATGAACAAAGTGTCTTAAAAAAATGCTCATTGGAGTCAAGGCTAGCAAGAATTTCTAAAAAACATATACTGGAAGAGATGAGTGGCAGCAAAAAATTGGAAAAAAATGATAGTGATAAAAATTATGAAAAGAGAATAGCTTGATAAAAAGAGACACAAACATTGAAGAAAATAATTTTGTAAAAAGTAGAATTAGTTGAATGGAAAAATAGGTAGAAGAGTTCACTGAAGATAATAATTCCTTAAAAATTATACTTGAAAATATAGAAGCTAATAACTCAATTATATTTTGAGAAATAATAAAACAAAATCAAAAGATAAAAATGGGAAAAAAAGACTTGAGAAATAGATCAAAGAGATCATTCAAGAAAAATTGGAGAAGGATAAACAGAAGAAAATGAGACATAGAGAGATGTATATCTCTTTATTATTATTTATTTATTATATTATATTATTATTTATTATTAGCATTAGATAATGATCATAACTATGAATATAAGTGTAATGTGCTAATCCATAAAATGGAAGCAGTAGAATGGATTAGAAACCACAATTCAACAATTTATTGTGTACAAGAAATAGAGTTGAAACAGAAAAACACAGAGTTGAAATAAAAGTTCTAGGGCATAGTGTCATATTGCAACTGAAGTGAAGAGAGCAGGGATAACAAACATGATCTCAAATAAAGCAAAAGCAAAATTAGACTTAATTGAAAGAGATAATCAGAAACATTACTTTTTTGAGATTAGAGGTCACCTTTTAATTCTTTTTTTATTGGTACTTTATTTTTCCAAATATATGCAAAGATACTTTTCAATATTCTCCTTTATAAAACTTTGTATTCCATTTTTTCTCCCTTTATTTCTCTTTTGCCCCTCCTGAAGACAGCGAAACAATGTGACATAAATTAAATGTGTACAATTCTTTTAAACATATTTTCATATTCATCATGCTGAACCAAAAACAAATTAGATCAAAAAGGGGAAAATACAAGAAAAAAACATCAAACAATAACAACAAAAAAAGTGAACATATTATGCTTTATTCACATTCAGTTTTCATAGTTCTTTCTCTAGATGTGGATAGTACTTTCTTTAACAGGTCTATTGGAAATGCCTTGAATCACCTTACTGTTGAAAAGAGTCGAGTCTATCACAGTTATTCATCACATAATCTTTTTGTTACTATGTACAATGTTCTCTTGGTATGGCTGATTTCACTCAGCATAAGTTCATATAAATCTTTCCAAGCTTTTCTGAAATAAGTCTGCTGATCATTTCTTATAGAATAATATTCCATTACATTCATATATCATAACTTATTCAGCCATTCCCCAAGTGATGGGCATCAACTCAATTTCCAGTCTTTGCTACTATAAAAAGAACTGCTACAAACATCTTTGACCAATTTTTTTTTCTTTTCTGTATTTCTACTAGATACTAATACATCTTGGATATTAGATTCTTATTGGATATATTTGATACAATTTTCTTGGCAAATTGCTTCTTTTCTTATCCTAGTTATATTAATTTATTAAGAGAAAAACTTTTAACACTGTTAATTTATAAAATATTTCTTTTATCTTTGTAATTTATGATAATCTGTTTGTTAAAGGGTAGCATCTGCTAGTCATAATTATGAAAACTATATGTCCTCTACTTTTTGTGTCATTATCTTTAATATTTAGGTTATATGTCTATTTGGAATCTATGGTATTGGATAACATGTTGGTCTAAACCTAATTTCTGCCAGATATTTTTTCCAGTTTCCTCAGCAATTCTTTTCAAGTAAGAAGTTTTTTCATAGGTAATTTATATTTAGATATTTGGAGTATACTGGATAATTTATCCCAATTATTTCTATTCTTCCTTATCTAGTTTGTTCAATTAATTCACTTTTCATTTTTCAAAAGCATGAATAATTTTGAAAATCACTAATTTATTAAAGAAAGAATATGTAACTTTTTAATGTAAATATTCTGGCAGTTGTGTTCTATGACTGTAAATCATGGAACATTAGAATGTCCAAAATACAAAAACTGTAAGAGACCAAAGGATAATGAAAAGCTATATTGTAAAGTAAATAGATTTCTACACATAAGCAAAGATAATTTGTGGAAAAACATTGCCATTGTATAAGAACATGGTACAAGAAATGTATGAACGGGAAAGAAGAAAAGAAAATGAAAAGGTCATATATTGAAAGCAAGGTACAACAATCAGATAAAAAACATGAATACTAAATTGAAACTCATGATATACTAAACAACAACAACCATAACAAAAACTAATGTTTTGAGCCTGATGATATGTACTTTATGGAATAATTATGGAATGCCATGCACTAGGGTTGATATGGATTTTAGGATTCATATGCATGAAAATGCAGATACACTCAAATATTTAAAATTTTTTTTCTGTTAATAATAAGGAAAAGGAGGTTACAAAAAGGCTTTTTGGCTCAAACGTTTCCATTTTTCATCTTGATTTCTCAGGGGAAAAAATGAAGTTTACATTAGTGTTAATAGTGCTTCTTAACACAAAGCCTATAGCTAGTTTAATTTTGTTTCACAGGAAAAGGACAATTGGAAATGCTGGAAAGATTATTATAGAGGTTAGAGATAATGGGAAAGTATGGAGTTTGGCTATTGGGAAAATCAAAAAAGTTATGAAAGCATATGATCTAAATTGAAAAAAAAAACTTGATGAAGAAGCTATGTTTAAAAAATTGCAGCAGAAACATAGAGTACCATCAGTCAAATCTTTCTACTATCCCATAGAAGAACTAATTCCAGTTCAGCACATCAGGAAGTGATCATCTCAACAAGGAGAGACTTTCAATTCTGGAGCTAAACAAAGATTTATTTTAATGTCAGAAATTCAAAAAGGTCCAATGAAACCTTTAAGATTAAAAATTAGATTCACTGATGATGTAGATTGAGAAAGTGGAACATTCTTCTGATGATAACCCTGCTGGTGTTGGGGAATCCAGTATTGGGAAATTGAAGAGTAAGAGAATAACATCCTAAGGGATTTGGTTTCCTCTTACTGCTTACACTTTCCTTACGTCATCACTGATCTTGCATTGCAAGATCCTCCCCCCACCAACTCAAAGGAGATGCTGAGAGGGTGTGGGGATAATCAACAGTCTTTGAAACATTAAAGGAATAGGAGAAGAGAGAAAGAAAGAAGACAAAAGAAGCTATGGTAAAGAAGATTGGTTGGTTGTTTTCTTTCATTCTCGAAGAGGACCAAAATGATATCACTATATTAGAGTGAAGTTAAAGAGTATCTTACTATGACTGATTGGACCAATACAAGTTCAATATGCCCTTGCAGAGGTCAGGCACAAATATTTCATATGAACACAGAGTGGATTCTTTAACTCTCTCTTGAGCCACTTCAACTCTGCTTTGCTTAGACAGTGTAGTCCCTTTTCTGGTGAGAACACACTATGCTGGGCAGTCTTGTATCAGTTCTTCCCATATTATACAATCAATTCTAAAATTGATTTTAGAAGGTAGAATTAAAGAGACCTTGAGAGAATGATTGTATTGCTCTTTCTGGCCACCACTTGCCTTGTGTGAGTTCTCTATAAAGGTCTTTGAGGCAAGGCTTACATTTGGCATTTGAAAAATGTGACCAGTCCAATGGAGTTACTCTTTCTTCAGAAGCATTTGAAAGCTTGACAATTTAGCCTGAGAAACAAATCCAGTGTCAGTACTTTATCTAGCCAGATGATGTTCAGAAAATTGTTAAGAAATCTCAAATGGAAGCAATTCAGTTTCTTGGCATGGTGCTGGTGTACTGAAGTCCAGGTTTCATAAACATTCAAGAATGAGGTCAACAAAATAGCTCTGTAGTTTTTCTAATACATCTTCTCCCACACATTCCTTAAGAGACTCCCAAACACTGTACTACCTCAGGCAATACATGTATCAATTTCATTATCAATGTGGATATCCTTGGAAAATATACTGCTAAAGAAAATGAACTTATTTACAGATATGAACATATTTCTATAGCTATCGATTCCTATTTATAGGTAAAAGAAAAGCAACATCAGTCAATTATACAGAGAATAAACATTTAATAAGTAACAGATATGTGTGAGAGAAAATGATCTCTGAATAAGCTCTAGATGGTGTATAGGAATTCAGGATTCTAGTCCTGAATCTACTCCTTGATAGCTCTGTAAGCCTGAGATAATCATTTCACATTTCTTTGTGAATAATTTTCTTCATCAATATACTATCGGGAATAGAATTTATTATGTAAAAAAAAATCAGGGATAGTCATGATCTCAAAATTAAAGCTAAAATAAATTTAATTAAAAGAGAAAATGGGGAAACTACTACATGTCAACTATATTAATATTGTTTTAGATTATTTAAAATAACTAGATAGTATAAGGTTGAAATATTGCTCTTGTAATAGGAAATGGTGAACTGGTGGTTTTAGAAAAATATAGAAAGATTTGGACTTATAAAAGTTTCTCTGGACCTTCAGAGAAATAGAGCATGTCCAAATAAGTGCAATATGTTCTTACATATATGCATATGAATATGCATTTGTATGATTATCGATATCCTTGTGTATGCATATGTTTGTATATATCTATATCTAGATATCATCTCTCTCTCTCTTTCTCTTTCTCCCTCTCTCTCTCTCTGTTGTGTATCCATATTTAATTGTAGCCTTTGGGCAGAGGTAGAGGAAGGGGAAAAAGCAAAGAGGTCACAGAAGAGAACAAAAGGAAATCTATAAGAAGCCAGAAAAAAAGATGGACAACTCTAAGCACAGTGTATTATTAAATTTCTTGAAATGGAAATGCATTGATGATTTTGAACCCTCTCTTATGTTCTCCTGTGTACAGGGTGATATCTTTTCTTTTCTTCTTTTGTATTTAAGTTTAAAATGAATTTTAAAAGAGAAAAATATTCACCTATAAATGAAGGACTTGAATTAGATCATCTCTATCATCAGTGTTAAGATTTTGTGATTCTAATAATAAAAATCCTTAATATGTATATGTTGACCTAAAATTTGCTAAGTGATATATATCTTTTCTTATTTGATTTTCATAAGAAATTGAGGCTGGGAGAGAATAAATAATTTGACTAAAGTCCAATAGCCAACAATAATCAAGTTTTCTTGATTCCAAATCTAGAATCCAAACTATTTTTCTAGTTAAATGTCTCTAAGTTCAAAGGATTATTATTTTAAAGCTAGAAGAGAGGCCAGAAGCCATTTAGTCTAACCTCCTTGTTTGATAGACAAGGGACCTGAGATCACAGAATTGAAATGACTTGCCAGGACATAACTAATGAATGACATTGTGATAAAACATGGCAAACAGAGGATGCCACATTTATAATACTTCACAAAATGAAATTAAGAACAGGGCTTTAAAAATCTCAAATCTGTGATGTTTCACTAAATCAGCTGACAAATACATACTAAATATTTACCAGGAACATAAATAAAGCTAGAAAGCTAGAAAATATACCACTTCTGTATTATGACATGCTAGCATAGGGCTGAAAGATGATGATATATGGTGTAAAATCCTTCATTAAGCTATAATATTTTTGGACTTAAGTTGAATTTAGGTCTTTGCGTTATACTCAGAGATCTACATAACATTTACAGAGCACTTAATTAATTAATAAAGCACTTAGTTTCAGTGTCTGGCACACAGTAAACTCTTTTTCTTAAATTTGTTTTTGCTGAAGCAATTGGGGTATTGGGGTTAAGTGACTTGCCCAGGATCATACAGCAAGAAAGTGTTAAGTGTCTGAGACCAGATTTGAACTCATATCTTTCTGACTTCAGGGATAGTGCTCCATAGTAGACTCTTAATAAGTGTCCCTTACTTCCTCTGTATTTCCCTCCCTTCAATATATTATATATGCAATATATATGTATATCAATATATATAATATACTAATATATACAAACATATATACAACACATCATATAAATATATAATTGATTATTAATATATGTGCTTATGCATATATGGATAGATACATAAACACATCTATGTAAAATAATCTGTGTCAAACAAAAATGATATCTATATGCATGTATATACATACATAACTATATATATATATAATTTGTATCTATGTAGCATATATATATACATATAATTTGTATCTATGTAGCATATATATATATATACTTTGTATCTATGTAGCATATATATATGTATATGTATACTATGAAGTTAATATGACATGTACATATCTATAAAGAGTACATATTACTATAAGGAGTAGAAATGTGAAGGTGGGGTATTTATGAAAGTGGTTCCAAAATAATGCTGGAGAATCCCTGATGATCTTAGACTCTGTAGTGGAGAAACAATGTATCTGCCCCTGGAATCCAAGGCTGCTGTAAGGGTTAAAAAGCTTCTAGAAGCAAGGAATGCAATTCAAGGCATGTAGGAGGACCTGAGGGATGAGAGGTACTGAGACACAGGTGAGTCCTATGTGAAGGTGGGACTTAGCCCCAGGAGGCAGTGTTTGACCCCAGGTACCATGTCTCCCTCCTTAGTGCTCTCAAAGCCTAGCACTCCTTCCTCCCTGTTCTCAGGCCAATCCCATTATGCCAGGTTCCTAGAGGACCTCTCCTTGCCCCAGATCTTCAGGTGGGTATAAAATATATATAACACATCATATAAATATATAATTGCTTATTAATATATATGCCTCCCCTTCAGGGAGGCTATCTAAGAATAAAGTTCTCTTTCGCTTCACCCCTACCTCCTGATGGTCTGTCTCTATGGGATCCGGGTTGGTGCCCAAAGACAGATGAGTGTGGCCTAGCCGTGCCATTGACGAACAGGCATTAAGAGTAGCTCAAAGAGGAGCTACGAGGTTAGAGTAGTCCATAGGGGTGTAACAGGCTGCTACTGTTTTAGCACTTCCTTCAAAGTTTCTAGTACCCATATGATATAATGGCCATCTCAGAGAAATCTCCACCTACAACCTTTAGTATTTAGTCAAAGAAAATTTGTTGAATCACAAGTTCTTTGCTCAAGAACAGTTGCCAACTAGCTGCTATGCCAGAGCCCAAGGTTTTTGCAATTCAATTAGACAAAAATATTTTAAGGACTCATCGTGTACAAAGAGTTGTGATAGGTCCTGGGGACACTATTCCAAAATATTCAAAATTGTATCAGTATGAGTTATTTTTTTCATCAGTGAAGATGACAATCTTCTATATTTTAGAATGAATGAATGGATGAATGAATGAACAGTAAACCCTTTCTATGGCTTTGTGCTAGGTGTTATCACTTTAAATTCAGTCAAAGAATATGGGTTTCAGTCTCGCCTCTGATGCTTATTATGGGTGTGACTATGTACAAATAGCTTAATCACACTGGGACTCATTTTTTTTTTTAGCCTATGGATTTAAGATAGCTTCTGAGGTTCTCATACCTCTAGATCTACAAAACTAACAAGGGGAGATAAAACAGTATATAGAAGGGAAGAATACTTTGGGAAGGAGTTGGGTGTGAGGAGTCACAGGGATTATGAGTAGAGCCATGAGAAAATCTACTGTCATGCCTTTTCTAGGAGCAATTGTAATATTGATGTGATTATTGTTCCCAGAGCAAGAGGAAAAGATAGGAAGGTTGTGCATGTTTGTGTGTGTGTGTGTGTGTGTGTGTGTGTGTGTGTGTGTGTGTGTGAAGGTTGGAGTAAAGGAAAAGATGTCTATATGAAGCCTGATTTTTTGGCGAAGTGTTTGAGAGCATATAGAGCATAGTGTAAGCCCTAAAAGGTCTTAATTTGAAGTCTGTCTATATATCTATGTACACTGTATGTATATATGCATGTATAGATATATGTACATATTTGTATATGTATAGATACCCATATAGGGAGATGTATACATATATGCATGCACAATATAGTCACACACACACACACATACACACACACACACACATACACATATATATATATCACTACAAACTGTAACTGAGTTTCACTATCATTAATTTTAGCGTAACTAGTTTGATTCTATATAGTTTATGTTTTGAATCTGAAAATATTATTTTGAGAGAAGACCGTTAGCCTTCATAGACTCCAAAAGACATATATACAATATATCTCCCAAATGTTAAGAACCTCTGAACTAGATCCAGCTAGATATAATGGGATAGTTTTACTAGTCAAAATAGTTTAGTCCCTGGGTATGGATGATTTCATGGTCTTCTATGGCTAAAATAAATAATCTCTAGTCAATCTTCAGGGAATTAGCACCTATGAACTTTATCATACTAGTCTTTAAAGGACAGATTAATAGTCAATTACTAGGCCTGTATCTGGGGATTTTCCATCTTAATAGAAGGGGAACATTTTTTGAATTCTATCCATCTGTTCCTTTTCCCTCAGAGACCATTATATTTTTATTTATATACTTTAAAAGTTTTAAATTATTCAATATTTTTATATTTAAAAATTAAAAAAAAATCATAGACCATTCTATTCTTCCTAGAAACTTGGAAGTCTCTAGTCCTCCTCTTTTCCACTTCAGAGCCCACTTTGAACCTTCCTGTTAATATTCCTTTTCCCTTTCTCCCTCCTGCTCAGATATTGATCTACATTTATCCTTTGCTGGAAAGAATCCAGAATCCCTACCATACTCTGACTCTTGGAATCCATTCTACCTTTCCAGTGCTGGGCTGCTATACCACTGATATGGGGTAAATACTCAGATTCCCTGACGAAGCAACTTTGGGTCTTTTCATCCACTCTATAGCTAAATCCTTCTCCAGTTATTGTATGAATTCCTTTCCGGATGGATTATCATTTTTTCCCCCTCTGTATCCTTAGCATTAGCATGGCATTCAGTTTACACTTAACACTTAAAATGCATTTGCCTATTATTCTTGCATTTTTTTTAACAACCTAGAGCACCTTGATGAGTCATGAGAGTAATAGTAATGGAAGACGTGTTTGGGAAAGAGAAGAAACATTCAATATGCTGTTTTCAGTTATCTTACAGTAGAGTTTGAAAAAGCTCAAGGTTTAAACAAGGTAGAAGGAATAGATAAGCAATTTGTTTTTCATTCACAGGATCACAGGATTGTGATGGAGGGAGCATTAAAGATCATCTAGTCAAAGTCATTGATAGATTGAAAATAGAGGCCCAAATAGATAAAATAACTTATCCAAGATCATTTAGGTTTATAAGGAGCAGAATTAGAACCCTTGACACTGGACTTTTCAAATTCAGTATTAGTTTTTCTTTCTTCTGAACTCCCCCATTTAAGTGAAAAAAAATTTCTTTGTACTTTTAGCAGAGATGCTGATGTTATAGAGATTTCACAAATACTTTCTGTCCATATGGGTTTCAGTTTCTAAATAACTATCAGAAATTTTCATTTATTCTGCTTATTTTCCTAACGATACTACATCCCCCAAACTTTCTGTCTTTCTCTCATGCCTATGGTCTGAGAACTATGCTGCCTTTGATAGAGTTCTATGAAACCCATACATCTGATTGACTCCACTCTGAGGCTCCATTCTCAAATTTCAGATTTGAGTGATGGGGTCTTTCCAGTATCCAGCAAAGAATTTGACATCCTTGAGGAACCCACAAAGGAACTCATTCATGTGTCTGTTGTTGGTGAGATAGATATTATATTAGCTTTATTGTGACTATTTAGAAAAAGGTGCTTAAAATAAAGCTATTGCTAAACTTTCTCAATGATGTGGGGGTTATTCAATGTCAATGTACTTTGTAGCACAATTTTGAATTCTATTAAAGAATTGTCAAGAGTAATGGCTAAAATTCAGAATCTGTGAATGGCAGTGTTGAATCAATGCCCAGAAAAGTAGAAGGAAAACAATTGACCTATGTAGTTGTCACAACCTGTCATCTAAATGTACTAAGTACATTGTGATACACACAGTAGGCATTCAATAATGTCTTGTCAGCTGATTACATAGTCCTCCTGATTCACTTTGATTAAATGGTAAAAACCTGTCAGGTACTCTTATACCCCCAAAGTGGTGTACTTAAGAAACAATTCTCAAATAGTATCACGGATATACATGGATAGAAGCAGACTGCTAATATCCAGGACAATATCAATTAAAATCTACTCTTATCTTTTAGTAAGGAAAAAAAGGACAATTTTAGTTGAAAGGAGAGTGATAGAATTATGGGACTTTATATTAGAAAATTCTTGTTTGGTTGTGATCTGAACTCTATGGCCTGGATAGAAGGGGCTCATAGGGGTCCTCAAACTTTTTAAATAGGGGGCCAGTTCACTGTCCCTCAGACTGTTGGAGGGCTGGACTATAGTGAAAACAAAAACTTTGTTTTGTGGGCCTTTAAATAAAGAAACTTCGTAGCCCCGGGTGAGGGGGATAAATGTCCTCACCTGCTGCATCTGGCCCAAGGGCCATAGTTTGAGGACCCCTGATAGGTCATAGAGTCCAAATAATAATCAAATAAGAATTCCCTATTAGTCATCTCATCTATATTTGAAGAACTCTCAAAAGAGGGGAAATACCATACATATTAACATAGGTCATTTGATTCTTAGATAACTTCAATTCGAAAATTCTTTCCCCCCACTGTATATCAGAAATATATTTGTCTCTTTAACTGTCAACAATGTTCATAATTCTGTCCCTTGTGGTCAAACAATACTTTCAGTCTTTCTTCCACATGACAGATAGCCCTCCAAATGCTTGAAGTAAGTCACCATGTTTCCTCTCCCCTATCCTACACAGGCTTTTTTTTTTTTTCAGGCTAAACATCCTGAACTTCTTAGCTTATTTTCATATGATATTAGTGTAGGACCCTTCCCCATTTTGATTGACCTTTTATGGGTGTTATCGAAATTTTGAATGCCCTTATAGTGTGACACACAGAACTGTACATTTTCAGGGCAAGGTACATTAAGGGCCAAAACAAAACCAGGAACTATATTCAAAATTACATAAAGCATTTTTATCCAAATAAAATTAGACTTAAATAATTTGAGAATTATTAATTATTCAAAAGTAGGCAGGACCAATATAATAAAATGAAAATTTGATCTAAACTAATTAATATATTCAATACCATCCCAAATAAATTAACAAAACTTTGTTTTATTGAATTAGAAAATAATGACAAAATATCAAAAATATCACAGGAGTTAAAATGTAGAAGAAGGAGCCTTAGTAGTATTAAATATTTTTTATTAAAGCTTTTTATTTACAAAACATGCAGAGATAGATGATTTTAATTATTCACTCTTGTAAAACCTTATGTTACAAACTTTTCCCTCTTCTTTCCTTACTCCTTCCCCAAGACAAGTAATCCAATATATGTAAACCATGTATAATCCTTCTATATATTTTCCCACAATTATCATGCTGCTTAAGAAATATCAGATCAAAAAGGAAAAAAAAATGAGAAAGAAAACAGAAAGCAAGCAAACAACCACAAAAAGGTTTGCATACTATGTTGTGATCCATACTCAGTCCCCACAATTCTCTCTTTGGTAATGAATGTCTCTCTTCATCCCTAGACCAATGGAACTGGCCTGAATCATCTCATTGTTGAAGAGAGCCATGCCATCAGAATTGATCATCATATAATCTTGGTTGCCATGGACAATGATCTCTTGATTCTGCTCATTTCACTTAGCATCAGCTCATGTAAGCCTCTCCAGGCTTTTCTGAAATTATCCTGCTGATCGTTCCTTATAGAATAATAATATTTTATAATGTTCATACCCAATAACATATTCAGCCATTCTCCAATTGATGGGCATCTATTCAGTTTCCAGTTTCTTGCCACTACAAAAAAGGTTCCAACAAATATTTTTGCACATGTGGGTCCTTTTCTCTCCTTTATGATACAGGCACAGGAGAGACACTGCTGGATCAAAGGGTATACACAGTTTGATAACCCTTAGGGCATAGTTCCCAATTGTTCTCCAGCATGGTTGGATCTATTCACAGTTCCACCAACAATTGTATCCCAGTTTTCTCACATCCCCTCCAAAATGCATCATTATTTGTTCCTGTCATCTTAGCCAATCTGAGGGATGTGTAGTGGTTCCTCAGAGTTCTATTAATTTGCATTTCCCTGATCAATAGTGATTTAGAACACCTTTACCTATGACTAGAAATGGTTTCAATGTCTTCATTTGAAACTTGTCTGTTCATATCCTTTGACCATTTATCACATAGAGAATGGCTTGAATTCTTATAAATTTGAGTCATTTTTCTATATATTTTAGAAATGAAGCCTTTACCAGAAGTTTTGAATGTAAAATTTTTTCCCAGCTTATTGCTTCCCTTCTAATCTTGTCTGCCTTGGCTTTGCTTGTACAAAATGTTTTTAATTTAATGTAATCAAAATTTTCTATTTTGTCATCAATAATGATCTTTAGTTCTTCTTTGGCCATATATTTTTTCCTTTTCCACATATCTGAGTGATAAATTCTCCTTTGTTCTTCTAATTTGCTTATATTATCATTATGTTTAAATCATGAACCCATTTTGACCTTATATTGGTTATAAAGTATGAGGTGAAGGTTAGTTAATGCCTAGTTTATGCCATACTAATTTCCAATTTTCCCAGCATTTTTGATCAAATAGTGAGTTATTATTCCCAAAGCAGTCATTGACTTGTGTCTTGTGAACCTAACTCATTCCACTGAACAACTATTCTATTTCTTAGCTGGTAACAAATAGTTTTGATGACCACTGTTGTATAATACAGTTTTAAGTCTGGTATAGCTAGGCCATCTTCATTTGTCTTTTTTTATTAATTCCCTTGAAATCCTTGACTTTTTGTGCTTTCAAATGAACTTTGTTATTATTTTTTTCTAGCTCTGTAAAATAATTTCTTGGGAGTTTGAGTGGTATGGCACTGAATAATTAGATTAATTTAGGCAGTACTGTCATTTTTTTATATTAGCTCAGCCTACCCATGAACATTTGCTCTTTTCTAATTGATTAGATTTGATTTTATTTGTGTAGATAGTTTTGTAGTTGTGTTTATATAATTTTTGACATTGTCTTGGCAGGTAGATTCCCAAATGTTTTATGTTATTTACAGCTATTTTAAATGGGATTTCTCTTGTAACTCTTGCCATTGGACTTTATTAGTAACATAGAAATAATGATTGTTTATGTGGATTTGTTTTGTATCTTGCAACTTTGCTGAAGTTACGAATTATTTCTAGTAGTTTTTAGTTGATTTTCTAAGGTTCTCTAAATATACCATCATATTATCTATAAAGAGTGATTATTTGGTTTTCTTATTACCTACTCTAATTCCTTTAATTTCTTTTTCTTCTCTTATTGCCAAAACTAACTTTCTACTACAATATGAAATAGTAATGATGATAGTGAGCAAACTTGTTTCATTCCTGATCTTATTGGGAGTAGTTTTAGTTTATGCTCATTATATCTGATGCTTGGTGATGGCTTTAAATAGATGCTATTGATCATTTTAATTAAACTCCATTTATTCCTATCTTCCCTAGTGTTTTTAATAGGAATAGGTGGTGGGTTTTGTTAAATGCTTTTTCTGCATCTATTGAAAATAGTCATATGATTTTTGTTTGTTTATTGATATAGACAATTATGATAATAGTATTCCTAATATTGAACCAGCCCTGCATTCCTAGTATAAATCCTATTTGATCATGGTATATTATGTGGATAATTTGCTGTAATCTTTGTTATTATTTTATTTAAAATTTTTGCATCAATATTCATTAGGAAAATTTCCCTATAATTTTCTTTATCTGTTTTCATCCTAACTGATTTAGGTATCAGCATCATATCTGTGTCATAAAAAGAATTTGGTACAATTATTTCCCCCCCAATTTTTCCAAAGAGTTTGTACAGTGTTAGAATTAATTGTTCTTTAAATGTTTAAATGGTAGAATTCATATGTAAATCCATCTGGCCCTGAAGATTTCTTCTTAGGGAGTTGATTAATAACCTGTTCAATTTTTTTTTCTCTAAAATGATACTATTTAAGTAATTTTTTTCTCCTCTGTTAATCTGAGCCATATATATATATATATTTTATAAGCATTCATCCATTTCACTTAAATTATATTTATTGGCATACAGTTGGGCAAAATAGCTTCCAATTATTGCTCTAATTTCCTTTTCATTAGTGGAAAGTTCATTTTTTTTCATTTTTGATACTAACAATTTGATTTTCTTTCTTTTTTTCTAATCAAATTAACTAATAGTTTACCTATTTTGTTTTTTTCGTAAAACCAATTCTTAGTTTTGTTTGTTTCTACTTTCAATTTTATTAATCATCCTTTCTATTTTCAGAATCTCAAATTTGACATTTAATTGGGAGTTTTTATTTATTCTTTTAATTTATTCTTTTTCTAGCTTTTTAAAAATTTGCATTGATCTTCTTTTCTCTCTTTTATGCAAGTAAACATCTAGAGGTATAAAACTTTCCCTATGTACTGCTTTGGCTGCATTTCATAAAATGTGGTATGTTGTCTCATTATTGTCATTCTCTTGGATGAAATTATCAGTTTTGTCTATGATTTGTTGTTTTACTCATTCATTCTTTAGGATTAGATTATTTAATTTCCAATTGATTTTTGTTCTATCTTCTCTGGCCTTTTACTACATGTAATTTTTTTTTAATTTCATGATCTGAAAAAGATTTATTTACTATTTCTGCCTTCCTACATTTGATTTTGAGGTTTTTATGTCCTAATACATTGTAAATTTTTGTGTAGATTCCATGTACCACTAAAGGAAAAAGTATAATCCTTCCTGTCTCCATCCAATTTTCTCCAACTTTTCTAGAATTTTATTTACCTTCTTAATTTCTTTCTTATTTATTTTGTGGTTTGATTTATTTAGTTCTGAGAGAGCAAGGTTGAGATCCCTCACTAGTATAGTTTTTCTGTCTAATTCTTTTTGCAGTTCTCTTAACTTTTCCTCTAGGAATTTGGATGCTATACTTCTTGATGCATATGGTTAGTATTGACATTACTTCATTATCTATGGTACCCTTTAGGGAGAAGTAGTTTCCTTCCTTATCACTTTTCTGATTCAGGATTGTAGCCAATGCTGCTGTATTTTTGGCTAAGAACCTACCAGTAAATTCCCTAGCAGGCAGATATCACACTGCCCTGGGTCTCTGCACTGTACCTGCCCTCTGCCACCTCCTCCATGCCTTATTAAAATAGATCTTTTCTGAAGTTCTTTCAAAATATCTTCTGCTGTAATTTTGTTACACTAAAATATTTTTGAGTTCTGTTACTCCAAAATCAGTTCAGAGACTTGATTTGATATTGATCTCAAGGATGTCAAGAAGAGCTCAGGTAAAGACCTCTCTACTCCCTGCCATTGTGCTCTGGCCCTCAGCAATACTAAATCTTAAATTATATTATAAGGCAGTAAATTTCAAAATTCTGGTATTGTTTAACAAATAGAAAAATAAATCAATGGAAGAGAGTAGATATACAATCTATTGCAGCAAATACATAATAACTTTGTAATTAACAAGTATAAAAACAAGATTTGGGAATCAAAATTCATTATTTGGTTAAAAACTTGTCAGGAAAATTAGAAAGCAGTATTACAGAAACTAGGCACAGGCAAATATCTTACTCTGTTTACCAAGATGAAGTCAAAATGCATATATAACCTACTTATAAAGAAAGATATTGCAAGAAAACTTGAGGAACACAGAATATGTTTCCTATAAAACTTATGGATAGGTGGAGAATTTAAAAATAAACAAGAGACTGTGAGGAGTCTGAGGTATAAAATGGATAATTTCTATTACATCAAATTGATGTTTCTTAACAATAAAACAAACGTAGCCATAATCAGAAGGAAAGCAGAAAATTGGGAGAAATTTTTATAGACACTTTCTCAGATAAAGGTTCATTTCAAATATGCAAAAAATTTTTCATTTTATAAGAATATGTGTCATTCCCCCATTGATAAATGATTCAAGGGTATGAGTAGGCAGTTTTCCAATTAACAACATATAGTCATATGAATAAATGCTTTTAATCACTATTGGTTATATAAATGGAAATCATTTTACATATCATTTCACGTATACTATTTTACATAGATATCATATACTATCATATACTAAAATGGCTAAAATGATTGTAGAGAAAAGTGACATATTGGAAAGGGTATAGAAAAATTGGAAAATTAGTTCATTGTTGGAGGAATTTTGATGTGATCCAACCATTTTGCAAAGCAATCTGAAATTATGTCCAAAGAGCTATTAAACTACTTATACCCTTTGACCCAACAATACCATTGCTAGGTCTGTTTGTAAAGATGATTAAGGAAAAAGGAAAAGTACCTGTCCTATATATTCTAAAATATTTATATTAGTTATCTTTGTGGTGGGACAGAATTAGAAATTGCAGTGATACTCATGAGTTGGGGAATGGCTGAAGAAGTTGGAGTAACTGATGAAACTGAAGATTCTAGAAAAAAAAAAACTAAGAAAAGACTTGTATGAAATAATGAAGATCAAAATGAGGAGAACCAAGACAATGTTGTTTAGAGTAACAGTAATATTGGCTTAAGAACCACTTTGAGCAAATGAATCATTTTGGCTATTATAAATATCCAAATTAACAAAAAGGATATATAAAGGAAGATACTATCTTCATTTAGGAAAAGAACTAGTAAATATAAGTGAATATGGAATGATTTTACACACACACACACACACACACACACACACACACATTTATGAATGCTTATTTATTTATAGTGATAGCAATCTCTAGTGTAGGGGAGGGAAGAAGCAATGGAAAAAAAGAAATTTACATGACAACTATATATTTAAAAGGACTAGCAATTCATACATAATAGATTTTCAGTTTCATGAGCAATCATCTTTTTATTACACTATTTTATGAAAATGCTTGTTTTATTCTCTAAATTAAAAATAAAATGAATTTTAAAAAGACTCACTTCCCACATAATATTCCTCTATATTCACAGCTTAAGCTCAAATTGGCTTCTTTTTCTAACAAAGCACATTATTGACACTGATTGAGCTTGTATTCCACTGAAGCCCTCTGATCTTTTTCAGATGAATTATTAGAAACCTACTCCTTTGCCATCTTGCACAAAATTCAATGAATAGAAATCACCCAGAGAATGTGAAGAAATAATGAATTACATCAATTGTATTCATTATCATGAACTTATTATTAATGTATCAAATAATTTTAACAAAATGACAACTATCTTCAATATGAAACGCATTGTGTTTTCAGAGGGAAAGCACAAAATTGAGAGTAAAAAGATTTCGGTTTTTAATCCTGACTCTGTTTGATTGTATGAATGTAACTTGGACATTTCACCAACTCTTTCTAGATCTATGTTTAATTTGTAAAATGAAGAGATTAGACTGGAAGATCTCTAAGTCACTTTATTACTCTTTGACATAATTCTTAAGGGAAGAACTCTATGATAGACTTTTATTAAGAGGCTGCTACATAGAGATTTGGTTAAAAAAAAAAAAACAGGATGTTATTGAAGAAAAAGTTTCAGGATGAAAATCAACCTAATTTGTGGATATAATGTAGTGTAGAAGTTAAGTAAGACCAGCAAAGCTTTAGACTAAACAGCATGGACTATAGTTTGAGGAGGCTAGTATGACTACATCCAGAGGTCACTAGTATTATAGGTGATTGTCCATTAACAGTGCAGTGGGTGATGTAGACCAGATGCATTATGAATCAATAACAGTTCCTTTATTTCAATGTGTTTGAAAAGCTCCCTGAAAAGGGTGACCTTGCAAGCATCAGATGTCAGCATTTCTCTCTACTTTTCCTCACGGTACATTGAGCAAGCTGCTAGTTGTTCATAATGAATTCACAAAATCAGAGAATGTTAAAGCTGGAAAGTGCCTTAGAGACTATCTAGTCCAAACTCTTGACTTTACAGATGAAGAAAATAAGGTTCTGAGTTGTGACATGCCCAAGGTCACAAAGCTAGATAATTAATGATGGATGCTAGGCAAGAAGCCAGCTTTTCACTTTCCTAGTTCAGTTGCTCTTCTCTAAGCAGTAGGGCTGGCATCTTTCTCACTTGTTGTAAAACTAATGTTCCTCCCCCAAATGTGCCCATTACTTTTGCTTCCTCAGAGCTTTGTATACTTTGAAGTGTATAGGAAAGCACCTGTTAGGACTGCTT
This sequence comes from Antechinus flavipes, assembly GCF_016432865.1. NCBI lineage: Eukaryota > Metazoa > Chordata > Mammalia > Dasyuromorphia > Dasyuridae > Antechinus > Antechinus flavipes. The sequence goes on along the minus strand of NC_067400.1, from coordinate 302,833,659 downwards.
ATTCTGTGCTTGAGTGTATGGTGAGAACTGATGATTATTATACAGGATTGGACATTCTTAATGGTGATTATGATCTTTCTCTTTCCTTGCAGGTGTAGTAGTAAAACGTCTTCACTTCATTATTCCTTTACTTGACTTAAAGATACTGACCATCTACATTTCTTTAATAATAATAGCTATTGTTTTATCCATAACATTTCATTTCATCTTCACATTAATCCTCTGATTTAGAGATTACTGATTTTCTTTCTCCATCTTCCATTACTTCTCAGAGAGACCTTTAAGTATCCCCATCAGAATTTCCACTATCACTTGTATGCTGATTACCCAGAGAGAGATAGACCATTCCTCCAGCAGAAGTGTAATCCTAAAGATTACAATGATTTCTGGCATTTTATTCATGAGCATCCAATTTATATTTTTCTTATTTTTAATCAAGTAGGAGAAATCTATCATTAGTATTTTCTTTTTAGAAAAAAAACACAATGATTTACTAAGAAGGTATGATAGAATACTGAGAAAAATAAGCCCTCAAACCAGAATGCTATCTTCCCTTGTATGTACAAGGTCTCTAGAAATGACATTCTCAAACTTAATGTAGAATGGATTGACACCACTGTGGAGTCATGTAGCTAAGAGATGCCTCTGAAATCATCTCTCAAGAAGATCTTTTTACTCTTTGTGAAGTCATCATGCCTGTAGTCATCTTCCCTATAGTGTAGCACTCTCCTTGGCTCCCAGGCTCAGGATATTCTTAGACTCCATGATCAGCATTTTTTCTCTATCATCAGGGTTCATGAATCCTGAAATAATAAGGGACTGTCTTGACATCTTCAGACACTTCTGTTTTAGCCATTGCTGCTCCAGTAGATTTTGTTATGGTCTGTGGCTGCTGCTTGTATCTCTGATGGGATTGCTAGATCGTCCCATTTACATCGCTACTTTCTTCTCAAAATAATCATTCACCTAAAATGAAAAAGAAATAAACACAAAATTAACAAAAGTGATCTGTGTCCAGAGATACCTGTTGACTTGATGTCTGAAGGGGAGAGGAAGCATCCACCTTTTCGTAATTTTCCAAACCCTCCAAAGTTTAAATCAATCCTCCTCACAAGCAAATGGGGAAAAGAGTGAAAGCCACTCATATGTGGCTTAATATCCCTTCACTATCAGTTCTTGTGACTCAGTAAAAGACAAGACTCAATCACCTTTTAGTATCATGCCCACAGGTATTCAAAGGCTAAGATAAGTTTACCAAGCTTCTAGGTATTGGATTAAAAGCTAGCAGGAAAAAGGTGTTCAAATCTTTCTAGATAATACAGGACAAATCTGGGCATACTCTGAAGGCCATATTCTTAAACTGTGAATTGTGAGTCTCTTAAGTGAATGAATGAATGTGGGGGGCTTGAGAAATTATCACGTATTAGCAATAATATTTGATTTGTATACCTACTTTATATACTTATATACCCAGAATCTCATAAAAATTTTCCTAGGCAAAAAGAGGTCACAAAGAAAAAAAAAGTTTAAGAAGCCCTTCTCTAAAGCAGTGGTATCAAAAGGAAACACATATTTGCTTCCTTTCTTACTAATTTTAAAATTTTGTTTATTTATTTATTTTTTTCTTTCAGAAGCAATTGGAGTTAAGTGACTTAACCTAGGAAGTGTTTAGTGTCTGAGTCCAGATTTGAACTTAGGTCTTCCTGACTTTAGGGCTGCTGTTCTATCCACTGCACCAATTAGCTGCCCCTATTTTTTCTATTTTATTTATTTATTTTTCTTGCTATTTTTTGAAAGCATTTTAAAACTACGTTTTAATCTGTTTGCTGCTGCAAATTTGGTCCCAAGAAGTCTAATATCTTTGCTCCAAAGCCCTGGCCTTCACTGGTCCATCTCTAATTTTACTATTATCCTTGATGTAAAGATGAGAAAACTGAGCCAAGTTAGGTAATTTGTACAAGTTCATTTAGATAATATCTGATGGACTTCTGACTCCAATGCAAACACTGTCCACTATGTCCCATTGTCTCTCATAGTCATGAATCTCTGTGCTGGGGGTTGTAACTTTTACAAAGAGCCATGGGGTTTGTGGATGTAATATTTTGAAACAACAGCATCTTTGTCAGGTATTATTTTTCCACTGCTACCTTCCTCCCAAAAGAGGGATACTGGCTTATAGAGTATGACAGCTAGTCTTGATGGGAAAATCTTGATTAAGTAGGATCTCCAAATCTCTCTGCAGGGGACAATCCTCCTTCAAAGAACTGGTTGAGCAGTAGACAGCAACATATCAGATGCCTGTTAAAATGACATGTCATTAAGAAAATAATAGATGTTTCCCTTTCTACATTAGAGGCAGTGTTTTGGAATCATCAGATGTGCAATCATTGAAAAGTTTATCAAGTTGTTATTGCTTAGTGGTGAACAAAACTCATCTTTCTCCCAGGATTTTTATGCATGTATTGACAAGTCCAGAAGAGTGGGCTAGGGGTAGAAAAATGCTTCTTTGGGAAATGTTAAATAATTAAGTCTTCCACATAATAATTCACTTTGTATGCCATATTACCTAGGTTATTGATGCTCAGTGTGCAGTTTTCTCTGTCTGAATAGAAATGCTTTATTAAGCCTCCATTAGTGTAGCATTTATAGGACTCTTGGACTCAGTCAGCACCATGAGTCTAGACAGCAAGGGATCATGTATATTGAGACCAGAGTTGAATCCAGAAAATCAGGAGGCTGCTAGGATAAGGGATGTGGGTGAGGTTAATAAATAGATCTGTGCATAGAAATTCATTAGTATGCTTAAATCAAAGCTCAAAGAAATGGTATAATTCAGAAACCATGTCAGCAGACAAAAACGAGGGCATTCACAAATGCCAGGAGTTAGGGAAATCATTGGGTCAAAAACCAGATAGATAAGAGTGAGAGGGACGGGATAACCAAAGTAACAATAACAACTCCAAATTCCAGGCTGCTTATTAGGAACCAGGGGAAAATGAAAGCAATACAACAACAAAAGGAAGGCAATACAGCAAAGTAATATTTTGATTTGAAAGCAACCAAGACCTTCATAATGAGGAAAGAGGTTAACTCAGTGAAGAAGATTTTTCTAGGTGTCTATGCATTTTTTTTAAAAGCACATTTACATTAGGTAAGCACTTAAGATTGTTCTGTGTTATAATCTTCACTGGTTTGTGTAGAAAAGTGGTTAGAATGCTGGGACTGGAGTTAGGAATACCTACCTTACCTTAGATACTTTCTAGTTGTATGAATCTGCATGAATTAACCTGTCTACCTCAGTTTCTTCAGCTGTAAAATGGGGACCATAATAATTACTTCACAAAATTGCTGTGAAGACCAACTAAGATAATATTTATAAAGTCTTAGCATAGATTCTGTCATAGAGTAATTAATAAAATGCTTATTCCCTTCCACTTCCCTTTTCTATGGGGAAGTAGGTGAGTGGGAACACCTGGTTAGAGCAGGATGAATAGTCAAGGAAGAAGGCAGATCCTGAAAGTCTTTTCTCGCACTCTTCTCTTTTTTCTTTCTTTTTATTCATTCTGCCTTCCTTTCTCTTCTCTTTGTCTCTTTTGATCTTCTTCTCTTTCTATATCTCCATTTCCTTTTTCTTTTTTCTCTCTCCCTACCTGCTCTTTCTTTTCTGTCTCTTAACACATACACACATACACATCAATAACTGGATATTACTTAACCTATTCTGATTTTGTTGGCAAATTCAAAGCATCATATTTGGGGCAAGCAAAACCCAAGTCTTCTTTGATCCATCATGGATCATTGTGTTGACCATATCCACATGTGTATCATATAACTTCTTTATAGTATGTTCTAATGTTTGTTGACTTTGATATCTATAATGTTTAACAAATTATTCTTCATATTGGATCCATTGACCAGAAAATTATTGATGTCATAAAGATGACACTTATTTCTCAGAAGAATATCTTTCTGGTGGTACTTGGACTGCTTGTAGAACTCTAGTTTTTGTTCATTTGTTTGTTTGTTTTGTTTTGTTTTGTTTTGAGGGAGTATCTCTTGGGTGGAAGAAGAACGACTTTCAACATTTTCTTGGCCTTCAGGACCTCTCTTTCAGTTTGTCCAGATATGGCAGTCATAATAGCAACTTCCCTCTTCATCTTTTGTGCCATCATTACTGATTGAAGCCAAAGACTCAACTTTGAATTATAAACTCTCATAAGATTAGATCTTTCTTGTTCCTAAGAATTTTTCATTTTGGGCAGGAACATTACTAGAGAAAAAAAATAATGTCAGGACTTGGAAATTAGCTTACAAACAAACAAAATCAAAAACTCAATATTAATTTCACTGACACCATTTAGTGGAACTTTTCAGACATATTCTCTTGCTTAATAAACAAAGAAAAACTTAGCTGTTAAAATAACAAGATTAACTCAACCAGTGATTTCAAGATAGTAAACTTGACTTCTTTAGACTTGATCAGCTTGTCATTGAACAAAAGTTTAAAGTAACTTATAAAAGTCCATGTTAGGTTGTGGGATTCTTGTTTTAGGGAAAGTTCTTGGGTTATCTTCCTTTACAGGGAAACATAATTTACAACATTTGATTTAATTCAGTTCTTATAGTGAAGGATTGATTTATTTATTATATTTTTGTTCTTGCTGTTGTAACAGAAAATAATTTTATCAAGGAACCTATCCACTAATTGAATTACCTCATTTATATGAACATAGGTGACTGAATAACAATCTCAAGATGAATACATTCAGGTTTATAGGCAGTTTTTTAAGTCAGGAAAAGCTTTTGTACTAAAGAGTATGAAATTCAGTCTCTTAATTAGCTCTAGACTGGCAGAACCCACAAATATAGGGAGTGCAGCAAATTATCAGCAGAAGATAATTTCAAAGACTGCCAGAAAAAGTCTGTTTCAATAGTAAATGGAAGGGAGGCAGTGAAGCAAAAACAGCTGAATATAAATGCCAGCACTGACAGTGCAGAATCCCAGGATATTACTGACTCTATAGCCCTTGCTGAGTCTGCAGGGTGGTGCAGACTCCATGTGGCAGAGAATCTACAGAGAGGAAATGAACCAGAAAAGGTCTGTTTCACTTGGAAATGGGAGGGAGGCAATGAAGCACAAAGCAGCTGACCACAAACACCAGCACAGACAGCTCAGAGTCCAGGGTGGTACAGACTCCCTGTGACAGAGAATTTAGGGGGAGGAATCTAAAGTAATCTAGAGCAGTGTTGGCCACTCTGCCCTGGTTGCAAGCCAGTAGATCAGCAGGGAAGTTATAAAACACCCAACACAAAAACAAAAGGTAAAAAGTGAACCCCAAAACACCAAAATTTCATGGGACCTGGACACGGGTGCACCAGGAATGAATCAATACTGATCCAATGCTGCTTGGAAAACCTCCTCTGTCCTAAAAGCAGATCTTAATTTAAAAAAAAAAAACAAATGAGTAAAAAAGTAAAGAAGGACCCCAGCTTTTTGTGATAAGAACTCACTGTTTGACAAAAATTGCTGGGAAAATTGGAAATTAATATGGCAAAAACTAGGCATTGACCCACACTTAACACCGTACACAAAGATAAGGTCAAAATGAGTTCATGACCTAGGCATAAAGAATGAAATTATAAATAAACTAGAAGAGCATGGATAGTTTACCTCTCAGACCTGTGGAAGAGGAAGGAATTTATGACCAAAGAAGAACTAGAGATCATTATTGATCACAAAATAGAAAATTTTGATTATATCAAATTGAAAAGTTTTTGTACAAACAAGATTAATGCAGACAAGATTAGATGGGAAGCAATAAACTGGGAAAACATTTTTACAGTCAAAGGTTCTGATAAAGGCCTCATTTCCAAAGTATAATTGAATTGACTCTAATTTATAAGAAATCAAGCCATTCTCCAATTGATACATGGTTCAAAGGATATGAACAAACAATTCTTAGATGAAGAAATTGAAACTATTTCTAGTTATATTAAAATATGCTCCAAGTCATTATTAATCAGAGAAATGCAAATTAAGACAACTCTGAGTTACCACTACACAGTCTGACAGGTTCAGACTGGCTAGAATGACAGGAAAAGATAAAGCGGAATGTTGGAGGGCATGTGGGAAAACTGGAACACTGATACATTGTTGGTGGAATTGTGAATACATCCAGCCATTCTGGAGATCAATTTGGAACTATGCTCAAAAAGCTATTGAACTGTACATACCCTTTGACCCAGCAGTGTTACTACTAGGCTTATATCCCAAAGAGATCTTAAAGAAGGGAAGGAACCTGAATATTTGTGGCAGCCCTCTTTGTAATGGCCAGAAACTGGAAAATGTATGGATACTCATCAATTGGAGAATGGCTGAATAAATTGTGGTATATGAAGTATTATGGAATGTTATTGTTTGGTAAGAAATGTTCAACAAGATGATTTCAGAAAAGCCAAAAGAGAGTTACATGAATTAATGCTGAGTGAAATGAGCAGGACCAGAAGATCATTATATTCTTCAGCAACAATACTATATGATGATCATTTTTCATGAATGTGACCCACTTCAACAATGAGATGAACCAAATCAGTTCCAATATAGCAGTAATGAACTGAACCAGCTATATCCAGGGAAAGAACTCTGGGAAATGACTATGAACTACTACATAGAATTCCCAATCCCTCTATTTTTGTCCACCTACATTTTTGATTTCCTTCATAGGCTAATTGTATACTATTTCAAAGTCCTACTTTTTTTTTTATGCAGTAAAATAACTTTTTGAGCATGTATACATATATTGTATTTAACTTATACCTTAATATATTTAACATGTATTGATCAACCTGCCATCTGGAGGAAGGAGTGGGGGAAAGGAAGGAAAAAAGTTGGAACAAAAGGATTTGCAACTGTCAATGCTGAAAAATTACCTATGCATATATCCTGTAAATAAAAAAGCTATTATAATAAAACTAACTAACTAAATAAAAGTAAACAGGACTCTGATGATAGACAGATTTTATGGAGAAAGAGAAGAACAGATTTCAAACCCTGAGGAGATTAAAAACAGATAATCTCCATATGAAGCCCAAAAGGAGATATAACCTGATTCCCATCACACAAGGCTCTCCTAAAAAGAATTGCAAAAGAGAGCTGGGAGAAAAATGAGGAAAGGAAATGAAACCTTTGCAAGAGAGTTTGCAAAAGACAACACAGAAACTATCTGAAGAAAATTCATTACAAAATAGACTTGGTGAAATGGAAAAAGCATATAACTCATTAAAAGATAGATTCGATAAAATGGAAAAAAAGAAAGCAACTCTCAGAAAATAGAATTTATGAAACAGAAAAAGAAAATACCTCCTTATAAACAGAATTCATGAAATGAAAAAAGGAAATAACTCCTTAAGAAACAGAATTTGTGAACTGGGAAAAAAATTCCATAGAAAAAAACAACTCATTTAAAAATTCAATTAGACCATATACAAAAAGAAGTAAAAAAGTAAATGAAGAAAATAATTCAATAAAGTTCAGAATTGAACAAATGGAAATGAATGACTTAATGAGACAACAAGAATTAGTATAAACAAAACCAAAAAAAAAAAAAAAAAAAGAAAAGAAAAATAGAAAAAATGTAAAATACCTAATTGGGAAAACGACTGACCTGGAAAATAGATCTAGGAGAGACAATCTAAGAATTATTGGAATTCCCTGAAATGCATGATTAAAAAAAAAGAGCCTAGACACTGTCTTTCAGGAAATTATCAAAGAGAACTACATGGATATCACATAATCAGAAGGTAAAATTACCATTGAAATAATTCACCAAACGCCTCCTGAAAGAGACCCTGAATTTAAAACCCCAAGAAATATTTTGGCTAAATTTTAGAACTATAAGACCAAGGAAATATATTACAAGCAGCTAGAAAGAAACAATTCAAATATTGAGGTGACACTATAAGAATTACTCAGGACCCAGCAGCTTACACTTTAAAGATTCAAAGGGCCTGGAATCTGATATTCTGAGAGGTGAAGGAACTTGGAATGCAGCCAATAATAAATTACCCTGCTAAATTGAGCATTTTTTTTTCAGGGAAGAAGATGCACATTCAATGAAACTCATGAATTCCCTTTATTTTTCATGAAAAGACTGGAGCTAAGCAAAAAAAAAAAAAAAAAAATTGACCTCCAAATATAGAACTCAAGAGAAACATAAAAAGGTAAAAAGGAAAAAAAATTGAGAACTGTATTTCTGTTATGGGTATACATTGACAGTCAAGGTATAATCTGATTTAAAATATAAATATAAAAAAGCACCTAAATATGGGAAAGGGATTGTAACAGAGAAAAAGGGAAAGTGGAGATAAGATGAGGGAAATTACATCCCCAAAAGAGGCAAAGAAAACATATTATAATTGAGGGGGAAAAGGGAGGATGATCAATAGTTTATGACTCTTACTCTCATCAGATTTGGCCCAAAGAATGAATATTAGATATATTTGGTTTCACCAAGAAACATCTCTCTTCTTATACAAAAGTGAAAGGGGAAAGGGGAAAAGAGAAGGGATAGGCTAAATAGAAGGGGATACAGAAGTAGTAGGGGAAAGATATAAGAAAAGAGGAGGGTCTCTAAAGAGAGAGAACTGCTTGAAGTAAATAGTGCTCATAAGTAAAATACTGGAGAAGAAGGAAAAGGGAAAAGGAAAGAGGAAAGTATAATTTGGGCTTAATAAGATGGCAGGAAATATGGAATTAGTAGTTTTAATTGTAAAGGTGAATGGGGTGAACTCTCCCATAAAGCAAAAGCAGACAGCAGAGTGGATTAAAAGCCAGAATCCTACAATATGTTGTTTACAAGAAACACATTTAAAGCAGAGCGATACATACAGAGTAAAGGTAAAAAAGTTTGGAGCAGAATGTATTATGCTTCAGATGGAGTAAAAAAAAGTAGGGATAGCCCCCCCCCCCAAAAAAAAAATTGATCTACTTAAAAGAGATAAGGAAGTAAACTATACCTTGCTAAAGGGTACCATAGATAATAAAACAATATCAATACTAAACATATATGCACCAAGTGGTGTAGCATCTAAATTCCTTTTTTTTTTTTTTAATAATTTTTTATTGATAGAACGCATGCCAGGGTAATTTTTACAGCATTATCCCTTGCATTCATTTCTGTTCTGATTTTACCCCTCCCTCCCTCCACCCCTTCCCCGAGATGGCAAGAGTCCTTTACATGTTGAATGGGTTGCAGTATATCCTAGATACAATATATGTGTGCAGAACCAAACAGTTTTCTTGTTGCACAGGGAGAATTGGATTCAGAAGGTATAAATAACCCGGGAGGAAAAACATAAATGCAAGCAGTTTATATTCATTTCTAGTGTTCTTTCTCTGGGTGTAGCTGCTTCTGTCAATCTTTGATCAATTAAGGCTCTCTTTATCGAAGAGATCCACTTCCATCAGAATACATCCTCAAACAGTATCATTGTTGAGGTATATAATGATCTCCTGGTTCTGCTTATTTCACTCAGCATCAGTTCATGTAAGTCTCGCCAGTCCTCTCTGTATTCATCCTGCTGGTTGTTCCTTACAGAACAATAATATTCCATAACGTTCATATACCACAATTTACTCAACCATTCTCCAATTGATGGACATCCTTTCATTTTCCAGCTTCTAGCCACTACAAACAGGGCTGCCACAAACATTTTGGTACATACAGGTCCCTTTCCTTTCTTTAGTATCTCTTTGGGGTATAAGCCCAGTAGAAACACTGCTGGATCAAAGGGTATGCACAGCTTGATAACTTTTTGAACATAGTTCCAAATTGCTCTCCAGAATGGCTGGATGTGTTCACAATTCCACCAACAATGTATCAGTGTCCCTGTTTTCCCACATCCCCTCCAACATTCCCCATTATCTTTCCCTGTCATTCTAGCCAATCTGACAGGTGTGTAGTGGTATCTCAGAGTTGTCTTAATTTGCATAACTCTGATTAATAATGATTTGAGCATCTAAATTCCTAAAGGAGAAGTTAAGATAGCTGCAAGAAGAAATAGATAACAAAATTGTAATAGTGGGAGATCGCAACTTTGCTCTCTCAGAACTAGATAAATCAAACCACAAAATAAATAAAAAAGAATTTAAAGAGGTAAATAGAATACGAAAAAAATTCATTATGATAGATCTTTGAAGGAAATTGAATACAGACAGAAAGAAGTACACTTTCTTCTCAGCAGTTCATGGAACCTATACAAAAATTGACCATATATTAAGACATTAAAAATGGACATAAAGACCTAAAAATCAAATGCAGAAAGGCAGAAATAATATATGTAGTTTTTTTTCAGATCATGATACAATAAAAATTACATTTTATAAAGGGCCAGGGAAAAATAGACCAAAAAGAAATTGGAAACTAAATAATCTCACCCTAAAGTATGAATGGGTAAAACAGCAAATAATAGATGCAATCAATAATTTCATCCAAGAGAATGACAATGAGAAAACATACCAAAATTTATGAGAAGGTGCCAAAGCAGAAATAAGGGGAAATTTTATATCTCTAGATGATTATTTGCATAAAATAGAGAAAGAGAAGATCAATAAATTGGGCTTGCAACTAAAAAAAGCTAGGGAAAAAAAACAAATTAAAAGCCTCCAATCAAATACCAAACTTAAAACTTTAACCTATTTATTTATTTATTTATTTTTATTAATAACTTTTTATTTACAAGTTATATGCATGGGTGATTTTACAGCATCGACAATTGCCAAACTTTTTGTTCCAACTTTTCTCCTCCTCATCTCCACCCCCTCCCCTAGATGGCAGGATGACCAATACATGTTAAATATGTTAGAGTATAAATTAAATACAAAATAAGTATACATGTCCAAACCATTATTTTGCTGTACAAAAAGAATCGAACTCTGAAATAGTGTACAATTAGCCTGTGAAGGAAATCAAAAATGCAGGCAGAGAAAAATATAGGGATTGGGAATTCTATGTAATGGTTTTTAGTCATCTCCCAGAGTTCTTTCGCTGGATGTAGCTGATGCAGTTCATTACCACTCCATTGAAGCTGATTTGGTTCATCTCAATGCTGGAGATGACTATGTCCATCAGAATTGATCATCATTGTTGAAGTATTTAATGATTTCCTGCTCCCGCTCATTTCACTCAGCATCAGTTCATGTAAGTCTCTCCAGGCCTTTCTGAAATCATCCTGTTGAACACTTCTTAACAAACAATAATATTCCATAATACTTCATATACCACAATTTATTCACCCATTCTCCAATTGATGGGCATCTACTCAGTTTCCAGTTTCTGGCCACTATAAAGAGGGCTGCCACAAACATTCTTGCACATACAAGTCCCTTTCCCTTCTTTAAGATCTCTTTGGGATATAAGCTCAGTAGTAACACTGCTGGATCAAAGGGCATGCACAGTTCAATAGCTTTTTGAGCATAGTTCCAAATTGCTCTCCAGAATAGTTGGATGTATTCACAATTCCACCAACAATATATTAGTGTCCCTCAAACTTGAAATTTTAAAAATAAAAGGAGATCAATAAAATTGAAAGTAAAAAATCTATTGAATTAAAAATAAAACTAAGAATTGGTTTTATGAAAAAGCAACAAAATAGATAAACCTTTAGTTAAGTTGATTAGAAAAAGGAAAGAAGTAAAACAAATTGTTAGTCTCAAAAATGAAAAGGGAGAACTATCCACCAATGAAGAGAAAACTAGAGCAATTATCAGTTAATTTTCTTAACTTTATCCCAATAAATTTGACCACTTAAGTGAAATGGAGGAATACCTACAAAAATATAGATTGCCCAGATTAACAGAAACGGAAATAAATTGCTTAAATGGTCCCAATTTAGAAAAAGAAATAGAACAAGTTATTAATCAACTCCTTTACATGTGAATTCTACCAAATATTTAAAGAAAAATGAACTCCAATACTATGTAAACTATTTGAAAAAAAATAGGAAATGAAGGAATCATATCAAATTCCTTTTATGACATAGACATGGTACTGATCCCTAAACCGGGTAGTTCACAAAGAAAGAAAGAAAATTATAAGCCAATCTCCCTAATGAATATTGATACTAAAATCTTAAATAAAATATTAGCAAAGATAATCATCCCAATGATAATATACCTCTACCACATAGGATTTATACCAGGAATGCAGGGATAGTTCAATGTTAGGAAAAGTATTAACATAATTGACTATATCAATAATCAAATTAATAAAAATTTGTGATTATCTCAGTAGATGCAGAAAAAGCATTTGATAAAATAAAACACCCATTCCTATTAAAAACATTAGAGAGTATAGCCATAAATGAACTTTAAACAAAATAGTAGCATTTATTTAAAACCATCAGCAAGCATCATATGTAATGGGAATAAACTAGAACCATTCCCAATAAGATCAGAAGTGAAACAAGGTTGCCCACTATCATCACTGCTTTTCAATATTGTACTAGAAATGCCAGCCTTGACAATAAGAGGAGATCAAGAGATTAAAGGAATTAGAATAGGTAATGAAGAAACCAAATTATCACTTTTTGCAGACAATATGAGGTATACTTAGAGAAACCCAGAGAATCAACAAAAATATATATTAGAAATAATCCACAACTTTAGCAAAGTTGCAGAGTACAAAATAAATCCACACAAATCATTAGCATTCTTATACATCACGAACAAAATCTAAAAGCAAGAGATACAAAGAGCAATTCCATTTAAAACAACTGTTGATGATATAAAATATTTGGGAATTTATCCACAAAGGGAAAGTCAGCAGCTATATAAGCAAAACTACAAAACACTTTCCACACAAATAAAGTCAGATCTAAGCAATTGGAAAAAATATCAAGTGCTTGTGGATAGGTTAAGCGAATATAATAAATATGACAATATTCCCTAAACTAGTCTATTTATTTAGTGCTATAACAATTCAACTCCCAAGAAACTGTTTTACTGACTTAGAGAAAACAACAAAGTTCATCTGGAAGAACAAAAGGTCAAGAATTTCAAAGGAATTAGTGAAGAGAAAAGCAAATGAAGTTGGCCTCACTGTGCCAGATCTAAAACTATATTATAAAGGCATTTGGTACTGGCTAAGAAATAGAGAAGTTGATCAGTTGAATAGATTAGGATCACAGAACACAATAGTCAATGACTATATCAATCTAGTATTTGACAAACCCAAAGGCCCCAGTTTTGGGGATAAAAATTCACTATTTCAGCAAAACTGCTGGGAAAAGTGGAAAGTAGTATGGCAGAAAGTAGGCATAGACCCACACCTACGATGTATACAAGATAATGATGACTGATCTTCATGATCTAGACACAACGAATGATATTTTAAACAAATTAGAAGGACATAGGATATTTTACCTCTCAGTCTTGTGGAGGAGGAAAGAATTTGTGACTAAAGAACTCAAGATCATTATTGATCATAAAATAGATAATTTTGCTTATATTAAGTTAAAATTTTTTAATACAAACAAAAGTAATGCAGACAAGTTTAGAAGGGAAGCACTGAACTGGAAAAATATTTTTACATCCAAAGGATCTCTACAAAGGCCTCATTTCTAAAATATATATATAGGATTGACTCAAATTTATATTTTAAGCCATTCTCCAATTGTCAAATGGTCAAAGGATATGAACAGACAATTTTCAAATGAAGAAATTGAAGCTACTTGCAGTCACATGAAAAGGTGCTCTAAATCACTGTTGATCAGAGAAATGCAAATTAAGACATCTCTGAGATACCACTACACACCTGTCATATTGGCTAAAATGACAGGAAAAGATAAGGACAAAAATGTTTGTGGCAGCCAATTTCATAGCACCCTATTTATCCCAGGATCACAGCTTGACCATCAAAAGTGAGGAAAAACCAAAAGAATAGGAAAGAAAATGAGCAAGAAATTGAAGAGAACCTTGAACATAGAAAGATACTATGCTCCCAAGGAAAGCTAAAACACCAAATCAGATGAGGAGAAAAGTCCACAAAGAAAATTTCAAACAGTGATATGAATTTGTTTTAAGCCCAAAGAAGCTTCTTAGAGGTACTTGTGAAAGACTTTAAAAGATACATAAGAGAAGTAGAAGAAAAAATGAGAAAAGAAATGAGAAGTGTGCAAGAGAGAGTCAACAGCTTGGAAAAGGAAGACCATTCCTTAAAAAATACAATTGGCTAATTGCAAAAAAAAAAAAAAACAAAAACAAAAACAAAAAACAACAACAACAACAACAACAAAAAACAATCCACTGAATAAAATAATACCTTCAAATGTAGATTTAACCAAATGGAAAAAGAAGTACAAAAGCTAAAGAAAATCACACATTAAAAACTAAAACAGGGCAAATGGAAACTAATGATTCTATGAGACATCGAGAATAAGTCAAACAAAAAAGAATGAAAAAATGGAAAAAAGATGTAAAATAACTCAATGAAAAAACACCCGACCTAGGAAATAGATCCAGAAGAGACAACTTAAAAAAAAAATCATTAACCTAACTGAATGTCATGACCATAAAAAGAGCCTGGATAGCATTCTTCAAGGGAACATCAAGGAAAACTCTCTTGATATTCTAGAAATAGAAGGGGAAAACACTAATTGAAACAATCCATGAATTACCTTCAGAAAGAGATTCCACAAGATAAATCCAAGAAACATAGTTGTAAAACTCCAGAACTACAATCTCAAGTTAAAAATAATGCAAGCTTCCAGGAAAACAGAACAGGTATCAAGGAATAATTGTCAGGATTATCCAGGATATGGCAGCTTACACAATAAAATATCAGAGGGTCTAGGTATTTTAGGCAAAGGACTGGGCATTATCTTTAGCTACCCAGCATGAATTAATTGCCCAGCAGGACTGAGCATCATCTTTCAGGAGAGGAGATGGATCTTCAATGAAGTAAGAGACTTTCAATCATTTCTATTGGAAAAAAAGAAACAGAATAAAACAGAAAATTTAATCTTCAAACAGAGGACTCAAGAGAAATATAGAAAGATAATCATGAAAAATATATATTATTTAAAGTTCAAACTGTTTACATCCCTAGATGGGAAAATGGTATCTGTAAGTCTTGAGAACTGTATCTGTTACTGGAACAAACAGAGAGGGGCACCACATGTATTGAGGGTGTGGTTGTGAATGGACTCTGACGTGATGATATCAAAGGAAAAGTCATTAAAGAGCTACATGAAGAGAAAAGGAGTGGTATTATAGAACAAATTAGATTACATGAAGAGGCACAAAAAATCTATTACAATCTAGGGAAAGAAGAGAAGATAAGGAACAGCGTCTGAAGCTTGATCTCGTTAGTTTTGAATCAAAGAGGGAATAACATAATCATTCAGTTAGGTATAAAAATTTATCTAACCTTATAAAGAAGTTGGAGGAGAAAGAGGAAAGAAAAGGATGGGTCTGGATAGAAGAGATTGTAGGAAAACTAGGGAAAAAAAGACAAGAGTAAAGGGAGGGAGGTGGTAGGAGATAAGATAGTACATGGAGTGGGACAAAAAAAAAAACTATTAAGGACAGAGTGGAAAGAGAGAATAAAAATATATTCAAGAGGGGAAATACAGATCTGATAATCATAACTGTGACTATAAATGGAATAAACTTTCCCATAAAACAGAAATGAACAGCAGAGTGAATTTTAAAAATAGAATTCTATAATGTTATTAATAAGAAATGCGTTTGAAATATATATATATACACACACACATACATACAGAGTAAAGACAAAAATGTGGAAAAGAATTTATTTTGCTTCAGTTAAATTAAAAAAAAAAGCAGGGGTAGCAATTATGATTTCAGATAAAGCAAAAGTAAAAATATTTTTTATTAAAAGAAACAAATGAACAAAAGTACATCTTGATAAAGAGTAATATAAATAATGAAGTAGTAATGATGTCAAATATCTGTGTACCAAGTGATAGAGCATATAAATTCCTAGGAAGATATTAAGACAATTACAGGAAGAAATAGCTAAACAATATTAGTGGGGGACCTCAATCTTTCCCTCTCAGAATCAGACAAATCTAACAACAAAATAAATAAGAAAGTAACTAAGGAGGTTAATAGGATCCTAGAAACCCTAGATATGATAGACCTTTGGAGAAAATTGAATAGAGACAGAAAATAATACACCCGTATCTTGGCAGTACATGTCAAATATACAAAAATTGACCATGTATTAGGACATAAAAACTTCACAATAAAATTCAGAAAAGCAGAAATAAATAAATGCTTTTCTGTCAAATCACTTTGTAATATAATTATATTCAAGAAAGGGACAGAGAAAGATAGATTAAAAACCAATTGAAAAACCAAATAAAATTGAAATGCAAATGATTCTAAAGAATGATTGGGTCAAACAACAAATCACAGAAATAATACATAATTTCATCCAAGAAAATACAATAAAGAGATAACATAGTGGTGTACTCAAAGCAGTTCTTAGGGGAAATTTCATTGATGCAAAAATTTTAAATAAAACATTATTAAAAAGATTACAGCCACTTATAAGTGGGATAATACAATATGACCCAATGGAATTCCTATCAAGAATGCAGGACTGGTTCAGTATCAGGGAAACTATTAGCATAATTGGCCATATGAATTATAAAACTTACAAATCACAGGATGATCTCAATAGGTGTCAAAAAAGCTTCTGATAAAAATATAGCACTTCTTCCTTTTAAAAACAATGGAGAGCAGGGATAAAAGGTACTTTCCTTAAAATGATAAGCAGTATCTATTTAAAACCAATAGAAAACATTAGTTGTAATGGAGATAAGCTGTATTTTATTTTACCAAATAAGATCAAGGGTGAAACAAGAATTCCCATTATCACCACTATTATTCAACATTGTACTAGAAATGTTGGCTTAAGCAATAAGAAAAGAAAAGAAAATTAAATGAATTATAATGGGCAATAAGCAAATAAAACTCTTACTTCTTGCAACTGATATGATATACTTAGAAAATCCTAGAAAATCACCCAAAAACCTACCAAAAATAATTTATAGCTTTAGCAAAGTTGAAGAATATAAAATAAATCCATGCAAATCAACAGCATTTCCTGTATATTACTGTCAAAGCCCAGCAGCAAGAGATAGAAAGAGAAATTCCATTGAAAATAACTATAGACAAACAAAATATAATCCAGGAGTTATGTGAACACACTTACAAAACACTTCTTACACAGAAACAATTTCTTGTTGGACCTAAACAATTGGAAAAATATCACTTGTTCATGGATAGGCTGAACTAATATAAGAATGACAATTCCCCTTAAATTTGACTACTTGTTCAGTGTCATACCAAATTGTGTTGTGTCTCATTATATGTTATATTATATTATTTTATGTTATATCATGCTATCATATCATATAAGATCATAACATAGATTACATAATATTGTATTATATTTATCATACATATTGTGTGATATGCTATTATATTATATAATACAAATCCATATTGTATTATGTATCACATATCATATCATATCACATCATATCGTGTCATATTATATTTATTATATAATATTATTTTATACCAAGCTTTCTGGCTCAAGGAGAAGTGTTATATATACCAACAGCTAATGTTTTCTAAATGTTGTTTAAGAGGGTTGGTTGAATTAAAGAGGTTATAAAGACTATTTTCAATTAAAGGAGAAAAGAGACATCCTTCTAAAGACCACTAAAGATTAACAAGCAATGAGAATTGAAATGGAAATATTTCCAAATGAACTCATAACCCTGTGATCAAGAACAATGAGTTTCCCTAAGTACCTTAATTTTTCTGTATTATGTGTTCTCATGCCAGATGTGCCCACTCTCTATTATAGTTGTTGAATGCATTGATGGAAAATGATATCTGATTTTACATATGTATTATTTATATTTATTTAAAAATAATGGTGTAGGGGCAGTGGATGGCACAGTGGATAGAGCATCAGCCCTGAAGTTAGGAATATATTTTATCGAACTAGAAAAATAATAATAAAATTTATCTGGAAGAACAAAAGGTCGAGAATATCAAAGGAATTAATGAAAACAAAATAAAAATATGGTTGATTAGCACTACCAGATCTAAAATTATATTATAAAGCTGCAGTCATCAAAACCTTACTGACTAAGGAATAGAGTGGTAGAGCAGTGGAACAGATTAGATATGCATGATAGAATAAGCAAAACCTATAGTAATCATTTGTTATATCTCCAAAATTCAGTTTCTGGGATAAGAACTCACACTTTGACAAAAATTGTTAGGAAAACTGGAAAATGTCAGAAATTCCATATAGACCTACAGCTCACAACCCATACCAAAATAAGGTGAAAATGGGTACATGATTTGTGTATAAAGGGTGATACCATAAACAAATTAGGAGAAAAAGGGATAATTTAACTGTCTGATCTTAGGAGAAGGAAGGAATTTGTGACCAAAGAATAAGTAGAGAAAATTATGAAAGGAAAAATGAACAACTTTGATTACATTGAATTTAAAAGGTTTTGCAGAAACAAAACAAAGTAGAAACAAAACTAAAAGGGAAGTACAAAACTGGGAAATTTTTTTTTACTCCATTTTCCTAAATGCTAAATGGTGAGTGTATATGAACACGCAGTTTCCAGATGACAAATTAAATCAATAATTATAGTCATATGAAAAAGTGTTCTAGATCATTATTGATTAGAGAAATGCAAATGAAAGCAACTCTGAGATACCATCTCACACCTATCAGACTGACTAAAATGACAGGAAAAGAGAATGATAAATATTAGAGGGTATGTGGGAAAACTGGAACTCAAATGCATTGTTGGTGAAGTTAGGAAATTATCCAACTATATAAGGAGAGCAATTTGGAACTATGAGTGAAGGTCTATCAAACTGTGCATAGTCTTTGACCTAGAAGTGTCATTACTGGGTCTGTATCCCAAAGAGATCATAAAAAAGGGGAAAAGACCCAAATGTGCAAAACGTTTGTAGCAGCTCTCTCTGTGGTAGCAAAGAATTGGAAAATGAATAGATACCTATCAATTGAAAATTGAATGGCTAAATAAGTTGTTCTCTATGAAGGTAGTGGAATATCGTTGTTCTATATAAAATGATGAACAAGCTGGTTTTAAAAAGGCCTAGATAGATTTGCATGAACTAATGCTGAGTGAAACAAGCAGAACCATGACTACATTGTACACAATAACAGCAGGAATGTGTGATAACCAACTATGAAAGACTTGGTTCTTCTCAGTGCTTCAGTGATCCAAAGTAATCCCAATAGATTTTGATTAGAAAATGCCATCTGCATCCAAAAAGCAAACAGTGGAGATTGAGTGCTAATGAAAACATTCTCTGTGCACTTCTCTCATCTGTTTTTTTTTTTCCCTCTTTCTCCCATGGTTCTTTTTTCCCCTCCTTTATTTATATTTTCCCTTCCCAACATGATTCATAAAGGAATTTTCTAAAAGCAAATATATTAGTAATTAAAAAAATATACCATCAACATGAAGTCATACCTTGGTTTAGTTAGCCAAAGGACTTGGACATGGTAGGAAATGTTTCAAAGTTAATTCTGAGTTGATATATCTACTTTGAAGTCTTCAAAATGCTGTATATTTTGTAAGGTGTTTTATTTTGCTTTGATTTTGGCTCAGATTTCCAGGAGGGCATAAAAATAGTCATAATTACTAAATCCTTTTAAAAAATCTTTCTATCAGTCCATGGTGTGGTTCTTTTTGTTCTTGTTCTTCTCCTTCTTTTCCTTTTCTTTCTTTGTATTACTTTTGCATTGAGAAAATAAATAGTTGTCTCATACCTGGTTTCATATTGTACACTGAATACCTTTCTATTTTTTGACTGGGAGGAACTTATGGATTAGCCAAAAACTAAGTTATGATTAATCCCCCCCCCAAGTTTCTGTGTTGTATGGAGTATATAAGAGTTAAAGAATATGAGAAAATGGTCTTATTTTCTGCCGTTAGAAGTCAGGCTCCTTTAAGATTGATCTTGTTCATGATATATGATGAGATAATGATGAGAGAAGGACATGATTGGAGACAAAGAGGGAGAGCACCACTCCTTTGCTGAATACAGCAGGTCTATTTATGGATTCTAATTATTAGACTTTTGTGTTGCTTCATTATGATGTAAGATACAATGTGCCTTTAAAGCTTTTCATAGAAAGCAGTTAATGATGAAGAGGGAAGAAAATGCATTTTCCTTTAAATGAAGACATTCATTTTGATTGTCAAATATTATGAGATGTTATCCCTTTCATGAAGTAACATTTTAATGCCCAATATGAATAGAAAAATAAATTTTAATGAAAAAAATACACTACTCAAATAGGTGTGTGCTAAAATAGCTTTCAGATGGGATTTTGGACAGTTTTGAAGAAAAACTTATCTGATATATATACACACATACACACACACACATATATATAATTTGAAGACTTTATATTATAAACAAGGTATTGTGGTCTTTTGTGTTTCTAGATCAGTTTAATGTTGTAAGAAATAAGAGGAAATATGTAAGTTATGAAAAACTAGCGAAATGCGGGTGTGAAGAAAAACAGCATCATAGGGAACAAAGAGATTGAAGTCTCTTGGGAGACTTCAGAACAAAAGAGTACTATATGTGTCAGCTAATTTGCATATTCATGTTTTATAATCAAAGAAGATAAAACTAAGAACATTAGAAATTACATAAACATTTGACAACCAAGGCATGATTTTTAAAAGCACTATTAATTTAATGGAGAGAGTTTGTGGAATTCTGGCTTTTTAATTAATCTGGGAGTCACTGAGATTCAAAGGGTTCTTATTTAGGCCATTTGAACTGAATTGCTGCCAAGACAACAGCAGGAGATCCTGGGAAGAGTTGAGAGACATAGGAGCTGAGAAGCTGCTTCAATAGCATTACAGCAGGTAGAAGTCATCTACTGAGATAAGAGTTCAACTCATTGCTGGTTGCATAGAGAGAAATTATTTCATTGGCCAAGCGTGCCCGTGACATTTATTGTAATTTCCATATAATGTTTAAAAAAAAGTAAAGTTACTCAGAAAGGTTAGTTGTTCTTTGCTCCCTTGAGAGGGACAAATAGAGAAAGTTTTGAAACTAAAGTATAATGGCAGTCTGGCTTAAAGAATGAACTTGAAGTGGGTTCTGTCTGATTATATTGCATAGATTCTAGGTAAGTAAATAAATGATCAATCTTATCTGTATAGGTCAGAGAAAAGCAGGGTATCATATCATATTATGTTGTATTTATATGTTATGTTACATTAACTTTATTATATAATATTGTGTTGTATTATGTCATGTCATATTGTGCCATGTCATGCTGCCATGAAGTATTGTGTTGTGTCTCATTATGTGTCATTATATTATGTTA
This sequence comes from Antechinus flavipes, assembly GCF_016432865.1. Lineage (NCBI taxonomy): Eukaryota > Metazoa > Chordata > Mammalia > Dasyuromorphia > Dasyuridae > Antechinus > Antechinus flavipes. Next base: position 302,812,210 of record NC_067400.1, on the reverse strand, counting down.
TATCATGCTATCATATCATATAAGATCATAACATAGATTACATAATATTGTATTATATTTATCATACATATTGTGTGATATGCTATTATATTATATTATATAATACAAATCCATATTGTATTATGTATCACATATCATATCATATCACATCACATCGTGCCATATTATATTTATTATATAATATTATTTTATACCAAGCTTTCTGGCTCAAGGAGAAGTGTTATATATACCAACAGCTAATGTTTTCTAAATGTTGTTTAAGAGGGTTGGTTGAATTAAAGAGGTTATAAAGACTATTTTCAATTAAAGGAGAAAAGAGACATTCTTCTTCTAAAGACCACTAAAGATTAACAAGCAATGAGAATTGAAATGTGTGGCACAGATATTTCCAAATGAACTCATAACCCTGTGATCAAGAACAATGAGTTTCCCTAAGTACCTTAATTTTTCTGTATTATGTGTTTTCATGCCAGATGTGCCCACTCTCTATTATAGTTATTGAATGCATTGATGGAAAATGATATCTGATTTTACATATGTATTATTTATATTTATTTAAAAATAATGGTGTAGGGGCAGTGGATGGCACAGTGGATAGAGCATCAGCCCTGAAGTTAGGAAGACTGGAGTTCAAATCTGGCCTGAGACACTTAATGCTTCTTGGCTGTGTGACCCTGGGCGTTGTCACTTAACCCCAATTGTCTCAACAAAATAAATAAAATAAAATAAAATAATGGTGTATACAACGTGTGTATACACACACACACACCACACACACACACACACACACACACACACACACACACACACACACATATATATATATATGTTTAACATCAATAAGTAAATGGCTATGTTTGAGATTTTAAAGGTAGCATTGTGAATGGATGGCTATATAACTATGACATACTTTGTAAATACATTGTTTTATGAGTGATCTCTTGTGACAAACAAAAGAGGGTGGGGCAGCTAGACCATGCAGTGGTGCTAAAATCTGGAGGACCTGAGTTCAAATCTGCCTTCAGATACTTAATACTTCCTAGCTGTATGACCCTGAGCAAGTCACTTAACCCCAGTTGCCTCAGGGGGAAAAAAAAATTGATAGGGGCTTAAAAGCTAAAGTAGTAAGTTTGGGAAGGTATATACTTATATCAATATTTTCCTCAGGACCTTGAAGAAATCTGAATGTAATTGTGTAGTGGTTAATTATGGGTAATTAAAATTGCTTATATGAAAGTAGGTTAGAATATGCTAGTCAAACCCAAAATTGTGTGTCTCACAAAAATGAGTTAAAGAGCAAGTCACAGGAATTGACAATAAAACTCTTTGGATGGTTCTTTCTGTAACAGTTAGACATGTTGCATTGTGGAATTATTGAAATACCTCCAATGAAATAGATTATAAAAGATGTTATATTGGCTTCTCAAGGACCTTGGATTCCCAGAAGCAATGATGGTGGACTATAAGATCTGGAAGTTTCTACCATAACAGGAAGGCTTCATATGTAGACCCAGTGAAATTTGATCTTTGGTCCTAGTAAATGACTTCCTAAACACATGAGATCTCCCTCAGTAGGGGCATCATATGGTGACAAATTCTTTGGTCAAGGCAAATCATGATAAGATAATGTTTAACAACAGGCCTTAATTTTTGTGAGGATGGAAAATACAATAATATTTAACAGTTTGCTATTACAAAATTATATTTCTAAGTTGCAAAAGAACATGTGCTGTTAAGCCATTATTAACATGGAAACCTGAAGCAAAACCTTAAGCATCTGAGTAAGAAGGAGAGCAGAACATGAGTATATCTAACCCCCAAAATTGATGCGAGATACAACTGAGCCATAAAATCCTGAGAGCTTTCATGATGAAAAGGGCAGACTATTACAAATAAATGAAAAATAGAAGAAATGCATCTGACTTTCCATACTGATTAATTTTCATCACCAGTGAAATACCAGATCCAAACATTTACAACTCAGCCCCTGCTATATTATGTAAAAAAATTGATATGGCATTAATATAGCAAAATTGGAAAGAATGGCTGGATCAGAAAAAAAAAGTATATATTTACAAATTTATTTTGATTGTGGTGCCATATTGAGAGTATTAAGGGATTATTTTATATAACTCCAGGAGGAGGAGTCATCAGAGGATGGAAAACCTTGGATGGCTTTGTTACTTAAAAAAGATAATCAAGAGAACATCAAAATCAACACACACACACACACACACACACACAGAGTTTCATATATGTATATCTGTGAATATGCACACCCATAAAAACTTTCATATGTATATATGTACAAACATGTTTATATGTGCAAAAGCATTCATATATTCATGTATTTCCATAAATGTGTCAAAGATATCTTTGATGAAAATATGGAAACATAATAGGAATAGAAAGACCTTGCAAGTAACTTTTTATGGCTGACCATGTATATAGCATTATGTCTTTGTAGTAGCACAAATAATGAAAAGTACATGGAATAACGGATCCTGTAGAGTGCATTGCTTAATTAAAAAAAAAAGTTAAAAGAATCTTTTACAACAAGAATATGCTGATATACCTTAGATATATGAATATAGTTTTAACTATATCTCTGATTTTATTAGTTTAATGATTGGATTAGATTAGAATTAGAATAGATTATAATTAGATTAGAACTCCTCAAAAAGAAAATTTTCTCTCCCAATGATAGTGTGCATTTAGAGTAAGAGTTTCATTACCTTAAATTATTTATACTTTATTTATTCATTTATTTTATCAATAATTGAATTTGAATGCATTTATTAAGTAACTACTATGTACTAGGTACTAGGCTGAGAATAAAAATGTAAATGTGAGATAGTCCCTGCCCTCAAGGAACTTGAATTTGAATAAGAGGAGACAAAACATATAGGAGAAGTCAAGGCAGGAAGTTTTGTTCCAGAAAGTGACAGGGATGATAAGTAGAGTTACATGACAGTCAATGATCACATCTTTTTCAGAAGCAGTGTTTAAGTATGGGTTTCATTACTAAAATGGCAGTATGCCATTTACTACCTAGGTAGAAAGCATTAGAAAATAAAAGAACATGTTGTGAGGTATGAGTCCAGGGAAATAATAAAATGTTTGGACTTGCTTGGATGCGATGTAAAGCATAACTACAGTTAGGTAAAGTTGGTTAGGTGAGTTTATGCTCATTTGTACATAATTATTTTAAAATTGTATTTTCCATCAGACTGAGCTTCTTGAGAAAGTTGTAGGAATTTGCTTTTGTCTTTCTTATATCGTCAGTACCTAACACAGAATCTGGTATATATAGTAGGCACTTAAAAATGTTGACTGACTGACTCCCTGAGTAGGCAAGATGCTAGAGCAAATGGGATAAAATATGATTAAGGATGCCTTGAAAAGAAAAATATACCTCCTTTTAAAAAGAAAAGTAAGATACTGAAATGAGGACATTTGAGTGACTATTTATTCATACCTCCCTCATGTCCTACTTATGAAATGTTTTTTGTTTGTTTGTTTGTTTGTTTGTTTTTTTACTCTTGCATTGAAGGCTACATTTTTCTTATTTTGCTTCATTAAAAATTTCAAGCTAATTCTCTAGCCTGTCAAAATCTTTTTTGAATCCTGACTGTGTTATCCATTGTATTAATTGTGGATAATGATTTCTGGATAATGATAAGTTCTAGAATTTTTCCAATAATGATACAGACTAATTGACTTACAGTTTTCAGATTCTGATGTTTTTCTTTTTTGAGAATCCACATGTTTACCCTTCCAATTTGGAGTTGCCTCTTCTGTTTTTCATGGTGTTTCAAATAGATCAGCAATCTTACCCAGCAGTTCTTTTAGTACCTTTAGCTACAGCTCATATGTACTAGGGGTGACTTCATTTTATTCTGGGTGACTAGATGATTTCTCCTCATTATCTCTGTACTCCTCTTAGCTAAAAACTTCCTGTTAGTCATTTGGACTATGATTTATAATGCAAAACATTATTCTTAGTTGAGTAAACAGAAATAAGAATGAATAGTGGATACAAGTAGTTTGCAGGACATTTCCAAAAGTAATGAGGAGAAAAGAAGGAATAATATTTTCCTGAAATATAAAGATACAGGTGATCATATAGGCAAATAGATGTTACAATGAAAAGAATATTGAACTTATAATGAAGGAGATCTAAATTAAAATTCTTCCTTAGACACTTGTAAGTAGTGTGATCTTGAACCATCACTTAACTCCTTTAAGTCAGATTTTTCTTATCTGCAAAATGTGGCTAATGATAGCATTTATTTCACAGAATTGTTGCAAAGATCAAATAAAATGCATATGTAATGGGCTTTGCAATTCTTAAAGCACTATAGAAATGCAAATTGTTTTCAGACCATACATTAGAATTGGGAGATAACTTTGTGGCTTTCCAGATCAACTCCTCAGTTTACAAATGAGTAACACTAGGCTGAAACAGTTTTTATGAATTAACATATTTTAGATATTGATTAATAGGTATTGATAGAAGGAATATTTTGAGTTGTCTCACTCTATAGCCAGTGATCATTCCAATGTGCCATACTAAAAGGCCTCTTGTTCTTTGGATAGCTCCTATATAGTTCATACAGTGGGTGAATAGAACAAAAATGGTCTAGGATAGAAGGAGCTCGTTATCTACTTCACAGACAGAGAAAATATAAACTTCAATGAGATCAGGGAGCCACTGAAATACTCAGGTATAGTAATATTTGGATTGCATAAGATTCTTTATAAAATGATTCACCTACACATAATGAAGCTTTCCTAATGTTTCATAGATATTACTCAATTTACAAATGAAATAATTTACCAGTCATCAATTACTATGCATAAATCTCACTCATCTTTCTTAGCTAGCATCTACCTTCCTTCAGTATTTCCACAAGATGATAGTTTCATGTAGGCATGACAAATATGGTATAAAGGGCACTGGGCTCAGAGCCAGTATTTAAATCATTTTGACTCACTAAGCATTTATTTAACATCTTTTATATAATATAATGAACTATTTGAGATGTACTTATAGGCAAAGAACCTAAACTCAAGAATTTTATACTCAGACAGAAGCATGTGACATATATACAGATAATTCTAAGACAAAATAGCATTTATATGCACATACACAAACATGCATATGCACATATATATATATAATAGAAGGATACAAAATGGTATGTCAACTTTGATGAGAAAAAAATATTTCTGGGTGGGGGTTGGAGAGGAATATCTAAGAAAGCTGAAGGATTCTAGGGTTTCAATATGTGACACTAGATGAGTTAATTTTAGTTGTATTTAGGAGTTTCAGCTTTTTCAGCAGCAGAATGATATTATCTGCACTGATTTTCCCACTGAGTTGTTATGAGGAGACATTGGGCACAAAATTATTATTCAAGTATAAGATCTAAGAGTGCAGAAATTTTCACAGCTTAGCACAGTGCTCTAAATAGAACAAAACCATTAATAATTTTTTTGAATTTATTAAATTGAATTTCATTATTTTTTTAAAAAATCATTTTAAATGAATTCACAAAAAATTCATGAATTATCTTTCATGATTAAATTATAAATGAAATGAAATTATAAATGAATTTATTAAAAGTAGTTTTTCCCCCTTTGCTATAAATTGACTAAGTTTTTGAGCAGTAACATATACACAGAAAATTTGTAAATTTAAATTTAACGATAACATAAAATATACTCTCAAAAAATTGAAACTGAAAGTTACCCAAAGGGCAATGGAAAGTTGCATAGTGGACATTAGCAAATTATAACCCAATGACAATAAGGACTGGACAGGAGAATTGAGGTAAAGGATGTGATAAAAACCATACATTTACATGAAAATAAAATAATCAATTTTTAATAGAAATAGACTAATCAGTTTATTAGGAAGAGCAAGGGACAATTTTTTTAAAAAAAAACTTTATTTGGACATTGGTATTCACGTTCAACATGAGAACAATTTGAGGAAAAATCTCAGAATATTGAGTGAATACACTGAATTATGCAAAGATAAGAACAAGAATCATGTAGGCTGGGTAGGATAAGATCTGTACTATTGGATCAAATACTCACATTGATTAAATCCCAATGCATTTGAGTCTTGAGGGAAAATGCTGACTTTGATTAGACAATGGGAACTGTTATTTATTATTTTGGGGATATTTCATTAGCTTCTAAGTTTAATGATTTTCTTACATCTTATTTTTTGTTTGTTTATTACTCATCTCTTGTATCTGCAACAAAAATATTTTTATGAATGTAATTCATGGTGTATATATAAATTAAGTTGGCAATTTTGCAGTTGTGGAACTTTTACAAATAAAATTTGGAATTTTCTAGATAAAAGTAATAGCAAAGGAGATCTGGGGAAATAAGTAATTTCCCCCCCAAAGTTGCAAAGAAGAGAATAACATGTAGCATTTACAAAATAATCTGACTATGGATGACACTTTTAATTAGGAAGCATATTAGATAATTCACTAGTGAGCTCTTCAAATACCTTGCATTCTTTAAAACAAACAAAAAAAATAGATTTTCTTAATTATCTTTTGCTAAAGTCTCCAACAAATCAGTTCTATCCTTGTTAACTTAAAAGACAAAGAATGGCAACCAGGGTCATTTATTTATTAGTAAATAAATTTATTAGCAAATAAATGTCTGAGGATGAATTTGAACTCAGGTCTTCCTGAATCTTGGTTCAACATTCTTTTCAATGAGGGGTGGGAAAGAGAGAGAGAGAGAGAGAGAGAGAGAGAGAGAGAGAGAGAGAGAGAGAGACAGACAGAGACAGAGACAGAGACAGAGACAGAGAGAAGAAGAAGAAGGAGAAGGAGAAGAAGGAGAAGGAAGAGGAGGAGAAGGAGGAGGAAAAGGGAGCGGTTGGGAAGGAGGGAGGTAGAGGGAAAGAAGGAGGGAGAGAGAAAGAGAGAGACAGAGAAAGAGAAAGATAGACAAGACAGGGACAGAAAGAGACAGATAAGAGAGGCAGAAACAGAAAGATGAGAGACAGAGAGACAGAAAGACACAGAGACAGACAGAGATAGAGACAAACAAGAGAGGGAGACAGAAAGAGAGAGATGAGAGAGAGACCCAGAGAGAGAGAGAGAAAGACAGAAACAGACAGATAAGAGAGAGACATAAAGAGACAGAAATAGAGATTCGAGAGAGGGACAGACACAGAGAGGGAGAGAGAGAGAAAAAAAAAAAAAAAAGAAGAGGGATAGAGAGACACACACACACACACACGCAGACAGAAACAAACACAGAAAAACACACAAAAAGAAACAAAAATGAGTGAGAGACACAGAGATAGAGAGACAGTGAGAGAGAAAAACAGACAGAGAAACAGAGACAGAGACACAGAGAGAGAGGGGGGAATGGAGGAAGGGAGAGACAAGTACAGCGAGGGAGAGGGAAATTGACAGGGAAAGGGAGAGGGAAGGAAAGGAGAGGAAGAGGAAAAGAAAGGGAGAAGGGGAGGAGAGGGAGAGAAAGAGGGGAAAGAGAGGGAGGGAAATAGAGGGAGGGAAAGGGAAAGGGAGAAAGAGGAAATGAAGAGGGAGAGAACAAGAGGGAGAAAAATGGGGAAAGAGGAGGAAGGAGAAAGAGAAAGAAAAGGGAGAGACAAGGATTAAAAGGAGATAGAGGGAGGCAAAGACAGGGAACGAGTTGGGAAGAGAGAGAAAAAAGAGGAAGGGTAAAGAGGTAGAGAGAAAGGGGGAAAGAGAGGAGGAGAGAATGAGGACAGGAGGGAGAGAAAGACAGAAAAAAAAAGAGAGACAGAGACACTGATAGAAAAAGAAACACATGCACAGAGGTACATAGAGACAGACATTTATTACATTACCATTTATCTCATTAAATTGTAATCCCCTCAAGGGCAGGAGTTATATTTTGCTTTATTTTTGTATCCCTTAGCCTATCACATAGCAGATATCTAATAAATGCTTATTTACCCACTGATTCTTACTTATTTGCTATACATTATTGATTCTATATTTAAATGAGGTATTTGAATAGAACATAAGCTCATTGCAAGCAAGCAGTGTTTTTATTTTTGTATCTCTAATACAGGTAGTTGAACACAGTGGAAGTTTAGTACATGCTTGCTGAATTAAACTAAATTGGAAAATCTGTGTTTTAAATAGAGCTGTGCCCAGTCCAATCAGTCTCTATATTTTCCCTTGATCTTGCATTAATGTTTGAACAATTACACTGTGCAGATATTTTAAAATGCCTACCAATCTGCAAATTCCATTTAAACATTGAATGACCCAGATCCTGCTGGGAAGAGAATAGTAAGAAATGTCATTATCTCATTATCTTGAGAAAGAGGGTGTCTAAAAATAAGGGAGTGAACCTGTACTGTTTTTGATAGACTGTCTCCTCTTGGTAAAAGTTATATTGAGTGAGCAGAAAAATAGATCTAGATTTTAAGAGGTGTTTAATGGGACTTCCCCTGCTGGCTATGAGTGTTATACACCTTGCCTCTTTATTGTAGAGCATTCTCATTTATATGAGATAACTAGATTCAAGAGAGAACTAGTGCTCCAGTTTTGGCATATTTTAAATTGTAAATAGAGATATTTGAGAAATAATAAAGTAAAACTTGTGCTTTTGGAAAGTGCCTAATAGGTCTATTAGGCAACTTCCTATAAAGCATCATTTCAATGATCCTTCACTGACTTCCAGAAGAACCCCTTGTTCTCCAAACAACTTTTCTCATTGGCTTGTTAATGACTCAAAAAGCTACCATTCAGCATTCATTATTTTGTATTAAAACTTTTTTTTTCTTTTCTTAAAGTACATGCTTCCTCCACTCATCCCAGCAAGGATTTCCTACTCCAAAGTAGTCAGCACAAGTGTTATTATTCCTGGTTTCTAGACCAGGAAAATGAAAGTCAAAAGAAATTCTTTTTTTTCAAGGTTACATAGGTAGTTAAGTAATAGAAATAGAATTTGGAATTTGATTTTTCTGCATCTGATATTTGGACACCTTTGGTTAGTTATTTACATCTTCATGTGAATTGAAAAACTCTTTTTCCATAGTACAGGACTTGAAAGGAAGTAGGGTAAAATGAGCTTTGGAAATAATGATTTGGGATAAAAATAAGAGAGGATAAAGGAAGAAAATGAAATAGCCTAGAAAAAAGTAGCTGAGCTTTATTTTTGAAGAGGTTGCATTCTATTAAGGTAGTAATGATTAAGATAAAGAGAAGAAATATAAGAATATAAAAGAACAGACATGAAAAATGGAAGCTAAAATAGTAGAAGATAATTCTACAGTAAATACTGAGGGATTTAGGGATAGAATTTGATTACCAAATGTTAAGAATTTGTGACCCCTGATCCTATAAATTTTTCCACTCTATTCAGGTGTGATATTAATTTCAATTATAGGTTTAGCCAATTCACATACTGAAATCAGATATGAGCAGGAGAAAGAACTCTGTTAATATACTAGAGAAGCTGTGACTTATGCTTGACCTTATTCAATATTAAGAACCAGATTTTGCCTATTAGATGCTCACTTCTATCTGTTATATATACCAACTAACTCTAGATTGTGTGCTGGATAACTATCAAGTAGACTTCTATAACTTTTACAGAATGGTCTATGTCTTTACCTTTAGCTCCACTCCTTTATAGGTTATACCATTTTGTTTAGTTGGTATATACCAAATCACATATCAACTTTAGTCCTCACTTTGGCTCCTCCTATTCATCACATCTCTATTATTATTCTTTCAAAAAATCAACAGCAGCAAAAACCAAAACCTTAAAACATACTTATAAATTTTTAATGATATTAGCAAGAAGTAAGTCATAATGCAAGTTGGCATTTATATAAAACATCTAGTTTCCAAATGCTTTACATATTGCATTTTCTTTAATATTTATAATTCTAGGAGGTAAATGCTATTTTAATTGTCATTTTACATATAAGGAAACTTAGAAGTAAAAAAAAAAAAAAAAAGCTTGGCCAAGGTAATATAGTCACTAAGAGTTTGAAGCAACATTCAAACTAATGTTCTTCTGACTTGAAACATCCAATGCCAGGACCTTCAGCCCTCAAGATTCTGCTTAGAATAGAAAATTATCCCATCTTCTCCATCATTGCACAGAACAAAAAGCAGAAGCACAACATCATCCTCTATGCCTTTTTATCTTCATTCTCTCCACCCACTCCAGACATAGAAAAGGCAACTTAATTCATGGAAAATCTTCCAATAGATCAGTGTTCAGTCTATTAAGATGACTTAATAACTGAGATAATTATTCTGATAGTTTCTGCCAAGGTGGCAGACTCCACAGATACATTGCACTTGGCATTAATTTTATATCCAGGCAACCATATACCCTGTGTTTTTCAAGTACTTTGAACTGCTTCTCTGCCTTTTTCACATCTTGTAATGGTACAAGACAAAGCAGGTGGTAGTAGTGGATTATTCCCAATAGGGAATTTTACCTTGAGATTTGTAATTTTAAAAAGTTAAACAACCATATTTCAATATATTTGATTGTTTTTGGTAATCCTGTGTATTTTATTTTATGCATTTAAAATATTATTCTGAGGAATCCACTGCCTTCACCAGTGGTCTATTATATCCACAGGAAGCTTAAAAATGCCTTCTTACAGAGAATAAACTGCTAGAAAGAGTGAATGCCTGGCTCTTCTAGCAGGATGCCATCTTTACTCCCATTCTTTACATATTTTAATATCCTCTTATCCCTTTAAAAGTTTTCAAATACCCCACTTCTCAATAAATAATCTTATGTCTTTCATCTCTTCCAGTGTATCCAATCTGGAGATAGAAATCAGGTAAATAAAACCGGAATAAAATGTTGGTTGATTGATTATGACCTATTACATAAAGAAACCTTCTTTCAACTCCCTTTTTTGCTGCTGTTGTCCTGTATCAGCATATACTTTCTTTTAGATTTTGGCCTTCTTACTATCTGGGTTGATATTTCTCTTTTTTTTCCCCCCCAGATCATCTGCTTCAGCCTTTGGCTAGTTATTTCACAGTTTCTTCAGTTGGGTTTCCAATTATTTACTGTTTTGAATCTATGTGTAGCACTTTGCTTGCTCTTTTCTTACTCTCATTGTAACTTCTATCCTATATTCTCAGAGAATGACTAGATCTGTAGTTATTTATTTATTTGTTTTTACTTTTAGGAAAGTCTAGAGAAAGAAAATACTATCCACTAATTCAAATTTTAACCTTTTTTGCATCTTCTAGTTTTGCCCGTGAATTGTCAAGATCATTGAGAGCTAAAAAGGAACGTGCCAAGGATTACCCAACCAGCCTATTTTAGATATAGAACTTCATCCTACATCTCCCTGTCTTCAAGAAAGCTCTCTATCATATCCTAGGACTGCTGGCCCAGATGGTGGAGAAGACACACACATCTGCTTAATCTCCATCTTTGCTCTCAGAATTTATTTCATGACAAGCCTCAGAATTAGTGCTTGACTGGGAAAAAAACAAAAATAATTATCAACAGAAGAAATCCTTGAAATTTGCCAGAAAAGGTCATTTTTTTGCTCGAGGGCTCGAGGCCCAATCTAAATGGGCACAGGCTGAGGGCAGGCATAGGCAGCGAGAGCCCAGCAGGCAGCTCACACTGAGCAGGCCAGAGTTGGGTGGGGTGTGATCTCAGCCATTTCTGCAGAAAGAACTTTAACCACAGTGTGGCTATTTTGCATTGGCAGCAAGCCAGTAGACCAGCAGAGAAGCTGTAACCACAGGAGGTAAAGACTATAACCCTAAAAAGCTAGGGTCTCTTGGGACTTGGCCACATCCGCCCAGAGTGTCTCATCATACTCTCAGAATCTCAGAGTCTCAGAGCACAGATGCAGCACAGCCATTGTTGTCCTGTTAGTGCCTCACTGCTGCCCTCCACAGTCTGTAGAGGAATCTCAGTATTACAATCAAGGTCCCCCCTCCAAAAAAAGCAGACTGCAGTTGTTTTTTTTGCTAGTTTATCTTCCTTGATTCTTCTCTGACAAAATGAGCAAAAAATTTAAATTATCAATTAACTATTGATAGCTTCTATATGGATAGAAAGCAGACTTTAATCCCTGAGGAGACTAAAAACAGACTGTCTCCAGATGAATCCTCAAAAGGGGATATTATCTGGTCCTTAACACACAAGAATCTCATAGAAGAAATTAAAAAGGTTCTCACAAGAAAGCTAGAAGAAAAATGGGAAAAGGAAAGGGAAGTTTAGCTGGATAAGTCATCCCACTCATTTAAAGATAGAATGGATAAAGAAATCAAATCCTTGAAAAATAATATTAGTGAATTGAAAAAAGAAAATAGCTTTCTAAAAAACAAAATTGGCGGAATGGGAAAAAATTCCATAGAACAAAACAACTCACTTAAAAACTCAATTGGACAGTTAGAAAAAGATATTTAAAAAGTGAGTGAAGAAAATAATTCATTAAAAATCATCAGCAAACAAATAGAATTGAATGACACCAGGAGACACCAAGAATCAGTCAAGCAAAACAACCCCAAAAAATGAAACAATGGGAAAAAAGTGTCAAATACCTTCTTGGGAAAACAACAGACCTGGAAAATAGATCTAGGAGAGGCAATCAGAGAATTACTGGACTCCCTGAAAAATATGATGAAAAAAAAAGAGTTTGGACACTATTTTCCAGGAAATCATCAAAGAGAACTGCCCAGAAGTTACAGAAACAGAGGGTAAAATAGAAGTTGAAAAAAAATCATCAGTCACCTATTGAAAGGGATCCTAAAATCAAAACTCCAAGAAATATTGTGGCTAAATTCCAGAACTATGAAACCAAAGAAAAAATATTACAAGCTGCTAGGAAAAAAAAACAATTCCAATATAAAGGAACCACAAGAAGGATTACCCAGCATCTAGCAGCATCCACATTAAAGGATCAAAGGGCCTGGAATCAGATATTCCAAAAAGCTAAAGAATTTGGAATGCATAGAAAAATAACTTACTCAGCCAAAATTAGTATCTTTTTTTCCAGGGAAATATATGGACATCCAATGAAATAAGTGATTTAATCTATTTCCGATGAAAAAGCCTGAACTAAACAAAAAGTTTGATCTCCATATATAGAACTCAAGAAGTACCTAAAAAGGTAAAAAGAAATCTTGGGAACTATATTTCTGCTATAAAGCTATATAAAGAACACATGTATAATTTGTTCTAGAAACTAGAGGTGGAAAGGAAATTGTACCAGAAAAAGGGTAAAGTAGGGGTACTACATCTCATGAAAAGGCAAAGGAAACCTATTATACCTGAGAGAAAGAATGGAGGGAGATGAACATAGTATATACCATACTCTCATCAGAATTGGCTTAAGGAGAAAAATATTAGACATATTCAATTTGTGGTGAAACTTCTTCCTCATTGAAAAGTGAGGGGGGGAAAGTGAAAAGGGAAGGAGCTAAGCTGAAGGGAATACAGAAATTATGAGAAAAAGGGGTAAGATAGGAAAGGAACTCTAAAGTGGGGGGAGGGATACTAAAAAGGGTAGGCTGTGAGAAGCAAGTGGTGCTCACAAATTTAATACTGGGGAGGGTGATAAGGGAGAAGGAAAGGAGAAAAGCATAAGAAAGGGTTAACAAGATGGCAAGTAATACAGAATTGGTAATTTTAACCATAAATGTGAATGGGGTAAACTCCCCCATAAAGAGGAAGCAGTTAGCCAATTGGATTAAAAGCCAGAATCCTACAACATGTTGTTTACAGGAAACACCCCTGAAGCAGGGTGATACATACAGAATAAAGATAAAAGTTTGGAGTAGAATCAACTGTTCTTCAGGTGAAGTCAAAAAAGCAAGGATAGTCATCCTCATCTCAGATCAAGCAAAAGCAAAAATTGATCTAATTAAAAGAGATAAGAAAGGAGGCTACATCTTGCTAAAGGGTAGCATAGATAGTGAAGGAATATCAGTATTAAATATATATGCACCAAGTGATGTAGCATTTAAATTCTTAAAAGAAAAATTAAGAGAGCTGCAAGAAGAAATTGACAGCAAAACTATAACAGTGGGAAATCTCAACTTTGAACTCTCAGAATTAGATAAATCAAACCACAAAATAAATAAGAAAGAAGTCAAAGAGGTAACTAGAATACTAGAAAAGTTGGATATGATAGAACTTTACAGAAAACTAAATGGAGACAGAAAGGAGTATACTTTTTTCTCAGCAGTTCATAGAACCCATACAAAAATTGACCATATATTAGGACATAAAAACCTCAAACTCAAATGCAGTAAGGCAGAAATAGTAAATGCATCCTTTTCAGACCACAACACAATGAAAATTACATTCAATAAAAAGCCAGGGGAAAAAGAGGCCAAAAAATAATTGAAAACTAAATAATCTCATCGTAAAGAATGATTGGATGAAACAGCAAACCATAGACAGAATTAATAACTTCACCTAAGAAAATGACAATAATGAGATGTCATACCAAAATGTGTGGGATGCAGCCAAAGCGGTAATAAGGGGAAATTTCATATCTTTAGAGACCTACTTGCATAAAATAGAGAAAGAGAAGGTCAATGAATTGGGCTTGCAACTAAAAATGCTAAAAACAAAAAAAAAAAAAAAAAGGAACAAATTAAAAATCCCCAGTCAAATACTAAACTTGAAATTCTAAAAAAAAAAAAAAAAGGACAGATCAATAAAATTGAAAGTGAAACACTACTGAATTAATTAATAAAACTAAGAATTAGTCCTATGAAAAAAACAACAAAATAGACAAACCCTTAGTAAATCTGATTTAAAAAGGAAAGAGGAAAATCAAATTCTTAATTTTAAAAATAAAAAGGGAGAACTTGCCACTAATGAAGAGGAAATTAGAGCAATAATTAGGAGTTACTTTGCCCAAATTTATGCCAATAAATTCAATAACTTAAATGAAATGGAAGAATACCTTCAAAAATATAGCTTGCCCAGATTAACAGAAGAAGAAGTAAATTGGTTAAACAGTCCCATTTTAGAAAATTTAACCAATTCCCTAGGAAAAAATCCCCAGGACCAGATGGATTTACATGTGAATTCTACCAAACATTTAAAGAACAATTAACTCCAATGCTATATAAACTATTTAAAAAAATAGGAATTGAAGGCTTCCTACCAAATTCCTTTTATGACACCGGCATGGTACTGATATCTAAACCAGATAGTTTGAAAACAGAGAAAGAAAATTATAGACCAATCTCCCTAATGAATATTGATGCTAAAATCTTAAATAAAATATTAGCAAAAAGATTACAGAAAATCATTTCCAGGATAATACATTATGACCAAGTGGGATTTATACCAGGAATGCAGGGCTGGTTCAATATTAGGAAAACTATTAGCATAATTGACTATATTAACAAGCAAATTAACAAAATCCATATGATCATTTCAATATTTGCAGAAAAAGCATTTGATAAAATCCAACACCTTTTCCTAAAAATAACAACAACAACAACAACAACAACAACAACAAAGAAACACTTGAGAGGATAGGAATAAATGGACTTTTCCTTAAAATAGTCAGGACCATATATTTAAAACCATCAGTAAGCATCATATGTAATGGGGATAAACTGGAACCTTTCCCAGGAAGATCAGGAGTGCAACAAAGTTGCCCACTATTACCATTATTATTCAATATTGTATTAGAAACGCTAGCCTCAGCAAGAAGAGTTGAGAAAGGGATTAAAGGAATTAGAGTAGGTAATGAGGAAACCTACTCTAATGCAGATGATTTGATGGTATATTTAGAGAACCCCAGAGATTCTACTAAAAAGCTGTTAGAAATAATTCACAACTTTAGCAAAGTTGCAGGATGCAAAATAAATCCCCATAAATCCTCAGCATTTTTATACATCGCCAACAAAATACAACAGCAAGACATATAAAGAGAAATTCCATTGAAAATAACGGTCGATAGCATAAAATATTTGGAAATCTACCTACCAAAGGAAAGTCAGGAATTATATGAGCAAAATTACAAAACACTTTACACACAAATAAAGTCAGATTTAAATAATTGGACAAATATTAAGTGCTCTTGGATAGCCAAGCAAATATAATAGGTGACAATACTCCCTAAACTAATCTATTTAGTTAGTGCTATACCAATCAGACTCCCAAGAAACTATTTTAATGACCTAGAAAAAAATAATAACAAAATTCATATGGAAGAAGAAAATTTTGAGAATTTCAAGGGGATTAATGAAAAAAAAATCAAATGAAGGTGGCCTAGTTGTACATGATCTAAAACTATATTATAAAGCAGCAGTCACCAAAACCATTTGGTATTGACTAAGAATTTGATTAGTTGATCAGTGGAATAGGTTAGGTTCACAAGATAAAATAGTCAATAACTATAGCAATCTAGTGTTTGGCAAACCCAAAGATTCCAACTTTTGGGATAAGAATTCATTATTTGACAAAAACTGCTGGGAATACTGGAAATTGGTATGGCAGAAATTAGGTATGCACCACACTTAACACTATAAACCAAGGTAAGATCAAAATGGGTCCATGATTTAGGCATAAAAAACAAGATCATAAATAAATTAGAAGAACAAAGGATAGTTTACCTCTCAGACTTGTGGAGGAGGAAGGAATTTGTGACCAAAGAAGAAGTAGAGATTATTATTGATCACAAAATAGAAAATTTTGATTACATCAAATTAAAAAGCCTTTGTACAAATAAAACTAATGCAAACAAAATTAGAAGGGAAGCAACAAACTGGGAAAACATTTTTATAGTTAAAGGTTCTAATAAAGGCCTCATTTCCAAAATATATAGATAATTGACTCTAATTTTTAAGAAATCAAGCCATTCTCCAATTGATAAATGATCAAAGGATATGAACAGACCATTTTCAGCTGATGAAATTGAAACTATTTCCACTCATATGGGAGAGTGTTCCAAATTATTATTGATCAGAGAAGTGCAAATTAAGACAACTCTGAGATACCACTACACACCTTCCAGATTGGCTAAGATGACAGGAAAAAAATAATGATGAATGTTGGAGAGGATGCGGGAAAACTAGGACATTGATGCATTGCTGGTGGTGTTGTGAATGAATCCAACCATTCTGGAGAGCAATCTGGAATTATGCCCCAAAAGTTATCAAACTGTGCATACCCTTTGGTCTAGTAGTACTACTACTGGGCTTATACCCCAACGAGATATTAAAGAAGGGAAAGGGACCTGTATGTGCCAAAATGTTTGTAGCAGCCCTGTTTGTAGTGGCTAAAAATTGGAAAATGAATGGATACCCATTAGTTGGAGAATGGTTGGGTAAATTGTGGTATATGAATGTTATGGAATATTATTGTTCTGTAAGAAATGATCAGCAGTTTTTGTTTTTCTTCCCGGGTTATTTATACCTTCTGAATCCAATTCTCCCTATGCAACAAGAGAACTGTTCGGTTCTGCAAACATATATTATATCTAGGATATACTGCAACATATCCAACATATAAAGGACTGCTTGCCATCTAGGGGAGGGGGTGGAGGGAGGGAGGGAAAAAAAATTGGAACAGAAACGAGTGTCAATATAAAGTAATTATTAAATAAAAATTAAAAAAAAAAAGAAAAAGAAATGATCAGCAGGATGAATACAGAGAGGCTTCGAGAAACTTACATGAACTGATGCTGAGTGAAATGAGCAGAACCAGGAGATCATTATACACTTCAATAACAATACTACATGAGGATGTGTTTTGATGGAAATGGATATCTTCGAGAAAGAGAAGATCTAATTCAGTTCCAATTAATCAATGATGGACAGAATCAGCTACACCCAAAGAAAGAACACGGACATGAATGTAAACTGTTTGCATTTTTGTTTTTCTTCCCGGGTTATTTGTACCTTCTGAATCTAATTCTTCCTGTGCAACAAGAGAACTGTTCAGTTCTACACACATATATTGTATCTAGGATATACTATAACATATTTAACAGATATAAGACTGCTTGCCATCTAGGGGAAGGGGTGGAGGGAGGGAAGGGAAAAATCGGAACAGAAGTGAGTACAAGGGATAATGTTGTAAAAAAATTACCCATGTATATGCTGTCAATAAAAAGTTATAATTATTATTTTTTAAAAGCCTACTATATCATTTTGTACAAAAATAGCTCTCTCTCTAGTAAAGCCATATTGAACAATAATTCATATTATATATATATACATATGTCTATATGCTATATAAATATACTATATGTATATATTACTTTATAGTAACAAATCAGTTTATATTCATTATCTCATCTGACCCTTGTAACAAGAATAGTGGTTAGACAGATACTCAACTTTACATCATTTCCATTTGCTAGATGAAGAAAATTGAATGACTTATCCAACTGCATATTCAACAAGTAACAGAATCAGGACATATACCTACGTCTTCTGACTTTAAAACTAAATTCTACAGATCGGTGCATTGGATACAATACTAGACGTTGTCTCTAGATGTCCCAAGTTCAAATGTTACCTCAGAAATTTACTAACTGAAAAAATCATTTAACTTCTTTTGGTCTCAATTTCATCACCTATACAAAATTTAATGAATTGCAAGTTTTCTTGCAGCTCCGAACCTATTATTCTATAATCCTATCAAATTATTACTTGATCTCCAATCTTATTAAAACTCAAATCTTTTCCAAATCTAGTACTTTTCTGTTGTCACTCAAGTGACACTGGAGATGGATGTAGGGAATCATGAAAAAGGTGTGTTTAGCAAATTGAGTTTTTAAGGAGACAATGATTTGGTGTGGCTGATAGCAAGGTTAAAATAGATAGGCCAGAGAAATGACATATGCAGACACTTTGTGTCCTAAGTAACAGCATAAGAAGGGGGTGATCACAAACCTCATTCTCCATAGCTTTTTGATTTATTATGTAACTTGTGCTGTAAGTGTAAAGGTTTGGCTTTTGCCAGCATATTTCTAAACACATATCTATGATGTACCTGAAAATTAATAGAGTTTTATTTGGAAAGGATATTGAACATTATCTTATTCAATGATTTTATTTTACAGATGAGAGAAGATGATATCCAAACAGGGAAAAATCACTTGACGTATGTCACATAGGTAATCAATTAATCACAAAGTAGAGATGCAAATCCTAATCTTCTGATTCCAAACCAGGACCTGTTCTACTATACTGCCATAAGATTGGATATCTCTTCTTTCTCCATGACTTTCAGGAAGAGGAGGGGGGAATGATTTATAGTTTCCTGGGGTAATCCTTATGTCTTGAAATGAAAATTCTCTATATTCAGTTCAATAACCTTAATTTTGTTGGAAGTCTTATTTTCTTTATTTTGAACTTAACAAAAGAGAGCATTTCTATATACACACCAGATAAATAACAAAACATTTTATGTAAAATTGTAACTCTTCACTTTTTAAATTATATAGTGAATTCTATATTTTACAGTTGCTTTTCTTCTCTGGATTTCATTTTGTTCTATTGTGAACATTTTAAAATATGCCATGATGCTCTCACTTTCTCTCTGTCTTTCTCTTTGTGTCTCTCTCTGTCTCAATTTCTCTCATTTTGGTATGACTATTGCCAATTCTTTTCTATTCCCTGCCCTTAAAAACAAGAAAAAAGGAAGAGATAAATGAAAGAAATAAGGAAAGAAAAAGGTGAGGAGAAAGAGAAAGAGAACATTATAATCAATAAGTATTGTCAAGCAAGATGAATAGATGCAGTGACTATATTCAAAACTGTGTCTCTGAACCATGTGTCTATCAGTTGTGTCAGGAGATAATTAAATGTTATACTTTTGAATTATAAAACTCACAGATAAAAGTGCAACTAAAGGTTTTTGATCAATTTTATCATTTTGATGAGTTTTCAAAATATAGTTATCTATATAGTTTTGTTTAGAAACTCCCCCAAAGGCAATTTAAAATGATTGATGAATACCAAAGTTAATAAATAGAAATAATTTAGACAATGTGTTTTTGTGCTGGCATGTGTGCTTTTTAGTCTCCAGAAACCCTGGAGGACAAATGGTACATAAGAATGTTTGCCCAGCTGGAATAGAGAGACAGAGAATCAACAGGGTAAATTCCATACATGGTTAAAGTTGATAGAATCTGTTGAGTTTCTACAATCTATTGTGGACTAAAAAGGGTAAATATTTCTGCTCAAAGTTACAAAGTGACAGGGTCAAAACTACAATCCTGCTGTCATGACTCCCTGTCTTCCACAGTTTGTTTCCTAATTCTATCCTGACTTATTTTTAATGTTTGGCCTCCACAGCTGTGCTTTTCAGTTTTGAGAGCAGCTTTACAAATAACAAATGGTTCTTAATAATAATAACCAAATTTTATATAGTGCTCTTAGGTTTTCAAAGTATGTTAAATATGATTGTTCATTTGGGCCTTAAAACAGTCCTTTTAGGTGGGTAAAATTATTTTCTCTCTTCATTTAGTCTCTTCTCATCTCTGTATGGCTGAACATTGATCTATTTCTTTCTTTTCTTTCCTTTTGTTTAATTTTGCTTTTGAGGCAATCAGGTTAATGGACTTGCTCAGAGTCACATAACATGTGTGGGTTTGAATTTAGGTTCTCCTGACTCCACAACTGGTGCTATATACACTAAGCATATCCTACCTATTTATGAGGATTAGCTTAGATGCCTCCTCTTTTATTTAATTTTCTTCTGGGGACCCAACTTTCCAATGGAATTTTGAGTTGGGAATGGAAGCCTAAGAAGAGAATTGTACTTTGGAGACAAAGAACTCTCTTTTCAGGGTATGTATTCGTTAACCAATTAAATAGTCTGTATGATTAACAAGGACTAACTTATCATTTTGATTAAAGAGAAGATGGAAACAAAGGGGGAGGAGTCGGGGGATCATTCTTTTGAAACACTGATCTCATCAAATCTATCTAAGCCCAGAGCAACATTACTGTTAGCCAAATAGTTTTGTATTGTTTGGAGGCAGAGTCAGAAGGCATAGACCCTGTTACTATAGATCTAGTCACATTGATCTCAGTGTTTTTGTGAACTATTTTTGAACACATCAGTCTCTTCCATGTAAGTCAATGTAAGAATTAAGACTAATCCCTACTGAAAATGGAGAGAAAGGGGAAAATTTTAGAGAAAAATATGTCTATTAAGGCTTACTGGTGAAGCATCAATGAATGCTAACTAAAAGTTGTCAGTTAACACAGTTAATATCTGTCTAATGGATTGAAACAAAATAAGGCATTTCATAATTTTTCTATATTAAAAATGAAAAAAAATCCATTCAAAAATGAGACACCACTAAAAGGAGACAGACATAGAGAAGAGGGTAAGGAGATGTCAAATATAATGCGTTGTGAACTGATTTTCTGAATATAAACAATTGCCATTAGCTGAAAATTTTTGTCCTTTCTCTGGTGTTCTCCTGAGTCTGATTCAGGTGGACTTATTTTTTCTCTACCAATTCCTGAGAAAATTCCTTGTGTGATCCTGCCTAGACTAAAGAATATATTAATTTGGGATTTTCTTATTTTCTTTGTGCTTAGATCATTCCATTCTACCTCAGCTTCCATTTCCTCTCTCAATTTTATTGCTTTTTATATTATAATTTTCTCTACTTTTCTTCCTATCTCCCTCATCTCAAAAAAGATCTAGTATGTTTTAAAGATCAGCTTAACTGATCAGTACATTAGAAAGACTTGAAAATACTTCAACAATGATGGACTTTCCATCTCTATAAAGGAGAAGTATGGTGAAGTATCTTCTTGTATTGCTTCTTTTGGGCCATGTTTGTTCTTTATATTTTTTCACCATTCATTTTTTATTGTGTGTGTGATTATTCTTTCAATTAACATTTTATTATTTTTTGGTTCTTCTTGAGTCTTTTCCTGATCGTTAGTCATTTGATCATCAATAACAACTGGACACATGCCATTACTATGGAGACAGGCACAATACAACAGAAAGGAGATAAAATGATCCATTAGTTAGCAAGACCTAAATCAGGCTACATTTTAATTTATGTGTTTTTGTATTTATATTCACTATCTTTGGTCTCAATAACATCCACTTTTCACTTTGCTTGCCAATATTTTCATTTAATTTTTAAGCCTTTTACAATTTTAAAGTCTTCACATTGTAAATTTATTTAAATTTAAATCATTAAAATTGAACTTTCAAAGAGCATTTCAATTTTAAAGAAACAGAATCATTGTCTTTTACCAGTGATAAGTTAATTCTAACAACAGAAGACCAGAGTTTATTATGAAGCTGGAGCCTGGTACAAGTATTACATTCAAACTTTAAAAGAAAATTCTTTTGTCTCTCTACTTTAAATATTTATGGACAATAAGTACAGGTTATTCTTTGCTTTGTCTCAAGAAATGCTACATATTTTGGGATAGCTAGGGGGTATAGTGGATGGAGCACCAGCCCTGAAGTCAGGAGGACTTGAGTTCAAATTTGACCTTAAACACTTAACCCCTCCTAGCTGTGTGATTCTGGGCAAGTCACTTAACCCCAATTGCCTCAAAAAAAAAAAAGAAAGAAAAGAAATGCTATATATTTTGCATGTTTTAATATTTTCTGTCCTCCTAGTCTAGCTTTGTAACACATATTTTAAGCTATAGACAACATTGAACTTTACAAAATATCTCACTGGCTGATTTAATCAATATATTTTAAATATTAAGTACCCCATATTCCTTGTAGAACCAGCTTTTTTTTTCTTTTTTAATCAGATTTTTCCACATTAGAGTCATTTCAATTTTGAGCATATTATTTCATTTTATGACTCCTTTTAGCCGTGTCCCTTTTTGGTATAGAAATATATATACATATGATTAAAAATTTATAAAATATCTTATTTGTTTCAATTAATTTAGCAGACATTAACAATTAATTATTAGTTTTGACTTAAAGCTTCCCCAACAAGCCTTAATAAACATCTTTTACAAGAATTATTTTTTTCCTATTTCTACATTTTCAATAGGGATTAATCTTATTTCTTACATTGACTCTCATGAGAAAGATTCTGATATTTTCAGAACTAGTTAACAAAAGGACTTAGTTCAGTGTCTGGATCTGGGCTGTCAAATTATATAACCAATAGTGCCTGCTCAAACACAGAGTTGTTCTGACTCTGCCTTTTCATCATATATGATTTAAGTTTTAAATTAAAAAAGAACAGATGAAGAAAGGTAGAATCTATAGATAATTTTGATCCTGTTCTAATTTGTTAGTATAATATGCACCAAAATAAGTGAGTACTTATCCCACATATAAATACTTAAAAAATTAAGATAGGAACATAAATTATACAAACCATGTTTTTTTTTTTTTTTTCATTTGTATCTAATAGAAATAGCAGTATCAGTTCTAACCTTTGAACAAAGTATAACACTATTTCACCCTCCCAGGGCTACATTCCCAACTCCAAATTACACAGGAGGTTTGATCCTCAAAAGTCAGCTGTCTACTTCTATCCAAAGTATTCTAGGAGTAAACCTAAGGAATTTATGCTAACAAACTCTGATGTATTGTACTTCCTATTGGTTATCAGCTATATATAATTGCCTCCATAGAATAGATTTTTTTTTCTCAGAATAATTGGTACAAAATATACCCCCTCTAAACTTAAAGCACATTATACTGCAAGTACATATGGCATCTAGAAGAATAAAGAACCACATTTAGAACACAGCAATTGTGAAAAACATGTGACCAAAGAATAAACTCATAAGTACTGGTAGCTAGTCAGTTAGGTGAACAAGATAGAAAGATGGATAGATAGATACATAGATAGATAGCTCACTTAGAGTCAGAAAGACCTGATTTCTCATTTTACCTCAGATCCTAGCTGTATGATCCTACACAAGTTATTTAATTTATGCCTAACTTCCACAAGAATGAAAGTAGTAAGCTATAATAATATTACCTATTACCTAGGTCATTGAGGTATTTGTAAAATGCCCAGTACAGTGTCTGGCACATAGCAGATACTGAATAAATGTTTATTTCCCTTCAGCATTACCAGAAGATCATTTTAGAGTCCATAACCAAGCTTCTTTTCCAGTTTAAGGAGACACACACTTTGAAACAGTTTCCTCACACAAATGGTCATCTTTCTGCATCCTTCTGTGTCTCCTGCATGTCTCTACTGTGGTAAATTTAGAAATGTCTCTTACTAGTGCAGTATCTCCAACAGCATGATGGGTTGGAGGGCAAGAAAAGAGAGAGGACTTTTCCCCATTCATAAGAGTGAATTTTTCATGAGCCAGGCTCAATCTGGATTCTTCTATCATTAAGCTTTATCCTTATGAGGAGATATAAGGTCAGAGGATGTGATCATCCTTTCAAAAATTGCTTACTTTCTTTATGCAATCAAATAAATTCATCACTACTAAAAAGATCATGATAATAAGATATAAACTCTTCCATCTATATATTTAAAATTTCACTTTGATTTATTTATTTATTAATTGGTGTGGGGGGATAACTAGACACATACACAAGGAAGGTACAAGCTGAACATTTTCTCTCAAGAGAAAACTTCCATATTCTATCAAACTTATTCATCATTTTTTCAGTCTTATCCAAGACCCCATTTGGGATTTTCTTAGATATTGCAGTGGTTTGAAGTTTCCTTCTTCAGCTAAGAAACTGAGGCCAAAAGTATTAAATGACATGTCCACTGTCACACAGTAAATATCTAAGGCCAGATTTGAACTCAGAATGATGAAGAACAATCTATTCACTGCACCAACCAGCTGCCATCAAATTTACATAAACTGGATCATACTATTGAATCTTGGCTTCATAATTCTCAAAGAATAGAAAGATGATATAACACTAAAAAGATGGGAAATATGGCATGGATAAGAGCCAGACTTAGCATTTCATCAAGAGAGGAGACAGCAAGATGAGGGAAAGTGTTGGTAGCTAGAGAAAGAAAATGATTGGTAAATGGACTTGCCACTCTTGTCCTGAATTTGAGTCATCATGAAGAGCTCCCTTGAAGCATCAATCATGATGTGATATTGCTCATTCATTGGATCACTATATAACCATCTGTTCCTATAAACATGACAATGAAAAAGTTAATTGACAGTGATTTATCAAATATTGCAAAAGAACCAGAATCATTTTGATTTCTTTCAGATATATTAGCAAAGAAAATTTTAGCTAGTAAATAAACTGTTACGAACTATGTAATAACCTAGGTACTGCTACCTACTTTGCCTTTGGGCCTATTTCCATTTCTACAAAACTAAAAACAGAGTTGATAAATTTTCATTCTTTAACTTTTCTAATAGTGAAAATAAATGATATTTTTGCATAATGCTATATATCCAGTATATTTTCCCATTTCTATTCAATAAGTATTTAAAGTTATCATTGAAGTATATATTGATTCTAGGACCACTTTTATCATATAAACATTGAACTTTTCTATGTTTAAGGAAAATAAACATGGAATTTTAGTATTTTTCTTAAGCTAATATAGACATAAGCTTTATTGAAAATAAAGGTAAATTAATGTATGTATGCTATAAAATTATATTTCATCCTTATAAAACCTTGTGTTTCACATTTTTCTCCTTCCATTTCCCCATCCCCTCTTCTAGACATCAAATAATCCAATATAGGTTAAACATGTGCAGTTCTTTTATACATATATCCACAATTATCATGCTACACAAGAAAGTTAGATCAAAAAGGAAAAAAAAATGAGAAAGGAAACAAAAAGCAAGCAAATAACAACAAAAATTGTGAAAATATTATGTTGTGATCCACATTCAGTTCTCACAGATCTTTTTCTGGATGCAGATGGCTCTTTCCCTCCACGTCTATTGGAATTAGCCTGAATCATCTCATTATTGAAAAGAGCCACATTCAATTTTTAGTTCCTTACCTAAGATGCTACCAATATTTTTGCACATATGAGTCCTTTTCCCTTCTTTACAATCTCTTTGGGATGCAGGCCCAATAGAGATACTGCTGGACACATTTTTGCACATGCGCATTCTCTAGGCCAATAAGATTATTTAGGGCAATTTCCATAGACTTGTGATGGAGAGACTTAGCTGCACCCAGAGAGAGAAGTATAGGGACTGAATGTTTATCACAACATAGTATTTTCATCTTTCTTCTTGTTTGCTTGCTTGATTTTCCTTTCTCATTTTTTTCACTTTTGATCTGATTTTTCTTGTGTATCATTATAAATGTGAAGAATTGTACATGTTTAACCTATATTACTTGCTGTATAGGAGAGGGGAGAAGAGGTGAGCAAATGAGAGCAATTTGGAACACAGGTTTTTACAAGAGTGAATGATGACACTATTTTTGCATGTATTTTGAAAAATAAAAGACTATTAGTATAAAAATAATAATATATAGGGAAATTAAAAAACAAAAGACTGAAAAAAATGAAGGATGAGGGTTAGAAAATATGTTAGGTTTGGCAAAGAAGGAATCACTAGTAAGTAAAGAAAGCAGCATAAGTTGAATTTGAATTTGGAAACTAATTGAAAAAGTTTAGAATTGTCTGATAGGAAAAAAAAAGTGGGGTCATCTGGTATATATAAATTTCTCAATGGAACGATACCTAATTAAGATCCATTAAAATTACTTTGGTTTTGTTTTTGGATTGTCAGATATATATGCTTGTGGATTTCAAAAAATGATCTTACAAGCAAAAAGTAATAGTAGGCTTGATAGTAGAGGCCATCTGATAGAGAAGATGGCGGGAAATAGATTCAATGATTTTTCTTAATAGGGAGAACCATCTCTTAATTTGAGACTGGAGTTAAGGGAAAGTTGAGAGTAGAAAATGTCTGAAGGACAGAAAATGAGAGGAGAAAAGAGAAAGCTTTGGATCAATGCCCTCAATATTTTGGTGAAGTATAAGGTGAAATGCTCAGAAGGTGCTTCACACAGGGTGAAGAGAGAGGATACCATGGAAGCAATGACAATATTTGAGAACATTTGAAACACCGACTATGCAAAATAGTACTAGTGAATCAACTAAGGAGATAGGAATAGAATAATTACATTATTTTAATGAGGACTTCTTTGATATTAAATCACAGAAGACACAGTGAGCTCAATTAGTACATTGATGTACTGATTTACATCAAGTCACAGAACATTATAGAGATCCTCAGAAGTCATTTTAAATGGCTCAAGAGAGCTTAACTACACAGGACAAACTAAGTAGGTGACAAAGGTCCATTATCCAAGTTAGATCCATCTATAGTTTAGATATACTTTAGAGCAAGTCAATCATCATTTATTTGTCTGTCTGCCTATCTATATATCCATTTTCTATCATTTATAGACAGTATAAATAGAGTAGAATTTATCAGAAGAGTGGTTTTTGAAAGTTTCAGAATGCCTTTTATGGTATTCTGTTTTGAAATTCTCAAATACAGAGAAAAGATTTTCTTTTCTTTGCAGATCTGTATAAGAGTAAATATGATAATGTCAAAAGTGTCCAAAGTGTCTGTACAGTTCTTTCATGGGATAGTGGGTAATCACAATTTATAAGGTATTCTTGTTTTTTTTGTTTTTTTTTTTTTTTAACATTTCTCACAGATGCTTAGGAAATAGACTTTCAGGATCATAGAATCTAAAACCTTAGATTTTAAAGGTAATGAAGTTTATCACATTCATTTTATGCATGAGGAGACTGAGGATCAAACAAAAACATGGATAGGGATCATTTCATCTGAGGGAGAGGAGTCTAATTATTTAGTACTAGCATGTGAAACAATCTGGGATAATATGGAGGGTATGATCCTAACTAGTGGGTGGGAGGAGAAATGCATTTCTGAGCAACTCATTTCTACTGGGAACTGTGAGCCTGAAAAAGGCCCCAAGAATTTCATTGACAGGAGAGACTTTAGAGGACAGAAAGGGAAATTGCTTCTCTTAACCAGATGTGGTATCCACGGAGACAGAATCCATTCATCCCCCTGGTGACTTTGCTAGAAGTTATCCTGGGGGCAATATCCTAGCAGCCTCATCCTTATTATGATCCTGGACTCCCAGATTTAAAATACACATGATATGAACACTGGTTTTCCTCTAGTCTGTGAGAAAAGAAAACAGGTTTTCCTTTTGAATCTTGCAGCATAAGACAAAATTATAATTGGGATTAATGGTGAGTATTTGTAGGTAGCTAATTCATAGCTAAGTTTTATTTTATTTTTTAAAATTTGTTCTTTGCTGTCTTCTATCCCCACCTCCACCCCATCTATGTTGCCTTCCAGGGTTACATGGTTCAAGATAAGTACTATGGACTGGATTCTAATAGTCTCATGAAATATAGTCTCTAAACCTTATAAGTGGGTAACTAGGTGGCAGAGTGGATACAGTAGATGTGCTGAAGTTAGGAAGATTCATCTTCCTGAGTTCAAATCTGTCTTCACACCCTATTAGCTCTATGATCATGAGCAAATTATTTAAACCTGTTTGTCTCAGTTTTCTTATTGGTGAAGAAAATTACAAAACACTTTTTTTTTGCCAAGAAAATTGCAAATAGGGTTGCAAAGAGTTGGACATGAGTGAAATGATTGAACAGCAACTAATGTTCTCATCAAATATATTCTTCTAAAACATATAATCATCTCACATCTGATCTTTCTTCCTAATTCCATGCATTCTTTGCTATACCATAAGTATCAGCTTTTGCTCTTTTCCTTTCTTTGTTTTCCATGCATTCTGTCTAAAAGGCAATGGTTAGTCTTCTCCTTGATCTATCTGTATCTTTCCTTTTTTGTTGCCTGAAAGTGACTGTGTGTGATTTTGGCAGAAAGGAATTTTTTCTAATGATCTCTTCACCACCCCAGTTTGAGAAGTTTATGTGTTTTTAAACACAGATCCTCCCTCACTGTTATCATGACCAATTTTTTAAAAATAGGTTAACACAATTCCAGGCATTTAGATATACATATACAAACATATGCATGTACATATAAACACAAACACAACAAATAACCACACATGTCTATATAATTCATACATATATGTGTACATGTTTATATTTATATATACATACAAAAGCTTATATACACACTTAAACATACATATATATATATAATTCATACATAGACATGTGTATGTGTTATGTTTATATATACATATACAAACACATGCATAATATATATATGTATATTATATAACACATTACACACACACACACACACACACACATAACTGAACCAATATATTGGCTCCTTTTGTTTATAGAATATGTTAAAATGTTATTTTAAGAAGAGGTCTATAGGCTTCACATTTCTGCCAAAGCAGGTGCATTATCCCTAAAAAGGATCAGATCAATTGTACTAAAGACTTAAATTAAAACAGAAATTAGGAGCTAAAAGCTGAACAGGGCTGACTAGCAAAGTGAGGGTCTTATAAATAACTGAGACATACAAAGGCTGTGAGAGACCAATTTTGATTGAGGTAAATTGGGAGATAAAATGGGTGCAAAGGGGACTTGTGTGGTAATTTGGGCCTTTTAAGAGAACTACTACATATACAAGATGTAGTCAAGTTGAAATTTTATAAAACAGATATCACATGTATTAAGTGATTCTATAAGCCAATCCTGTAGCACTTACAGATTTTCATCATTTGGCCTTTGTTTGCTTGCTTATTCGTTTGTTTGTTTAATTGATTGCTTCCTTCTCCCTTCCTCCCTTTCTTTCTCCCTTCCTCCATTCCTTTCTCCTTTTCTCCCTTTCTCTCTTCTTCCTTCCTTCCTTCTTTCCTTCCTTCTTCCTTTCTTGTCTCATCACAGCAATGGGAAAAAAGAATCCTAAATTGGCAACTGAGAGAATTATGCAAGAAATACAGACTATACTGAGATTTATCAGTCCTTTGGAAAAATACTGTGACGAAATTGCTTGCTGAAATAGAGATGGTTATAAGCATTTCATAATAATCTTCCTTTTTATCACCATTATCTTCATCATCATCATTATTCTTGAGCACCTGAGAGTGAGCATACCTGAAGTAAATGTTATCAATTAGGTATCAGAAAAGATAACTGTAGAAATCTTGGGGAAAGGGGAAGAGGGAAGATAATGAAACATGGACCATTTACTTCAAATAGTAATAATGAGGAAATTGGTTTATAAACTTTAAATATGTGTTACATATTTACATATGTGTTAGTGTCAGTAATTGCATCAAAATAAACAACAATCCTTTGATCTATGATTATATAAAATAGGAAACTCCTGCTTTAGAAATTCATCATGCCATCCATAACTTTTATATGATCTGGTAGATAAAACCTAGAGAATTGTCTGAATCATAACGATAGCTGAGCTATCAAAGTCACAGAGGAGGCAGAGCCAAGATGGCAGAGAGTAGACAAGGTCTTTATCTGATCCCTCCTGGCATCCCTCAGATCAACACAGATTAAGCCTCTGGACTGGTTTTGGAGTGACAGAACCCACAAATCCTTGGAATGTAGCAAATTTCCAGCAGAATATATTTTAGAATAACTTCACAAAAAGTCTGTTTCAATCAGGCATGTGAGGGGAGAGGGGTACAGAAGCAGCCAACCAGAGGCCAAGTGGAGGGAGCCAGGGTGATGTGACATTCATACATCACTGGAAGGTTCTTAGAAAAATACAGCAGTGCAGGCTACGCTGTGAATGTGAATGGAATGAATTCTCCTATAAAATGGAAGTGGATAACAGAATGGGTTAAAAGCCAAAATCCTAAAAAATGTTGTTTACAAGAAACACAATTAAAGCAGAGTGATACATTCAGATCAAAGGTAAAAGGCTAGAGCAGAATCAATTATGCTTCAGCTGAAGTGAAAAAAAGCAGAGGTAACAATTCTTATCTCAGATCAAGCAAAAGCAAAAAATAGATATGATTAAAAGAGATAAAGAAGGAAATTATGCCCTACTAAAAAGTACTATAGATAATGAAGTAATATCAATACTAAACATATATGCACCAAGTGATATAGTATCCAAATTCTTAGAGGACAAGTTAAGAGATCTGGAAGAAGAATTACATAGCAAAATTATCCTAGTGGGGGATCTCAACCTTGCTCACTCAGAACTAGATAAATCTAACCATAAAATAAATAAAAAAAGAAGTTAAAGAGATAAATAGAATTCTTGAAAAATTAGGTATAATAGACATTAGCAGTGTTTCTACTGGGCCGGTATCCCAAAGAGTTCTTAAAGGAGAAAAAGGGACTCACAAAATGTTTGTGGCAGCCCTTTTATAGTGTCAAGAAACTAGAGATTGAGTGGATGCCCATCAGTTGAAGAATGGATGAATAAGTTATGGTATATGAATATTATAGAATATTATTGTCTATAAGAAATGATCAGCAGGGTAATTTTGGAGATGTCTGGAGAGCCATACATGAACTGATGCTAAGTAAAATGATCAGAACCAGGAGATAATTATACATGCCTACTGCAAAATTATATGATAATTCTGATGATGTGGCTCTTTTCAACAAGGAGATGATTCAGGCCAATTTCAATGGTCTTGCAATGAAGAGAGCCATCTGCACCTAGAGAGAGGATTTTGGGAAATGAATGTGAATCACAACATAGTATTTTCACTCCTTTTGTTATTGTTTGCTTGTATTTCATTTTTTTCTCATTATTTTCCTTTTTGATCTGATTTTTATTGTGTGACATGATATTTGTGAAAATATGTATAGAAACATTGCACATGTTTAAAATATATTGGATTATTTGCCATCTAGGGGAGAGCATGGAGGGAAGGGAAAGAAAAAAATTGGAATGTAAGATTTTTCAAGGGTAAATATTATTGATTATGCATGCATTTATTTTGAAAATAAAAAAGCTTTAATTAAAAAAAATTCACAAACCTTACACATGTCAAAAGCAAAATTTGAGACTTGTCTTCTTAATTTCAAGCCAATTTAAATTCAGACCTTTTAGACTCCAGCTCCAATATTCTATTAATTTACTCCACTGATTTCTTCTTATTATTATTGTATTCATTTATTTTAGGATAGGGATAGGTTTTAGACTTGATGACAGGAATTTAAAAGTAAGAAAACTCCTTTGACTAACACAACTGCAACTTAGGGACTTAGAGAGTTTCTAGGAGCCCTTGGACTTGCCATAGAGTCATACAGGCAAAAGGGGCCGAGGAGAGATCAATTTCATGTTTTCCTACTTTGAAGGTCAGCTTCCTGTCCACTATAGCACCTTTTTCTTTTATATTATTAGTGTTAATATTGATATTAATATTAGTATTATGCTTTCAAATGCATTTATTATAGAATACATTTTTTGCTTTTATACTTTGGGAGATTGGCCAAGCTTCAGTTATATAATTTTGTCATGTATAATGAAAGATTTGGAGGTGTGTTAATTTTGAATCTTCATAAATATAAAAAATACAGTCCATGACATTTATGAAGTGATGTTCTCAAAATCTAGCAAAGTTGTTTAATAATGTGCCCATAAAGCAACCCTGATTTTAGTCCTTGACAGGCTTTTGTAAGGTAAACAGAGAATAGAAGCAGAGAATGTGGCTTAGCAACACAATTTTCTTTCAGACAATAGGGAGAGGCTGTCTTTACATAGAGATAAAATAGACAACTACCCACACAAAATGAATACAGAAGTCCAGGAGTCAACCTATCCAAAATAGGTTTGCCACAATGCCTAAATTTTCTATTACCAAAATCAATGATATTTTAGGTTAAGCCAGCTGGAAGAACATTATTAAGCTGTTATCTGGAAAAATTGATGATTTGTGAACCAATAAATGTATAGTCAAGTAATTTTTTTTCAGATTAACAAGCTGGTATATAACAGAAACTAAGGCAAGCAAAGTTGAGATAAGTTGTGGGTAAAGAAAAATTAGAAACATTGAAAGTTCTGTCCCTTAGAAATTATTATCCAGGGACAATGACCTTCCTGTAGTTATTTTCATGTGGTACTCTATCTCTCTCCTTCCTTTTCACTGACTGCCATTTGTGTTTGGAATGAACTCCTTTCTCTACATCTGGCTTCTTTGACTTCCTTCAAGACACAACTTAAATCCTTCCTTTTGTTTGAAGCTTGTCCCATATGTCTCCATCCCTAGTGCTTTTCTCATGTATATATTTAAACATATTGCATGTACATCTTATAATACAGTATCTTACATATTGTCTCCCCCATTAAGAGTATGAACTCTAATGCACTACTAGTCTTTTTTGTTTGTTTGTTTGTTTGTTTTTCTTTGTTTTTCCAGGACTTAGCATAATACCTAAAACATGGGAAGAACTGAATTAATGCTCATTGACTGATTGAAGAACTGAAAGCTGTGAGTTGAAATGGGACATTTTTAGCATATAGGGTCAATATGAGGGCAGTGGGTACTTAGCAGAGTTACAAGCAAGGCCATAGAAATGGAGAATAGGCAGATCAGAAAAGATTATTAGGA
The DNA here is from genome assembly GCF_016432865.1 of Antechinus flavipes. NCBI lineage: Eukaryota > Metazoa > Chordata > Mammalia > Dasyuromorphia > Dasyuridae > Antechinus > Antechinus flavipes. The sequence goes on along the minus strand of NC_067400.1, from coordinate 302,778,724 downwards.
CTGGATTTAGAGATCACACTGCATCCTATTTTTCAAAACTGTTATTCAATCATCAATTTCCTGTTGCCTAAGTCATTGAATTCCTACTTCTATAACTCCAGATTTCATGTTTCCCAAATATGACTAAGAAGAGCTCAGAAAATTCAAGATTTAGTTAATTGAAATGAGAATAAATCTAACTGATAGCTCTAATGTTTGAAAATATCAGTGTCAAAGATACAGGGTACTATTGATTCAAGTGGAAAAGAAGAAAAGTACTTATATTCTCAAGGTTATTTCCATAACATTCGGTACCTCTTCTATTATCCCTTCTCTCAACACAATGTTCCTCTGATTTTTGAAAAGTGAGGCAATTTTCCCTTACAGAGAATATCATAAATTGTATTTGTATATATTCTCCAAAGTTAGTATAATGTCTGGTATACAGTTGGTGTTTAATGGATATTTATTGATGGTGATTCAAAGTTCTGAAAGAGAGAAGCTGCTTCATGTTCAAATAAGGTATGAAGGAAGGAAGGGTAGGGGTCAAAGCACAACAAGACTTTGCTTTGAGAAACAGGCTTGAGGAGATTTTGGAGATAGTAAGTTGTGATGAGTTCTCTCCACCCTTCCTAACTCTCCCCTCTAAGGCAAGTATTGTTTATTACATTTCTCTATTGTATCCACAAAACCTCAATTAATATTAGGCATATACTGTTTTTGATTGATTCTTGTTGACTGAGAGTGGGAGAAAAATATTGGTTTAAAACTTTTGCAGGTCTAACATTTTGCTTCTTTCCTCTCTCAAGTCTGAGAATTTTTTTCTGTTGTTTTTCCTCCATGCTGTCCTTCCTATGGAAAATTAATAAAGACCAATATAATTCACCCCAGTCATTTGTTTTTGCCTGGGACCATTCAGAAAATGTGTCCTCTGTTCAGGTATGAGGCCTTCCCAAGCCTGGTTCTAAGGGCAGAAGAATCTTGCTGCAATTTTCCATTCTTCTTTCACATTTTATTTACATATAAAGCATCTTCCCTCTTTCAAAGCCCTCAATCAATTTAATCAATAAGCATTTATTAAACATTAACTAGATATTGTACTAGGTATTGAGTATACACATTCAATTAATGAAACAATTATTGATCTTTAAGATATTACAATAGGGAAAAGGGGAGGTACATCATATTCATTTTTTAATACATACAGAATAAATACAGAATTTAACAAAGTAGCAATACTAGTCATTACTGAAAAGAAAAAGATAATATTTCAGTTCAATCTTCTTTTTGAGTGAGCTTGAAGCAGGGACAACTAGGTTGCCCAGTGGATAGAGCACCAGTCCTGGAGTCAGGCAAATCTGAGTTAAATCAAGCTTCAGACACTAGTGTGACCCTGAGCATAACCCTATTTACCTCAGTGTCCCTATCCATAAAATGAGCTGGAGAAAGAAATGGCAAACCACTCCAAAAATAGGGCCATAAATGGTGACACACAAAAACCAGCAATAATAGGAAAGTAGAATTGTTCAGATCTCTCATCTCAGCAGGAGTATTTGTATTAATAACCCCAAATCTTAGGCTTCCAAATAGAAAGCGTAGGTTGAAGCAGTAATAACAATATTTACCTGGTTTGTTAAGCTTTGCAAAACATTTTACATATGTAAATTTTTGAGTTCCACAACAACCATGACAAAGAGAGGCTAGTATCTCCTTTTATTGATAAAGGAACTGATCCTGAGAGATGTTTAGTGATTTGCCATAAGTCACAAAGCTAATTAAGTGTTAGAGGTAAGATTTATTCCTGTTCTTCTTGGCTCCACATCTAGCATTGCTTCCACTACAACATCTAAAGCCCTTTTCTGATCCTCAACATCAATGTGTGTCTTATACTCACTCTTTAGGTGCTCCTTTTACTTATCTTGAGCCCAATCTACTCAGTATCCACATCTGTAAAAAGATGTGAATGTAACTACATGTGTATATGTATGTATCTATATCACATGGTTGTTGTATGGATCAAATAAGATAATCCATGTAAAGATAACCCATGGAATATTATATGAAAGTATCTATCATTATTAATAATTTTCTTTGCATACTCCTTGGAGGCCCAGGTGGTAAAGTGGATAGAACAGTGGATATGGAGTTAGAAAGAAATCAGTTCAAATTCTCCTTCAGATACTTACTAGCTTAGGGACCATTAGTTTATCATATAACCTCTGCCTGAGTTTCCTTGTCTCTAAAATCATATGCCTTCCATTACCTTTATTATGAGAATAAAATAAAAGAATAGAATAGAAAATAAAATAAAATAATAGAATAATAGAATTATAGAATATAATAGAATAATAGTGGTTTTCAAAGCTTAAAGTACTATGTAAAGTTTTGCTATCTATTTTTATTTTCATGCTCATCCTCATCTTCCCCCTCCTCCTCACCCCAGTATATTCTTATTCTTTTCTCAAACCTACAGTCAGTCTCTCTCAAATACAACATTTTCAGCACAAATATTGTCATTCTCTCCTCCTTTCACTATACTCAGTCCACTTTCCAACCTCTAAAACTGCCAGCACCAGAAACTTGTTGATTCTCTTAAACAGGCTCAAGTGATAACTAGAAGCCATATCTTGCAGCCTTGCAGTGTACATATGCTCTCCTTGAGCTTGTCAGCACCATAGACAGCACCCTGGATCTGCTTTGCTATGTCCAAACAGAAATCTCTTAAAATAGTAATTGTTCTAGTTTGTAGGAATTGTTCTTTGTAGTTATAGTTTCGCTTCCTCATAAAATGAATTTGCAATTATAGGTGAAAAACATGTAAACATGAGATCAATTTTCCCAATTGAAATGAAAGATTTATTTGGCTCTGGAAAAGTGTGACATCTTCAAGGGAACCTAAAACCTCTGCCAAAAAACTGCTCTCTTTCAAAGATACCTTTTGGAGTGGAACCTCATCATATCAAAAGCCAGCAAACTACATTTGAAATTCATTGTATAAATCAGTCACCATGAGTAGCTGAAATTTTTGAAATCTGATTAAAATGCATTTTCTTCTCCCCCTCCCTTTTTGGACTTCATGCATGTCTTGGTTCTTACCTTCTTAAATATCTTTTATGAGTTATATTATAATTCTATTATTTATATTGTACAATGACTGATATAATTGTTAGAGTTCTAGACTGGAGTCTGAAAGATCCAAATTCAAATCCTGTCGCTAAAATATGTCAGCTGTACTACAATGAGCAAGTTACTCAACCTCTTTAAGCATTAGTTTCATCAGCTATAAAATGAGAATAATAATACCTGTAACCTCTAACTCATCAAGTTATTGAGAAGTTCAAATTAGATGATACAGGCAGGATATCTCACAAGTATGACTATAGTTTTAATCATGGTTTAAAAATGTAATAAAACTTTTGGGACATTATATTAAAAGTGCTTTTCAACCCATACAGTAATATATAGATGAGATTTTTTTATCTCTTTTTGTTTGTATTGCTGAGACAATTGGGGTTAAGTAACCTGCTCAGGGGTCATACAGCTAGGAAGTATTATATATCTGAGGCCAAATTTGAACCCAGGTTCTCCTGATTTCAGGGCTGGTGCTTTACCACTGTGCCGTCTAACTACCCCTATCATTAAGTTTTTAAATTACCATTGGCATCTAGCATAGCATTCAGCAGGTAGTAGAAACTTATTTTTTTCCTAAAAGTTTTTTTTTTTTTAAAGAAAGCTCCCTTGAAGGTTCAATCTGGTGTCTCTACCTGAGGTGAAAAAGTTTGAAATGCTTTTGTGATGAGATATTAATAGGATTATACTTGCTCTCACTCTCCAAATGACATTTTTTTCTCATCTCAGAGAGCAAAAAGGAAATAATATCTAACCAATTTTATATTATTTTTCAGATATCAAATTGCCGATTTGGGCCAAAAGGTGAAGACACATTTCTAGGTATCTCAGCACCTCCTGTCATCCATTCAAGTCATCTGGTTGAGAAAGTTATAGTATATAAGTGCTTCACTGTAATGATGATTCACATTGTCTGGGACCTGACAGTGGGGCTCCTGGGCCAGAGTAAGGATAACAAATTTCAAAGATGATAAAAACTAAAACAAGTTTCTGAGGAAGGCATACCAGTCATCAAGGAAGGAAGAATAAGCAATTATGACTTATCAAATGCAAACAATATTTTGGGGGATTAAAGTCAGAAGAAAGGAACAAGAGAAGGGTGAGGTTTAGAGAAAAGGCATAAGATGGCTAGATTTTCTGTGTTTTTAGTAGCATCTTTGGCAGGCAATTCATGAACAATAGAAGATCCTTTTCAGGGAAGTAGCATACTCTCATATTCACTAGAAGCATAGACTTTTGAAAGTCAACGATTTCTTCCTTTCTCGTTTGTCTATAAAGCTATAGAACTTTGCTCATAATGGCAGCTGAGAAAATAATTGAGACCTGATGCCAGTTTTAAAGTATGCATTTCCTTGATAATAACCTTTATGTAGTAAGTAGCATTGCCTAATGAGTAGAGCGCTGGTCAGGTAACCAACACCACCTGGGTTTATGTCCTGCCTTTGCACATATAATTATATGATCCTGGACAAATCCTTCATTCTCTCAATGAGATGGCAGATAAGTTTTGTGGTAGAGGACTTATTTTTACACAAATTAATTCAGAGGTCCAGTTGCTATCCCTACGTATATAGGATTTTAAAGTTTGCAAAGCACTTTTTACATGTTATTTCATTTGGTTTGTATAACAATCTTAGGGAGGTAGGTACTGTTTTTAATCACCCCACTCCTTTTTTGCAAGTGGAGAAACTAAGGATGATCAAGATTAAATGACTTACTCAAAACTAAAAAGCTGTAAGTACCTGAGACAGGATCCAAATTAAGGTTTTCTTGATTCCAAATGTAGCATTTTGATCACTTGCCTACTTAGCTCCTTCAGTAGTTAATAAAAAAGCTGAGATGAATAGTCTTATACTGCTCAATTCAAAACTCAGTCATACAGTCATAATAACAAGAACAAATCATGTCAGACAAGGATTCATTTATGTTCTTTCATTCCTTTGGTAGAATGTCTTCTCCACAATTTCCACTGTTTTTTTTTTTTTTTTCGATTTTATTCAGTTTGAATGACCTTGAACAGGATTACTTTCCACTCCTCCCTCATCCCTTAACTAGCTATCAAGAAGTAGATTTTGATGAAGAAATAAGCAATTAAAACTTTTCAAATATAAATACTATCTGGGGGGATTAAAAGTAGAAAAAGGAACAGAAGAAGGGTAAGATTTGGGAGGAGGGCAGAGAATGGCAAGGATTACTGTATCTTTAGTTGACCACTGGGGATTCTCAAGCTATCATACTGCAGTGATTTTCCCCTGGAATCATCCTTGTGTTGTTTGACCTTGACTAAAGGTCTGGTTTGACCCTACTAAATGTAGCTTTCTGCAGAAATAGTCACATAGTAAGTGACAGAACAGTTGTTTTGTTGTTGTTGTTGTTTTCAATTTCTAATGAGGCAAAAAGGGTAGTCACCTATTGCATAACATTCACTGTTGGTGACACTTTTTAAAGAAAGAATTATATGAAAAGTTACAAGAGAAGTGTGTCTTATATTTCATGCTCATGAAAAACAAATTACCTCTGCTTTCAGAATCATCTGTCTTTGATAAGAGTCCATAGAAAGTATTCAGTATTGTTCTCTCACTTATTCTGAGTGAGTCAACAACTGTTGGTAATAGGGAAAAGGTGGAAAGTTAGAAAAGAAGATTAGAATTGGGTAGGCAAAGTGTTTTTGAGAACATGAGATGCCTAAGATATAAATGACATATAATATGATGTAAAGGGCATTGACTCAAAGGGCAGGATTCTTTTATTCTTGCCCTAGCTCTGTCATGGCAGTAACTTGCTGTGGGATGTTGACAGTTTCACTATACTTCACTCGTTTTCAGCTTTTCATGTGTGAAATTAGGAAATGATCTCTGTATACAGACTATAAATATTATTTACCATATGATAATAGTTTTGAATTTTGTGATTCTCATAATGATTTTTAAGTACACTCTAGTCCAGGTATAAAAGAGGGCTGGATGTGGAATCAAAGGACATGGATTTGACCATATAAATTCATTCATTTATTTAAAAAATATTAATCACCTACTATATGCCAAACATTTGTCTGCATAAACAAAAAGAGAGATAAGACAGTCCCGGCAGTCAAGGACTTTACAACCAAATACCTTGTAGATTACAGTCAAATCATCCAACATCCATGATACTCAGTTTCCTCATTTGTAAAATAAGGTAGTTTAACTAAATGCTTTAAATATTTAATAGTATTGTTTATCATATTTTAAATATTATTTATATTTTTAGATAATGGAAAACAGAAACCCAGCCAAAGCAGTTCACACTTAATTAGTACTTCAAGTTTTATAAAGTACTTTGCTTGTAGCAACTTTTGAAAAATTCGAGTATTATTTTATGTTTTGTAAATGAGAAAAAATTAGTAAGGTTTTCCATATTTCATGTAACAATTAGGATGAAAATTTTGACTCGAGTCTCCTGCATCATTATCTTAGTTTTTCCACTATCCCACATATTCAAGCCCATGAAGTCATTAACATGGCTTCAGGATAAAGATACTGACCTTGAAATTAAAGGAAGCAATTTGTGGTTTCATTGCATTCGTAAATAATTTTTCATCAAAATTGTCTCAATATGCATGCAATAAACCATATTTTCTCAAAAAAAGTCATATGAAATGAATTGAATCTAATTTGGAGAAAAAAAATTTAAATATGCTGATTTTTCTTCCTTTCCTCTCTTCTTTTCCTTTTTTTTTGTCCCCTATACATTACTTTTCTTTTCCCTTCTCCCTAGTCCTTGCACTTGCTTTAATTTTCTTAAGTACTTTTGTTTCTTTCCTGAGAGATTAAAAGTGAAGATATTCTTTATATTTAAAAAGTGATTCATTTTCCCATGATCCAGGGAAGCAAAGTTGCACAGGATTTCTGGTATGACTGCAACTAGGTATAACATTCAGTGACTCCCTGAGGACCATTCCTTTTTTGAGATGAAAGTATTAAAAAAAAAAAAAAACACCTAGTTGTAATTCCCAAGGTGGAATAAACAATATCATCTTTTAAACTGGTTAACATATTTTTGAACAAATAGTCCATGCTTTAGTTAGATTATTTTAATCTTCATTTTGCATCTGCTTTTCTTCATGGCTTTCACTCCAAGGAACAAGATGTCCTATACTAGAATAAAGTCATCTCTCACTAGAATCTCCATTTTAGTTAAGTCTTTAGCCACTCTCATCTGTCCTGCAAATACTATTCTTTCCCCTCATCTGCCATATTGTTCCCAATACCTTTTTCCCTCTACTTGTTTTATAGTATTCCAATAAATATTATAGTGCACATATGAATATAAGTAATTTATGAAGGAAAGACTTCCTTATTTCCCTATATTTGTATCCCTATAGATTACTCAGTTACTGGAAAATAATAGTGATGGTGCTGGTGATCATAGTGGTTAAAAGGTTTACAAAATTCTTTAAAATATTTAATTTGAGTATCACCACAATCCTTGTGCTGAGTTATTAGTATCTAAATTGTATTAGTTGAGTAACCAAGGGGGATGGAGTTTAAGAGACTTTTTTTAGGATCACACAGATAGCAAGTATCTGAGACTGAATATGAACTCAGGTCTTCCTGATTCCAGATCCAGTGCCATATCTATTGAGATACATAAGTAAATATTGCTTCCATACAATTATCACCTATCCATCTTTTGGTCAGAGGCTTTCCTCAATTTTTCTGATATTGTGAAGAAACCTTTGGTTATCTGCCCCACACTCTTTGCCTTTCCCAAATAGTTAGTATGTCTTTTTTTTTTCCCCTTATGTTACATTTCCTTAAGGACAATTTTTACTTTTAAGTTTCTCATTAAGTGCATGTTGAAGCTTATTCTAACCCACTATATACATCTCAGTTGTTCTCTGTGATGTATTTATTTTTAGTTCTTTGGAGACTGTTGTTTCACTGCCACACAGAAATAAGAGAATATTGATATTAAGATGAACCTTTGTTTACATGGGAAAGTCAGAGGTCATTAAAGGGGCTTGGCAGTTTCCTAGAAGCAATCTAGCCCTTTCTTTTCTTTCTCTTTTATTCTGGATCCCCCTCATTGATAATCTTAACTGTCTATCACAGATAATTATACTAAAGGATAAGTTCACTTGATCATCTTTCGAATTGTATGTCATAATTTGGACATTTACTTTCTCCTGTGTGGATGATTATGCCAAACTTGTTTGAATGGTTACAAATCTTTTCCAGGAAGGTCTGCAAGATTCCAGGATTTGATTCAATCAGAATTCCAGGCAAATATAGGAATTCACCATCTATCTACAGAGAATCACCCAGCAAATTGGACTGTGACCTACATCACCTTCATTAGAGAAGCAAAAGTCTTTCTATATCTAACTTTTTATGTCTCAACTGATATTTGTGATCAGAGAGTCACTGATGTGAATTCTTGTTTTTTTTTTTTTTTTTTTTTTTGGGGGGGGGGGGGTTTGTGGTGGTGGCTTATTATGTCTGTCCAGGTTTCTAAAGTGATGTTTTTACATGGATAGGAGATTGTTCAAAAGAGACTTTAAGGATGCATTTTATTACATCAAGATAAATTCTGTTTCATAATCAACAATATATAATATAATTACAAGGTAATTTTTTTTCTTTTTTTATTCTTTCTTCTCCATCTCAGAGATAGCTACTATTACACATAAAGAAATATATATATATATATATATATATACATTATATATATATAATATGTGTATATGTATTATGTATAATATATATGTGTATATAAATACATAATGTGTGTATATGTATATGCATATATTTATACTGTATGTGTGTATATGTATATTTATATATAGAGAGAATGACTATATATATAAATATTCATGTTTATATTTATATATACATTCTATTCAGAGTTCTTTTTATCAGTTAAAAGAACTTACATCCAAAGTAGCTGTTCGGTACATTGAATATAGGATTAGTGCTAAAGTCAGAAAGGTTAAAATACTTATTAATTGTGTGACTCTGGGCAAAAAAAATTAACATCACTCTGCCTCAGTTTATTCAATTGTAAAACAGAGGTAATAGTAGTACCAATTCCCAGGATACTTATAAGGATCAAAGATAATAGTTATAATTTTTTAGCATAGTGCCTAGCATATTACAGACACTTAATGCATTCTTGTTTCCATCCTTCCCTATTGGATTCAATCAAGATTCACGATCAAGATACACAAATATAGAAAAAATAAATATGAGACAACGTGAAGTGGTATATTATAGTAGTCTGAAGGATCAGAAAAGATCTTAAGAAGAGAATAAATCTGACCTGAGCTTTGAAGGGAGTGCTAGTTTCTATGATGTAGAAGTGAGTAGGCAGTTTATTATTAGCTCCTATATAAGCACCAAATACAATGATGTACAAATGATATAGGCATAGAGAAGAACTGTATTTGGTGCTTGAAAGAGTAGATCATTAAGATATTAGATCATTGAAAGAAAGTTGGAGCTAATAATAATAAATGTGAATACACCAGAAGAGCATTCATGTGTTGGGGAAAGTGATATGTAAGTAGTACAGTATATTGACTATAGGCCTAATTTCAAATCTGGCCTCAGACACATGGCTGTGTGACTCTGGGCAAGTCACTTAACCCTGTTTGCCTCAGTTTCCTCATCTGTAAGTTGAATTAGAGAAGAAATGGTAACTACTCCAGTATCCTTGCCAAAAAAAAAAAAAACATATGGATCATGAAGAGTCAGAAACAATTAAAATGACTCAACAATAGCAACAAAAGTAGGACTTGAGAGTAGGAGTATTGGGATGATTGTAGAAGGGAATTCTTATGTTTCAAAGGCTGAGATGACAGAGATGAGAATGCTTTCTTACAAGCCATATTGGATAAGGCTAAGAAGAATGCATTAATAAATTAATATTAATAATATTAATAAATGTGAGGAAAAAAAGTAAAAGGAAATATATTGTTGCAGCCAGAGTAATTTACATACGTCTGGTTCAAAAACATTTCTGTCCACCTCTCCCACGCTTATAAATAACTTAATGATGTGAAAGCAGATGATTGAAGAAGGAAAAAAAGCCCAATATAATATTTCCATAGCCTTATAAAGCATTAAATCTGGAAGAGACCATCTAGTTCAAACCTTTTATTTTACAAGGGAGGATATTAAGACTAATAGTAACACAAAAGTAATGGTAGAATTAAGAGTAGTTTTACACACTTCTAGTAGATTGATGCTCTGATATAAATGGAAGCTCCTTGAAGACACAATAGCAAAACAGATTCCTTTATGTTTTTGTATCTCTAAACACAGATTGACATTTAGTGTTTGTATAAAGGGGTGGGCCTGTGATTTAATTGATATATGGAACATTAGCATGAGGAAATTCCCTCTACCAATGTTAATTAACCTCTCTGGAATTTACTATCTTAGAGAATTGCCTAGAGAAATTATATGATGTGCCCAGAATCACTCAGCCAGGATATGTCAGAAGCAACACACAGGGATTGGCTCTCCCTGGCTCCAAAGCCAGCTTTCTAACCATTTTGTCATGCAAAGAATAATCAATTAGGACTAGGGATTTTATAATTACTTGATTCATTGATTAGTCAAAATGTAACTAAAAATAACTAAAGAAAATATTTCTGTCATAAAACATATAAATTCTCTTAGAGTTAAAATTATTTTTTTTCTGAATATTAGATCTTAGGGCTTAGAGGAATTTGCATGCTTATATTCTCAACTCACAATACCTCAGGGATAAGCATGAATGCTAGCTCTATTGACTCAGTCCCTGACCCAAATGGAAAAGCAAGTTAAAGAAAAGGTTAGTGTCCTAAAAAGGGACATTGGCAAATCTGAAGCAGTTCATTATTCTTTGGGGTACATGAAGAGAAGACATACCTATAATTCAACACCAACATCAATAGGATGCAAACATTTTATGGACACATTTTTTACATCATGTTCATGACTTTCTGATGCTTTGGTATTTATGAATATGCTGATGATGATGGTAAATACTGCCAATAAAGCTTTTCTATTGTCAAATTGTCTTCACATGTTCCATATTTATACTTGTAGAGAGAAATATTAAGTGCTATGGTAAAAACATTTTCCCACTGACTCATCTTGGAAAACATTGTCATTCCACAATATCATGTACAATGCTCAATGTTATATGAGTTTTCTGAGGTGATGGGTTTGAGTCAATAATACTCAAACAATTTTCTGAAACTAAAGTATGAATCAGAATCTGACTCAATAAAAAACCTTCATCTTCTCCTACCAGCTACACTCAAGATCTTAAACACACACATTATTATCTAGGCAACAGCATAGAAAATTTTCATTTGAGACTTGTGTATATTCTCTTGCATGATCTCATCTTCCCTTCATCCTTTGTAAAACCTTTCTTTTGTTTGCTTCCTCTTCCTTGAACTTATAGAAAAGATAATGGCAAGGAAGACTCAGGGCATTTCTTTCTCATTTCCTTCAATTTCTAATTTCACCAACAAAAAATGTCTACTTAGAGAAGAAATACATGGGAAAAATGAGCAGGACCACATGGCCTGTGCTTGTACAGAAAAGTGTAAGCCTGGAGTTTCTTATCATTCCACTCTTTGTTTACTTTCTTTTTCCTTTTCTGAGCATAGATCAGAAATTATTAGTTTCAAGATGGGATAGTATTCTTTATAAAATAAAAAAAATTATGAGTTTTCTCTCCTCAGTTACTGGAAAAGTTTTTAAGTCAATCAAATATTGGCTTGTTCCAACTATTTTTTCTAGGATATCTGCATGATGCAATAAACCAATACTAATTTATTAAATATCTATTATGTGACAGTTTCTTCTTAGGCCATGTGGATACAAAGACAAAGTAAAAAATCCTTGCCTCCAAAGAGTTTACATTATGTAACGTAAGAGCAGCAAACTGAAATGTTGGAATTCTAGGCCAATTTCTACTATTATCTAGCTCTGTGCTTATATATTAGAAACACTAGTACAAAGAGAGGTTCCCTTATTTATTTGACTTTTGGATGAATTGATTTCCTAGCTCTTTTCCAGAAAATGAACAACATTGGGCTTGGAGAACAGAGAAAGCCCTGAATGTGTCTCCTTTATATTTTCTACACTACTTCCTAAGGGATTATATAATTAATTTCCTCATGGTAAGAATGTTTATAGATTATTTTCAGTTCTTTTTTAATGTTGGGGATGAAAATAAACATATTAAACTATTAAGAATATTACTAGGATTGTTGTCCCCTTTTAAGTGACAGATCATTTAAGAATTAAGAAGGTCCACTCTTATAAACAACCAAAAACATTCTCCTAAATGTAAATTCTATTATCTTTTGTAAGGCCAAACACAGTAACTTGAGTAGTGGGATCATGCACATCTTCCTTTAAAAAAATAAAAAAAACCCAAAAATTTGGAAGGAAGGAAATGAGCCCTACTGTTCCATGATCCTATGAGCTGCTAATAAAATAAAGCTATATTCTAGGGGAAGATTTAGCATTTGCAAATATCATGAAATCTGGTAAGTTATTGCCAAAAAGAATCTTCTGTTGGGAAAAATTATGTGATGATCCACTGTAATAGACTTAGCTTTTCTCAGCAATATTTTGATTCAAAACAATTCCAGAAGACTTAGGATGGAAAATGTTATCAGCAGACAGAGAGAGAACTATGGAGAGTGAATGTCAGTCAAAGCATACACTTTAACCTTTTGCTTTATATTTCATTATTTTTCTTTCTCATATTTTTTTAAATTTTATTCTGATTTGTCTCTCACAACATGACATGGAAACATGTTTAAAATTATTATATATGGATAATTATATCAGATTGCTTGCTATCTGGAAGAGGAGAAAGTTAAGGAAGGAAAGGAGAAAAAAATTTGGAACTCAAAATATTGTAAATGTGAATGTTGAAAATTGTCTTTACATGTAAATGGAAAAATAACATACTATTATATTTTTTAAAAAAAGAAATTTCTGTTAGAATAACACAAACACATCTTAGCTAATCAAACTTCACAAATTCCCTAGAAAAGAAGATAATAGTAAATTCTATTCTACCTCCTTGTAACCTATAATATGAAATGGAGGCATGCTTAAAAAGATCAGTGGTAGATCTCATAAAAGAATTCATATGGACCAGTTTTGAGGAAGAACTCAGAAGTTTGATTGCAAAGCTTTGTACAAAAAATAAATTGCTAAATACTAAATAATAAATGGAAATTTATGTTTTGCAGGAAATTTTCCATATCAATAACTGATACATATAAAATACTCTGAAGTTTTTAGACCAGTTTATAAATATAAATAAAATTGACTTGATGGGTTTCCCCCAGCAACTTGGTGATATTAGATCATGGACTTTTGTCAGAAGGGGCACTTCCCATGGTGTTAGACTTATATTCCATTCTTTTATAGGGAGAACACAAAGAAATTTTCTGATTGGTCCCTGGGGGGCTGGAACTACTTCCTGCTAAATGAGTGAATGAATCATAAAAGAAATGTCTGTAGACTAGCCCCACCTATTTTTTTAATTTTAATAGCTTTTTATTTACACGTTATATGCATGAGTGATTTTACAGTATAGACAATTGCCAAACCTTTTGTTCCAATTTTTCCCTTCCTTCTCCCCACTGCCTCCCCTAGATGGCAGGATGACCAATACACGTTAAATATGTTAAAGTATAAATTAAATACAAAATAAGTATACATGTACAAACTATTATTTTGCTGTACAAAAAGAATCGGACTCTGAAATACTGTACAATTAGCCTGTGAAGGAAATCAAAAATGCAGGAGTGCAAAAATAGAGGGATTGGGAATTCTATGTCATAGTTCTTAATCATCTCCCAGAGTTCTTTTGCTGGGTGTAGCTGGTTCAGTTCATTATTGCTCCATTGGAACTGATTTGGTTCATGTCATTGTTGAAGATGGCCAGGTCCATCAGAATTGATCATCATATGATATTGTTATTGAAGTATATATTGAAATCCTGGTCCTTGTTCCACTCAGCATCAGTTCATGTAAGTCTTTCCAGGCCTTTCTGAAATCATCCTGTTGATCATTTCTTACAGAACAATAATATTCATAATTTATTCATATATCAAAATTTATTCATCCATTCTCCAATTGATGGGCATCTACTCAGTTTCCAGTTTCTGGCCACTACAAAGAGGGCTACCACAAACATTCTTGCACATACAGATCCCTTTCCCTTCTTTAAGATCTCTTTGGGATATAAGCGCAGTAGTAACACTGCTGGGTCAAAGGGTATGCACAGTTTGATAACTTTTTGAGCATAGTTGCAAATTGCTCTCTAGAATGGTTGGATATATTCACAATTCCACCAACAATGTATAAGATTCCAGGCCCTTCAGTCTTTAATGTTGAGGCAGCCAGATCTTGAGCAACCCTTATTGTGGCATCTCGGTATTTGAATTGTTTTATCCTGGCTGCTTTTAATATTTTTTCCTTAGTCTGGTAGTTCAGAAATTTGGCCACAATATTCCTTGGAGTTTTTATTTTAGGGTCTTTTTCAGAAGGTGTTCAATGAATTCATTCAATGCCTATTTTACCTTCTGGTTCTACTACTTCTGGGCTGTTCTCTTTGATGATTTCCTGTAAAATAGTATCAAAGCTCTTTTTTTCATCATAATTTTTGGAAAGTCCAATAAACCTCAGATTATCTCTCCTAGATATATTTTCCAGGTCTGTCATTTTTTTCAAGTAGATATTTCATGTTTTTTTCCAATTTATCATTTTTTGGTTTTGCTTGACTGATTCTTGCTGTCTCAATGAATCATTGGTTTCTATTTGTTCAGTTCTGATTTTTAATGAGTTATTTTCTTCATTATCTTTTTTTTAACTTCTTTTTGTATAAGTCCAGTTGAGTTTTTAAATGATTTGTTTTGCACTATGGAATTTTTTTCCATTTCACTATTTTTTTTTTTTTTAGTGAATTATTTTCTTTTTCCAGTTCACAAATCCTACTTTCTTGCAAATTCTTTATCTTTTCCAATCCACAAATGCTACTTTCCTAGGATTTTTTTTTTTTATCTTTTCCAATTCACAAATTCTGTTTCCCTACACTTCCTGGGATTTTTTTACCTTTTCCAATTCATATTCATAAAGTTGTTACTTTCTTGCAAAGCTTCTCTTTCCTTTCCCTATTTTTCTTCTAACTCTCTTTTGAGACTTTTAATGGTCTCTTCTAGGAGAGCATTGTGTAAAGAGGGCCAGGTAAATTCCCCTTTGGGGTATTGTCTAGAGACTGTTTGCTATTAATCTCCTTGGGGTTGCAAACCTGTTCTTTTTCTGTATAGAAGTTATCGATCATCCTTTTAATTTTTTTACTCATTTTTTAAAGCCTTTAGGTTCAGCCTTCAGGGCAAGGGGGTTACCAGCTTCCTCTGCAAAGCAGGGAAAGATGTAAACAGGTTTCAGGCAGTGAGGTGTGGGAGTGCTCTGGGCAAAAGTTCCTCCCCTCCCTCTCCCCACCCGCCCACCCCCGATCCCCCAACCAGAAGTAATTCAGCCTGGCTGAGCTCTATGGAAGTGCCCAGTGGAGAACACCCACTGTGTGGTTTAGCAACTGCCCTAAGGCTAGAGACTAAGCAATGAAAGTGTCACTACCCGAGGCCAAAGCCCCCAGTGGGGTGGGTATGAGCAGCTGACCAGGGAATGGCCCCCCCACTCAGACTAAAAGTGTTTCTCCCCTGAAGCAAGTTGGGCTGCAGCAGTTCTATTGCCCCAGGCCGAGCCCCACTCTGTGCAGATTAGAGGCTGCTCCTGCTGTGCCCCACCACTGTGCAGGTTTGTAACTGCCCCAAGGAAAAGCCCCATACTGTGGGTTGGGGCTGCACAGTTAAGTTGTGATCTATGCTGAGTCACTTCCGGTTTTGGGTGGGTAAAGCCAGATTCTGTTAGGTTCTGGCATTTTTAAGGTTGGCTTTGATTTCTCTGCTGATCTACTGTTTTGCAGAGCAATCAGTCTATGCCTGTGTCGTCTCTATAATTTTATAACCACAGAAACCACTCCTGCCCAGTCTGCACAATATGTTAGCCTCTAGTTCTCTCCTTGCTTGTGCTGATCTTCTCCCCAACCCCTCAGGACAAACCCTTTCTGACAAAATTCCAGATTATCTTCGGCTAGTGAGTTGTACTTCTGGTCTCGTGGGTTTTACCAGTCAAGCACTATTTTTGAGGTTGAATTTAATGTTGGTCCTGAGGGTATGAGAGGAGCTTAGAATGTCACCTGTGCCTTCTCTGCCATCTTGGCTCCATAACCATCCCCCAACCCTCCCCCCCCCCAAGCCCCACCTTTTAAAACACTTTTTCTTTTGCATATTTTCTCCCTTGGATATCAGAGTAAGTAGGGAGGGGAGAAGAAAGGTACTTCACTCATGTGCCCAGTCCTTAAGTTCCAATAGCAGAAAATGGATATTTGGAGGAAACTTAATTGGAAATGATGAGCAGGACCTTTGGGAGCTCATGAAGTCCCTGAGCAAGCCAATAATACCTGCTTGTTCAAACATATTTTCTCTTCTGTACATAGTTCTGAAATTATTAATCCTGAGACTTGATAAAGTTCTTTGCAAACTTCAAAATACTCCAAAAATATCAACTAACAAGAAACACTATAGTCATTCATTTATTCAAGTATCTAATTGCGGGGAGAAGACAAATGACTCTCACAGTCAGAGTGAAGGGTGGACAGCCTAACTGTATACTATTATCCGTGAATTATGTAAAAACATAAGAAAATAGTTGCCAGAACTTTGGGTAAGATCTTCTATGGACAATTCTAAGAGGGGACATGAATAATAACAGCACAAGAAGAGACTGGCATGAGAGGGTTATATAGTCTGAATTAGTGAAGAAAACATAACAGATTCATTAAAATATCATTACACAGTAGTCACCATCCAATGACCAGCTAGCTGTATTGACAAAGAAGTTTTCTTAACAGAAAATTCTCTATACCAATAAAAATCGCAGGTCAGGCCATATTCTTATTCCAATATTTAAAAGCACTGTGATGAGCACTGGGGAAGCACAAAAGTTCTTCACTAGAGAGTCTCTGCCCTCATAAATGTCCATTTTATATCCATATTATTATAATTTAAATTATTTTGTTTTATAAATAAGTATATATAAGTAATTTCAAATAATGAAATAATTTCAAGTATTTCATAAACTATCTTTTCCTATAAGTACAGTAATACGCTTTCTTTCAGCAACTAATTTTTGATCTTATAAAACCTAAGATCTATGTCTTCTCTTTTTCTGGCATTACTTCATTGTGATCGTTCCAGTGCTCAGCCTAGAAAGGCTTTGAGAGATATTGCCAAATTATTAATTTGTAGATAGGGAATAACACTATGTACTGCATAGAGGGCAAGCATGGTATGTGCTGGGCTGATAATGGAGCTATCCATTGCTATTGAGGGAAGATCGAAGCAAAGGAGAAAGGCTGTGTTTTTATTGAAGTAACAGAAACAAAGGGCAATGTGAATGCATAATGTCAAGCATATAGTGGAGCTCATCATCAGTTGATAAGATAATTGAACTAGAAGAAAGGAGACAAGGTTCTTAATCTAGGTTTTGCTTTTTGTTACAAGGACTCAGTTTTTTAATCTGTAAATTGAGGAAGTAAAACAATCTTTATAATCTCTTTCAGCTCCAAAAATCTTTGATTTCTTGCTGGAAGTTATTGATCTTAATTTTACATACTTCCACCTTGACTGTGAACTTCCTGCATATGAAAATTGCATAGCCTCCTTGCTTTTCACTTAGAATGGTGGGAAATGACTGTTACCTGGGCAATAGTTTTCTTGCTCATTTTTCTCATTAAAAATCTAATAAGGGCCACAAAAATAAAGCTTCTCTAAGAACTTAGATCTACAGCTTTCAATAATAACAACAATAACAATTTGGAATTATATAGATATTTTTAAGTTTTGGTTTTTAATGTCAAGAAAAAAGACCTGTTCCAGCATGCATTTTATATATCTATAAACCAATACTTCTAACCAAGTGGTTTTTATCTTGAATCTATTTTGTTAGTATCTTTCCTTTGTCTACACACTAAGCATTTTATTTCTATGTTGCTTTTCCTTGTGTTTATTTCCCAGTATAAATATGGTGACAGCTTTGGTCTATGTCAAGGAACCATTTTATTGCACTGAGAAAATATATGCAATAATGCTGTCTTGGACACAACTTTTGTCCCCTAATCAGTGAACATGTTTTGTTTTAAGACCTTATATTTCCTATGAAATGCTTATATAAATCATCTCCAAAGCAAAATAGCTATGTAAAAACACAATAACTTGAGTAGTGGGGCCATGTATAACTTTCTTTAAAAAATAAAAACAAAAACTTAGAAGGAAATGAGCCCTATTGTTCCATAATTCTTTATTTCTTTACTCCCCACCCCAAAAACACACAACAAAGACAATAATCGAGCATTAGAAACAGAATTTACATATACAAACATTTGTGTCTAATGGTAGCATGTCTAGGGCTGGAGGTGAGGTGAGAAAGGAGAAAAAATAAAGGAAAATGAGAAATTTACATGATAATTATGTTACATATTTGAAAGGAGTAGCAAGTTGTGCATAAGAGATTTTCAATTTCAAGTACAATCATCTTTATTTTTTGTATTATGCTATGGGAATGCTTATTTTATTTCATAAATTTTAAATAATTTTAAATGAATGAAAAAAGAGAGAAACATTCCCCAAATTGCAGTACCCTTGTAAAGAAGACAACGAAATTTGAACATTGGTCTTGGAAAATCAGAAAGACCTGCATTTAAGTATTGCTTCAGATCCTTACTAATTCAGTGACTGGGTGATTCACTTAGCTTTTGGGGCCTTAGTTTCTCTGACCAGTGAGGGAGCAAGAGTCATTGACCTTGAAAATTCCTTCAAGCATTAAATACATGATTCAATAAATTCATTTTCTCCAGTTCACTGTAAGGATATAAAGATACTAGACTTATGATTAAAAGACCCCCTGCTAAGATGTAAAAAAAAAAAAAAAAGAAAAAAACAAACAAACAAACAAACAAAAAACTAGAGAAAAACACTGGACAAGATGAATGAAACAAAAATCATAATCTAGAATGATGTTTGTAAATCTCAGATCTGCTAACTCATTTGTGAATTATTCAGTTACTTGGTCAATTGTGGCAACAAAGGATAATAGGAGAAATTTCCTGTGTGCTTCAGAACTATTCCAGGGTTCCATTTCTATCACTATTTAATTTATAATGAGAACGATAAATAAAAATATAAATGTACGTTGATAATATGAATTTCATCTTTAAGACTGTTACTTAGCAATAAAAAAAGAATGTTGAAAAGTATATTTTAAATGTATTGCTCTACTCAGAACTGGAAGAAATAGCCTTTGTATTGTAGTTACTAATCCTTTAATAGAAGCCACTTATTGCTAAAATAATAGAATTGTCTTTATATTCTTTTTATTTTTAATTATAGCTTTTCATTTACAGGTTATATGCATGGGTAATTTTACAGCATTGACAACTGCCAAACTGTTTCTTCCAATTTTTCCCCTCCTTCCCCCCCATCCTCTCTCCCAGATGGCAAGTTGACCAATACATGTTAAATATGTTGAAGTATAAATTAAATACAATATAAGTATACATGTCCAGTTATTTTTCTGTACAAAAAGAATGGACTTTGAAGAAGTGTACTATCAGATTGGGAAGGAAATAAAAAATGCAGGTGGACAAAAATATAAGGATTGAGAATTCTATGTAATGGTTCATAGTCATCTCCCAAAGTTCTTTCACTGGGTGTAGCTGGTTCAATTCATTACTGCTTCATTGAAACTGATTTAGTTAATCTCATTGCTAGAGATGGCCAAGTCCATCCAAATTGATCATCATATAGTATTGTTGTCGAAGTATATAATGATCTCCTGGTCCTGCTCATTTCACTAAGCATCACTTTATGTAGGTCTTCCAGGCCTTTCTGAAATCATCCTGCTGGTCCTTTCTTACTGAACAATAATATTTCATAATATTCATACACCACAATTTATTCAGCCATTCTCCAGTTGATGGGCATCTACTCAGTTTTCCGTTTCTGGCCACAAAGAGACCTGCTACGAACATCCTTGCCCATACATGTCCCTTTCCCTTCTTTAAGATTTCTTTGGGATATAAGCCCAGTAGAAACACTGTTGGATCAAAGGGTATATGCAATTTGATAACTTTCTGAACATAGTTCCAAATTGCTCTCCAGAATGGCTGGAGGTATTCACAATTCCACCAACAATGTATCAGCGTCGCTGTTTTCTCACATCCCCTCCAACATTCTGCATTATCTTTCCCTATCATTCTAGCCAATCTGACAGGTGTGTAGTGGTATCTCAGAGTTATCTTAATTTGCATTTCTTTGATTAATAATGACTTGGAGCATCTTTTTATATGGCTAGAAATAGTTTCAATTTCTTCATCTGAGAATTGTCTGTTCATATGCTTTGACCATTTATCAATTAGAGAATGGCTTGATTTCTTAGAAATTAGAGTTGATTCTCTATATGCTTTGGAAATGTGGCCTTTATCAAAACTTTTGACTATAAAAATGTTTTCCCACTTTATTGCTTCCCTTCTAAACTTGTCTGAATTAGTTTTGTTTGTACAAAAACTTTTCAATTTGATATAATCAAAATTTTCTATTTTGTGATCAGTAATGATCTCTAGTTCTTTGATCATAAATTCCTTCGTCTTCCACAGGTCTGAGAGGTAAACTATCCTATGCTCTTCCAATGTATTTATAATCTCATTCTTTATGCCTAGGTCATGAACCCATTTTGACCTTATCTTGGTGTACGGTGTTAAGTGTGGGTCAATGCCTAGTTTCTGCCATATTAATTTCCAATTTTCCCAGCAATTTTTGTCAAATAATGCATTCTTATCTCCAAAACTGGGGTCTTTGGGTTTGTCAAACACTAGATTATTAAAGTTATTGGCTGTTTTGTCCTTTGAACCTAACCTATTCCATTGATCAACTAATCTATTTCTTAGCCAATACCAAATGGTTTTGGTAACTGCTGCTTAATAATATAATTTTAGAACTGGTACAGGTAGGTCACCTTAATTTGATTTTTTTTTTCATTAATTCCCTTGAAATTGTTGACCTTTGTTTTTCCATATGAACTTCGTTGTTATTTTTTTCTAGATCATTAAAATAGTTTTTTGGGAGTCTGATTGGTATAGCACTAAATAAATAGATTAGGTTAGGTAGTATTGTCATCTTTATTATATATGCACGCCTTATCCAAGAGCATTTAATATTTTTCCAGTTGGTTAGATCAGACTTAATTTGTGTGGAAAGTGTTTTGTAGTTTTCCTCATAAAGTTTCTGATTTTCCCTTGACAGATAGATTCCTAAGTATTTTAGACTATCAGTAGTTACTTTAAGTGGAATTTTTCTTTGTAACTGTGACTGTTGGATTTTGTTAATGGTATATAAGAATGCTGATGACTTATGTGGGTTTATTTTGTATCCTGCAACTTTGCTAAAGGTGTGGAATTTTTTCTAATAACTTTTTAGTAGAATCTCTGGTGTCCTCTAACCATACCCTTATATCATCAGCAAAGAGTGATAATGTGGTTTCCTCATTGCCTATTCTAATTATTTTAATCTCTTTCTCACCTCTAATTGCTAAAGCTAGCATTTCTAATACAATACTGAATAGTAACAGTAATAGTGGACAACCTTGTTTCACTCCTGATCTTATTGGGAATGGTTGCAGTTTGTCCCCATTATATATGCTGTTTACTGATGGTTTTAAATAGATGCTACTGATTATTTTAAGGAAAAGTCCATTTATTCCTATATTCTCAAGTGTTTTTAATAGGAATGGATGTTGGATTTTATCAAATACTTTTTCTGCATCTATTGAGATAATCATAGTTTTTGTTAATTTGGTTATTAATATGGCCAATTATACTCTTAGTTTTCCTAATATTGAACCAGCCCTGCATTCCTGGTATAAATCCTACTTGATCGTGGTGTATTATGCTGGGGGTGATTTTCTGTAGTCTTTTTGCTAATATCTTATTTAAGATTTTAGCATCAATATTCATTAGGAAGATTAGTTTGTAATTTTCTTTCTCTGTTTTCAACCTACCTGATTTAGGTATCAGTACCATGGCTGTGTCATAAAAGGAATTTGGTAGGACTCCTTCATTCCCTATTTTTTCAAATAGTTTATAAAGCATTGGGGCTAATTGTTCTTTGAACCTTTGGTAGAATTCACATGTAAATCCATCTGGTCCTGGGGAGTTTATTAATAGCTTATTCTATTTCTTTTTTCTGATATGGGATAATTTAAGCAATTTATTTCCTCTTCTGTTAATCTGGGAAGCTTATATTTTTGGAGGTAGTCATCCATTTTGCTTCAGTTATCAAATGTATTGCCAAAAAGTTGGGCAAAGTAACCCCTTATTATTTCTTTAATTTCCTCTTCATTGGTGAAAAGTTCTCCCTTTTCATTTTTAAGACTACTAATTTGATTTTCCACTCTCCTTTTTCTAATCAGATTTACCAAAGGCTTATCAATTTTATGCATTTTTTCATAAAACCAACTCTTAGTTTTATTCATTAGTTCAATAGTTTTTTTTTTCTTTTTACTTTCAATATTATTAATTTCTCCTTTTAATTTTAGAATTTCAAGTTTAGTAATGGATTGGGGGGGTTAATTTGGTCTTTTTTCTAGCTTTTTTTGTTGCAACCTCAATTCATTGATTTTCTCTTTCTCTATTTTATTCAAGTAAGCCTCTAAGGATATAAAATTTTCCCTTTTTACTGTTTTGGCTGCATCCCACAAATTTTGGCATGATGTCTCATCATTGTCATTATCTTGAGTGAAATTATTAATTGTGTCTATAATTTACTGTTTCACCCAATCATTCTTTAAGATGAGATTATTTAGTTTCCAATTACCTTTTGGTCTATTTACCCCTAACTTTTTGTTGAATGTAGTTTTTATTGCATCATGCTCTGAAAAGAAATCATTTACTATTTCTGCTTTCCTGCATTTAATTTTGAGGTCTTTATGTCCTAATATATGGTCAATTTTTGTGTAGGTTCCATGAACTGCTGAGAAGAAAGTATATTTCTTTTTGTTACCATTCATTTTTCTCTAAAGATCTATCATACCTAATTTTTCTAATATTCTTCCCTCTTTAATTTTTTTCTTATTTGTTTTGTGGTTTTATTTATCTAATTCTGAGAGTGCAAGATTGAGATCTCCCACTATTATAGTTTTGCTGTCTATTTCTTCTTGAAACTCTCTTAACTTCTCCTTTAGGAAGTTAGATGCATACCACTTGGTGCATATATGTTTAATATTGATATTGCTTCATTGTCTATAGTATCCTTTAGCAAGATATAGTTTCCTTCCTTATCTCTTTTAATTAAATCAATTTTTGCTTTTGCTTGATCTGAGATAAGGATGACTACCGCTACTTTTTTGATTTCACCTCAAGCATAATAGATTTTGCTCCAGCCTTTTACCTTTACTCTGTATGTATCTCCCTGCTTTAAATGTGTTTCCTGTAAACAACATATTGTAGGGTTCTGACTTTTGATCCAGTCTGCTATATACCTCGGCTTTATGGAAGAGTTCATCCCATTCACATTTATGATTAAAATGACTAATTCTGTATTTCATGCCATCATAATATCCCCAGATTGTGCTTTTCTTTTTCTTACCCCTCCTTACTCCCTTTCCTAGTATTAAACTTATGGGGCCCACTTGTTTCACGCAGCTCTCCCTCTTTAGAATATCTGCCTCCTCCCTATGAATCCCTTCCCCTTTCTTGTATCCTTCCCTTATTACTCTTTTTCCTTTTTCCTTTTCCCCTCCCACTTTTTAATGAGGTGAGAGAAGATTCTCTGTAAAATAAATATGTCAATTATTTTCTCTTTGAGCCAATTCTGATGAGAGTAAGATTCATACAATGTTCCTCCCCCCTCTAAGTTCCCTCAGATATAGGTTTCCTTTGCCTCATCGTGGGATGTAGTTTTCCTCTTTTTATCTCTCCTTTTCCCTTTTTCTGACACTATCCCCTTTCAATTTTACTTCCCTTTTTTATGTTATATCAGTAAAATCAAATTATACATGTGGTTTTTATGTATATCCACAACAGAAATAAAGTTCTCAAGAGTTCCTTTTACCTTTATCTGCTTCTCGAGTCCTATTGTTGGAGATCAAATTTTTTGTTTAGATCTGGTTTTTTTTTCCTTTAGAAACAAATGGAATTCCTCTCTTTCATTAAATGTTTATCTTCTTCCATGGAAAAAATGCTTAGCTTATCTGGGTAGGTTATTCTTGGCTGCATTCCAAGTTCTTTTGCCTTTCAGAATATCAGATTCCAGGCCCTTCGATCCTGTAATGTTGAGGCAGCCAGATCTTGAGTGACCCTTATTGTGGCATCTCAGTATTTGAACTGTTTTTTCCTGGCTGCTTGTAAAAATTTTTTCCTTAGTCTGGTAGTTCAGAAATTTGGCCACAATATTCCTTGGAGTTTTTATTTTAGGGCCTTTTTCAGAAGGTGTTCGATGAATTCTTTCAATGCTTATTTTACCTTCTGGTTCTATTACTTTTGGGCAGTTCTCTTTGATGATTTCCTGTAAAATAGTATCTAGGCTCTTTTTTTTCATCATAATTTTTGGGAAGTCCAATGATCCTCAGGTTATCTCTCCTAGATCTATTTTCCAGGTCTGTCATTTTTCCAAGTAGATATCACTAACTCATAGGCTTTCTTCCCACTCCCAATCACATCATCATTCTTGGCTATTCTTGATGACATCAATATTCATGCCATCGATCCTTATTTTCCTCTTGTACAAGATGGGAAAAACACATATAAACAAAAGTTCATGATGGGGAAAATAAAAATATTTTAATGCAACATGCATACAATGAGTCAGAGATATAGAGAAAAAGCTAATGGGATCTTGATTGCATTAAGAAAACTGTGGTATCCAGAATGGAAGATGTGATACTTCTGTATTCTAACTTAGTTAGAAATGAATTTTCCAGATTAACTAAGTTTCTGTTTCCTTTGGTTTTGACAACTTTCATCTAGGACTTTCTCAATTTCTCAAATTCAAGGAGTAAGAAGGAATAGTAGATCCAGAAATCCATGATTATCTTTTCAGATTGGTAGAAAGCATAGTAAGGATTTGTTAGTTATAGTTGTTAATAGGGGAAGATAAATTTTTATGTTAAGAGTAGAATTTTTATTCTGTACAGTGATGAATCTGAATCCATGTCAAGTTCTAACTTCAACTTTTAGATTTATTCTTCATCTGCTTTCCTCAGAGAATTCTCAACAATGTTTAAAATCTATTTTCCATTCCTTTCTGTTCCTCTCATTCTGACCAGGAGAAGGAATGAAGAAAAAAGCAAAAATAATAATAATAACAATAGCAGTTATAATTATCTGAGATATTATTGCATCTTGCTACTTGAAATATTATTTTTAATATTTGCTTGTATATGTTTATCCTGATTAAATTAATATGCCACATTATTACAGTGAGTTTTTGAATCGAATAAGAAAGAGAGTTGCAATTTTCATTTATTATTGTGTATATATCAAAATAGGCTGAGTTTTTGGTTAAAACATTATCTGCTATGTGAGTATATGTGTATTGTGTATACCACACACATGCTTTAGTGTTGTCATTCAGAAGATGTTATAAGTTCTTTTCTGTTTCTATATTTTTAATTTGGATTATCTGTAAGATATATCTTGTTCTGAGAAAGGGATGTTAAATTACATTCATTATTATTTGTGTACTACCTGGGTTTTTTTGCAAGTCAGTTAATTTCACTTTATTTGATCCGTGTGTTTAGTATTAATATTGGTTTATTATCTATGATAATAAATATATTTTATTTATTTTATATATTTATATTTTATATTTATTTTATTTATAAAATATTTATTTATTTATAAATATATTTATATATTTATTTTATATTTATATATATATTTATTATTTATATATTTATATTTTATATTTATTTATTTATAAAATATTTATTTATTTATAAATATATTTATATATTTATTTTATATTTATATATATATTTATTATTTATATATTTATATTTTATATATATATATATTTTAAATAAATATGATAATTTTTTAGAGAAGTGAATTCAGAAAGAAAGAAAGTTCACACTGAAGCGGTTTTGAATGCTATCAGTTACTCTTTGTCACAAACAATGAGGCCCAGCCGGTATTACAGTCTTTAAAAAGATTCTCTTAATGTTCCATGTACCACTCCAGGGGTTGGTTGTCATGTGTACTCTTAAATTCCTCTTTTTTGAGGATATTCAGTAAAGGAAAATATAACCTTTTATTATAATGGATAATCTCAAAAATGATCAAATTTCTCCATACAAAACATTTCAAGGTCCCTATCTTAAAGACTTATCTGTCTGAGTTCTGGCCTCAGAACACTTATTGATTGTGTGAATCGAAATTGTGTGAATTACTTAACCTTATTTACCTCAGTTTCCTCATCTGTAAAATGAGCTGGAGGAAAAAATGGCAAACCACTCCATTATCTTTGCCAAGAAAATCCCAAATAAGTTCACAAAAAGTTGTATATGCCTGAAATGACTGAATAAACAAAAGTTTTTTTTTTCTTTTAAATAATGGCTTTTATTTTTCAAAATACATGGAAAGGCAGTTTTCAAAATTCACCTTTGCACAACTTTCTGTTCTAAATTTTTCTCCCCTCCTATCCCCCTACCCTAGACAGCAAGTAAGCCAATATGTGGCTTGTGTAGTTCTTCTATAGATGTTTCCACATTTATCATGCTGCACAAGAAAAATCAGATCAAAGATCTCAAAAATGACAAAAAAGCAATTTAACAACAACAAAAAAAAAGCTGAAAATACTATCTTGTGACCCATGCTCAGTCCCCATAGTGCTCTCTCTGAATGCAGATAGTTCTCTCCATCATAAGTCCATTAGAATCATTCTGAATCATCTTATCATTGAAAAGAGCCATGTCTATCAAAGTTGATTATCATATAATCTTCTTGTTGCTGTGCACAGTGTTTTTCTACTTCTACCTACTTCACTTAGTATCAGTTCATATACATCTCTCCAGGACTTTCTGAAATCATGCCTCTGATCACTTCTTACAGAGTAATAATATTTCATAACATTCAATTCCATAACTTATTCAGCCATATCCAACTGATGAGCATCCATCAGTTTCCTATTCCTTGCCATTATAAAAAGGATTGCTACACATTTTTGCACATGTGGGCCCATTTCCCTTCTGTATGATCTCTTTGGATACAGACCCAGTAAAGGTAATGCTGGATCAAAGGGGATGCATAGTTTGATACCTCCCTGGGCATAGTTCCAAATTGCTCCCAAGAGAGTTTAGATCAGTTCATAGTTCCACCAACAATGTATCAGTGTCCCAGTTTTCCCACATCCCCTCCAACATTCATCATTATCTTTTCTTGTCATCTTAACCAATCTGAGAGGTATGTAGTGGTACTTCAGAATTGTCTTAATTTGCATTTCTCTAATCAATAGTGGTTTAGAACATTTTTCATATGAATAGAAATGGTTTTAATTTTGTCCTCTGAAAATTGTCTGTTTATATCACTTGACCATTTATTAATTGGGGAATGGCTTGTATTCTTATAAATTTGAGTCAACTCTATATATTTTAGAAATGAGGCCTTTATCAGAACCCTGGGATATAAACATTTTCCCCAGTTTTCTGTTTTCCTTCTAATCTTGGCTGCATTGGTTTTGTTTGTACAAAAATCTTTCAATTTAATATAATCAAAATCATATATTTTGCATTTCATAATGTTGTCTAGTTCTTCTTTGGCCATAAACTCCCCTCTTCTCTACAGATCTGAAAGGTGGACTATCCCTTATTCTCCTAATTTGTTTATAGTCACCCTTTATGTCTAAATCATGAACCTATTTAAACTTTAATTTGATATAAGGTGTTAGGTGTTGATCAGTATCTACTTTCTGCCATACTATTTTCCTGCTTTCCCAGCAATTTTTGTCAAATAGTGAGTTCTTATCTCACAAGTTGTAGTCTTTGGTAAACAAAAGTCTTAAACATATATTCTACCTTTTTCATAGGAATGCTATTTAGGGATATACATTATATTTCACTTGCATGGTTTAATTTCCTTTACTATTCCTTCACTAGTTGCTTCCCTGTACTGTGTTTATTCAATATTTCTATAGCATCAATGCTTCTTGAGAGATTACAGGAATGGACTTTAGATGGGTATATTATCTCTCCTATGTCTTCTTTATTTACTTTCCTCACAATCCTGCAACAAAGGATAATTCATTTCTCATAGATCAGAGAATTTAGTCTAGGGAATATTCATTCAAATACTTTGCCCTTTCTTCTCTTGATTCCTTAAATTTCTCTTCAACATTTATTCCTTTAGTGTAGTGGGTCCTGTTAGACTCTTGAAAATTATTATTGAGAACCACCCAAAGAGCTTTTATTGATAGCAATCAAAATATAATGTATTAGAAATTAAAATATTTTAATATTATTATGAAAATAGTTTTGACCTCATAAACTCACTGAAATTATCTCACAGACCTCCAGGCCCCCCAGATCACATTTACAGATTCACTACTAAGGTAGTGAATCTTTTTTTTTTCCTTTGAAGATTCCTTGTAGCTATTTCTTTTACCATACAGATTGATCTCTATCTCTAAAATAAAACCAAAAAATCTGAATATAAGAGAATTGATTTCTTTTTTTTTTTAATTAAAGCTTTTTATTTACAAAATATATGTATGGGTAACTTTTCAACATTGACCCTTGCAAAATCTTCTGTTCCAAATTTTCCCTCTTTCCTCCTACCCTCTCCTCAAATGGCAGGTAGTCCAATACATGTTAAATATGTTGAAATATATGTTAAATCCAATATATGTATACATAGTTATGCAGTTATCTTACTGCACAAGAAAAATCAGATCAAGAAAAAAACTAACAAAGAAAACAAAATCCAAGCAAACAAAAGAAAGATTGAAAATGCTACATTGTGGTCCACAATGAGTTCCCACAATCCTCTCTCTGGGTGTAGATGGCTCTCTTTATCACTGAACAATAGAACTGGTTTGAATAATCTTATTGTTGAGGAGAGCCACATCCATCAGAATTGATCATTGTATAGTCTTGTTGCTATTTATGATGATCTGCTGGTTCTGCTCATTTCACTTACCATCAGTTCATGTAAGTCTCTCCATGCCTCTCTGAAATTATCCTGTTGGTCATTTCTTATAGAACAGTAATATTACATAATATTTATATACCTTAATTTATTCAGCCATTATTCAATTGATGGGCATCATTCAGTCTCTAGTTTCTTGCCACTACAAAAAGGGCTGCCACAAACATTTTGCATATGTGGATCCCTTTTCTCTTCTTTAAGCTCTTTTTGGGACATTAGTTCAGTAGAAACACTGCTAGGTCAAAGGCTGTGAATAGTTTGATAACTTTTTGAGCATAGCTCCAAATTGCTCCCTAGAATGGTTGGATCCATTCACATTTCCACCAACAATGTATCACTGTTCCAGTTCTCTCACATCACCCCCATTCATCATTATCTTTTTGTGTCATCTCAGCCAATCTGACAGATATGTAGTGGTATCTCAGAATTGTCTTAATTTGCATTTCTATGATCAATAATGATTTGGAGCATCTTTTCATATGACTAGAAATAGTTTCAATTTCTCTTGTCTGTTCATACCTTTTGACCATTTATCAACTGGAGAATGGCTTGAATTTTTTATAAATTTGAGTTAATTCTCTATATATTTTAGAAATGAGGCTTTTATCAGAATCTTTAAATGTAAAAATGTTTCCCCAGTTTATTGCTTCCCTTCTAATCTTGTCTACATTAGTTTTGTTTGTACAAAAACTTTTCAATTTGATATAATCAAATTTTTCTATTTTGTGATCAATAATGATCTCTAGTTATACTTTGGTCACAAATTCCTTCCTCCTCCACAGATCTGAGAGGTAAACTGTCCAATGTTCTTCTAATCTGTTTGTAACATCATTCTTTATGTGATCATGAAACCATTTCAACCTTATCTTGGTATATGGTGTTAAGTGTGGTTCAATGCCTAGTTTCTGCCGTACTAGTTTCCAGTTGTCCCAGCAGTTTTTGTCAAATAGTGAATTCTTATCCCAAAGGTTGGGGCTTTGGGTTTGTCAAACACTAGATTACTATAGTCATTGACTACTTTGTCCTATCAACCTAACATATTCCACTGATCAATTAATCTATTTCTTAGCCAGTAGCAAAAGTTTTTGATGATCATTGCTTTATAATATAATTTTAAGTCTGGTACAGCTAGGCCACCTTCATTTGCTTTTTTCTTCATTTGTTTTTTCTTCATTAATTCCCTTGAAATTCTTGACTTTTTGTTCTTCCAGATGAATTCTGTTGTTATTTTATCTAGGTAAGTAAAATTGTTTCTTAGGAGTTTGATTGGTATAGCACTAAATGAATAGATTAATTTAAGTAATAGTGTCATCTTTTGATTTCTTTAGACTTTTGTTGATGATTATACTTTCTTTTTTAATGCTCCCAATCAAACTTTATTAATAAAATGCATACAAACATTAAATTTATATTATCTATTGGATAATTGGAAAAATACACAGTAAGTCCACTAAGAACAAACTACCCACATAATTTACTGGGCTTTCTAGTGTGTCTGTCTTACAGTATAACACACTGACAAGTTCCCTTCTATGATGATTATACTTTCTTAAATTTATGGTGTTTTGTGTAAGTTATTAATCAAATAATCATGTGTTACTTGTGCCTAATTTTTTTTCTTTTTTCAGTTTTCTCCTAAATACTGTGTGTGTCGAAATCTGTTACTTTCATTTTCAAAGCTTTGGTTTGGGGAGGCAGATTTTCTATCATTTGTCCAATTTTATTTTTTTGATATTTGTCTCTTCTTGACAACTTTGATTTAACACTTAAGTTCATTTCTAATTTCTTTAAAAATTTTAATGTATTTTTTTTTTTGTTTCCTACAGGGTTCTTTGTATTGTTGGATAATGATTTATATTCCTTCATACTTGTTCATAGTGTTTTAGACTCTTTTTTAAAGATTTTATTCATTCTTTTTTATTCTCTTGTATATCTACTTATTTGAGAGCTATATTTTTTTTATTATATTCTTGAAGTTTTTGTCTTTTAGAGTTTTTTTATTATATTTCCAATCATTTCCCTCTGTTTTCCCTTTCTCTTTAGTCTTCCTCTTGAACTGCTACAAGACCTTGAGGTTGGATGAATTAGTTGTTCTCAGTCACTTCATACTAAAGCATTCAGGACAGGCTTGGTCTGCTCTGTGACCCTTCTCAGAGCAAACTTCAAAGAAATCCCTGATCAAGATTTCAGTGGTTTTCCTCAGATATCAATATTCCTTTATCTTGTGGATCAGTGATGTTAGCCTCAAATAGAAATTATCTCTGTTCCCTGGAGATGATATATTGATAAAAAAAAAAAAAACAACAACATAAATTAACAATACTTACATTTTGTTGTAATATTATTTATTTGGCTAAATATTTCCAAATTATATTACAATCTACTCCAGAATGCTCTGGAGAGTTTTTCAGTCTCTTTCTTATGAGCTGGCTATCTCTATTATAGCTGTACCACCTAACTGCCCTAACTTTAAAGGATTAGGTTAAGTGCTAATTCCTACAGGAATACTATACTGATCTACCCAGTTTCAAGAGTACTATAACCCCCCAAAAAACCATATTTATTTTTCTATTTTGCTCTTTCCCAATAAAATTTAATCTTCCTGAGGGCAGGGACTGATTTTCTTTTATCTTCGTATTCCTAGCATCAAATAGTGTCTTGCACATAATAGCTCCTTAATAAGGGCTCACTGCATTAAGTTAACCATATAATCTTATGGACCTTAATGACTATGACATGCAAAATGATGTATTGAGGGCCAGAGTTCCTATCATCATTGATAGCATTTATTGATAGCTTACTTTGCATTTACATTATTAAGCCCTAGGGATACAAAAGAAGGCAAATATATGAACCCTGTTCACATTTTAATAAAGGATATCTCTTGCTCACAACTATATACATATAAGACATATATAGTATAAATAAGAAGTAATTTCTGAGAGAAGGCATTAACATTATGGTGGAAGGAGAAAAGAAGTAAAAAGCAGAAAAAATCTCTAAGAAAAGATGGAATTTGAACTGAATCTTGAAGGAATCCTGGGAAGTTAGGAGGAAACGGGGAAAACAGAGAGCATTCAAAGTAATTGGGGAAAAGCAGTAAAAAGTTTGAGTTATCTGGCAGAATGTTGTGTTCCAGGAAGTACAAAAAGACCCAAAGTCAAAGATCACCTAAGGGGAGTTAAATGTTGGAGACTGGAAAGGTACAACAGTACCATATTGTGAAGGATTTTAAAAGCCAAATATATATATATATATATAAGATCCTAAAAATAATAGGAATTCAGCATCATTTATGGGTTTTTGTTGCGTGTGTGTGTGTGTGAGAGAGAGAGAGAGAGAGAAGAGAGAAAGAGAGAGAGAGAGACAGAGAGACAGAGAGATAGAGAGACAGAGAGACAGAGATAGACAGAGACAAAGACTAAGACAGGAGAGACAGAGGGAGACAGAGACAAAAACACAGAGATGGAGACAGAGAAAGAGAGATGATCAAATGCATATTTTAGGAGTATTAACTATATATCAAGGGAAGAACTTGATTCCAGATATTTGTGATCCTAAGAGCAACTTTATAATAACTACTTCACATTGCATTTCAGTCTCCTGTTGCTCTTTAAAAAAAGAAAAAAATAGGTTAGTCATGGGAAAACATATTTGTCACTTTTTCCTGTGACCTCCTAGGACATAGGACTTGCTTTTCTTTATGATCTTATATAGGTTCCAATGCACCTCTCTCCCACATGAAAAGCCCAGAGTAACTATCTCAAGTACAATGTATTCTTTTGTTACACGTACATTCAATATAGTGGTCCACAGCTCAGACCAATATATTTATTTTCAGTCTCTCTGAGATAATAATTAATTCAAAGGAAATTAATTTAATAATATAAAATAACAAAATTGTCAACACGTTTTCCCTGACACAAACATGCACATCTTCAATGGAAAGAATAAATATGCAAAATGCTCTGAAATGCTTTCAAAAACTAGGAAGATAGAATTTATAGGATATCTCCTGCTGAAATTACCACACTGAATTCATCAGATCTACTCTTTATTGGATTTAGTGTCTCTTCCAGATGTGCTATTTTGGGGGGGCTCATTGCTAAGCCTTCTTTTTTCTATGGTGTCTGCTGATGAGTTATTCTATTGGTCTCATAGATTTGGGATTCATTGTTCTACTAGTCCCTTTATTTTTCCATTGGATGTGTTTCTCTGCTGGTCTTCTGCTAATATCAGGTTTGATCATCTCAAATAATTATTGTTCTGGTAGAGGTTGGGTATGTCGCATAGTGTCTATCTTCTGGATTCATCTCTTTGGGACTCCCCCAGTCATTTTACCTGGCTAGTGGCTTGATTCTAGAAACCTACCTCATGATACTGACAGATCTTTAGTAAATGGTTACCAAATTCAGCTCCCAAGAGCCAGGAAGAGTACTACCAGACTTGGATAATCTTTCCTTTTCAACTCTTAAGTCTAGACACAAATTAAGGATCTTTATTGTAGGTGATTACCTAAGGTTTCCAATGTTTTTTTTTTTTATTACAAAGACTTCATAAAGTAGTTCAAGAATTTTTATTCTTATTTGACAAATGAGGGAAATAAATCCAAGGAAAGAGACTTATCTAAGACTACATAACTTAAATGCCAGAGGTGGGGCAGGACCTCATGGCTTCTAATTCAAGCATCCTTTCACCATATCACACTTTTTTTCCCTTGTTTTCCATAATAAAGTAGATGTTCTTGCATATTCTCTTCCTTCCTTCCTCAATATAGATATATTGTTCTCCTACACCTATACACTGGTGTATTGACTTTGCTCTGTTCCCAAAAATAATATCCCTGTATTTCTCTCTGGTTTAGATAAACTAGACCTAACACAAACTCATTTCCAGGGGAAAATGAAAAATTCTAGTGTGTTCTGCTCTAACAGCTGGCCTATATACCTCATTAGTTGCTCTATACCTATACCTAGCTCTGGACTTCCCTCTAGGGGCCACTTGCACTGCTACTAACCCATCTGTGCTTCAAGTTAACTTTTGATGTACTGAAGCAATTGATTGAAAAGAACAAGCTTGATGAAATGACTTCACGTCTTCGTCTGTTGTTTTCTAAAGACCAGATGAATGAAAATGCAGTAAGTATTAATTGTGCCAACAAGGTATAATTAAAAAGTTATCCAGGTAATTGAGTTTTGTGTTAGGGTGATGAAAAATAATGCTCTTTATTGAGGAGTATTTTTGTTTGGTTTATGTGATGTACAAGAATTTTTGGGTTGCTTAGGGGAAGGATGTCCTGTAGGAAATCGTGAGGTTATTCAGAGGTTACTGGTATATGCAGCCAGCACTACGAATTTTTTGGCATGCCGGAGGCTCCCAAAGTACTTGATTCTATTTCATTCTAAATGGACAGAGGGAGGAATATATCCACAACTTAACCTTAAAAATGATAGCTCTAGCCACGTGATTAATTTTCTACTCTTCTGCTTTCTTCTTTTCTCCTTTCTGCTTTTACTTTGTGAAAACAGGGATGGAATTGACAAGATGGATCTGAGAAGGGATGGGAAAAGGTCAACAGAGTAGCTGTCACTTGATCACCTAATCCCAGGTGGGATTCAGTCACCAGAAAATTATAGTTCAGATACTGATATTAAACAAGGAAATATGACATTTTTTCTCTCTTAAGACCCATTGTGACATTTCTTATCTTCTAATAGGTTTGGCTATGCATTGGCCATCCCGATAGAGGATGGTCATTTCCTCCTAGGTACTATGTTTGGAATTCTATTAGCTGTCTTAAGCTTGGCTGCTCAGACTTGGCAGTGATTTACTTATCCTACGCTTGGATTATTGGGAGAAGAAATAAAGCCTTTATTATTTTTCTCTATAAATATATTTCATTAAAATAAGTGTATAAATAATTGATAGAAATATGACTTGCCATTTTTCCAAAGATAACTGTTATATAATACGGAGCAACATTTAATGATATATAAGCTAATAGATATAGAATTAAAAACTTTGTCTCTCTAATCTCTACTTTTTTCAATCACTGCTTAACTTATTTTGGATTTCTATTCTACTATCAGAATATTCTAATTTTTTTCTAACCTACAATTTTTCTAACCAAGTATAGAAAAGCTCCAGACTCTTGGCTCACTGAGAGACTTCCAAGAAGTTTTCTCTAGTTTAGGCAGTAAAAGTCCTTATGGTACTCCTCCCTGCTGCTTGAGCTAATTAAGAGTCACTGATGGCACAGCTTCTTCACTCAGCTCTCACTAATTAGCTAGTCCCTCTCTTGAAATATAGTTATCTTACTATTGCCAGGGTAGGTTTCAAATCCCTATACCTCAAATTCTATGTTCTTTCTTCCTCTATAAAGAGCTTTCTACAATCAGGAAGATGTCATAGTAACTAACATATTGCTTTATTAACATCCTTCTGACCCATAATCATTGCCTAATTATATATATATATATATTCAAGGAATTTGTCATCTCATCTTTGATAAGGCACAACTTGCTTTTAACTGAGTCTTTGACTTATGTGTGTTTTTCATATTATACAGACCATAATTTAGTCCTACCAGATTGATGTTAAATGTATTTATACTATTACTCTATAACAATTATCCTTTCTGTCTAGTTGTCTATGTGTGTACTGATTTGCATATTTATACCCATTAATATCAGTTAACAAGGAGAACCCCATCAAGATCTACTTTTTGGCACTCATGACTTTCAGGTTAATAGAACATAAGCCTGCAGTGGTAGAAATTCATTTTCCTAGAGAGTGTCTTGTTTGAAAGGCTGGTTTACAAAACCCTAATTCTTGATCACAGGATTTTGGAAGTGTGCTCACTCAGCTTGTGTTAAATCATGTCCCTGTGGCTTTAGGTTAAGAGCCCTGAAGTACAGTAGTAATAGATTATCCAAATAACAGAATTATCCAAAACAGATTATACAAAAACAGAATCCCCAAATAAATAACCAAGATATTCTGAAGATCCATCAATTGGTTGGGAGGCAATGTGGTACAATCGAAAGAATTTTAGATCTAGAGTCAGAGAAGCTGGGTTATAGTCCTACCTCTATGTCTCTTTCACAAGCCACTATACGAGCCTCTTCTTTTTCACCTGTGAAATTAAGGGGCTCAAACTTTCTAGTTTTTATAATTATAAGACGCTGATTCAATACTGAAAATAAGTTTGCAAAATCTCACAAATATACACACAAACACATACCACAAAGATTACTGTGTGATGAATGAATATTTTGTAGTGATGGGTTTTGTTTGTTTTAAAAATGGAATAAAAGGATTCCCATGGCTTAGGGCCATCAATTAATGTGATGTGGAAAGCTCATAAGTGGTAGTATACATGAGGCCCCATCTGATGTCAGGGGATAGCAATTATATTACACTACATCTCTCCAGGAAAAGGTCTCCTTGTTCTTTATTCTGATAGATTTAAATGAGCTTCTAAGTGCTGAGAACAGCTGTGCCTGCAGTGTTTAAACTGATTTTCTTTTAAATTCTCATTAGTCACAATCATCAAATATCAGTATATAATTGTTGCTTCAAATGCTCTATTTCATATGCATACTCAATCTTTTCCAGTTGTTTTTTTTGTTTGTTTGTTTTTATTTCCCTTTGCTTTTCACATGTAATAATATATAATAGACAGGCTGGCTAAAATACTCATGGCTGCTAAAGGATGATAGTACCACATGTGATTGACACCAGGTACAAAGATTTGGAACACGTATATAAAATATGGTCTTAGTTACATTTCCATTTTTTTCCATCTTATTTGAACCATGAATTAAAAAAAATCTTCCAGAGATTGATAGAGCCTAGAAAAGGTCAGATTTTTTTTTTCTCAGCCCAATATAGGAGATTGCCAAGAACAGTCTTTAACATCAGAATAAAGGTTAGTTTGGAGTACATATGGTGGCAGCAGCAGTCATAGGACTTAGAAGTGGCTGGAACAGGTACAGCAACAGCAACTACTTTGGGATCTCTTAGCTCAGAGACAGTGAGGGAGATGGGTAACTGTTTGGAAAGAGATCACAGGTGATGCTTTGCTGCTACTTGGTACAGTAGTCCCTAGTTGGTAATCCTATTGCATATAACTAGTTTTGAATCACAATTCCAGGGTGGAAAGGAATGCTTCTGAACTGTCTCAGGGTAACAGGAGCTTTCATTTTAGTTCCAAGTCAGAGAAGAGAACTAGCACTTATGGCAATGCGGGAATAGAGGCTTTTTCTGAGTAAATACTGGAATGCAGATCAGGATAAAAGTGACTCTACTTTTTCCCAAATCATACCATATTGGAAGTATGGAACACTTAAAAATATATAATTAGCTATGAAACCTGTTGTTACAGGACAAGTTTTGAAATGTTTTCAGTGCCACTCCACTAGTAAATGAGCAGATCCCAATTTCAACATAAAGTTCAAAGTCAAAAAATAGACTAGGAAAATGAGCAAACAACAAAAAGGAACTTGACTACTATGGAAGCAGAGAAAACCAAGATACAAACTCAGAAGACAAAATATGAAAAGAGCTACAATAAAACTCTCAAAGAATAAAGTAAATTGGACCCAAATGTAATAAAATTTCTGAAAGAGTTAAATAAATAAATAAGAGGAATAGAAGAAAAATTGAGGAAAAAAATGAGAGTGATGTAAGAAAATTGTGATAAGAGAATTAATAGCTTGATAAAAGACACAAAGGAAAAACATCCTGAAAGAAATAACACCTAGAAAACCAGAATTGGCCCTATGGTAAAAGAAACACAAAACATCCTCAAAAGAAAAGAATTCTTTAAAAAGCAAAATAAACCAAATGGAAAGAGATGCAAAAGCTCACTGGAGAAAATAATCCCATAAAAATTAAAATTGAGCAAGTGGAAGATAACAACTCCGTAAGACATCAATAGACAATAAAACAAAGTGAAAATGGGGTAAAAAGAAAAAAAAAATGTGAAAAGGCATTTAAAATGATCTCCAAAATAGACAAGAAGAGAAAGTTTAAAATTATTCAATTACATAAAAGCCAAATTGTTTTTTTTTAAAGCATTAACATCATATATCAAGAAATTATAAATGAAAGCTTATCCAAAATCTCTTGATTTAGAGGGGAAAATATCAACTGAAAAAATGCACCAATCAATTCCTGAAAAATATCCCAAAATGAAAACTCCCAGAAATACTTTAGCCAAATTCCAGACTCTCACGTCAAAGTCAAAATGTTGCAAACAACCATTAGATCATGTAAAATTGTGGTGCCACAGTCAGGATCACACAAGATTTAGCAACTTCTACATATGGAATCAGAGGACTTGGAATATGACAAAAGACAAAGGAGCCAGGATTACAATCAACAATACCATACCTATCAAAACTGAGTGTAATTCTTCAGGGTAAAAAAAAAAAAAAAAAAAGTAAATTTAATGCGAGGACTTCCAAACACTCCTGATGAAAAGACTAGAGCAGAATAGAAAATTTGACATTCAAACACAAGACTCAAGAGAAGCATGAAAATGTAAACATGAAAGAAAAATAATAAGAAATTTAATAAAATTACATTATTTATATTCCCATATTGGAAGGTGATACATGTAATTTCACTTTATCATTATTAGAACAGTTTGAAGCAGTGTACATAGAGAGCCCAGGTGTGAATCAATAATATTGAGATGATCTCAAAAAAATAGAGAAGATAGACAGATGCACTGGGAGAAGGAAGAAAGGAGGGATGGAATGGGTGAAAATATCTCATACATAAAGGACACAGAAGGAAGAACTTTTACAATTCAAAGGAAAATAGGGGTGGGTGATATTTAAAACTCACTCTTATTATAACTGATTCTATGTGAGAATACACACACGCATACACATACATGTACATATATAGATAGACAAATAGTCAGTTGGGCATATGAATCTATTTTATCCAACAGAGTAATGGGGGGAGGTAAGAGAAGAGAGGACAAATTAAAGGTAGTGGTCAGAAGCAAAACAATTTTTGGGAGGGTCAAGATAAAAAGAGAGAGAAAAGGATGAACAGAAAAAAAAAATAGAATAGAGAAAAACACACAATAATCTTGTGCATGTGAATGGAATGAACTCACCCAGCAATAGAGAGCAGAATGAATTAGAAACCAGAATCCAACAGTATATTGTTTACAATTAAAGCAGAGAGACAAAAAAATTATATAATAAGCAGATGGAGAAGAATCTACCAATCCAATTAACTTCAGCTGAAGTAAGAAAGGCAAGGCATGATCTCCAATAAAACAAAAACTAAAATAAATCTAATTTGAAGAGATAATGAGGAAAATCATATTTTGATCAAAAGGTACTATGTACAGTGAAATAATAGTTCTAAAAGACATTAAAGCTAGTTTCTATGACCAAAGCTCCCCCCCCAAATATAAGGCACTAAATCAATTTTACAAATAAGAGTCAGTTTCCCAATTGAGAAATTGTCAAGGGAAATGATAAAATAGATTTCCAAAGAAGAAATCAAAGCAATCTTTAGGGATATAAAATAATGCTCTAAATCACTATTGATTAGAGAAATACAAATTAAAAGAACTCTGGGGTACTTATCTTTCACCTATCAGAAGTGATAAATACTGAAAAAGATCAGGGAAAATAGGCACACTAATGAATTGTTGTTGGAGTTGTGAATTGATCCAACAACTCTGCAGAATAATTTGTAACTATCCCAAAGGGCTATGAAATTCTTCATAGTCTTTGACCCAGCAATACCACTGCTAGGTTTATACCCCCAAGACATCAAAGGAACATAATATCTAAGTATAAAATGATTTAAAGCAATTCTTTGTGCTGGCAAAGAATTGGAATTTGACAGGCTAAACATCAGTTGGAGAATTGTGGGATATAATTATTGTGGAATACTACTGAGCTATAGGAAATGCCAAGGCGAAATGGTTTCAGAAAAACATGAAAAGACCTGTATGAACTGGCACAAGATGAAGTAAGCAGAAAGAGGAGGTCATTTTATACAGTAAGAGCAATATCGTAATGATGATCAAATGTGAAAGACTTAGCTACTATCATAAATGCAATGAATCGAGACAATTCCAAATGACCTGTGATGAAAGTGCTCTCCTCCTCCAGAGGGAGAACTGAGAAACTCTGAGTAGAAAATAAAGTATGTTTTTATGGCATTGTTTTTTATGTGTAATTGGCATCATATGCCTTCTTGTGAGTGGAAGGAGAGACTTGAGAAAGATAATTTGGAACTCAAAATTTAAAAATATGTTGAAATAAAACTAAATGATTAATAATGAAAAATCTTTCAGAAAAGGTAAATGGGTTCATTGTGGCAATCCCTGTGAGGAGACATTTAAAAATGAATATATAAATTCAGTCTGACTCAAAGGATGTTCTGGCAGCCTATATTCTCACTCTGGGCAACGCTGAAGATGTGAGTCATTAATAGAATCTCAACTTCTCTTC
This sequence comes from Antechinus flavipes, assembly GCF_016432865.1. Taxonomy (NCBI): domain Eukaryota; kingdom Metazoa; phylum Chordata; class Mammalia; order Dasyuromorphia; family Dasyuridae; genus Antechinus; species Antechinus flavipes. Next base: position 302,737,799 of record NC_067400.1, on the reverse strand, counting down.
TAAGAATTTCTAAGAATACTGGGCATTTGGAGCCAGAATATCTGAAACTAAGCCCTACTTCTGTCATATACTAGCTCAGTGAAATCTATTAATTGACCACACACCTCTTAGGTTCATCTGTACACCATGGATCATCATACTTGTATTCCTTGTTCCTCAATGTTGTGGAGGTGAAATGTGATTGTATTTATAAAGCACTTTTTCAAACCACACAATGCTTTATGATAGTGATGTCACATTTGTTGTTGATTTCTCTCCAACCCTTCCTTCCAATTCTTGGATGAAACAGGATTGTATTTACAGATAGTGCAGATAGATAACTAGGCTTATTCCCTAATGCAGCTGTCAAGATTTTGAAGTTCCTGGAGTCCAATGAATATAAAGTACCATTCAGGATTTAAAGGGTTTTATCATCTGACTCCATCTGATATTTCCAGGCTCATTTCACATGACTACCATTCATACACTCTTACATTTCAGTCAGACTGGACTATCTGCTGTTTGCCATATATAATATTCTTTTTCTCACCATCTCCTTGCCTGGCACAGGCTTCCAATGATGGGGATGAGCTTCCTCCTCACTTGTGCCTCTTAGAAACCCTAGCCACAATCAAGGATCACCGCAGTACCATCTTCTCTAAAAGGCCTTTTTCTCTAATCCTCTCAGTTGTTAATGTTCTTTTATTTCTGACATTAATTGTCATTGAGTTTGTACAAGCTTTCTATTTACTTATATATATATAAAATATAAGTTTCTTGAGGGCATGGGCTATTTTTATTTTTAAAAAATCCTTAGAATGTAGTATATAGTGTGATAGTGTATATAATAAATAGTATGATATAGTGTATTTCACCCAGTAAGCACTTAAGACATGCTTGTTGAATTGAATCTTTGAAGTTAATATAGATAAATACTTCTGCAAGCACTCTACTTCAATCTACTGTTAATATTGAGTCACATTGAATTATCCACCCTGTAAATACCCTCAATGTTATTTCAGAAGGTGAAAGACATCAGGAATCCTATGAAAACCAATGAAACAGAGAAGTCACTGGAGACTGCTAGAATTCTGCAGCCTGTGAAAGCTTACTGCTGAGGGTGGGGAAGCAGATGTTTATCACTGGTACCAAGGACTGTTCCTAATGGCAGCAATTGCTGGTGTTTTCTGAGTATTAGAACAACTCAATCAATTTGAGATGCATATAATCAGATGTACTATAAAAAGCACCATTACTGTCAACTGGAACCTCCTTTGAGGAGTTGCAAGTAGAAATAATAACTCATATTGATATATTGGTTTAAAGTTTATCAGATGATTTCTTCATAACACCTCTGTAAGATTAATGCATGTACCATGATCCCTGTTTCACAGCTGAGAAAAGTAAGGGATACCAAAATTAAGTACCTTGTCGAGGATAATAAGGTTAGTCATTGGTGCAATCAGAGTTCAAGTTCAGAGCTTTCAACTCCAAATGTACAATATGACTTAGAGTTTCTATAATTTTAGTACACCACGTTATTGTTCTCATGAGTTTTTCTTCATCCTACCTAAAGCCTTCTTGAGGGAATCCTGCGAGGTGAGTAAAGGTAGTTATTCTTTATTTATGCTCTTCACTGAAGACAGAATCATAAGTTCTTGTCAGGATCCTGGTGGGCTTGGAGGACTAAAATCTGCAGATGTGGACTTGAGACAATTACTGTAGACTTAAAGCAGAAATTCAGCTTCCTAGCCAGGATGTCAGGGGATGTGTAATGAAAGTTACACATATAAGATTTAACAGCTTAGTTTCATGACTCACCTATAAATTTTGTTCCATTTGCTTTTGTTTTTAGTACACTTAGAGGTGGTGATTTTTATTTTCCAACATTACACAAACATTCGTTTTTAAGTGTTGAAACTTGATGTGAATATGACAATTTCATTTCCTCAATATGTTTTTTTCTCCTGTAGTTTTCCTACAGGCAACATGGATTGTCAGTCATAGAATATTGTACTTTTCAAATGGGGTATGACCTTTTAAGAGCCCTTAGGAAAGAAAGAATAAACAGTTTACTTTTTTACAGCATCATATACTGTTTGTTTTTTAATGCACATGGGAAATAAGTTAAATATCCACTATTATATCCCAAACAAGATACATAGTAGGGGTGGGTTGAAGTTTTGCTTTTGCTTGATGCATAGATACTCAAAAATATCATGTTTTTATTCTATGCCTATTATTTTTTCATGTCAGTCAATCAATATTTATTAAGTGCTTACTATATGTTGGAGACAGCTAGATGATTCAATGGATAGAATGCTAGCCTTAAGTTACAAAAAACTGAATTCAAATGTGACTTGATACTCACTAGCTGTGTGATCATGGATATGTCACTTAACCTCCATGTTTTAATATATTGGAGAATGAGGAGGAAATGCCATTTTGATATCTTTGCAAGTAATCTTTGAAGAAACCCCTATTTATAGAGAGTCACAAAGAAGCAGACATGATTGAACAATGTGCAAGGCACTATGCTGAGGATAGGGGAAAAAGTCTCTGTTCTCATGTAACTTATATTTTAATGAATACAATATAATGAAGTATTACAAATCATTTCTCTATAACTTGTTGCTCCCCTCCAATTAAACCCTATATGTGTAACATATAAATTGAGTGATATTTCTCCTATCATTTTGAATTTTATTCAAGATTGGTTGAATTAATTAATGGTTCCAACACTTGTTGTGTTGTCATGTATGTATATGTTCACATAATCTCATGCTAACCTCTGGACGCAACTTTTAGAACTGATGATGATGTCAGACTCTAAAAATGTCTATATTGTCTATTGAACTGAATCTTAGAATGAGTTCAGAGACATACCTTCTAGCAAATTAGCTTTTCCCATCAATATAGTTTCTAACTATGGGCATGTCACTGTATTGCTGTCTGTCATTTTTTCACCTGGAATATGGAAATAATAATTACTGCTTCATCTCTGCCTTAAAGAGGAAAGTACTCTGTGGATTATTAAAATCATAAATTACAACATTGGTCAAGCACTATGAGTCATGCAGAAAAATGTATTATATAACAATATAACACATTCCTTTTCCTCAATTGGTCTGCTTGGAAACCAGTCATGGGTAAATAACTCAGAAAAAGTCTTTATTTCTTCAAGGAATAATAGGAAATAACAAAAGCTTTCCCTTAGTGCTTGTTGCCCTCATCTTTCCCTTCCCTACTACTTTCTCCTTAATTATCTGGAAAAATTAGGTTTGCACTGGGGGATTCCATCGGTCACCTGAGGTATTGCAAGTTATATGAATGTGGTCAAAAAAAGGTCAGATAGTCAGACAACTAAATGGTCCTAGCAGGAAGGAAATACTGTCTTATGTGTGTGTATGAGCATCTCTCTATTCATCTAGCACCTAGCATGAAAGAAACAGCAAAAATGGAGACATTTCCTCATACTTTAGAAACATTTGCTTATGTTGCTAGTCCTATGGCAATATGGATATTAATAACTATTAGAATCCATTAATATAATTTCCCATGTAGTGACCATGACTTCTCAAAAACTAAGCCAAAGGAGTCCAATTTCTGATTAAGTCTTCCTAGGAAACTAAGATCTTAGGTATGAATCCATGAATGATTTATATGTATGTCACTTAGTGACAAGCTTGGCTAACTTAAAACATGACTATCACCAGAAGTTTGATCACTAGCAGTTGAATTTTATTTTATTTTCTTTCTTTTTTTGATCATGACAACTTTTGAAGAAAACCAACAAAGGCATAAACATTGTGGCCTTCATTGAGGCAGTTAGATACAGTACATACAATGCTGGAACTGATGTCAGGAAGAGCCTGAGTTCAAATTCAGCCTTGGATATTTACTAATCACATAATCCCAAGCTTAACTCTTATTTGCCCCACTTTTCTCAATTGTAAAATAGAAATAATAGCAGCACCCAGCTTGCAGGATCAAATGAGACAAAATGTATAAAGCACTTAGTACTTATCCTTTACATTTTCCTTTACATTTTCAGGAATGTACAGTCAGGAAAAATACTCTCAGTGATGAGAGACATCATGAATCTCTGAATTATTGAAGTAGGAATTATTACACTGAACATATACAGTTATATAATATGATTATCATGTAACTCCAAACTTTAGGAAAATATTATGCCAATAAATTTCTTCAGAATTTTCCTGTGCAATAAGTTGAAACTTTTTGCACATCTGTATAGGAAGAAATAGAAATATTACAAAAGAATTGAAAAGGCACAGTTTCCACTTTGTACTGTGGCTTTGCATATCCCAGGAAAATACATGTTGATGGGCAATACTAATGATTTATTTTTGGTGTGTCATTTGGCATTAGCCATTTGCCCCCAGACTGAGACAAAAGCAGTTTCATAATGCTTTGCTCTTCTATTCTTGGCAAGCAGTGAGGATGTTAGCATTTCAGAAGGATAGCTCATTAGTTTTGGCTCAAATGTGCTAGAATTAGATACTAGAAGTCATGACTGGCTACTTCTACAGCTTGATCAGGAAGATGAATTTCTTGTAGTTTTGTGTCCCTACAGAAAAGAGCAGCTTAACATGGATTTAATTGAGTTATATTAACTAAATAGATGAGATGAATTTAAGGTCTCTTTGAGTAAAACTTCAAAAAGAAAACAGGCAAGTAACTTGATGGTAATTTAAGGTAATTAATTTAAGTAACCAAAAAAAACTTATTGAGTGCCTACTATGTGCTCAGCTTTAAAAGACTGAATGAAACATTATAGAATTGATTAAGCCACAGGGTGTATCCCTTGGACCATGCAGAAAGATCACACAGTGAAAAAAAAAATCTTCTTCTACAGGAATGTAACTATACATCTAAAAATCATTCATTTCTGATTCTAATGTGATGGAATTAAACATATGATTAAATGTAGGAAAATGTGGAGAAAAATGTGGGGATAACTATGGTAGAAAGATGAATAAATAAGTACTATTAGAGTTTCTAATATAAATTTGGTTGAATTAAATACACATTTAATATGTATCTAATAGTAACACAATGAGATCTTATTAATTTCCACAAAATAGGGAATATTTGAAAACAGGATTGTCACATTTTAGAAAGGATATTGACAACTGAAAAATTTCCAGAAAAGAATGATCAAGGTGGGGTACCAGAACTATAGCATTAAAGTATCATTTAAAATTTATAAAAATGTTCAGCTTCATTTAAGAAAATATAATGAGACAATGAGCTATATTAGCATTCTTGAAATGTTTGAAGATCTGGAATTGGAAAGGAATTAAAGTTATGTTTTTGACCTCAGAGGGTACAACAAGGAACAGTACGTAGAACTTAACAAACAATTAGATTTAGGCTAAATGTAAGGGAAAACATTTTGAAAATTAGAGCTGCCCAAGTATGGAATAACCTACTTTGGAAAGTAGTGAGTTCTTACCTCTTGAAGGTTTTCAAGATGAGCAGTAGAAAAATGGGATTTCTGTTTACTTTGGATTGCGTGAAATGACCACTGACATCCCTTCCCATTCTGAGACTTCATGAATCTCTGAAAACATTGCAGAAATGTAAGTAAAACTAGCTTACCAGGATTACTTAGTGAAGAATGCAGAGGGACTGCTCATGATTGATCTAATTACTCTATTTCTAAGTTCTATTTGCTGGTCAATTCCTTAATTTTCTGTTACCGCTACTGTGCTGCCTGATCTTATCTATTTCTCAATTTGTTAAAAATATAATATAAATTTTTTATGTATTGGACAATGGCTTTTATGATGTCTTTAATATCTGAGAGAATTAGATCTTCAGGAAATAAATGGCATTTATAATAGCAAACACCTACTAAGACCCTACTGTATGCATCTTTCTTAACCAAAAATCAAATGTTTAGATAGCATAGAGGCCTCGTCTTTGCAGAGTAAGAGTTGGACAATATTTTTTAATAGCTTGTTATTGACAAAACATATGCATGGGTAATTTCTCAACATTGACCCTGCAATCACTTCTATTCCAACTTTTCTCTTCCTTCCCTCCACTCTCACCCCTAGATGACAGGCAGTCTCATACATGTTAAACATGTTAAAGTATATCTTAAATACAATATATGTGTACATATTTATACAGTTCTCTTGTGGAACAAGAAAAATCAGATTTAGAAAGATAAAAATAACCTGGGAAGAAAAACAAAAATGCAAGCAGTCCACATTCATTTCCCATTGTTCTTTCTCTGGGTATAGCTAGTTCTGTTCATTACTGATCCAATTCAGATCTTCTCATTGCCAAAGATAGGCATTTCCATCAGAATTGATCCTCATATTGTATTGTTGTTGAAGTGTATAATGATCTCCTGGTCCTGCTAAAATCTTAAATAAAATGTTAGCAACAGATTATAGAAAATCACTCCCAGCATAATACACTATGACCAAGTAGGATTTATACCAGCAATGCAGGACTGGTTCAATATTAGGAAAACTATTAATATAATTGACAATAACAATAAGCAAATTAACAAAATCCATCTAATGATCACAATAGATGCAGAAAAAGCATTTGATAAAATCCAACATCAATTCTTATTAAAAACACTTTAAAGTAGAGGAATAAGTGGACTTTTCCTTAACATAATTAGTGACATCTATTTAGAACCATCAGTAAGAATCATATGTAATAGGGATAAACTGCAACCATTCTCAGTAAGATCAGGAGGGAAATAAGGTTGCACACTATCACCATTATTATTCAATATGTATCAGAAATGCTAGCTTTGGCAATAAGAGTTGAGAAAGAAATTTAAGGAATTAGAGTAGGTAGTGAGGAAACCAAATTCTTACTCTTTGCAGATGATATGATGGTATACTTAGAGAACCCCAGAGATTCTACTAAAAAGCTATTAGAAATAATTCACAACTTTAACAAATTTGCAGGATACAAAATAAATCCACATAAATGCTCATTTATACACCACCAACAAAATCCAACCGCAAGAGATACAAAGAGAAATTCCATTCAGAATAACTGTTGATAGCATAAAATATTTGGGAATCTATCTACCAAAGGAAAGTCAGGAATTATATGAGCAAAATTACAAAACACTTTCCACACAAATAAAGTCAGATTTAAATAATTGGGAAAATATTAAGTGCTCTTGGATAGGGTGAGCAAATATAATAAAGATGACAATACTCCCTAAACTAATCTATTTATTTAGTGCTATACCAATCAGACTCCCAAGAAACTATTTTAATGACCTAGAAAAATTAACATCAAAATTCACATGGAGGAAGAAAAGGTCCAAGAGTTTCAAGGGAATTAATGGGAAAAAAAATCAAATGAAGGTGACCTAGCTGTACCTGATCTAAAACTATATTATAAAGCAGCAGTCACCAAAACCATTAGGTATTGGCTAAGAAATAGATTAGTTGATCAGTGGAATAGGTTAGGTTCACAGGACATAACAGTCAGTAACTATAGCAATCTACTTTTGGGACAAGAATTCACTAATTGACAAAAACTGCTGGGAAAACTGGAAATTAGTATGACAGAAATTAGGCATGGACCCACACTTAACACCGTACACCAAGAGAAGATCAAAATGGGTTCATGAATTAGACATAAAGAATGAGATTATAAATAAATTAGAAGAACATAGGATCATTTACCTCTCAGACTTGTGGAGGAGGAAGGAATTTATGACCAAAGAGGAACTAGAGATCATTGTTGATCATAAAATAGAAAATTTTGATTATATCAAATTGAAAAGTATTTGTACAAACAAAACTAATGCAGACAAGATTAGAAGGGAAGCAACAACCTAGGAAAACATTTTTTACATCCAAAGGATCTGATAAAGGCCTATTTCCAAAATATATAGAAAACTGACTCTAATTTATAAGAAATCAAGCCATTCTCCGCTTGATAAATGGTCAAAAGATATGAACAGACAATTTTCAGATGATGACATTGAAACTATTTCTACTCATATGAAAGGGTATTTCAAATCACTATTGATCAGAGAAATGCAAATTAAGAAAACTCTGAGATACCATTACACACCTGTCAGATTGGCTAAGATGATAGGAAAAAATAATGATGAATGTTGGAGGGGATGTGGGAAAACTGGGACACTGATGCATTGTTAGTGATGTTGTGAATGAATCCAACCATTTTGGAGAGCAATCTGGAATTATGCCCTCAAGGTTTTCAAACTGTGCATACCCTTTGATCCAGTAGTGTTACTATTGGGCTTATATTCCAAAGTGATAATAAAGAAGGGAAAGCAACTTGTATGTGCCCAAATGTTTGTGGCAGCCCTTTTTGTAGTGGCTCAAAACTGTAAAATGAATGGATACCCATCAATTGGAGAATATTTGGGTAAATTGTGGTATATGAATGTTATGAAATATTATTGTTCTGCAAGAAATGACCAGCAGGTTGAATACAGATACGCTTGGAAAGACTTACATGAACTGATATTGAGTGAAATGAGCAGAACCAGGAAATCATCATACACTTCAACAACAATATTGTATGAGGATATATCCTGATCGCAATGAATATCTTCGACAAAAAGAAGATCTAATTCAGTTCCAATTGATCAATGATGAACAGAATCATCTACACCCAGAGAAAGAACACTGGGAAATGAATGTGGACTACTTATATTTTTGTTTTTCTTCTCAGGTTGTTTTTACCTTCTGAATCCAATTCTTTTTATGCAACAAGAGAAATGTACGGTTCTACACACATATATTGTATCTAGGATATACTATAACATATTTAACATATATAAGTCTTCCTGCCATCTAGGAGAGGGAGTGGAGGGAGGGAAAGGAAAAGTCAGAACAGAAGTGAATGCAAGGGATAATGTTGTAAAAAAAAAATTACCCAGGCATATGTTCTATCAATAAAAAATTATAATAAAAAACATTTAGATGCGATACCACTTTGTGCATATATGTTTAATATTGATATTGCTTCATTATATATATATATGTATATATATATATATATAATATATATATATATATATATATATATATATCCCTTTAACAAGATATAGTCCCCTTCCTTATTTCTTCTAATTAAATCAATTTTTGCTTTTGCTTAATCTGACATCAGGATGGCTAGCCCTGCTTTTTTTTTTTTTTTTTTTTTTTTTTTACTTCACCTGGAGCATAGTAGATTCTGCTCCAACATTTTACTTTTACTCCAAATGTGTTCAAGTGTCGCCCTGTTTCAAGTGTGTTTCCTGTAAACAACGTATTGTAGGATTCTGGCTTTTAATCCAGTCTGCTATCTGATTCCTCTTTATGGGGGAGTTTACCCCATTCACATTTATGGTTAAAATGACTAATTCTGTATTACTTGCCATCTTGTTAACCCCTGCTTATGCTTTTCTCCTTTCCTTCCTCCTTACTTCCCTCCCCAGTATTACACTTGTGAGCACCACTTGCTTCTCACAGCCTTCCCATTTTAGGATCCCTCTACTCACCTTAGAGTTCCTCTCCTATTATTACCCCCTTTCCTCACAATTTCTGTACTCCCTTCCATTTAGCTTACTCCTTCCTTTTTCACTTTTCCCCTCTTACTTTTTAATGAGGTGGGAGAAGTTTCTCTGTAAATCAAATGTCTAATATTTTTTTCTTTAAACTTATTGTGATAAGAGTAAGATACCCACTATGTTCATCTTCCTCCCTTCTTTTTCTCAGATACAATAGCTTTTCTTTGTCTCTTTGTGAGATGTAGTTCCTCCACTTTACCCTTTTTCTGTAACAATTTCCTTTCCACCTCTAGTTTCTAGAAATTATACACACATACACACACACACACACACATACACACACATATGTGTGTGTGTTTTCTTTATGTATCTTTATAACAGAAATATAGTTCCCAAGATTTCTTTTTATCTTTTTATGTTTCTCTTGAGTCCTATATTTGAAGATTAAACTTTTTGTTTAGTTCTAGTTTTTTCATCAGAATAGATGAAATTCACTTATTTCATTGAATGTCCATATTCTTCCCTGGGAAAAAAAATGCATTTTGGCTGAATAAGTTATTCTTGGCTGCATACCAAGTTCCTTAGCCTTTCGGAATATCAGATTCCAGGCCCTTCGATCCTTTAATGTAGATGCTAGATCCTGAGTAAACCTTATTGTGTCACCTCTATATCTGAACGTTTTTTTTTCCCCCCCTGGCAGCTTGTAGTATTTTTTTCTTGGTCTGGTCATGCTGGAATTTAGCCACAATATTTCTTGGAGTTTTGATTTTAGGGTCCCTTTCAGTAGGTGATCAATGAATTCTCTCAATGTCTATTTTCCACTCTGTTTCAGATGTATACTTACAGGTGGGCAGTTCTCTTTGATAATTTCATCATAAATAGTATCCAGGCTCTTTTTTTCATCATATTTTTCTCAAATTATCTCTCCTAGATCTATTTTCCAGGTCTGTTGTTTTCTCAAGAAGGTATTTGACATTTTTTCTATTGTTTTTTTTTTTTTTTTTTTTTTTTTTTTGGTTTTGCTTGACTGATCCTTGGTGTTTCCTCAAGTCAATCAATTCCAGTTGTTCAATTCTGATTTTTAATGAATTATTTTCTTCATTCACTTTTTTATTTCTTTTTCTAATTGTCCAATTGACTTTTTAAGTGAGTTTTTTTAATGCAATTTTTCCCCCATTTCACCAATTTAATTTTTTAGATAGCTATTTTCTTTTTCCAATTCACTGATTCTGTTTACCTTGGAATCACTACCTTTTCTGATTCACTAATTCTGTTTTTTGAGAATTTGATTTCTTTATCCATTCTGTCGTTAAATGAGTGGGATGACTTATCCAGACCCTCTTGCCAAGCTTCTCTTTCCTTTTCCTATTTTTCTTCTAGCTCTCTCATGAGAGCCTTTTAAATTTCTTCTATGAGAGTCTTGTGTGTTGAAGACCAGATCATATCCCCATTTGGGAATTCATCTGGAGACAGTCTGTTTTCAGTCTCCTCAGTTTTTAAAGTCTGTTCTTTATCCATATAGAAGCTATCAATAGTTAGAGTCTGTTTTAATTTTTTGCTCATTTTCTGTGCTTTTCTTTTGACATTTCCTCTTTTTTTATTTTTACTTTTAAGGTGGCGCTCTGTTCTTGGGGTAAAGATGGTACTATCCCAAGCTTCCAGTACAGCTCTAAGACTTGGCTTTGAGTTCAGAGGCCCCTAGTGTTTGCAGGGGGTTAGCTTTTCCTGTTCTCTTCAGGAAACAATCTAGTTTCCCCAAATTTTCCTTCTGAGTTGGGACTGGAAACTACTCCCTTCTGATTTGCTCTTCTCTTGAGCCAGGACTGAGAGTCTTAGTTGTTAATTTGCTGTGATTAATTCTCTCTCAATGGCTTCCTGAGAGACTGTCTTTGTTGGGCTGAACACCCTTTTCCTACAGTGTGAACAACCTTTCTTGAAGTTTTTTTTTCTTAGTGTATCTTGAGCTGGAGAGTGTTTTTATTCCATCATATTCTTTTCAGAGGCTTGGTTACATGTGGTTTTTGAGAGAAATTGGGAGAGCTGGAGCAGCTTCCTAGCTTTACCATCTTGGCTCAACCCTTGGAAACTTAAGAAAAAAAAAAACTATGTTTAACCTCTTAAGGTTGGAGATGGGCCAAAGCCAATATTTGATTAGTTCTGCATCAATGTTGGGGTAAAATAAAGCACTCCAAATCATTGAACAATTAACAAAAGGATGTTTCAGGATTCATCAACAACTCTACCCCACCCCTTTCTTTCCACAAAGAAACATATTTGGTCAGCAGAGTAGAGCATGGTCTTCAGAAATTTACCAAATTACATAGATTTCATCTTATATGGGTGGAATTTTTTAAAACCTCAGGTGATTGAGACATTTCAGGGAAGTTGAGACCAATCTCCAAGTCCAAGGATAACATTATTGCCTTTTAGGAAAAATTAATTCCTATTGTGGGGCAAGAGGCAAATTCAGTTCTAAGTATAGTTACTAGCTACCAGAAGGCTTTGATTTAAGTCAGTAGATGTTGCTGTTGTTATTGTTTGACCTTTGTTCTTAAAGAACACTGTGACATTAGGGAAGTGATTCTGTGACATGCGAGTGCATTTAGATTTAAGTGAGAGAGGGCTGTCTGAGGTCACCTGTCTCACTTTCTCCTCCAGAATTATATGGGTCCTGTGTTAGAATATAGAACAGGACCAACGCAGAGGGCATTAGAAAATGAGAAGAAGCTATGGTAAGAAATTATAAAGAGAAGCACAACCAAAATGGCACAGTAAAGACAGGGAGTTGGCCCAACTCTTCTCCAGTACCATCTGAATATCTTTTAATAATTACTCTAAACAAATTTTAGCATGGCTGGATCCACAAAAAGATGGATTCAAACAATTTTCCAGATAAAGACAACTTATAAGGTCAGCAAAAAAAAAGTCAGTTGCACCAAGGTTAGAGAGCAGCACAGTCCAAGCACAGGCCATGCCAGGGTAGCTCAGACCTCAGCAAATAAAGGGAAGGCATTGGGGCCTCTGAATCAGTGGCAGTATTGTTGTTTCCATACTGTCTACCCACAGATACCAAATGACTTGGAAGGTTGGCAAGAAAGGTTTGTCTTATTAGGTGAGATGGCCTTGGGAAACCATCAAACCATTAGCCAACCTCGAGAGTCCCAGAACCATCAAAGATAATAGCAGCAGCAACTATGGCTTCTTGAGGTCTTAGCCAAGAGATAGTAATGAGCCCAAATAGCTGGTTAGAAGAAAGCCTTTTTAATAGAGGTCAGGTATGATTCTGTTGCTTTGTTTACTCTCAGATCTGGGTTATAGTCTTGATTCCCATTCCAAGGATTAAGTGGAACATTAATACATAAAAACTCATAGCCAGAGTATATGAAACCCTTCTCAAAGTTCCAGAGCAGAAAAGAGTGTTTCTGGTCATCCATGGGCCAGAGGATAAATAGTAAAAACACTTCTCCTCAGATCATACCACCTTGGAAGATGAGTATGTAAGTTATTAAAAAACCCTAAAAGGATCACTGAAAACACTACACAAAATCCTTGAAGTTGAGGACAATGCACTTTCTATTCTGGAAACAAAGCCTTAATCTAACAAAGTGTTAATAAGGTGGGGAAAATGTGCAAACAACAGAAAAAATTATTCTGACCATAGAATGTTACTATGAGTCAACACTTCTATATCCTCCAATAAAAATAAGAATTGTTCTCAGGCCATAAAAGAACTTAAAATGGATTTTGAAAATCAATTATAAGGGAAAGAAGAAAAATTGGGAAGAAAAATGGGAGTAAGGCAAAAAGAAGTATAAAAAGCCAAGAGAAAAAGAATGCTTTAAAAAGCAAAATTGGCCAAATGAAAAGGAGGTGCAAAAGATTGCTGAGGTAAATGAGTCCTTAAAAATTAGATTTGAAAATGGAAGCTAGTAACTTTATCAAAATTTGAGAAACAAATAAACAAAAACAAAGAATGAAAAAATAGAAAATAATGTGAAATGTCTCATTGGAAAAATAATTAATTTAAAAACAATTTGTGGAACTATCTCATACCTATTAGATTGAATAATTGGTCAAAAAAGAAAAAAAATGACAAATTTTGGAGGGGATATGGGAAAATGAGACACTAATGCATTATTGGTAGAATTATGAACTGAATCAACTATTTTGTAGAGCAATTTAAAATTATGCCCAAAAGGCTATAAAATCATGCATACCCTTTCTACTAACAATTCTACTGCTAGGCATGTATTCCAGAAGATTTTTTTTAAAGGAAAAAGATCTATATGTCACAAAGTATTTATAGCAGTTCTTTTCTCAGGGCAAAGATTTGAAAATTGAGAGGATGCCTGTCAATGGGGCAATGGCTGTATAAGCTGTGGTATGTGATTATTATGGAATACTGTTTTTGTTTTTCTATAAGAAATGATGAACAGGATGCATTCAGAAAAAACCTTGAAAGTTCTCCACAATCGCATGCAAAGTGAAATGTATTGTATATAAAGTAATACCAATGTTATTGCTATTATGCCTTTGTTATTCTCAGCAATACAAAGATCCAAGACTATTCTCTGAAGGATTTATGATGAAAAATGCTATCCATATCCAGAAGAAGAACTGATTGTGCCTGAATACATATTAAAGCAGGCTTTTTTAAAACTTTATTTTTCTTGAGGTTTCTTTTAGGGGATAAGGGAAAATCTATATTTTCTTTACTAACATGAATTTTATGGAATATTTGAATAATTTCACATGTACTTTCCTAATTGGTGTGATGAGGAGCAAGACAGGGAGAGAAGTTAGAACTCAAAATTTTAAAAACAAATGTTAAAAATTGTTTTACTTTTAACTGGGGAAAATAAAATATTAAATAAATGGGGGAGAAAGAGACTATAGGAAGGAAAAAAAGAAGCCAGGAGAGTAAGCCAAAGACAGGAGAAAACAGAAAAATATGGGGATAGAAGAAACAGAAGCCTTTTTTTTTTTGAGATTTTCAGATGCTTTGCAGGTTTATGATTTACTAGAGAAAGCCAGTTGAACTCTATTTCTGTTTGATGAACCATATGCCATCTAGATGCAAAGGTAATGAAGTTGTTTTTCTTTTGTTGTTTAGAAAGTGTGTTATTTTAAGAATTGTGTTTTAGTGACTGATTTTGTATAAATGGAGCATATATTAACAGAGACAGAAACTACACTGACAAGTAGTAGGAACATTTTTCCATCCTCATCCCCATCTTGCCTTGGAAATCAGGATTAACTCTAGTACCATAAGAAAGAGCAGTAAACTACAAATCATATTGCCCTTCTGTGAGAATGTCAGACATACCAGCATAAGTGAAGCTTGAGTGAGTGAGGCATCAGTTACTTCCAAGCTGCATATATTCTTTGCATATACTTGTAAAACACTTCTTCAATAAAAAATTGCTGGTGTACTAGATAGAGTATTGTTTTTGCAAGTAGGAATTTCTTGTTTGAAAGGAAAATGACTCAAGTTCAAATCATTCTTCAGATACTTGTTCCTGTGAAAATCATGTAA
Organism: Antechinus flavipes; assembly: GCF_016432865.1. Lineage (NCBI taxonomy): Eukaryota > Metazoa > Chordata > Mammalia > Dasyuromorphia > Dasyuridae > Antechinus > Antechinus flavipes. The sequence continues at coordinate 302,722,746 of NC_067400.1, read as the reverse complement.
TTTCTCTCCACTTCAATTTTCACATTTATAAAATGAGGGGGTTTAAATTAATGGCCTCTAAAGTATCTCCTAGCTTCAAATTTCTGATTTTAGGGTCTCAATGTTAAATGAAGTCTCAAATAAAAAAAAAAAAACAAGAAAGGAAAAGTATGAACTTGTGATTGAAGCCAGAAAATTACCATGCTCTCTGGACCCAAGAAATACTTAAAATGGTACAAACATTTGATTTAAAATAAACAAACCAAGGAACAAAAAATGACTTTGGGAATGAGTGAATAGTTTCCTGTTTTCAGAATCAAACAATAACACTCAAAAGAATGGAGTTGTAATGGAAAAGGAGATATTGAGCCTATTTACCATAGGTTCCTGATGTGAGTGCAGAATAAAAATGACTTTTTTTTAGCGATCCATTTTTAATACAATGATGTTATCATAATTAAGCAGATGATAAAGGAAAATAAATCTACTAAAAATATGCATTTCTTGGATTTTGTTTTGTTAGCCCAATGGATTTCCTTAAGATAGGATGTTGGATGGATAAAGGTGTTGGTAAAATACTACATCAATTAATTAATAAATCAACTCACATAGGAAGGGCAACAACTAGCAAGACCCTAGGTGTAATTCTTCTGAGAATGTCCTTAACAAGGAAATTTTTTACCTATCAAATTTTTGCTTTACATATTTTTTTGTTAAAATATTTTCTAGAATGTCTTTAAATTAGTTCTAGGCATGAGAGACTTCTCCATAAGGTGAAGGATGGTTGTCCTAGTATAAGGCCAATATTTATCCTCATGGTACCTGGCCTAAAAATGCAATAGGTCTTTAATTGGATCTCTCATTAAGACACAAGATGTCTAGAGAAGGGAGTGAGCCAGCCAGCCATGAATGAATTCCTCTGCCCAGGGTTCCTCAGTCCTAACGTGATGGATTGCATCCTCTTATCTGCAGCAGTTAATGAGGGAAGAGTGATCACATTTTTTTTTTTAATTTCTTTCTCTGGAGCAACAGCATAAAGTTATTCAACTTTCCAAGTCAAATGAAAGGTAGAGTGGCCTCTCAGCCATGAATGCCAGACTACATTTAAAAGGTGAACAGCTTGTTTTCTGACTGAACAGCTGGAAGGGATATGGCATGAAAAAATTGATCTACAGAACCTGAAATTAATACAAAAGAATTCAGCACCTTCCCCTTTTGCCTGTTGAAAGGTATGTGGGTGACTGAGTACCCTTCTCCAATTATAGATCTGGATATTCTAAAAAGCAATTGTCTATTTGTCAGTGACCCAGAAGGAGAAAGAAGAGAAAATTTTGTCATCTTGGGATGATAGAATCATAATATCAGAAATTTAGAACTTGAAGAGATCTTCGAAGTCACCAAGTCCATTTCTCCTACCCCATTTGCCATATTTTCATCAATGGATCAAGTGTCTCAAGTTCCCATATTGTAAAGGGAGACAATAAAATTTATATGTTAGACTATAATATTTAAATAGTACTTTAAGATTTGCCAATCATTCTACATTTGATCTTCACAAAAACTTTAGGAAGGAAATGCTATTATTATGCTCACTTCATAGATGAGGAAACATGTCTAGAGAAACTAAATAGATTGCTTAGGGTCACATAGCTCATAAGTACATAAACACACAAATAAATAAAGTCCATAAATCAGAGAAACTGCAATATGGAATAACAACTTAAAATTCCTAGAAACTTAGCTCATTTTCTGAAGCTGGACTTAGTACTGCCTATTTTGCATAGGTCATTGCTACTGGACTCTGTAGCACCTATCATCCACATGCTTAAAAATAAGAAAACAGAGCAGGGAACTTTATCAGGATCTGCTCTCTAGGGTGCTAACCCAGTTTTCATCTGCCTGTGTTAGACAACACAGGTTCTCTTGGCTAGGTAGTCCTCATTTAATACCTCAGCCCTAAAATTGTAGTTAGCTAATAATAGCTCATTTTTATATAGCAATTACTTTATGTTTTACAATTATTTCATCTGATTTCACAACCCTGCAAGGTAGAGGCTGTTATCACCTCTGTTTTATAAAAAGGGGCAAACAGAAAATAGGTTTTCCAGGGTCTTACAGATAATACATGTCTGAGGTCAGATTTGAACTCAGGTCTTGCTGATCCCCAACTGCTATTCCACCTATGTGCCTCTATGTTAGATTGCTTGTTTTTTAGATTGTTGCCTTTTATAACAAACTGTTTTGATCATTTCATATTTCCAACTCTAGCATATAATGGCATACAATGAAAAAATAGACCAAATGTAAGTAGAATCAATCACTACACTCTATACAAATATTTCTTAAATGGATGCATCCCACTCTTTTAAACCTTTGCAGAGATATTGCCCCAGCACACACTGAACTTACAATAGAGAACTTGGAGGGAGAAAGTTCCCTATGTCTTGAAGATTAGTACCTGATCTGCAAACACAGAGAACCCCCAAAGTCTTAATCAAGTTCAAAGTGATTAAAACTGTCCTGAAATTTTTGAAACATCTCATAGAGTCATCTCAGACATGGAAAACAGTCTCTATATGTTAGAGGAAGGTTGTGAATCAAAGTTTTCTAGACTAAGTGCATAAACTCAGCTAACTGCAAATAGTTTGCTGTCTAGAAGACTGCTGATTCTCACCCTATAAAAAGAACATACTTTCAATCAATGTATGGGACAAGGAGCCTGGAGAGGAGTCAAGCTATATGCAATCATAGAATCCTAGCATACAAAAGTTAAAGGGATCTTAAAGTCACTATGGCACTAAACTAACATTCAGGAGAAACTGGGATTTGCATTTTACCCCTGGCACTAATAGCTATGTGATAATGACTGAGCTTCAATTTCCTCATGTTTAGTTGCATTAACAATATCTGTAGTACTTTCTTGCTAAGGGCATCAACTGCCATCATAATTTGTTAAAAGTGCTTTGCAAGTCTTAAAGTGTTATATAAAATGTCAGCTTTTGGTGTTTGGTTCAATTATCTGTCCAGTGAATGAATCCTCACTACTAAATCTCTAACAAGTGACTATCCAATAAGTGTTGAAGTACCTCCTGGAAAAGGGAATTCATGACTTTGTCATGCAGGCATTGCGTTTTCAGACAGCTTTTGACTACTCAGAAAGTCTTAAGAAGATGTAAGTGAGTGGTAAAGTAAAATGACTTCTAATTGATCTGTCTTATATCTCTCTCTACTCTAGTCCAATTTACAATCAACTGCTAGTTATTTTCTAAATCCTTTAGATGATTTCAGTTCTCCTTTCTCTTCCCCCTACATATAGTCAATAAGCTCCAGTGGATCCCTGTTAACCTTCAGGATTCAATATAAAATGTTCTATTTGTCATTTAAAATACCCCATAATTTGACTGGCCAGTTTTGACTAGCTGCTTCCTATTTTTCTAGTCTTCTTACACAATCCCTACCTCCAACCCTCAGGTCACACACTGATCTGATTATACTGACCTACTTATTTTTCCTAATGCAGACACTACATTTCCCATCTCCATACTTTTGCATTAGCTTTTCCAAAAGCTTAGAAGGCTCTCTCCATCCTCACCTCTGCTTCTTATCATTTTTTTGGTTTCCGGATTCAATTTAAATTCCACATTCTGTGTTTCCTGTCCCATAAATATCCACTCCCCCATGTTGCTGATGTTTTCTCCTTTGAAATTACTTTCTATCTACTCTGCATGTATCTTCCACAAAGCTAGTTATTTTCATGTTGTCTGCATGATTGAAATTGTGTTCATATAGTCAGCATATTCTGTTTAAAAGCATGTGAGTCTGGGTTTACTCTTAGATAGGGATGATAGTCAACCTTTTAGATACATATTAGATTCAGGACAATCTAGAAAGAAAATTTTTATTGCTTTCATTTTTTAAATCACCTACATACAGTAAAATGGAAGAAGTTTTGGGAGATCATTTGGAGGGTTTTATTTAGCACATCCTCAGAACTGTTAAGTGTTAGCACTTGTGTTGATAAATTAGAAAAATCCAACTTGAGTTTGTAATCATCCCCAAAAGGATAAGTATTTTGGGTTTGACTTTTTTTTTGAATGACATGGCATTGATGTCATTCATCAGCCAATCATCTTCTAATATTGATAAAGGCTATTAGGACCCATGCACCCATGATTTAATAAGTCCTGCCCATGGATGGATGAATCTTGTCACCCATTTAAAAAAAATACCCTTTTGGTTTTGTCTTCAGGAAAGTTGAACTTCAGATAACTAAATGTTGGTCTGATCTATTGATTGATTAAACTTTTTGTCAGGTATGGTGCTTGTGACTTTGAACCTGAAATTGTTCCACTGGTTCTTTGAAGCTGCTCTGAAATTTTCAGAGGATGATTTATGATACTTACCAAGGAAATCATTTGTCCCATCAAAGACCATATTAGAGTCAATTTGGCATCCTTGCAATTTTGAATCTAACACACATGATAAAAAATTTCTTTTTCAATATTCCAGTATTTCAATAGACATTCAATTTCGTTGATATGGATGGCTATTTCTTCCAGTGGTGCATCAGAATCCATACTCAATTTTATTCTATATTAATATACCATGTGTCCTATGAATCTTTCAAAGATAATACATGCAACATAATGACAATATTCTTCTAGGTTTTAAATATTTAAAAAATTATAGGAGTAATTTTCAAACTGGTATTCTATCATCTTTAATTGTTAATATACTCCTAGATAATAATAACAATAACAATAACAATAATACTTGGCATTTTAAATGCCTACAATATGCCAGGTTCTATGCTAAGAGGTTTATTGTATATTATCTCATTTTGTCAACACAGTAATCCTGGGAATTAAGTGCTATTATTGCACAAAGTCTCATAACTAGCAGGATGTTATTTGAACTCATTTCTTCCCAACTCCAAGCCTACTGACCAATTCATTATCTAGTTGCCTTATATCTTTTTACATTAACAATTCAATTGAACAAAAATGCATCAAGTTCTTTCTTGTACAAGAACACTTTGCTAAGTGTGTGTGTGTGTGGGGGGGGTGGGGAGTATGTGTTGGGACTTGACTTGTTATAAAACTGATGTAAATAACTACTACAGAATATTTGGTCAAAAAAAATCAACAACTCACTGTTAAGTAATAGTTCTAGAGAATTGCCTGGAGTCACTGACATATGCCCATAGCCATGTAGCTAATATTGCCAGAGATAAGACTTGAATATTTGAATCCAGACAGTCCTGGATTCCACTCTCTCTATTAGAAGATGGTGGTATAAAGACAAATGGGAAACACTTACTGACTCTAATAAACTTATATACTATGTGTGAAAATGGATTATAATAGGTAGACAGGATGACAAAAATAAATTAATTTCAGTAGAGGGAGAAAACTAACACCTGGGAGAATCAGGGAGGAAAGACTTTGGTGAAACATGGGGTATTGCTTGAAGAAAGCCAAGAAGATAAATAATAGCTAAAACAATAATTATTATTGATATACTCTAGCATTTGTATTTTGATTTAAGATTTGAATTTTTTTTAATAAATGTTTATCCTTAATAGTTAGAGGGAAGGAGGGAGTACATCCTAGGCATAAGATACAGTCCATATAAAAGCCTTAGTTATGCCTTCTAATCTTTGATGATACTTTTTATATATTCATTATTAGTCATTATTAGACTGTCTATTTGTGCTAGATTGTGCTAGATTTGTTCTAGATTATGCCCACCATATAGTCTTTTATTATTCTCTGGGTAATCTGTGATTATGCTTCTTTGGAGAATGATTATCTATAGTTAAACAACATCAAACATCAAATGTTAAAACAAAACAAAGCAAAACAAAAACCCCGTGAATTATTGTTGTCTGGAAGGATATGAAAATTATTGAAAGTGTTGCACAATTTTCCATAAGACAGATAACCCCCTCTCTTCTTCCTCTTCAGTTCTGGACACTTGCTCAGCCATTTGAAGTACCTGTCCAACATGCATAGTGATGAATTAGTCATGTACCCAATCATAGATTTTCATGTGAACAATAAGCCTTCTCTGTGCTTTTCTGAGCTCTTCACCACTGCTTCTGAGTGGTTGTGTACCACTCAGTGTGCACCACTCAAAGAACATCTAAAGAGCCTCATCTAAGAAGAATCCTGATTCTATTTTATAACCATTTTAAAGAAAGCACGCATATTAGCAATGCCATCCTCACACATAAGGCTCCAGTTCTGACTCTCTGAATTTTCCTACTGTACTATAGCAGGCTTTTAATCCTGAAAATTCATACTTCTCCTGGCCTTCTAACATATACTTTTTTCTATTACTACAGCCTTTCCTCTGAAGAGCTAGTTCCTCCCAGAACCTTAAAAAGCAAAAGACAAACCAGCTATGTTTTCATTTTTCTCCAAGCTCCTGAGAGTCTGGACTGTATCTACCATGTTCCCATTACCAAATGGCTTCTCAGTTTTCTTTTATATGGTGTCTTTCCCAATTAGAATGCATACTCCTTGAGGTCAAGAACTGTTTTTCTTTCTGCTTATATTTGTATTTATAGTGATCAATGCTTATTTAATGATGATTGATTTTTCTTGATTATTAAAAATCTGTACTGGAGATGCTTCATCTTAGTGGTTAAAAAGAGCAAGAGATCATTAAAAGAACAAGATCATGCAATAGTTAAATTATTATACAAGAGCAGGAATATCTGAGTGCAAATTCTACTTCAGACACATTATTTGTATAATATTATTTGTATAATATTAGTCAAGTCATTTAACATCTCTAGGTCTCCCTTCTGTCATTGGAAAAATGGGGTTGTAATCACAAGGAAATTGTGGCAAGTAGAGACTAGTTTTAATTTAAAGTGGAGAAAAGAAAGAACACTGGGAAATGAATATAAACTGCTTGCATTTTTGTTTTTCTTTCTGGGTTATTTATACCTTCTGAATTCAATTCTCCCTATGCAACAAGAAAACTGTTCTGTTCTGCACACATATATTGTATCTAGGATATACTGTAACCTATTCAACATGTAAAGGACTGCTTGCCATCTGGGGGAAGGGGTGGAGGGAGGGAGGGGAAAAATCAAAACAGAAGTGAATGCAAGGGATAATGATGTAAAAAATTACCCTGGCATGGGTTCTATCAATAAAAGGTTATTTAAAAAAACAATTTAAAGTGGAGAGTTTAATAATAAGGCTAGGTGACCAAAGGGACTATTGTCCAAATCATCTGATCCCAAGTTATTGGAGTGCAGCATTTATATAGTAAAACAAGCAGGTGATACAGAAGCAAAAAAAAAAAAAAAAAAGAATGCAGTTAGGTCAACAGGCAGTAAAAATGTATTTCTCACAGCTTAAAGCAATAAACAGATGCACACAATAATGAGAATGAGCTTGGGACACAACAGCCCAAAGCAATAACAGGATACATACAATAATGAGAATAGGCTTAGGATGTATACAATAATGGGTGATAGGCTTTGGGAACTTTTCTATTTTATAAAACACTTTGCAGATGTGATGAACTAAACCAGCAGCCAAATCAAAAACTTGGAAAGAGTGCTTTTATATTTATCATTTTGATTTATGGTATGAGGCTAACTTCAGGTTCTCATGAGAAACCAAGAGGGTGCTTTTTGGTGCAAAACTTTTATGGCAAGAGAAAGTGTCCAAGCTTCCTCTCCAAGCAGCAGTGGCTGCACTGGATCAGTGCTTACTGACTCCAGGTGCTGGCTGGGTGTGGCCAGGTCTCATGAAATTCTGGTGTTTCAGGGTTTTCTATTTACCTTTTCTGTTTGTGTTGGATGTTTTATAACTTCTCTGCTGATCTACTGGCTTACAACCAGAACAGAGGGGCCAACATTGCTGTAGATTCCTCCCTGTAGATTCTCAGTGCCTGGAGTCAACACCACCTGGGGTCTGCTCTGCCTGCACTTGACATCCATGCTCAGCTTGCTTGTCCTTGGCCAGCCTCCCTCTGTGTCCAATTGAAACAGACCATTTCTGGAGATCTTTGAAATTATCTTTTGCTGGTAATTTGTTGCACTCCCAATATTTGTGAGTTCTGCCAGTTTAGAACTAATTTGGAGGCTGGATTTCATAATTAGTGTGAGGGTCATAGGAGAAGATCAGAAAGAAAAGTGTGTCCTGGCCACCATCTTTGCTCCACTGCCTTTTTCTGTGTTTTTCAAACAGTAGAATTGATTACTCTATCTTATGTACCTAACCTATTCCCTTTGTCCACTATTCTCTTTCTTAACCAGTACCAAATAGTTTTGATGGTTGTCACCTTAAAATGTAGATTTAGGGCTGATATGGCTCTGTCATCTTTTTTTTTGTTTTTTTTTTGCATTTTGTTTTTTATCTTTGTAAAGTTAACAGTCCCTGCTTTACCTCTGACTTTAGTGGGAAGGCTTCTAGCTTATCCCTATAACATGTAATTGTTGCTGATCATTTTAGATGGATATTGCTTATCATTTTAAGGAAAACTCCATTAATTCCTATGCTCTCTAGTGATGTAATAAGAATAAGTGCTATATTTTATCAAAAAGTTCTTTCTGAATTTGTTGAGGTAATAATGTTTTCTGGGTTTTTTATTTTTTTTATTGATTTGATCAATTACATTGATAGTTTTTGTAATATTGAACTAGCCTTGCATTTCTGGTATAAATCTTACCTCATCATAATGTATTGTATACTAGTGATAAATTGATGTAATCTCCTTGTTAATATTTTATTTAAAAAATCTTCCATCCATATTCATTAAGGAGATTGGTCTATAATTTTTCTCTCTGTATTGATTCTTCCTGGTTTTGTTATCAGCACCAATTTTGTGTCATAAAAAGAATTTGGAGGGACTATAAATTTCTTTGCTTATGTTTTCAAATAATTTGTATAGGATTGGAATTAATTTTCTTTAAATATTTGGTAGAATTCATTTGTAAATTCAACTAGTACTGCAGATTTTTTCTTAGGGTTCGTTTTTTTTTTTTTTGATGATTTGTTAAATTTCTTTTGTAAAAATGGGATTAGTTAAGTATTTTATTTCTTTTTCTACTAATCTGGCTGATTTATATTTTTCTGTATATTCATTCATTTCACTTAGATTGTCAGATTTACTGGCATACAATTGAATAAAGTACTTGATATTATTGTAAAAAATTTTCTGTTTCACATATGTGGATATTTTTGTAAAATATTAACATGTTTTGCATAAAAAGCTTTGGAGAAGAAAAATGTCAGAATGTTGCTCAACATTATCAAATTTTTTTTAAAAACTACATAAATAATAAGGAAAGCCATCACTACAAAGCTTTTCATCTGGGGCAAAAATAGGTTTACTAGTGGCATCTGAGTGGTACAATAGATAAAGCACTGGCATTAAAGTCAAGAGAAGTTAGGTTCAAAGCCAGCATTAGATACTTATCAGCTGTGCAGCTGTGTGATCCTGGACAAGTCACTTAACCCCAATTGCTGAAATAAATACATATATATATATATGTGTGTGTGTGTGTGTGTGTATTTATATATAAAATTGCTGGTTGGAGAGAAAACAAGAAGTATAAAAGGCAGCACTATTACTATTATAGATTTAGGGGGAGAGAAGGTCATGATACCCACAAGGAATGCGAGTGATAATAGGGAGAAGAACTAGAGAATTTATTGTAGTGGGTGATTCTGGAGGTTTCAATTGTGGTTTTCAGTGGCTTAAACCATGGCAAAGTGATAGTGGTCATCTTGGCAAGGAATTTGGGTAATAGACCCACTGATTCCAGATGTTGACTACTTGAGCAAAGTCCTATTTGCCCTATGATATTTGTGAGCCAAACAATAAGCAGAGAGGGATCTTAAATTGTTTAATCAATTGGCTGAGTGTAAAAATGGTGTTTGCTTAGGAGCAGAAAGAAACACCTTTTGTGAAAGTCTATTAGTTCCCTTCTCATATTTCCATGAAAATACCCTTGAAATGTTATTCTTTTAAATAATTTTAAAGGTGAGAAAAATAAATATGAATTAGTAATTATCAATGTCTTTTTAATTACCTTTTTTGGATAATTAGTGGTTCTTTTTCAATTTATCTGTTATCTTCGTCCATTTAGCTATTCCTTAGCACTCTTAAAAATATAAAACTTTCAGGACAGAGCTTCTCTCTATATATTTGATCTGGTTAAGTCATTTTTCTTCTTATTTTTACTCTCTTTGTTAGTCTTTCTTTCTTTCTTTCTTTCTTTCTTTCTTTCTTTCTTTCTTTCTTTTTTTTTTTTTTTTTTTTGCTGAGGCAATTGAGGTTAAGTAGTGACTTGTCCAGGGTCACATAGCTAGGACGTGTTAAGTGTCTGAGGCCAGATTTGAACTCAGGTCCTCCTGACTTCAGGGCTGGTACTCTACCCATTGTGGCCACCTAGCTGCCCCTCTGGTGCCATTTGAACATCTTCATTGGAAACTGAAATGTTAAAGTCCGTATGTGGATGTTTTATTCTTGTTGACATATAAAATACCAATAAAAATGCCGACAGATCTTTATTATATAAATATGTATATATACACATACATATGTAAAAATTTGTAATCTTTCTTTCAATTATGTTTCTAAATGTTAATTGTATGATATGGACTAATCGGGTCTCCTGGTAAGCTTTATTAATTTTTCCCATATTTCTCAATGGTTCATAAGGTGATAGGACTTATACTTTTCCTCCATCACATTTTGTCAGGTTTTTGAAAATGATTTTATATTCTAAAATGACATTTTGTTTTGATGACATTTCCATCCTATTTATCAAGGCAATCTAGCAGCAACAGTTTCTAGACGATTTTGATTTATACATTATGATAATTGCTTTATATGGGTTAATCTTCTATAGGACATTGTTAGGCTAGCCTGATAGACTTTATTTATTTCAGGGTTCTGGATTTGAGCTTCACATTGGGTGCCATTTGTTGTGACCAGCACAACACAAATGGGACACGGGATTGCTGATAATTCAACAGAGTCATTTATTAAGAGAAATCATGCTACTTATATATCTTAAACCATATATTATTATGAAAAGCATTGTTCTGTAAACAATGGTTTCTGTTTTTCTTTGATCTAATTCTCTAAAGTATGTTGTTATTTTCTGGAGAGTCAATCTTGTGTAAAGTTCACAATGCCTCAGTAAATGCGCTAGGACCTTATATTTTCTCTTGATTTCAAGATTAAATGAACTTGTGATTAATATTAGGAGGAAGGGAACATCCCTGTTATAAAAGTTTCTGGCTTCCTGGGAGTTCATTGTTGGACATTAGAATAATCCACTTTGCTATCTGTTCCCTTATCCATTATCTGTTTTTCAATATCAATTTGAAAAGTTCATCTTAGACCTATTATAATTACAGAAAATTTCTGTATTTTTTTTTCTCTTTTGAATGATCTTGAACTTTAGTTCAACAAGTTGATGATCCTTTGGTACATAATTGCTTCAGAGATAATTCTCACATTGGTAACTAAATATTTCCTTTTTGATAAGATCATTGAGTCCTGTCCTCCTCATGCCCAGCATGTTCTGAATTTCTATTAGAATTAAACAGTCATATTTAGATTTTTCATTTCATTAATCTTAACCAAATTTTTCAATGTGCTTTTGATTATCCTTTCCATGTATATTTATTGAAATTGCCAAGTCTTTAAATAAAGGGAGACTAAATTAGTGGAGTTTTATGGAGTTCTTAGAATAGAAATTCTTAACCTATGTTTCCTGGATAGTTTTCAGAAGGTCTTCAGATTTGACCAAGGACAACACAATATGTTTTTATTTTGTTAAACTCTAAGTAAAATTTTTAATTTTTTTTAGTTTTAGTTTGAAAATTTTATTGAGAAGATTTAATCAGATTATTGCCCAAGGTGTTTCTCTCTTTCTCTCATCTTCCACTTCTCCCCTTCCTTCTCACTTCTCTCTCTCTCTCTCTCTCCTCTCTCTCTCTCTCTCTCTCTCTCTCTCACACACACACACACACACACACACACACACACACTCATTCTCTCTTTCTCATTGTTTCTCTTCCTCTCTTCCTCTGTCTCAGTCTCTGTCTTTCTCTGTCTCTCTAACTCTGATTTTCTCTGTCTCTGTCTCTCTGTATTTTTTCTCTCTCTATTTCTCTCTCACACAAACACACATATCCAAAATAAAGATTAGGAACTTTGTCCAAGAATTTATTTTCCCTAATTTTATATAACAGATATTGACTCATAAACTGAAATAATCTATGTTGCCATCCTTATGCTCCTTATGAGACTTAAAAGGCACGATAAGTCCAGTAAAAGTGTCCCATAAAAAGATGCTTTCATAAATTGTGTACTTAATAATTAATGACCCATATTTGCATTTCTAGACAAAATTGTGAGCCATCCTCCATTTTGGGGCAACTTCTGTTTCTCTTCTGATTATTTTTAGAGTAAGAATGTCAATATCAATGTAATTTAGTTCCCTCTGTAGCATGTTAATTTGTTGATCACTGAATATGGATCCTATATTTAGAGTAGTAATGACTAAATTTATTTTTATTAGTAGGTTGAAAATGCATTGTTTTTTAGTACTTTCTGCAACATTTTCTGTCATTCTGTCACACTCACTGAAGAAATGAAAGGAAGCTACATAAGATAGAATATATATATTTTATTATATGCCAAAAGACTTATTCAATGGTCAGCCTACTGCAGATAACTATCTTGGTTTAGCTAGCTATATCCTCAGGTATCAAACTTTCTTTGTCATTGATAAGGTACTCAATTTTTTTTAGTATGTTAATTTTCATATGGTATAATCTATCACTCACTGCCATGGTCTTCAAGAATTCAGCATCACTTTTCTGCCATGATAAGGGATCAGAATAAGTCTGTTGGGGGCAGTTTCCTATTTAAGAGGAAAAGAAAGCTTCCAAAATGAAGACTTTATGCCTAGTGTTTTTTTTTTATTATTATTAGAACCTGTGCTCCTCTGAAGTAGTATTTAGAAACCCAGGTCATCTATAAGAATAATACCACCAGGTCAGTAATTTATACTACTAGTAACCTGAACTATGACAGCATATAATTATCTTTAAATTTCCATCTTCTTTTCAAACTCCTTATAACTCTTCATTTTAGTCATTGCTGACACTGCGGTTAGCAGCAATGACCTTAAGTAAGTAAGGTGATCTTCAGTTTTTACCTCAATGAATTCATGATTCATGATCAGAAAATTCAAATAGGGAACCTATAAATCTAGTGTAAGTTGAATCACCAAGCAAATGTACTCTCAGATGAATGATTGACTTAATAAACATGTAAGAAAATGCATGTCTATAATTAAAAAAGTATTTTTATGATAACTTTATATATAATCATTCTTGAAAAGAGTATTACACCAGATTATCATTGATAACTGTTTTAAGTGAAAGAGTCCTACTGCCATGTAGACTTCCCAACTTTCCCTCCTATCAGAGGGAGAGGAAAAATAAAAGAAGAGGACAAGCTTCTGATACATAGCACTGCTTTTGGGAGGGGAAAAGAAAAGGATAAAAGTCTTGGATTAAAAGCAAAAGATTTTTATCTAAGGACCAGGCAGAGTGAGAAGGACTAGAAGGCATTTCCATACTCTTGTGTACTACTTCTAGTTCAATCAGATCACATAGTTGTAAACATCCCCTGCTTTCTAAAAAGCAAGGCTAACTTCATCTCCTGAAAGAGACACAGTGATTCATTATACTAAAAACTTTAGCAATTGAAACAATCATTTTAGAACAAGAGAAATATAATTCCCATTAAATAAACAGAAATTTGGCCCTATGAATCTAATACACATGATTCCTTGAGGACCCCCAGCATCACTAGAGAATTACATTCTAAGTCACATGAAATATTTTGGGGAACATTCTTATACTAGTGTGAGTAACATGGAGGAGATGGATAGGTTTTTCTATCTTTTCATCCATATAACTAAAGGGTATCCATTGTTAACCATGACACCAGCCAGAAAAATCAGTTAAGTTAATAAACATTTATTAGGTGTTTATTATGGGACAGGTATTGTTCTAAGCACTGAAGACAAAAGACTTCAAGGACCTCACAATCCACTGGGGAGTTAGATACTTAATACATCACAATCACCAGTGTATATGAATAATCTCTTGTGGTGAGTAAGGAACCTGCCTCAGCGACCAAGTATGCTTCTGTTCACATCCTACTTCTGATACATTCTGGCTGTGTAACTTAGGGTAATTCATTTTAATTTTTCAGTCACTGAAAAAAAGATTTTTAGCAGTAGTAGGACAGGGGTGACTACCAAAGCAGTGTATAAAATTACAAAATAGATAAAGGGAAGTTTTGTTTATTTTGTGTGTTTCTGTGTGCCTGCTTTTCCTGCCTCAATAGTATTTTATTTTTCCAAATTAATGAAAAGATAGTTTTCAACATTCTTTTTTTGTAAGATTTTGTGTTTCAAATTTTTCTTCCTCCCTCTTTTACCTTTCTCCTCCTGAAGAGAGCAAGCAATGTGATAGTACGTTAAATATGTTATATTGTGCAAGAAAAGTCAGAACAAAAGGGGGGAGCGGGAAAGCACAAGTAGAAAAAAGCAAACAAAGAAGGCAAAAATAAAACCTTTGATACACATTTAATCTTCATAGTTTTCTCTCAGGAGATGGATGACATTTTCAATTCCAAGCCTATTGGAATTATCTTAAATAACCACTGGATTGCTGGGAAAAGTCAAGTCTATAACAATTGAATATTACATAATCTTCAATGTTCAGTGTTCTCTTGGTTCTGTTCATTTCACACAGCATCAGTTCATGTAAGTTTTTCTAGGCTTTTCTGAAATCAGCCTGCTTGTCATTTTTTATAGAACGGTAATAGTCCACTAAATTTATATACCATAACTTATTGTTATTCACCAATTGATCAGTTTCCACTCTATTTCTAATTCCTTGCTACTGCAAAAAAGAGCTTCTACAAACATTTTTGCACATCTGAGTCATTTTGTCTCTTTTATGATTTCTTTGGGTGTGCTCATTTCATTACTTTCTCATCTACCTAGGAACTCAGTGCTTTCAAGCTACTTTTTAAAAATCCAAAGCTGCCATATCATCATTCCACCCAAATTTGTCCATCCCACTAAGCAACTTGTGATATAACATTAACAGTCTTTCTTCCTTTAAAAATAAGATTTCCCTTCAGTTATTCACTTATATTTTTTCACACATTTTTTAAAATAAATATAAAATAAGAAAAAAAAAACAGAATAGAAAAAAGAAAGACAGAAAAGGAAACAAAACACAACACTGCCATGTGCCCAGCAGAACATCAGGAAGTATGTAAAACTTAATGTCCATTTTAAGAAAGTAAATATTATAATAGAAGAAATTATATTCACATGTCAGTCTCTGCTTCTTTATAGATTATTTTTTTGTTCTGTGCTGCATCCTTTTTAATTTATTTTTTCCCTCTTCTGTTCCTTTTACCTCCCCCAAGCAGGTTACTGTTAAGCATATTTAGCCTATTGTGAGAGGTCAAAGGGATGAAAAAGGAAAAAAAAAGAATAAAGTAAATTGTATACACACACACACACACACACATTCAAATCCATTCACTGATCCATAATACATAAACTATATATACTAATACCTAGACCTACACACATACATACACTCCTCTCACACACACATGCATTTATCTATATGTAAATATGCATTTAAACAATATCAGTATGGCTGACTCGATTGAATTTTTAAGTTTGAGTTTGTTTAAAATCAATGATTATTAGCCATACATTTTCCTAATAAATTCTAATACTAAATTACAGTGTTTGTATTTATTTCTTATTTCCCAACTCTGCTAACTCTTCTACTTTAATTCTGCTTCTTCACTTTCCTTCCTATTATTTAATCTTCCCTCAGGCATGGATCCCTCCGTTGTCTTCTCTCCTCACTCTTTCCCTTCACCCTTCACTCTTTATTCTATTACCATTAATCTATGCACTTTATTCCACTCTAATTAATCTGAACACTTATCTGTACCCCTACCTTATTTTGTGCTATCATTTACCCTCCTTTTTTCCCCTTTCCTATTAATCTAGACACCTTGTCCCACTACCATCATTCTACACATTCTTCTGTACCCATTTATCATTTATCTTTTGTCCACTTATTTACACACATTTCCACACTGCCATAAATCTACACATCTCTTTGTACCCACACAATCCTACACTTGTCCTATTCCTTCCCGCTTACCCTCCCTCCCTTATTTATAGATTTATAGATACTTCATGCATCTATATAAGTGCTGTACCCTTCATGGTTTACATGTACTATTGCCTAATTAATCCACTCTTATTATTTTTTTTATTTAATAATTACTTTATATTGACACTCATTTCTGTTCCGATTTTTTTCCCTCCCTCCCTCCACCCCCTCCCCTAAATGGCAAGCAGTCCTTTATATGTTGGATATGTTGCAGTATATCCTAGATACAATATATGTTTGCAGAACCGAACAGTTCTCTTGTTGCATAGGGAGAATTGGATTCAGAAGGTATAAATAACCCGGGAAGAAAAACAAAAATGCAGATAGTTCACATTCGTTTCCCAGTGTTCTTTCTTTGGGTGTAAGTGCTTTTGTCCGTCATTTATCAATTGAAACTCAGTTAGGTCTCTTTGTCAAAGAAATCCACTTCCATCAAAATATGTCCTCATACAATATCGTTGTCGAAGTGTATAATGATCTCCTGGTTCTGCTCATTTCACTTAACATCAGTTCATGTAAGTCTCGCCAGTCCTCTCTGTATTCATCCTGCTGGTCATTTCTTACAGAACAATAATATTCCATAACATTCATATACCACAATTTACCCAGCCATTCTCCAATTGATGGGCATCCATTCATTTTCCAGTTTCTAGCCACTACAAATAGGGCTGCTACAAACAATCCACTCTTATTATGAGAAGATTTTCAGAATTATGAGCCCTCCTCTCAATCTGAAAGGTGTAGTAGTAGTGTCTCAGAATTGTCTTAATTTGCAATTCTCTGAACAATAATGATTTAGAGCATTTTTTCATATAACTATAAATGGTTTTAATTTCTTCATTTGAAAATTGTCTATTCATCTCCTTTGACCATTTATTAATGGGAGACTTGCTTGAATTCTTATAAATTTGAGTAAATTATCTCTATATTTTTGAAATGAGGCCTTTATCAGAACCATTGAATGTAATTTTTTTCCTAGTTTATTTCTTCCCTTTTAATCTTTTATGCATTGGTTTTGGTTGTCCAAAAATTTTAAACTTAATATAATCACAAGTATGCATTTTGTATTCCCTAATGCATTCTAATTTTTCTTTTTCAGCCTTTTACCTTTACTCTGTAAATTTCACTCTGCTTTAAATATATTTTTTGTAAACAACTATTGTAGGATTATGGATTTTAATCCAGTCTGCTACCCACTTCCATTTATGGTAGAATTTATCTCATTCATATTTACAGTTAAAATTACTAACTCATTTCCTGCCATCTTATGTTTCCTAAGTTATAGTTTTCTCTTTATTTCTCCCTTTTCCCTCTTCTCCCTGTGTTTTGCTTATGACAACCACCTCCCTCTCCTTTTATGGTCCCTCCTCCATTTTATCTTTTCCCTTTCTACTTCTGTTTTCCCTTCTATTAACCCTCCCCTTTCCTATGTCCTCTTGTCTCCTACTTCCTATAGGCTGACACAAGTTTCTCCGTGAGCTAAATGTGTCTGATATTTTCTCTTTGAGCCGAATCTGATGAGAGTAAGGTTCACATAATGCAGAGTAAGGTTCACATAATGCCCATCCTCCTCTCTTCTTTCTCTCAATTGTAATGTATCTTTTTTTGCCTCTTCATGACATATAACATACTCCATTTTATTTCCTCATCCTCTTCTTCCAGTACAATTCCCTTTCCACTTCTAGATTCTTTTTTTTTTAATATCATCTCAATAAAATCAAATTATACCCACACCCTCTAAATATACCCATATCAGAGATACGTTCTCAGGAGATAAACATACCCATATCTTTGTCCAATATATGGTTGTAAATTTTTTAAAACTTTTGGTTTTCAAAACATATGCAGAGATAATTTTCAATATTCATCCTTGCAAAACCTTGTGTTACAATTTTTTTTTCCTAGACCTTCCTCTAACCTCCTCCTCTAGACAATCCAGGGCAAAGTGGAGATACTGCTGGATCAAGGGGTATATAGTTTGATAGCCCTTTGGGCATAGTTCCAAATTGTGTTAAGTATGCATCAATGACTACTAATTTTCAATTTTACCAGCAATTTTTGTCAAATAGTGAGTTCTTATTCCAGAAGCTGTGGTCTTTGGGTTTATCAAACACTAAATTATTGTTGTCATTGACTATTTTGTCCTGTGAACTAACTTACTCCACTGATAAACTACTTTATTTCTTGAGCTAGTATCAAACGTGCTTTATAATGTAGTTTTAGGTCTCTGGGCAGCTAGGCCACCTATATTTTCATTTTCTTAATTAATTCTCTTGAAATTTTTTATCTTTTGTTGTTCCAGATCCACTTTGTTATTGTTTTTTCTAGCTCTGTAAAATAATTTCTTGGGAGTTTGATTGGTATGGCACTAAGTAGATTAATTTAAGTAGTATTGTAATTTTTATTACATTAGCTCATGTTAATAATTAATAAACTGATATTTTCTCAGTAGATTAGAGCTGACTTTACTTGTGTGGAAATTGTTTTTAATTGTTTCCATATATTTCCCGATTTTGCCTTGTCAGATAAACTCCCAAATACCTTATATCACCTATAGTTATTTTAAATGAAATTTCTCTTTGTCTTGCTGCTGGACTTTGGTGGTAACATAAAAATGTTTATTATGCAGATTTATTTTGTATCCTGCAACTTTGCTTAAGTTGTAAATTGTTTCTAGTAATTTTTTAGTTTATTCTCTAGGATTCTCTAAGTATACCATCATATCATTTTATAATTAGGTTTCCTCATTATGTACTCTAATTCCTTTAATTTCTTTTTCTTCCCTTATTGCCAAAGCTAACATTTCTAATACAATATTGAATATTAATGGTGATAGTGAGTAATGTGATTTTACCCCTGATCTTATTGGGAATGATTCTAGTTTTTCCCCATTACATCTTATACTTGTGGATGGTTTTAAATAGATTCTATTGCTCATTCTAAGGATAACTCCATTTATTTCTATACTCTCTAGTGTTTTTAATAGGAATGTGTGTTGGATTTTTTTCAAAAGCCTTTTCTGCATCGGTTGGAACAATCATATGATTTTTATTAGTATGGTTATTGATATAGTCAATTATACTAATGGTTTTCCTAATAATAAACCAGCCCTACATTTCTGGTATAAATCCTACTTGCTGTAATTTTTTGCTAATATTTTATTTATTCCATATTCATTAGAGCAATTTATCTATAATTTTCTTTCTCTGTTTTGACTCTACCTGCTTTTGGTATCAGCACTATGTATATCATAAAAGGAATTTGGTAGGATTCCTTCTTTCCCTATTTTAAAAAATATTTTGCAGAGTATTGGAATTAATGTTTCTTTAAGTTTTGGTAAAATTTGCATGTAAATTCATCTGGAGCTGGAGATTTTTTCTTAGGGAGTTGATTGTTCAATTTCTTTTTCTAAAATGGGACTATTTAAGTAAGTTTTTTCCTTCTCTGTTATGGTGGGCAATCTATATTTTTGTAATTATTCATCCATTTCATTTAGACTATCATATTTATTGGCATGCAGTTGGGCAAAATAGCTCCTAATTATTGCCCTAATTTCCTTTTCTCTGTTGGAAAGTTTACCCTTTATATTTTTTGATACTAACAATGCTATTCTTCTTTCTTTTCTACTAATATTAACTAAAGTTTATCTATTTGGTTCGCTTTTTCATGAAACCAAATCTTAGTTTTGTTTATTAATTCAATACTATTTTTGCTTTCAATTTTACTAATATCTCTTTTTATTTTCAGAATTTCAAATTTCAAATTCAGAAATGCAAATTTCAAATTGTATTTAAATGGGGGTTTTAATTTGTCCTTTCCCCAGCTTTTTTTAGTTGCATACACAATTTATTGATCTTCTCTTTTTCTATTTCATGCAAGTAAGCATCTAGAGATATAAAACTTCCCCTAAGAAATGCTTTGGCTTCATCCCATAAATTTTGGTATATCATCTCATCATTGTCATTCTCTTGGATGAAATTGTCGATTGTGTCTATGATTTGTTGATTCACTCACTTATTATTCCTTAGCATCAGATTGTTAGTTTCCAATTAATTTTTTTTGTTTATTTTGTCCCAATCCTTTATTGCATGTAATTTTTATTGCATCATGATCTGAAAAGAGGTGTATTTATTGTTTCTACCTTTCTACATTTGATTTTGAATATGCCCTAATGCATAATCAATTTTTATGTAAGTTTCATTTACCACTGAGAAAAAAAGCATACACCTTTCTGTCTCCATTCAATTTTCTCCAAAAGTTTATCACAGCTAAGTTTTCTAGAATTTTATTTGCCTCCTTAACTTCTTTTTTATTTATTTTATGATTTGATTTCTCTAGTTCTAAAAGAACAAGTTTCATATCCCCCATTAGTATAGTTTATAGGTTTAGTGTTGATATTGCTTCATTATCTATGGTATCCTTTAGCAAGATGTATTTTCCTTCCTTATCTCTTTTAATCAAATCTATTTTACTTTTGCTTGATCTGAGATCAAGATGTCTAGCTCTGCTTTTTAAAATTTAATCTGAAACATAATAGATTCTGCTCTAGACTTTTATCTTTAATCTGTTATAACAACCGCACTAGCACCCAGAATACCTTAGAATCAGCTGGAGTCAGGATAAGCAAAAGTCCTTAATCTTTATTCTTGGTCTTTAGGGATAGAAGTGAAAGGGATGGAAGTAGGATCTCTGCAATCGCCTTCTTCCTTGTCCACTGCAAAAATGACCCTGGCTAGTCTTACTCCAACCCCTAGTCCCTCCTACAGTCCTCTGTATACACCAATCATTGAACCAGCACAGGATAGTGGGAAGGGCTATTTTCCAAGCATATGCCCATAGGTATTGTCCAATCGATAGTTAGCCTCAAGTGCTTGGCTGTCCTGATCTCAGTGAATCAATTCAAGAGTTTCAGTCCTCTATACTCTGTATGTATCACTCTGCTTTAAATTTCTTTCTTGTAAAAATATATATTGTAGGGTTCTGGCTTTGAATCCAGGCTGCTATCTACTTCATTTTTATGGAAGAGTTGATCCCATTTACATTCTTAGTTAAAATTACTAACTCTGTATTTCCTGCCATCTTATTAACCCCAGGTCATATTTTTCTTTTTCCTTTCCCCTTTCATTTTTTTTTTATCAGTGTTTTGCTTTTGACCATTATCTCATTCAGTCTGCCCTCCACTTTTATATTCTCTGCCCCTTCCATATATCTTTCCCCTTTTATTACTGTTCTCCCTTCTATCAGCCTTTCCCTTTTCTTTCACCTTTTCCCTCCTACTTCCTTATAGGATGAGTCAAATTGTCTGTGAAGTTAAATATATCTAATCTTCCTTTGAGTCAAATCTGATGAGAGTAAAATTCACACAATCCTCATTCCCTCCCTTCTTCCCCTCTATTGTAATTGTTACGAGTTCAAATGTTGGAGTTCTTGTTCTTCTCCAAACACAGCCGGTTTAGCTTAGGGCCCTTAGGATATCTCCAAATCCAAAGGTTCTGTCCTTCAGCCTCTGCCTCTACTTTCTTCAGCCTCCGACCAACACAGAGATGGAATGAATCTCTTGTCTCCTTCACTTGGGGCTCTGCTAGCTTTCTGGTGAGTCTTTCAGACCAGCTTTGTCTCAGTGGGGGGCGTGCAGGAGCCCAGCCACCAGCTACAGTGGTGTGAGATGAAGATGAATCTGGTTGTCCACTGAACTCTCCACTCGTAGCTTTATCCTCTGAAAACTCTTCGTCTGCCACCAGCCAGCCAAGTGGAATATATTCTGCCTTGCCTCGGAAAGAGGTCTTCTGGTGTAATTCCGCTGAAATCCGTCAAAGTGCTCTCTGCACCAGAGTTGCTCCTCTTGAGTCCAGCTGAACTCTCCTCTGCGACCAGCCAGCCAAGAGGAAAAAAGTGCATTCTGCAATAGATCTCTCATCACTGGCCTTATATCTGACTCTTCTGAGAGAATGGGATTATGGGTTTTCTCCCATAGTGCTCTCTGGCCCAAAGAGCTTTAAGGGAGGTGTGAACTCCCTTGAAGTTAGAAAGTTTACTTTGTGAAGCTAGCATACTTGTGAACTCCAATGAGTAAAGGTGTGAACACAAACCTTGTATTAATTAGTTCTACTTAGTACCTTGTTTCAGGTTCTGCCCAAAACATCTTCTTGTAAGATTAGATCAACTCTAATTAGTTAGCAGTTTGTAAAGATTCCAACATGTAATAGTTCTTTTTTTTTGCCTCTTCATGAGATGTAATTTACCCCATTTTATCTCCCCTTTATTTTTCTTCCAATACAATTCCCTTTCCACCTCTAGTTTCTTTTTTTTAATAGGAACACAATAAAAATTACATAAATTAATAAATAAAACCTTCTAAGTTTACCCATATCAGAGATATAGTTCTCAGAAGTTAAGTGTATCATTTTTCCCATACAGGATATAAGCTTTTTACCTTTTAAATAAAATTATTTTATTTCTCTCTTTTTTTCACCTTTTTATTCATCTTTATACTTCTGTACTTGAAGATCAAATTTTCTGTTCAACTCTGATCTTAAAATAAATGAAATTCACCTGTTTCATTGAAAGCCCATATTTTCCCCTGCAAGATAATTCTTAATTTTACTGGATAGTTGATTCATGGCTGCAATCCAAGTTCCTTTGCCCTTTGGAATATCATATTCCAGGCCTTTCTATCCTTTAGAGTGGAAGTTGTTATATCCTAGGTAATCCTTATTGGGTCTTCTCGATATTTAAATTATTTCTTTCTGGCTGGTTGCAATATTTTCTCCTAGGTCTGATAATTCTGAAATTTAGCTATGAGATTCCTTGGGGTTTACATTTTGAGATCTCTTTGAGGAAGTGATTGGGGAATGTTTAGTGGCTATTTAATCCTTTGGTTGCAGAATATCAAGCTAGTTTTTTTTGATGATTTGCTGAAAGATGTTGTCTTATGTTCTTCTTTTCATCATGGTTTTCAGGAAGTCCAGCAATTTTTAGATTGTCTTTCCTAGATTTATTTTCCAGGTCAGTAGTTTCAGTAGTTTCAAATGAGGTATTTTATATTTTCTTCTATTTTTTTCATTTTGGAGAGATTTTTTTTACCCACATCTTGACGTCTCATTGAGTCATTTACTTCCATTTGTTCAATTTATTTTTTTTTAAATTTGGATTTCTTATTATAGTTTTTTTTATTTACAAAACATATGCATGGTTAAATTTTCAATATTGACCCTTGGAAAACCTTCTGTTCCAACTTTTCCCTTTCTTTCCCCTACTCCCTCCCCTAGATGGCAGGTAGTCTAATGCATGTTAAACATGTTAAAGTATATGTTAAATTCAATATATGTTTACATGTTTATATAGTTATTTTGCTGCACAAGAAAAATTGGATCTAAAAAGAAGATATAAAAATGGAGAAGGAAAACAGAAATGCAAGCAAACAATAACAGAAAGAGTGGAAATGCTATGTTGTGGTACACACTCATTTCCCATAGTTCTCTCTCTGGGTGTAGCTGATACTCTTCATTACTGAAC
Organism: Antechinus flavipes; assembly: GCF_016432865.1. Taxonomy (NCBI): domain Eukaryota; kingdom Metazoa; phylum Chordata; class Mammalia; order Dasyuromorphia; family Dasyuridae; genus Antechinus; species Antechinus flavipes. The sequence continues at coordinate 302,698,972 of NC_067400.1, read as the reverse complement.
AATTGGAACTGTTATGGATCATCTCATTATTGAAGAGAGCCATGAACATCAGAATTGATCATCATATAGTATTGTTGTTGAAGTGTATAATTGTTATGATTCTTACAAGGTGCTAAGTCACTGGAATTGATAGGCACTTCAGGAGACTCACAAGTCCAGGAGATTCATAAGTTCAGTGGAGGAGATTCACAAGTCACAACTCCCACAATCCCATTCTCGAAGGAGGAATCAACCTTTGAGTTCACACCTCTATATAAAAAGACTTTTTCAGGACTTCAAAAACTTGGGGGAGGGGGATCATTGGATTCCCTGATATGTGAAGCAATGGACAATAGATTGGTTTTGGACTATCTCTTGGCTGCTGAAGAAGGCATATGTGTGGCTGCTGTTTACATACTCTCCTTCTAGGACTTCTGGCAATCTTTTACAACTCCATGCTGATTCATATCATTTGCAATACTGTTACTTATGTGTACAATTCATGTTTGTTACATCACATCAAGCCTGCACTGACTGTGGGGAGAGTCATCACTAACAGCCTCTGCATTATTGCTATGTGCTTGTGTAATACCTCCCATGCTGATGGGTTTGTGCATACCTGTTTCTAAGAAGACCCTTCAGCCCATAGACCTTCTAGCAACCCCCACTTCCCTTTGGTGCTTTTCATCTCCCTTCCTGAGAAGTCGGGGGGGGGTCATGATCACCTCCTTTTCAGTGCTTTCACCTCCTTTCCTGAGAAGTCAGGGAGGGTGTGATCACCTCCCCTTGGGGGCTCTGACCTCCCTGAGGAGTCAGGGATGGCATGACCACTTGTGTTCTAAAACAAAAGAAAGTGGGAGATGTAATGGGCTGAGGCTTGAGTTGATGCACTGAGGTCCCAAGCACGTGAGGCTAAATAGTAATTGGACCATACTCTATTAATATGTATGCTTGGAGAAAGAATGGCCCCCACCCACTCTTTGTGCAAGTCCTGATGTGTTGTATAGGAAATGACAATTTTGATGAGTGAAGGCAGGGGAGTAGAAAGGGAAGTGGAAAGAGAGACTGCTGGCTGGCGTCTTGACATAGCTGCTCGCATTGCTATCACAACCAGCCCTTTACCTCCGATCCCCCTCTGCTAGTTGGCTTCCTGTCACAGCTGCCCATATTGCTATTGTAATCCTTCTTCATCTCTACTGAGAATTCTCTCTACTGAGAATAAAGATTGAAGATTTTCCCCTTTACCTGAATTCCTGACTCTGGCTGATTTTAAATACACACTCATCACAGATAGGCACTTCAGGAGATTCACAAGTCCCAGAGATTCATAAGTTCAGTGGAGGAGATTCACAAGTCACAGCTCCCACAATCCCATTCTCAGAGGAGGAATCAACCTTTGAGTTCACACCTCTAAAAGAGCATATAAAAGGACAAGCCCACTGGGAGCATGGGGAGATTGAGAAGCCAGGATTCAGTTGGGCAGAATGAAGGATTCAAAGAGAGCTGGAGGCTGAAGCTGGCAGAGGCAAAAGGACTAGCAACAGGAGCTCTTGGAACCAAGGAGAGAGATAGGGCTCTAAGAAAACTAACCAGGCTATTTTGGAAGATAAAATAAAGGATCTGAACTTTTAACAGCTGGCTGCATTTGAGGTGATTATTATTTTAAACTGAAACTAAGGCTGCCTACAGAAGTCCACTGAGAAACCTGCTCACGGAGAATAATATAATTTAGAAAAGAGAACATTACATATAATGATCTCCTGGTTCTCCTCATTTCACTTAGCATTAGTTCATGTAAGTCTTTCCAAACCTCATCCTGCAGGTCATTTCTTACAGAACAATAATATTCCAAAACATTAATATATCACAATTTATTCAGCCATTCTGCAACTGATGAGCATCCATTAAATTTCCAGTTTCTAGCCACTACAAAAAGGGCTGTCACAAACATTTTTGCACATATGGGTCCTTTCCCATTTTTTAAAATCTCTTTGGGATATAAGCATATAAACAACACTACTGGATCAAAGGGTATATTTGAGCATAATTCTAAATTGCTCTCCAGAATGGTTGGATATATTCACAATTCCACCAACAATTTATCAGTGTCTCAGTTTTCCTACATCCTCTCCAACATTCTGTATTATCTTTTCCTGTTATCTTAGCCAATCTGAGAGGTATGTAGTGTTATCTCAGAGTTGCTTAATTTGCCTTTTTCTGATCAATAATGATTTGGAGCACCTTTTCATATGAGTAGAAATAGTTTCAATTTCTTCATCTGAAAATTGGATGTTCATATCCTTTGATCATTTATCATCAATTTTAATTTTTAATGAATTCTTTTCTTCAGTTAACTTATCTCCTTTTGCATTTGGCTAATTTAGCTTTTAAATGAGTTGTTTTATTAAAATAATCAGTGGCATCTATTTAAAACCATCAGCAAGCATCATATGTAATGCGGATAAACTATAATCATTTCCAATAAAATTAGTGGTGAAACAAGATTGCCCACTATCACCATTACTATTCAATATTGAATTAGAAATTCTAGCTTTGGCAATAAGAGAAGAAAAATATATTAAAGGAATTAGAGTAGGAAATGAGGAATCCAAATTATCACTTTTTGCAGATGATATGATGGTATATTTAGAGAACCCTAGCGAATCAACTAAAAAACTATTAAAAGCAATCCACAACTTCAGCAAACTTGCAGGATACAAACTAAATCCACATAAACCATCAGCATTCTTATATGTCACTAACAAACTCCAACAGCAAGAGATACTAAGAGAAATTTCATTTAAAATAACTGTCAATGGTATAAAATATTTGGGAATATATCTGCCAAGGAAAAGTCAGGAATTATATAAGCAAAGCAGCAAAACACTTTCCACAAAAATAAAGTCAAATCTAAGCAATTGGAAAAATATCAAGTACTCACGGATAGGTCGAATGAATATAATAATGATGACAAATCTACCTAAATTAATCTATTTATTAAGTGGTATACCAATCAAACTCCCAAGAAATTATTTTGTTGACCTATAAAAAATAACAACAAAATTCATCTGGAAGAACAAAAGATCAATAATTTCAAAGGAATTAATGAAGAGAAAACCAAATTAAGGTAGCCTAGCTGCACCAGATCTAAAACTATATTATAAAGTACCCATCATCAAAACCATTTGGTACTGGATAATAAATAGAGAAATTAATCTGTGGAATAGGTTAGATTCACAGAACAAAATAGTCAATAACTATAGCAATCTAGTATTTGAAAAACCCAAAAGACCCCAGCTTTTGGGATAAGAATTCACTATTTGACAAAAACTTAAGGGAAGATTGGAAACTAGTACAGCAGAAGTAGGCATAGACCCACACCTAACCATATACCAAAGATTAAGTCAAAATGGGTTCATGATTTAAACATAAAGAATGATATAATAAATTAATTAGAGGAACATAGAATAGTTTACTTCTCAGATTTGTGGAGGAGGAAGGAATTTGTGACCAAACAAGAACTAGGGATCATTATTGATCAAAAATAAGTAATTTTGATTATATTAAGTTAAAAAAGTTTTTTGTACAAACAAAACTAATACAGACAAGTTTAGAAGAGAAGCAATAAACTTGGAAAACATTTTTACATCCAAACATTCTTATAAAAGCTCATTTCTAAATATATAGAGAGAATTGACTCAAATTTATAATAGTTCAAGCCATTCTCCAATTGATAAATGGTCAAAAGATATGAACACACAATTTTCAGATGAAAAAATTGAAACTATTTGTAGTCACATAAAAAGGTGTTCCAAATCACTATTGATCAGAGAAATGCAAATTAAGGCAACTCTCAGGTACCACTACATACTTGTCAGATTGGCTAAGGTGACAGGAAAATATAATGATGAGTGTTGGAGGGGATGTGGCAAAATACATTGTTGGTGGAACTGTGAACAGATCCAACCATGGAGAGAGGTTTGGAACTATGCTCAAAAAGTTCTAAACTATGTATACCCTTTGATCCAGCAGTGTTTTTATTGGCATTATATCCCAAAGAGATCTTAAAGAAGGGAACGGGAGCCACATGTGCAAAAATGTTTGTGGCAGCCCTGTTTGTAGTGGCAAGAAACTGAGTGGATGCCCATCAATTGAAGAATGGCTGAATTCTATTGTTCTGTAAGAAATGACCAGCAGGATGATTTCAGAGAGGCTTGGAGAGACCTACAAGAACTGATGCTAAGTGAAATGAGCAGAACCAGGAGATCATTATACATGGCAACAACAAAACCATATAATGATCAATTCTAATTGACATGGCTCTCTTCAACATTTAGATGATCTAATTCCACTTATTCAGTGACGAAGAGAGCCCTCTACACCCATAGAAAGAACCATGGGAACAGAGTGTGGAAGACAATAATGCATTCTCACTCTGTTATTTGCTTGCATTTTTTTTTCTTTCTCAGTTTTTATTTTTCTTTCTTCTTAATCTGATTTTTCTTGTGCAGCAAGATAATTTACAATGTACATATACATATATTTGATTTAACATGTATTTCAACATATTTAACATATATTAAACTACCTGCCACCTAGAAAGGAAGGGAAAATTTGGAACAAAAGGTTTTGCAAGGGACAAAGTTGGAAAAATTACCCATGCATATGCTTTGTAAATAAAACTTTAATAAAAATAAAATTTTAAAACTTTAAAAAATAAATAAATGAGTTGTTTTGTTCATTATCTTTTTATTTCTGTTTCATAAATTCTGCTTTTCAGTGAGTTGCTTTCTTTTTTTCATTTCATCAAATTTATTTTGTAAGGATTTACATGCTTAACTATGCCTAAAGGGCTATAGAACTCTGCATATTCTTTGACTCAACAGGGCCATTACTGGATCTGTATTCCAAGGAAATCATAAAGGGCAACAAGGACTCACATATGGAAAAATAGCAACTTTTTTGTGGTAGCAAAGAATTGGAAAAGGAGTGGATGTCCCTCAATTGGGGAATGGCTTAACAAGCTATGGTAAATGAAAGTAATGAATGTTATTTTTGTATAAAAATTATGAAGAAGCTATATACATATACATATATATATATATATATATATATATGTGTGTGTGTGTGTGTGTGTGTGTGTGTGTGTATGTATATAGCTTTAGTGTCCTCAGTATTTGAGATCTGCTCTTTTTTTGTTGAGTTCTTTTTGTTGTTTTGTTCCATTTTTAAATTTGAAGTGTGCTCTTAGGGCAAAGGGGAGATATCCCCAAGTTTTTTCTACAGGTAACAGCAGATTCACACTGTCCTGGGGCTGGTGCTGTTGACTTCCTTCCTGTGCTGGGTGAGCATGGCCAAGTCCCACATTATTCCTGGGTTCAGGGACTCACTATTTGCCTTTTGTAGTTATTTGGATGTTTCACAGCTAATCTGCTGAACCTCTACCCTATGAACAGAGGAGTCAATGCTGCTATATTTTGGCTAAGAACCTCCCAATAGAACCCTGTGGTATGTAGATATGTCACCATACTGGGCATGCATTTGGGGTCTCTAACCTCCACATCCCCTCCCCCATGCCCAATTGAAACAGATTTTTTCTAAAGTCCTTCCAAAATATCTTCTGCTGGAAATTTGTTACACTTCAAATATTTGTGTATTCTGTCACTCCAAAACCAGTTAAGATGCCTGATCTGCTATTGATCTGAGGCAAATCAGGAAAAGCTCAGATAACCTTTCTACTCTCTACCATTTTGGCTCCACTATTTTTTCATTCTTTATGTTTTGTTTTGTTATTTCTTAGTCTCTTATAGCTGAATTCACTTTGTCCAATTCTAATTTTCAAGGGCTTATTTTGATCTTTATGACTGTATTTTCCTTGACAGATTTCTCCTTGCTGCCCAGGTGGTGAAAGTTCCTATGGTTTGGGCTGAGGCTCCAGCCTAATCCAGTTAGCCCCAGAGGTACAGCTGCCTATTTCTGGGGAGCTAGTCTGGAGGTATTTGTACTTCACAGTGGTTAAGTCCCACCCTGAGGTCTTTCTTCAGGTATTTTTTTTGTGTGTGTTGTCCCAGGATGGCCCCTGTTCTGCCCCAAGTTGTCTTTTTGTTTTTCCCCCACCAATCTATGTTCACCTGAAGCACAACTTTGTTCTGGTTTTTGGGATAATCTGGAGAGCTCAAAATTTGCTGACCTATTCTGCCATCTTTCCAGAATTCTCTAGTCAATTATGTTAAGAAATAAGTAATTTAAAGTAAAAATAATTTAGAAGAATAAATTTATGGCAGATAAAGAATCTTTACAAAAATTCTTGAAATTTAAAAGAAAAATGTGCTGATCCAAGTTCTTATCTATAACTTATGGAATACAAAAATATGGGGCAACATTTCTGAATGAAGAAATCTCTTTCCTTTGAAGTTTGGACCTGAAAAAAAGGGGTTGGACTAAATGATTTTCTGAAAAATCTTTTCATGATTATAATTCTACACAATAATACTCTTAAAGTTAAAAATGAATTGGCATCATACTTTGGCAATATAATAATGCTTTTAGAAATATCATTCCAACATAAGTTGAGCTATTATTCTTCCCTTCAGGTTGAATACCAATGGAGAAAAAGGCAGTAATACATATTTGGAAGGCTGATTATTCCTGCCTTAGTAGATGACTAAATATGATGCATATTTATAGGTGTTCAAGAAAGTTGGAGAAATAAAGGGGTCATTGAGAGAAAACCATTTTTTTGCTTTGGAAAAAAATCTAGGAATATAAATTAGAAACAGTTCGATATGGCAGAGAAATTCCTATGACAAGGAACAATGGAATATTTGAGGGATAAAATTTAGTTTGTCTATATTTTGGCACTTAGTTTGGAATCAACCCATGATTCAAAATCTAGAATACATAATTGTTGTCTGTTTGAGCAAGGGCAAGTCACTCTCAGAGTATCAGTTTTCTCTTCTGTAATTTGAGGATAATAATGCTTAATATTTATCTCAGCATGTTGTTATGAGGCAAGTACTTTGTAAAACTTTATGTCAGTATGAATTATTGTCTCCTGAAAGATGAAGTAGGTTGCCAAAAATATAGTCATTTTAACATTGAGAAAGTCACTTAGACAAAAATTAGAGATCAGAAAGGAATCTTCAAAGGTCATTTACTATATCCTTTTCCCCAGTAATGATTCACTCAAATTATTCAGGATATATTGCTTATTGATCCAGCTCTCTAAAGACATTCAGAAAGAAAACAATTGAATGACCTATCAAGATAGGTTTGTTACCATGGAGTTCTGTCTTTTGTTAAAACTAAAATATCTTCTGCAACTAAAAGCTATGTCCTTTTATCATGTTCTTAGAAGAAATGGAGAGGAGTGAATCACCATCCTATAGGACAGTGGTTTTTAACAAATAGGTTATCCTATAGACAGATATCTACTTTTTGAAAAGGTCATAAAATAGGGAGACAAGGAGAAGGAGATAGAAGAGGATGAGGATGAGAAGGAAAAGAGGAGAAAGAAAGAAAGACAGAAAAGGAGAGTGAAAGGAAAAGCAAAAGAAAGGAAGGAAGGCATAGAGAGAGAAGGGGGGGAGGGAAAATAAAGAGAAGAGAAAAAAAGAAAGAAGAAGAAGAGAAAAAGATAAGAAGAGAGGAAAGGGTGAGGAGAGAAACAGGAAAGAGAGAAAGAAGGAAAAAGGAAAGGGGAAGAAAGAGAGAGATGGGGGAAGAGAAAGATAGGGGAAGAAAGAGAGAACTGTAATATCCTGTGTCCAAATTTTTATTCAAGATGGAGTGTCCTAAGAGGTTTAAGAAGAAATTTTGTTTTTGTTGTTGTTGTTGTCGTTGTTGTGGAGGGAGATTATCAAAAGAAAAGACAGCAATAGTTGTAACTTTTCTCCATTTCTGCATCCACGCTCTAGCAACTTGACTAGGACAATGGTACTTCAGTAGTTGCACCCTGAAGATAAATCATAATCTCTTCTCCCCTGATTCTAGGGGAAATCGTAATGGGTTTTAGACATGGGATAGGGGAAGAAAGTTACATAAAAAGATTTTATTATCATTATCATCAACAGCATCATGGCTAACATTTGTACAACACTTTAAGATGTACAAAGTTCTTTGCATATTGTTTGATTTGGATTGTACCATATTTATGTTCATTCAGCAAGTTTTTTTTAAATACCAATAATAATAATCATGTGTTCTATATATTCCAATATATTGAGAGATATAAGGAGTCACAAAGATCTGAATTCAAATCCTGCCTCTTAAATACATTGACTGTGTAACCTTGGATAAATAATTAAACTTATTAGTCTTCCAGGAAAAAAAGTACTAAGATGTAGAGAGCCACAGACATTGGGAGATCTCTCAGTGAGGTATAAGACCCTTCAGCCCAGAGGGTCATGATGATGTCTGGCTGGTTCTCATCTCCCCTTGGGACATTTCACCCTTCCTGAGAAGTTTGGGGAGGGGAGGTGACCACCTGTGTTCTACTTGAAGCTGAGATATTTACAGTAAGAGAGGCATTGATATTTACAGTAAGAGAGGCATTTATATATTAATAGCTTATTATTAAGCTATTGCTTAATAGGGTGCTTATAGTAAGTACGTGTTCAGTGTGCTGTAGTGATATAATTTTACAAAGGTAGTTAGGGACTGAGAGGACTTGAAATAATCTTTGACCATCCTCATGGGTCCCTGCTTCATCACTCCTCCACTAAGACTAAGAACTGGAGCTGGTCCCGAGATCCTCCAGAGAGCTACTCTAAATGACATTTTTTGCATTACAGCATGGAGGCTCTAGAAAGCTTAATACATTTTGGCACCCCAACTTGGGAGCTCTAGAAAGTACACTACACTAAGACTGTAAGTTTCAGAATGAGGAAAGAGTGAGTAAGTAAAGAGAATTTTCTCACTTGCTTTTTCCTGTACCAATGAAATTATGTCTAGTCTCAGTGTTTTTCTCTATCACCTCAAAAAAAGAGGGCACATTTATACATTTAACTAAATGTTTGTGAAACACTTTACATATATTATCTAATTTTATCACTAAAGAACAGTATGTTAGGTGCTATTATTATCCACATTTTATAGATGAGAAAACTAAAACCTAGATAAGTTAAGCCATCCTACAGATTGTCATACAGAGTTACATAAAGAGCATCTTTTATTAAATTCTACCATATGCTGTGAAGACGCTGTGTAGTTTGAAGGACTTTAAAGAGCTGTTTTGTATATCGATCATCATTGATGAACATTGTCTACCTTTATTAAACTGTTATAGATATGTGTGATTTATGATAGCTATCTCTAGGGCTGTGGTGGGGAGAGAAAAAAGAAAGTTACATGACAACCTTATATATTTAAAAAGTAAGTTGTATGTAATAGATTTGTGGTTTCAGGGGTGATTTCTTTAAAAAAATAATTTACTTTAATTTAAAATTTTAAAATTCTATTGTGATATTGTTTTATTAGGTAAATGAAAATTAAGTGAAATAGATTCTATATAGGTTCTATCATTATGTTGGTGTCTTTGGTCTTATTGGTACCTAATAGCAATAATAACATCATTAATAACTAACACACATTCAGAATGTACCAAAGGCTGAGTGCCTTTGTATTTATGTCATTCAAGTTGGTAAAGAACTAAACTTAATAATTTTAGTCTTTAAACTGCTTGAAGTGACACAAAGACTTTTGGGATCCTCTGTATGATGCTTGAAGGATTACAAAGTATTCTATGTTGTTTATTTCATTTGATCCTAAAAACAGATCCATTAGATTGGCACTATAGCCAAAATTATGTCCATTTACAAAGAGAAAAGCTGAGAATAAGAGGTTATTTGATTTTCTCACTGTGAAAAGTTCGTAAGTTTCTACCAGTATGGCTTAAGTCTAACTTGACTCCAAGCACAGAAATTTGTTCAATAAACCACAAAGAAAGGAAAAGTTGGAATAATATCTTCAGATCACTTTAGAAAATTGCTCCAGTTAGGATCATAGAATCAGAAATATTGAATTGAAATGGACTTCAGAAGATTTTTATTCTAACCCTCATTTTACAAGTGAGGAACCTGAATCCTAGGGAGGTAAAGTCATTCAGTTGGTTAATATAGAATTTGAACTCAGATCCTCTGATTGACTTTTTTCCATTGCACAATGTTGTGACCTACTATGATACACATTGCGTTGAAACATTTAGATGTTATATTTAGTGGGGGTTTAATAAATGTTTGTTAAATTAATTTTATTGCTTTATTGATTGATTTATTGAGTATGTATTTCTATATTTTTGAAAGGTCCAGGAAAGCCTTATTTCATATCTGGTCTCAGATACTTACTTTACCTCTGTAATTGTAGACAACTCAACTTCTCTCTCTACTTCCCTTTACTCATCTAGAAAATGGGAATAATCATGGCACTATCACTCAAGGTTGAAGTGAGGATCAAATGAGTTAATATTTGTAAAAGATTGAGCATTGTATCTTACAATATTAAAGATAACACATAGATATTATATAATTATAATGATTATAATACTTATTATTATTTTGAGTCCAAAATTAAACAGGAAGAGATCAAGCTAGATTGTATCCAGGAAATTACATAACTTTCTTTAACAAGCCAATATTTCATCCAGAAACAAAGACTCATCATTTTTAAAAAATATCAGTATCGAGACTATATTGAATAGTTGTAGTCAATGGAACACTATATTCTCCAAGTAATTAAAATTTTTGTATCACATAGAGAGCAATGTAGAGATGCACAATGGGAGAAGCAGAACAAAATTTACAAAAATTAAGGAACTTGTATAAAGAAATGAAGTAAAGGAAATCATCAGGGAACTTTATTATCTACACAGAAGATAAATTAATCAAGTGATGATTATAAGGTATTGCTGTTGAGCAAAATGTGCTCCACAAGCATCCTTTTAATAACAGGAGAAATAAGTTAAACTTTTCATCATTTTAGGTGGGCAATCTGTGATGACTTTGAAGGAGGATCTGAACAAAAGTTGCACAAGTTAGACAAGCATGGATGGTCTACATTAGTAAAAATAACATTCACATCAATGAAATCACAGATCAGTTTGGATGTTTTAATACTGTGATTCTGAAATTTGTGTGTAGCATTTTTGTAAACCAGATAATAATTTCCATTATCTCAAATTTTAATTGCAATGTCAGCCTAACCAATATTTATCATTTGCCTATCCAGTTTTTCCTTTATTTTTTATACATCTGAGATTTAAAAATCCATCTATCAATCATCTACCATCTATCTAGCTATGACACATTTCTCATCTACCTATCTGTTCTATATTTATGCTATTGTTTTGTTCTTCATTCTTGAAGAGGAACATAGCATCAGGGAGGTGATACCATGACATGCAAGTGAATTGGATTTAAGCAAGAAAGGGCATTGCATGTTTCCCTCCAGAGCTATTTGGGTCCAAGATATTGATCAAGAGGATGGGTGTGGATGAAATGGGAGACATTGGTCTTTTTGAGCTCAACTCTTCACTAGATCTCAGTCTGATTGAGGCTCACTCATTCAGTGATTAAGAGTAGGTAGCAATTGAGGCAAAGAATCTTCTTTTTCAGTTAGTTCAAAAAAAGTGAAATAAATAAATGAATGGATTTGGGAGGGTAAGAATCTCGGGGTTCTGTCCAAAGAAGAAATGATTGTTATTTACATTCAATCTGAGTCAATCAGGACCCAAACAGTGTTTAAGTGGAGCTTGGCTTAGTTCTTACTCATGGCCAATTAGAATCAATTGGTTTTTGTTTAAGGCCTAGGAAAGGAGAGAATATCTTACTAAGATCCAGATACTATGTTAAGCACTTTATAGATATTATCTCATTAGATCTTTTCAACAACCATGAAAAATAGGTGCTATCATTATCCAAATTTATAAGTGAAGAAACTGATACAGAAGTTAAGTGACTTGCTCGAGGTAACACAGCTTATCTGTATCTAAGGACAGAATTAAATTTGGGTCTTCCTGACTTCAGTTCCAACACCACCTAATTGCTTCTGTCTATTCATGCAGCTCTCAATGATCAATGGATATCATATATCCATTTATCTACTTTTCCAAATATAGGTGGAACATCAAAAACTTTGTAAGTTATGTATTTCAAAAAAATCCTTTCTAATAAAACACTAAAAATTATATTCAGTCAATTTTCATATTGAAAATGCAATATTATAAAGTAGTTTCTGTGATTATCAGTTGAATACAGAGGAATAATTTTGTTTTTATGTAGTATGGGCAACATTTAAAGTTAGCTTCTATCCATTTAGAATGATACTTCTTCATTTATAGTTCCCTACAGCTATACCTTTCTTTCTAGGAATCTTTAGTGCAATGAGATGGAATGAGCAATGCATTCAAGAAATAAAAGAATAGTGTCTCTTTAAGAGTCATGCATTCCTCTTCTCTTCAATGCTCCTTACCCCCTACTTCCACTGAGCACAATTCTGCCTTATCTTTAGGTAAGCCAAGAAGATAAAAGCAGAAGGGAAGAACAAAGAAATCCTGGGACAAAGGCAAACAGTAGAAAAAACAAGATTATGGAAGCCAGATGGGAAATAAGTATATTTTTATCAAGTATCAAGATGAAGGAAAATTACTTCAGCATTATGGTTTCATGGGCCAAAAGTGTTGTAAGTGTGAATTTTAAATTAGATTGTAATTAATTTTAGGAATGATAACCTTAATAGAAATGCACTAAAAAAAAATTTGCTTTTATATTTTGTCCAATTATACACATGCACTTACAATGTGGATCTGGAGGAAAAAAAATGGAACTGATTCCCTTAATCCAACAATTTGCATTCAATTAGCATCAATTAAGAGCCTGATATGTTCAAGACACTATATCAAGCACTGAGGATACCTGGTGAGAAAAAAAAAAGTGTTTCCTCTAAAGGACCTTACACCCTGGTGGTGGTGGCAATATATCATGAGTTACTTTTCTTTAATGATATTGTCTCTTTCCCAAAGAGATTACAGAAGTCTAATCTTCCTTTGATATCAAGACTCAAACCTTATGTACTAATAAGGAAAGATTAAATTTTCCTTACTATCCCAAAGCCAAAAAGCAGGTACTAATTGAAGGAGAGTAGGAATTTTTGAGAAAATGAGAAGTTAAACCATATGAGAAATAATAGGGATTTAACTGATATAATGTCATTAATCAAGAACATAGAACTGATTGGGAGTTTTAATCAACTTTCTGATTCAGTATTGAGGTATACTTATAAGCTGAGAAGAGCCTGAGATTATATATATATATTCAAGCTGGAATTTGAATCCAAGTCCTTTTATTCAGGAGTCAATACTTTGTCCATAGTATTATATTGCCTCCTAATAAGGTATACTTTGAATTACATGTACCTTGTTTGTATTGTATACTAATCTAAAGGAAAGAGTAAGCAGAAAGAGGTGGATTCTTCGCCAAAGTTTACAGTTGTACCTACATTATTGAGATGTTTACCACTGCTTTTCTTAAATCATTTTTTTTAGAAAAATGAATTGACAATATGGGAAAATAAAGGGTCTGTGTCTATCCACTGTCTTGCTAAGTGAAGCTTGGATACAAATCCCATGTATATTCTTTGCATGGTGCTTTATATACACATATTTATCAGGTATTTGTCGCTTTGATGGGAAAGAATGAAATAAACCAAAATCAGATGTTTCCAGAGATGACCTTCAATTGGAAATAAACATTAACCATATAGATATTCCAAGAGAGAAGTTCCTCAAGATTGAAGGAAGTATTATCTGTCAGTAGAAATGAGTTTCAAGGCTCTAATTCAATTGACTGGTTAATAGGTATTTAATAAGTGCATAAGACATGATTTACAAATGCTGGCAAACTTTAAAGCCTTCCTATCACCATAAGTATAAATACAAACTACACAGGAATTTAAGATCCTTTATATCTCAGCTTGAGATCATCAAGTTTGGATTTAGTGATGAAAAGACAATAAAAATAGTCCCTGCCCTAAAGGAGATTACATTTTAGTGGGGGAATAATATATACACAAATAAATATAAAGAGATCACACATATAAAACAAGAGTCTGAGGGGGAGCCTTAACAGTTATTAAAATCATAAAAGCTATTGTATAAAAGATGGTATTAAAGTTCATTCTTGAAGAAAGTAAGGGATTCTTTGTGGTTGAGGAGAAGCAAATGTGTTCCAGAAATGAAGAATAGCCAGCAGGAAAAAAAGTACTGGAAAAAAGAAGCCTACATTCTCTGTGTAGGAAGAACAGAGAGAAGTCCAATTTGGTTCTACTCTACAGATGTCTTTGAGTCAGGTTGTGAAGAATTTTTAAAAAGAAATAGAGGAATATCATTTCTACTGGAGGAAATAGGAAGCAACTGGGATTGATGGAATTAGAGAGTAAAATATTCACTTTTGTGCTGGAAAATCACTTCAGTGGCTCTAAGGAGGATAGATTGCAGTACTTTGCTTACAAGGCATATACAGACAAATTTATTACAAATTAAGGAATGCTAGAAGAAAAGAAATCAATGTAAAATAATAATGAGGAATAACTGAAGAGGAAGATGGTAAACTGAAGAAAGTTAGAGCGTGTGGTAACTAAACTAATACTTGAAGACAGATAAGCATTCTGACAGAGATGAGGAGGGACTTTGTGGAGGGGAATCTATCTGGTAACTAGGTGGTGCAGGGGATAGAGTACTGGGCCTACAGTCAGGAAGATGAGTTCAAATCTGACCTCAGATACCTCACATATTTATTAGCTATGTGATAATGAGCAACACATTTAACTTCTACTTCCCTCACTTACTTCATATTTACAATGGGGATAATGATTGCATCTAACTTAGAGGACTGTTATAATAATCAAATGAGAAACAATTTGTAAGGTACTTAACCATAGTATCTGAGGTATTTTTATCTATTTCCCAACAATATTTAACTGAAAATGTATTGAGATGATACACACACATACACACACACACACACACACACACACACACACACACACACACACACAAAGATTTTAAAACCTTAAAATATTACATAAATGATAACTATTAATATATTTTATTATTCATCTACACATAACTGTGGACATATGTATATTCTTTGTCCAATTCATTCAGTCTTAGACCACTTTTAGTAAGGTTAGCAGAATTCTGCAAAGGCACATTAAGATAAATTTTAATGCCTTTATGCCTACAGTTTATCTTAGGATTAATGAGGTAATGTCTAAAGAGGACTGAGAATTCCTTGGAAAAAAATACAAGGTCGTTGTCTGAAATGCAGGGGCTCATGTTTTTTCTTGTAAACTTAAAAAGCCAAAAAGGTTGCTTCCTATTAAATTTCTGGGCAATCTCCAAAGTAAGTGGAGAATTGTCATGACAAAGGTAGAAGAAGAAACAAAGATAAGATCATTCATAGAGGTGAAAGAAGATGATGTATTAATAATGGAAAATAAAGAGTGTATGAGAAAAGAAGGGATATTTAGGTAAAAAAGATATACTTACGGTAAGGACATAGGTCTGACAGGATGGAGGGAGGAGAAAGCAAAATGCATTAACATCTTTTTTATATTTTTACATTTTGCTTTTTCCCTCCATATATACATATGGCTTGTACTTCTTATTCATGATAATTTGTATATTGTTAATTCATCAAATTGTCATTATTATCTATTTTTCCTTGGTCTTCCTCTAGGAGTAGGGTTAGAAGCAGGAATAACTGCATGGAACAGTTAGGACTCCTCCATGTTACATGTTGAGAGCCAAAGAAAAGGTGGAGCTTTATAATAAGAGGGAAGGACAGAATAGAGTACCAACCCTGAAGTCAGGAGTATCTGAATTCAAATACCACTTAATATATTTAACACTTCCTACATGTATGACACTGAACAAGTCACTTAATCCAAATTGACTCACCAAAAAAAAAAAAAAAAAAAAAAAAAAAGGTAAGAACTTTGGTTATAGAATAAGAAAATGAGAAAAATGGGCAAAAGAGCAAAAAAGTCTGGTGCAAGAAGCAGTATCTGAGGACCAGATAAGTATTACTAGCAATGACAGATTTTGGGGAAAGCAAGGGGAAACACCACCAATACCACAATAGAAATTAACTTGTACTTTTAAAAATTATAATATAAATTCTTAGAAGTAGCCCATGAAACCTTTCCTCAAGTTACAATCTTAAAATAATGGCAATTTTTGGAAATTTTGGAAGAGGAGAACAAAGTGTCTTAAAAAGTTGCTAGTTAAAGTAAATAAGTCAGCCTATCTTGGCAATGTTGGAATCTGAGCTCAAGGGTAATTTAACATCAAGGACTGTGGTTTTTTAAAAATATATATTTATAAAGCCTTTTTTTTCCCCCATGGACAGATTCTGAGACTAGGAAGAAAAGGGAGATGTGCTGGGGAGAAAGATTCTGAGTTAAGATCTTATTGCCAGTGACATTGCCATGAAACTATTATCTTAGCCTTTATTTTTATTTAAGACTCAATTCTGCTAACTACTTTAATGAGAGTTCAAATGTGGCCATAATAGAATCGTAAGACATTAATTGCATTTTTTGAGAATGACTATGATTGGAATTGATGTTTTAAGCATATGGCACTATTATGAAGTTCACTTGTAATTGCCTTAATATGTTTCCCTCCTCAATTGGCTTTCAGTTTAGGATGACAAATTGTTTTACAAATCACAATCAAACCTCATAATGATGCTGATAGTCAGGTACCATCAACCACTCTTTGTCTTATATTCACAGTAAGCTGGTTTTCATTAATGGACTGCAAAAATTTTCTCATCTATTACTTGAGAAATGAAGGAGAGATGAAGTATGTATCGTCAAAAAGAGTCAAAGAAATAATCCAACAATTGGGGCTCTAGAGAATCAACTAAGCTTTACACTCTAATCATTATCAATTTTTTTATGGACAAGAAGCGAGATGATTCAGATTTGGGGCTTGACTCAATCTTTAATTAGCTTTATAATCTTGAATAAAATGTTTTATTTCCCTAGGCTTCATAGATTTATAAGGGAAAGAACTTTGGAGATCATAAAGTACATCCCTCTCATTTTACAAATGAAGAAATTGAGGTACATGAAAATAAAGTTACTTGGCCAAAGTATTCTAGTAGTAAATAGAAGCAGGATTTGAACTCAATGCCTCTGATTCCAAATTTAGCACTCTTTCTGTTGTACCAAACTGCCTCAATAGAGGCATTTTGTTTTCTTTCTCAGTTTTTTTTTCTTCTTTCTTGATCTGATTTTTCTTGTGCAACAAGGTAACTGTACAAATATGTATGCATATATTGGATTTAACATACCTTAATACCTTAATATAATAGATCATCTCTGAGATTTCCACCAATTTTAACATTATATTCAATGTTAAGTGAATGGACATGTATAAGCTACATCAGATTGCTTGTTAGCATGGGGAAATAAGGAAAAGAGGGAGGAAAAAACTCAAAATTCAGAATCTTACAAAAATGAAAATTGAAAACCAAAAAAAGAGCCACAGACAAGATAAAAAATAAACAAAAATATTACATGCAATGTTAAATAAAGGTGAAAGGAATACCTAAAGATAATGATTTTCCAAACATTGAAGATGTTTAAGCTGAGACTGGATTATCAGTTGGGTGATTTGAAATTGGATTGATATACCTAGGTATAGAAGTCCTAGTTCTGAAGTTCTGTGATTATACAATTTCTCAATTTTCCCAATATCACTGAACAAATCTTCTGTGAGCTTTCTATTAACAATGAAGCAGTAAAGGAGGTGGTTACTTGATTCATTGTCCTGATTTTGTTTCTAGCCAGTTGTGTATGGCAGGCCAAATCACTTTATCCCTTTTGGAAGTCTCTAAAATGAGAAGGTTGGATTAGAAAATTTGAGTTCTCCAGCTATAATATGCTATGCTTCACAAGCATCTATATTTACATGGAAATAAATCCCAAAAGACATGATCATCATTCACTAGGAACTATGAGCAAAAACGAGGATAATTAAGGAATAAGTCAGACAAAAGAAAATCATTTTTTCCCAAATCAAACACTGTATGGGGGAGGGGAGAATCTTCCCTGTTTTTCTACCCCTTTCTCTTTCTTATTCTAAACTATAAAAATTTGGAATAAGGGAAAAAGATACTTATTCTCTAATAATAGCATCTAATGTTCTTCCAGGCCCATTCCTTGTTTTTACATGTCAGACAGTAAGCATTTAAATGCCCAAAGATATAAAGGAAAGCAAAAATGTTTCCCTTGCACTCAACGAATAGATACAAAGGCAGATGGATAGATAGAAAGACAGACAGATAGATAATCAAAAGCTTTGTTTTGTTGTATCTGATAATATTAGTCCACTGGTACCCCCAAACAAAGACTTCATCAAAATATTCCATGTATATGTAGCCACATGGGAGACTTTAAAACTTTATATGTAGAGTGAGTTTTTCACATTTGAACATGAAGTCATTGATAGAACTGAGAATAGAATTCAAATTCATGTCTCCCTACTTTCAGCTTCATTGTCTTGCTCTCTACATTTCATTGGAATGTCTCTTTCTTGATCATTAGGAGGGTGGGCTTGCAGTGAAATAGGAAGTAAAGAGAAAGAAGCAATTTCCTTATTATCTTTTCTCGCAAAGAAACATGTTTTGCTTTTTTTTTTTTTTTTTTTTTTTTGCTTAAGCTGTTTCTTTTCTACACTGTAATATTGTAATTTTTCCTTGTTTTTAAGGTGATGGATCATAAAATTTTCTTTTTTCTTTTCCTCTTTTTATTTTGAAAGAAGAAAGCATATCCCATTTTTATTGCAAATAAAGCATTACTCAAGAAATACTGGTTTGAATTGTGCTTTCTAAAAGAATTTTTAATAGCAAATGATCCTGAAATTAAATGCATTTCTTAGATGCCAAAAAATAAAAGGGGGCTTATTGATTTGGCTGTATCCAGTTGAAAATATATAAAGGAACTGACATACCCATTTGGAACGGAGGATGATTTAGGTTGTTTGCATACATGTCCATGCATACATGTCCACACCCATCTCTCTTGCTCTTCTTTTATTTCTTCACCTCCCATATCTACTATCCTCAATTTATATATATTTTTTGAATAGTGCTTGCGGAGGAAAAATTGATGAAGTCCAAAAGGCAAAAGAGATTTTGACGTAGAATTATATAATAAATGAGCCCCAAATTAGCAGCATTCTCCAAATCGTTAAAATGTCTTTTCTCTGTTTTTCAGTTTAAGACTATTGTTATGAGATATGAAATATAAACTTGCATTTTAAAATCTGTTCATAAATGTTCATAAAGTTAGCATAAAGTAGTGGCTAAAAAAACTGGCTCTGGAGTCTCTAAAATCTGAGTTCACTTTCTTCCTCTTACAAATATGGTTGTGTAACCCTGAGCAAGTTATTGTAAGCAAATCTCCTAGTTCCCATTTATATATGGAGTTTCCTCATCTAAAAATTTCCCTTATCCAATGAAATCACACCCTTTTCATGTACATTGCACTACATACGAAAACACAGAACTATAAAATATATTTTTCTATATTATACTTTTTCTGTTTTTGTTTAATTTGTATTTATTAAAGCTTTTTATATACAAAACATATGCATGGGAGACAGCAAGGTGGTGCAGTGGAAAGAGCAGCCCTGAAGTCAGGAGGACTTGAGTTCAAATTTGGATTCAGATGCTTAACTCTTCCTAGCTGTGTGACCTTGGGCAAATGATTTAATGCCAACTGCCTCAGCAAAAAAACAAAAACAAAAACATATGCATGGGTAATTTTTCAACATTGACTTTTGCAAAACCTTTTGTTCCAAATTTCCCCTTCCTTCTCCTACTTCCTCCCCTAGATGGCAGGTAGTTCAATACATGTTAAATATGTTAAAATATATGTTAAATCATATATATATATACATACACTTACACATATTTAGTTATCTAGCTGCACAAGAAAAATCAGATCAATCTCAATAGATGCAGAAAAAGCATTTGATAAAATCCAACATCCATTCCTATTAAAAACTCTTGAGAGTATAGGAATAAATGGACTTTTCCTTAAAATAATCAGTAGCATCTATTTAAAACCAGCAGTAAGCATCATATATAATGGGGACAAATGTAACCATTCCCAGTAAGATCAGGAGTGAAACAAGGTTGCCCACTATCACTGTTACTATTTAATATTGTATTAGAAATGCTAGCTTTGGCACTAGGAGTTGAGAAAGAGATTAAAGGAATAAGAATAGGCAATGAGGAAACCAAATTATCACTCTTTGCTGATGATATGATGGTATACTTAGAGAACTGCAGAGACTCTACTAAAAAGTTATTAGAAACAATCCACACCTTTAGCAAAGTTGCAGGATACAAAATTAACTCACATAAGTCATCAGCATTCTTATATATCACTAACAAAACCCAACAGTTAGAGTTATAAAGAGAAATTCCATTTAAAGTAACTACTGATTGTATAAAATATTTAGGAATCTATCTGCCAAGGGAAAATCAGAAACTTTATGAGCAAAACTACAAAACACTTTCCACACAAATTAAGTCTGATCTAACCAACTGGAAAAATATAAAATGCTCTTGGATTGGGCGAGCAAATACAATAAAGATGACAATACTACCTAAACTAATCTATTTATTTAGTGCTATACCAATCAGACTTCCAAAAAACTATTTTGATGACCTAGAAAAAATAACAACAAAGTTCATATGGAAAAACAAAAGGTCAAGAATTTCAAGGAAATTCATGAAAAAAAATCAAATGAAGGTGACCTAGCTGTATCAGATCTAAAATTATATTATAAAGCAGCAGTTATTAAAACCATCTGGTATTGGCTAAGAAATAGACTAGTTGATCAATGGAATAGGTTAGGTTCAAAGGACAAAACAGCCAAGAACTTTAATAATCTGGTGTTTGACAAACCCAAAGACCCTAAAGTTTTTTGGGATAAGAATGCATTATTTGACAAAAATTGCTGGGAAAATTGGAAATCAGTATGGCAGAAAATAGGCATTGACTCACACTTAACACTGTATACCAAGATAAGGTCAAAGTAGGTTCATGACCTAGGCATAAAGAATGAGATTATAAATAAATTGGAAGAGCATAGGATAGTTTACCTCTCAGACCTGTGGAAGAGGGAGGAATTTATGACCAAAGAAGAATTAGAGATCACTATTGACCACAAAATAGAAAATTTGATTATATCAAATTGAAAAGGTTTTGTACAAACAAAACAAATGCAAACAAGATTGGAAGGGAAACAATAAACTGGGAAAACATTTTTACAGTCAAAGCTTCTGATAAAGGCCTCATTTCCAAAATATATAGAGAACTGACTCAAATTTATAAGAAATCAAGCTATTCTCCAATTGATCAATGGTCAAAGGATATGAACAGCCAATTCTCAGATGAAGAAATTAAAACTATTTATAGACATATGAAAATATGCTCCAGGTCATTATTAATCAGAGAAATGCAAATTAAGACAACTCTGAGATACCACTACACATCTGTCAGATTGGCTAGAATGACAGGGAAAGATAATGCAGAATGTTGGAGGAGATGTGGGAAAACAGGGACACTGATACATTGTTGGTGGAATTGTGAACACATCCAGGCATTCTTTTTTTTTTAATTTTTTAATAACTTTTTATTGATAGAACGCATGCCAGAGTAATTTTTTACAGCATTATCTGTTGCATTCACTTCTGTTCCGATTTTTCCCCTCCCTCCCTCCACCTCTTCCCCCAGATGGCAAGAGTCCTTACATGTTGAATGGGTTGCAGTATATCCTAGATACAACATATGTGTGCAGAACCGAACAGTTTTCTTGTTGCACAGGGAGAATTGAATTCAGAAGGTATAAATAATCCGGGAAGAAAAACAAAAATGCAAGCAGTTTATATTCATTTCCCAGTGTTCTTTCTCTGGGTGTAGCTGCTTCTGTCCATCTTTGATCAATTAAGGCTCTCTTTATCGAAGAGGTCCACTTCCATCAGAATACATCCTCAAACAGTATCATTGTTGAGGTATATAATGATCTCCTGGTTCTGCTCATTTCACTCAGCATCAGTTCATGTAAGTCTCGCCAGTCCTCTCTGTATTCATCACATCCAGGCATTCTGGAGAGCAATTTGGAACTATGCTCAAAAAGTTATCAAACTGTGCATACCCTTTGATCCAGTAGTGTTTCTACTGGGCTTATACCCCAAAGAGATACTAAAGAAGGGAAAGGGACCTGTATGTGCCAAAATGTTTGTGGCAGCCCTGTTTGTAGTGGCTAGAAGCTGGAAAATGAATGAATGCCCATCAATTGGAGAATGGTTGAGTAAATTGTAGTATATGAATGTTATCGAATATTATTGTTCTGTAAGAAATGACCATCAGGATGAATACAGAGAGGACTGGTGAGACTTACATGAACTGATGCTAAGTGAAATGAACAGAACCAGGAGATCATTATATACCTCAACAATGATACTGTTTGAGGATGTATTCTGATGGAAGTGGATCTTTTCGATAAAGAGAGCTAATTCAGTTTCAAATGATCAAAGATGGACAGAAGCAGCTACACCCAAAGAAAGAACACTGGGAAATGAATATAACTGCTTGCATTTTTGTTTATCTTCCCGGGTTATTTGTACCTTCTGAATCCAATTCTCCCTGTGCAACAAGAGAACTGTTCAGTTCTACACACATATATTGTATCTAGGATATACTTTACGCTATTTAACATGTAAAGGACTGCTTGCCATCTGGGGAAAGGGGTGGAGAGAGGGAGGGAAAAAATCGGAACAGAAGTGAGGGCAAGGGATAATGCTATAAAAAATTACCCTGGCATGGATTCTGTCAATAAAAAAATTACTTCAAAAAAAAAAAAGAAAGAAAGAAAAATCAGATCAAAAAGAAAAGGAAAAAAAAAAACGAGAAAGAAAACAAAATGTAAGAAAACAACAAAAGAAAGAGTGCAAATTCTATGTTGTAGTCCACATTCAGTTCTCACAGTCTTCTCTGTGGGTGTGGATGGCTCTTTTCATCACTGAACAATTGGAACTGGTTTGAATCATCTCATTGTTGAAGAGATCTATGTCTATCAGAATTGATCATAGTATAGTCTTGTTGTTGCTGTGCATAATGATCTCTTGGTCCTGCTCATTTCATTTAGCATCAGTTCATAGAAGTCTCTATGAACTTTCTCTGGGTGTAGCTGCTTCTGTCCATCTTTGATCAATTAAGGCTCTGTGTGTGTGTGTGTTTGTGTATGGATATATGTGTGTATGCATGTACACATAAACAAAAAAATTTTCAGAATCAAAAACAAACTCCAAAAAGAGACTTGAATAATGATGAGACTATTTAGTGTTTGAGATTTCAATGGCACAATAAAATTTATGAAGTATCTGATCACTGACTACCACTGTGAAAATGAAGATTAGTGTATAATTGTGAGGAAAAAAAAGGTAGGGAGAATAAAGTTAGTATGTGTAGTATTGTTAATATCCCTTCAAAGGACATAATATTCCAATAATGAACTCTGAAAGTTGGGACAAATATGTTCAGTTTGCGCTATTTTTTACACTTTCTTTTGTTTTTAAATTTGTTTTCAGTTTCAAATTCCTCCCAATCTCTGAAACCTCCCCCAACCAATAAGAAAGCAAGCAGCATGATATCCATCATACATATGAAATCATGCAAGACATGTTTTTATATTTTCCATGTTTTGCAAAATATGCAGATAAAACAAAGTTTAAAATAGTTATGTCTTTAGTTAGAATTGATCAGTTCTCTTTTTGGAGTAAAATAATTTTTTTCAGCAAGAGTCTTTTGAAGTTGTCATGGATCACTCTATTGACTTGAATAGCTAAGTCTTATAGATAATTATCATTATAATGTTTATGAGATTCCCGTGGTAATGCTCACATCACTTTCTGTCTATTACTATGTCTTCCCAGGCTTTATCTGAAACCACTTTGATTATTTTTTATAGCACAACAGTATTCTAACACAATCATATAACATGATTGTGTTAGAATAGTGATACAATAGTATCACTGATACTATTACTGATACAATAGTAAACACCAATTGAAGAAAATTGGAAGCATTTTATTTAATTTCAAGAAATGATTATTCATTTATTCATGCACTGAGTCACTTATTTATTCAGTCATTCCCTAATCGATGGGCATCCTCTCAATTTCTATTTTTTTTCTTGCTAGCACAAAAAGAGCTGCCATAAATATTTCTGCATGTATAGGTCCTTTTCCTTGTTCCTTGGTCTCTTTGGGTTACTGACTTGACACCTGGAAATGGTATTATAGGGTCAAAAGATATGTAGTTTTATATTCTAATAGATATAGTTCCTAAATAGTTAAATCAGTTAATAACTTTAATACACCACTTTTTCCATATCATCTCTAGAATTTGTAATTTTCCTTTGCTATCATGTTAGCCCATCTGATAAATGTGAGATGGTACCTCAGAATTATTTTAGTTTGCATGTTTCTAATTATTAGTGATCAAGATCATTTTATATAACTATTAATAACTTTGATTTTTTATTCTAAAAACTGCCAGACCACATTCTTTAACAAGTTGTTAACTGATGAAGAGCTCATACTTTAAAAATATATATATGGATCAGTTCTCTATACATTTGAGAAATAAAATCTAAAATGTTTATTAATATCTTTTAATTTCATATTACTTGTACTTCCAAATATATGCCACTAGCCCCCCAGAGAGACAGTTCTTGTAACAAAGAATAAAAAAAGAGAAATTTTAAAAAATAATTTAGGACACCTGGGGAATAAATTAATCTATTCTTATATGCTATGCAATGTTTCATGTCCATAGTTTCCTACCTCTGTAAAGAAGGAATGATTGTTCATTTTCTCTCCTTTTCTTTGAATTCAAGGTCATTGTAAAAATATATCATTCAATTTCAGCTCTTTTGTAATTATTCTTCTCACCATTTACAATATTTAGTCATTATTTTCTTGTCTGCTTATAATAGATTTCGTTAGTTTTCCCATTTTTTTCTGTATTTCCAATTTTTATTGTTTCTTATTTCATAATTATGTTTTATTTCCACCACATACCATTCTCCAATATACATGGATCTATTTTGTATCTAGTTCTTTGTTACTACAAAAACTATGGACTATGTCTCCCACCCCCTTTCTCTCCCCACTTCTGATCTTTGGGGGCATATATTGTTAGTATTTTTTATTAGTTTTTCGTTTTCCCCTTCTCCCTCCTTCCATTGCCAGAATTCAATTCTTCCCTACCTACTACCTTTTTACCTCCCACCTAGCAATATCAATAAGTCTCCTTTCCATTTAATGAAATCTTCCAATGATCCTATTAAATTCTAAATATATCTTCCATTTAACAGTCAAAGACCAAGAAAAAATATACCTACTCTCATCACCTCTTTCTGTTTTTCTTATTCTCTTCTCAACCTCTTGTAAGACAATCTCTGAACTCATGTTACTACTTTAACTGCTATCTACAAAATTACTAATCTCAATTTATAAATTCAATAATTTCTTCTTGTCCTTCTAACCTCTGTAAAACATTTGACAAGGTTGACTCCTTTCTTCTAGATATCTCTCCACAGAGTTTTTATCACATTCCTTTCTTTTGGTTCTCTCTTCCTTTTTGATGACACCTCATTTTTCTTTGCCAGATTATCCCATACTGTTCCATCCCTTAAATATCTCCTATAGTAGGACACCTTTTTTCTCTAAACTCTATTTATTGGTGATCTCATTAACGCCCATGATTACAATGATTTAATATCTGTATGTAGATGACTCCTAGATCTATATATTCAGCATCAATCTCTTAGCTTCATCTAACATTATCAACTGTGTATTAGTCATTTCCAATTGGATGTCTTGCTTACATAAAAAACCCATCATGTCAGAAAGAGAACTTATTCTTTGTCCTCCAAGATTTATTCTTTTCCTAACTTCCTTATTTCTGTTCAATATATTGTTTCCTCATTACCTAGGTTTTTGATTTCAGACTCTGAAATCCTTACTTTACTTTAGCCTCATATTCTCCACTAGATAATTGTTTTATTCAATTTGATTTGTTTCTAGAACTTTTCTAGCATCTGCCCTCTTGATTTCATTCATAGAGCCAACATCCTAGTGCAGGCTGTTATTTAACCTGGATTATATGTAGACTTCTATTTGGTCTTCCAACTTCCAGATTCTCTGCTTTGACATCTGTAATGTTTTCTTCTCTAAAACATAATGTTTTCTGTGAGCAGGTTTCTTGAGGAGTTTCTGGAGACAGCCTTCCTTTCAGTTCAGTTCAATAATCACCTCAAATGCAGCCAGCTGTTAAAGTCCAGATCCTTTATTTTCTCTTTTCTTCACTTGGAGTTTGGCTAGCTTTCTGGAAGCCTTCCGGATCTTGCTTTCAGTGTTCTCCACAGGACAGCCTACCACTTTTCTCTGTCTCCCTTTGTTCTGCCCAACTGAATCTTGGCTTCTCAATCTCCCAGAGTGCTCTTTGGCCTTGAGAGCTTCTTGCTTATATGCTGAATACTGAGAATACTCCAATCATTACATCACTAGGAAACCATTATTTGTTGTAGGATTAAATCAAGGCTAAATTAGATTTAAACATTGTCTCCTCAATTCTACTGACTTAGCACCTTGTAAGAATTCTAACAGACATCCATAGTAACATTGCTACTTAAATTAACCTTGATAACACTATATAATGTCAATTCAAAAAATAGCTTTGTAATATTAGCTTAAAACCTTTTGACTCTTGGTTGCCTCTTAAATAATTTCTAAGCCCCTTAGCCTAGAATTTAAGACCATACACAGTCTGGTTCAACCAAGTTTTTTAGTCTCCTTTATACATTACTGCCCTGAATTTAATATACCTTCTTTGCTGGACAATCTATCTTCCATTCCCATGCATTTTCACAAATTATCTCTAGTGTTTAAGATACATTTCTTTCTTTCTTTTGCTTCAAGGTTTAACTCAAATGTCATCTCCTCCTTAAAAATTCCCCTGAGGCCCCTAGTTGTAGTGCTCTCATTGTCTAGAATTTACTTTGAATTATATATATTTCTGTTCATGTTGCATATGTCCAGTGGAATGTAAGTGCTTTGAAGACAGGTATTGTGCCTTTTTGCCTTTGTATCTTATATCTAGCATTATGCCTTGCACCTGGCATATGTGCAGGATAAAATTGTTGTTGAATAACTATAAAATGATTCGGCAGAAAGAAGATGGTATCTGGAGTCAGAGAACATGTATTTATATCTTTGATCTCACACTTAGAATCCAAATAGCTTTCGACAACTTTTAGCATCACTCCAAGCCTCAGTTTCTTCATCTGTAAATTCAAAGATAATTTATAAGGTAATTTCAGTGATTTTATAATCTCAAGCCCTTTTGGATAAGGATATCTGGGATATTTCTTAAATCTCTGGATTTACCTCTGAAAGTATGATAGAAAATTCCATAAAACATGTATAGTACCTTGCACATAGTAAGTGTTGATAAATATTTGTTGATTCATTTATAGATTATATAGGTACAAATATAGATTATATAGGTACAAATAACCTAGTAGTGAGTTTATATACAGAGGTATCATGCCTGTAAGGAGTATTTTGTTTTCTTTCTTTTATTATTTTTTATTGTTTTATGAAGAGCTAATAATGAAAGTTATTGCTATCATTCTTGCTAACTGCTGCTGCTGTGGTCACCAGTATTTCTTTTAGTTACCACATCTATCCACTAACCAAGAACAAAAAGAGCTTGCTGATGAACAACTTTTAGGTGTCTTTCAGCCTTTTCATTGTGCCAGCTGTTTTTCATCATTTCCATTCCCTGGTAATAGAGTCAAAGTCTCTATTTTTGTTCATTTCCCATTTTTCAGCATCATTAGTTCATTTAAATAAGTTAAATTGGAACTGATTTAATTGCTTGCAATGTCTTTTCATCTTTCTCCTTTATTATAATTTGATATTAGTTTTGACCTTTTCACTAACCAGCCGATGATGTGAATGAAATGAGACCTTGTTCTGAAATGACTCCCCGTGGATAACTTGTCTGTTAAGGCAAAGACAGTTGCATTTCTTATCATATTTTTGATTGCTCATTTTCAAATTTTCTTGAACAAATTATTCATAATGTACATGAATCTTCTGAGATCACAATAAGCTTTTGACTCTTTCATTTTTTAATCCCAAAGCACTTTCTGATATAAAGGACAACAATCTTCCCTTGTGCTGATCTTAATATAGAAGTTAGGAATCAAGGTATATATACAATTGTTTTTCAAGATTTTATAATATTCTTTGGATTTCTCTGATAAGACTTCTTCCTACCACTTTACAGATTCACAATAACTCTACTTGTTAATAATTATATTCATATCTATATAGAATCTTAACCTTTTTATATCCCTATTACCCAACTTGTAGTCTCCTTTCTTATACAGGAATCACTGGGGATTCTGAATATGTCAAAGTTATCTTCTGATAGATCATAATCATCACATAGGCCAAATTATCGACATAATTCTGTAAGGTTAGGTGCAGCACCCCATACTCACTTCTACACTCTACACAAAGGTAGGACTTGCCCATCAGAACCTTGAACCCAATTAATATTTATTAATTCTTACTAAATATAATGCACTGGATAGGCACATATAAAATGTAAAAAAAAAAAAAAAAGATGTAAAATTCTTGCCTTGAAAGAGATATATATATATATAATCTGTATGACCCCAGATAATTTGTCTAAGCTCTCATGATCCTAGTTGAAAATTTGTAAACTGAAACATTTGGATTAAGGAAAAGTAGAGTTTTCATCTAATCTCAAATCGATGATCCCATATAACTGTAAACATATGATAATATACATGGTCATTTTGAAAACAAGAAAGAGAGTTTTAACAAGAAAATTCAAAAAAGATACTCATACCATATGGTACATGTGTTGATCCTTGAAGAAATCTAGGGGTTATAAGAGATAGAGATGAAGAAAAAGTTTATTCCAAGCATAGAGATGGCCTATACAAAGGCATAGAGGTAGGAGATAGAAGTCTAAGCTCAGAGAAGAGTAAGAAGGTTAATTTATCTGGAACATACAGTATTTGGCATAGAGCAAGATGCCATAAACTTAGGAATGTATGGAGGAACAAGAATAAAAAGCTTAAAAGAAAACCAGAACAATTTTTACAGTAAATTTTTCTGATAAAAAATTGCTCAAAAGCAAAATCATGTAATCTCTTAATTATATAGAAAAATGAGTCAGATTTATAAGGATATGAATTCTTCTTCAACTGATAGATGGTCAAAGTAAGGAAATAGTTTTTAGATGAAGAAATCAAAGCTGTATATAATCATATAAAATGATATAAATCATTTTTATTAGAAAAATACACATTAAAACTACTGAGCTAACACTTCACACTTACCAGATTGGTCAATAAGACAGAAAATGAAAATAGCAAATACTGATGGGAAGTGGGGAAATTGGGATACTACTGATGGAGGAGGGCTATAAAACTGTGCATACTTTTTGATCCAGTAATGCCCAATTGGGTTTGTATCTCAAAGAGATATATTTTTAAAATAGTAAACAAACCTACATCATGACAACATTCATACAGTTCTTTTGTAGTGGCAAAGAACTGGAATTTGAGGGAATACTCATCAATTGGGAAATGGCTGAAGAAATTGTGGTTTATGATTGTGTTGATATATTTTTGTGCTATTAGAAATGATAAGCAGGGTACTTTAAAAAAGAAACTAAAAATACATATATGAATTGATGGATACAAAGAACCAGATGGACATTGTACACCATAACAATAATACTGCATAATGATTAACTGTGAAAGTCTTAGCTCTTCACAGCAATACAAATTTGTACCTGTAGAGGAAGAACGGATGCTATCTGAATGCAGATTGAAATATACTAGTGTTTTGTTTTGTTTTGTTTTGTTTTTCTGAGGCAATTGGGGTTAAATGACTTGTCTAGTAAGAAGTATTAAGTGTTTGAGATCGGATTTGAATTCAAGTCTTATTCAGTGCACCATCTAGCTGGCCTGAAGCATACTATTTTTAAAACATTTTTCTTTTTCTTTTTTTTGTATGTTCTCTTCCACAGCATAATAGGGAAAATATTTTGCATGACTATATATGTAAAACTTTTATCAAAATGCTTGCCTTCTCAATGATGGTGGAAGGGAGGGAAAAGAGAAAATTTGGAAATCAATATTTTAAAATGAAAGTTAAAATGTACTAACTTGTAATTTGACTTCATACCTATCAAATTGGCTAATATGATAGGAAAGAAAAATGATACATTTTGGACAAGATGTTGGAAAAGTGGAACATTAAGTCATTGTTGATGGAGTTGTGAACTGATCCAGTCCTTCTATATAGCAATTAGGAACTATGCCTAAATGGCTACAAAATTTTGCATACTCTCTTATGTGGCAATAATACTAAGTCTGGATCCCAAAGAAATCATAAAAATATTTCATATGTACAAAAATGTTTATGACAGCTCTTTTTGTGGTGGCAAAGAATTGGAAACTGAGATGAGCCCATCAATTGGAGAATGGCTGTAGTATATTAATGTAATGGAATACCATTGTGTTCTAAGAAACTATAAGCAAATGAATTTCAGAAAAACCTGGAAAGACTTGCATGAATTTATGCTAACTGAAATGAGTACAACCAGGAGGACAGTATACACAGTTAACAACACCCTTGTGTGGATGATCAATTATGATAAACTTAACTATTCTCAGAAATGCAATGACCCAAGACGATTCCAAGGAATATCCAAAGAAAGAATTATGAGTCTGAATGCAGATCAAAGCATACTATTTTCACTTTATTCTTTTGTTCTGAGTTTTCTTTCACAACATGATCACTGTGAAAAATATGTTTAATGTGATTGTACACTTATAATCTATATTAGATTGCTTGTTTTCTTAGGGACAGTGGAGGGGGAGAGGGAGGGAGAAAAATTCATTAAAAAATAAAGGGCAAAACTGTCTTTACATGTAATTGGAAAAAAAATATTAAGTAAAAAACATGTAGTTGGAAAAATTAAAATGTTAAATTCTTATTTAAATACCAAAAAAGGACTTAAAATGCCAAACTAAAAAATTCTAGAGGAATCATAGAACCAATGAAGGCAGTAAAGAAGGGAAGAGTCAAAGATGACTTTAAGGTTATAAATTGGGTGGTGCCTTTAACAAAAATTATATATATATATATAATACACACACACACACATATATATATATATGTATATATATATAATTTAGAGAAAGATAGTGAATTTGTTTTGAATATGTTGAGTCAAACATAACAAGTTGAACATTAAAAAAAAATCATTGGCAATGTAAGACTAGATTAGGAAAGTGATTAGATCCTGATATTTAGATCTGTCAGTCATCTGCAGTGAGATTATAATATCATGTCACTAAACTATTTTAGATCTTCAGTATGAAAGGAGTGAATTGATATTCTTTACTAAACCAGGAAAATAATTGTATACAGTTTCCAATTGTTGAATCTTCCTGATCTTACTCTTTCCAGGTTTATTCCTATCACTATTCCCTAATTTTGAATCAATTAGCCATCATGCTTTTACTGCCTACTATTTATCATGCACTGGAAAAAATGTTAAATAAATTAAATAAAAATAAAGACAAAGATTAAAGAACTCGATCTTGGTGCCGTTACTTTATATTGAAGAAACAGTTACTGTGAGGGGAGAGATAAGGGTGGGGAGAAAGATAGAAAGAAAGAGAGAAAGAGGGATAGAGGGAGGAAGGGAGAGAGAGAGAAGGAAAAGGAGATATGAATCACCTTGTTTTATTTATTATACCATAAGATATACTCTGAATATATGTTAAAACTGTGATGAGACTTTTACCTTATCACTACACTTATCTGTCATCCACGTATATATCTGCATATATACATGCATGTGTATATATGCATGTATATATATTTTGCACAAGTATAAGCATACAAAATAGTTTCAAAATTAATACAAAGTAATTTTTGGTGGAGAAAATAGGCATACTTTTATGTATCAGAAAACAATATGGAATTTAGATCTGAACTGAATTTTGAAAGAAACAAGTGATTTTTAAAAGGTGAAGGTGAGGAGATAGCATATTTCAGACATGAAGGGCAGCCAAAAATCATAGAGATTAGTAATAAAATTCTAAGTTTGTTGAATGTGGAAAGTCCTGGACTTTCTTCACTTTTGACAATAGATATTGGTACATAAAGTACAATTATCTTAGCAGGAGTAGTAATCATATTAATAATAATTTACATTTTCATAATGCTTTAATGATAAAAACACTGCCTATTATACTGTATATATGTATGTTGTGTAAGTTTTTATGGAAACCTCTATTTACAGTGATCTTGAATAATGCAAGATAAGATGATAAAGTATGATAAAATTTGTTCTTTGTCTTTAGGCACATTTTAAAACCACCTTCACCACCTCCCTTATTAGTTGCTTTTAGGAGAATCTGTGAACTGTCTTTACATTTAGCTTTAATTCCTCAGTGTCTCTTGATTTGATCTATAGCAAGAATCTTATAATGTTGTTTTTGTTGTTCAGTCTTCTGAGTTGTGACTTGTTCTCACAATCCCATTGAGGTTTTTTGTGATAAAACTACTGCAGAGATTTACCATTTCCTTCTCCCATTAATTTTACAAGTGAGGAAACTGAAGCAAGCATAGTTAAGTGACTTGCCTAGGGTCACATAACTAGAGAATGAGAATAAATTAAAATTCAGGAAGAGATTTCTTAACTAACTCCAGACCCAATACTCTGTCCACTATGTACTGCATAATCTAGGTTGTTTCTTTTAGTAATGAATTCACTTGTGATCTATAGATATGAACTCATGTTTCAAAAACTAATAGTTTGGGACAGCTAGATGGCTCAGTAGCCCTGAGTTCACTTAATATTTTTTGGGGGGGATTTGTTTCATGTTTGTTTTTTGTAAGGCTATTATAGTAGCAATACTACCAATTGCTGGTAGTATTTGGTAGTATCACTGGTTAAGTGACTTTCCCAGGATCACAATCTAGTAAGTGTTAAGTGTCTGAGACATGATTGGAACTCGGGTCCTCCTGACTCCACCAGGGCTGGTACTCCATCCACTGTGCCATCTAGCTGCTCCAGAAACTTAGTATTTACTTAGTTGTATGGCCCTGTGCAAATCACTTAACCCCAACTGCCTTTCAAAAAACAAAATATAAGAACCCAAAATAATAGGGAAAGGAACATTTGTAACCATCTCTAGAATATTTATATATTGTGTTATATAATCTATCTCTTTTATTTTTCCTTTGTTGGTACCTTATCATTATGATTACAGGGGTATAAGAAAAGTCCTATGGGGACTATTGTATTATGTTTCATAGGTTACCCTCTGTTCATACAATGGCAAGAGAATATGAGAAAACTTTCTAGCATAGAGCTATATATGTATATATAAGTGTGTGTGTGTGTGTGTGTGTGTGTGTGTGTGTGTGTGTAGCATATAGAATTAATTCATCATAATGAATTTAGGGGAGGATTTGAACATGAGTTTCAAAAGGACAGGAAATCAAGATTAGGCAATGATCTTTTTGTCTGGAGGGTATAACCCCAACAATAAAAACACAGATCTATTAGACAATTCTATTTTCATGAGGGAATACATTGATCATTCCTTGCTTAGACTTCAGAAAGCACAAAACACATAGATTTAGAGCTGGAAGGGACCTTGAAGTCTAATACTTTCCATTTATCTTTAAGATAAGGAAAATAAAACAGAAAAGTAAAATGATTTGATTGAGGTCATTTAGCTAGTAAGTTTCTAAGGCAAAATATTATTCAATTTAGTTCTTCCTGATTCTAGATCGAGCACTATTCTAGATTGCCTCTTTATTCCTAGCTATCTGGCTCTTTGGACAGAAGATACCATCCAACATTGTATCTAAACATAAAACCTAAAAATCACTTGTGTGGCCTGAAATTTTGAGAGCTCACCATTAGTTTCATGCTATGATGTAACATTAAAAGACTTTAGTGAACAAAACAAATGCAAACAAGATTAGAAGGGAAACAATAAACTGGGAAAACATTTTTACAATCAAAGGTTCTGATACAGGCCTCATTTCCAAATATATAGAGAATTGACTCCAATCTATAAGAAATCAAACCATTCTCCAATTGATAAATGGTCAAAGGATATGAACAGACAATTCTCAGATGAAGAAATTGAAACTATTTATAGACATATGAAAATATGCTCCAAATCATTATTAATCAGAGAAATGCAAATTAAGACAACTCTGAGATACCACTACACACCTGTCAGATTGGCTAGAATGACAGGGAAAGATAATGGGGAATGTTGGAGGGGATGTGGGAAAACAGGGACACTGATACATTGTTGGTGGAATTGTGAACACATCCAGCCATTCTGGAAAGCAATTTGGAACTATGCTCAAAAAGTTATCAAACTGTGCATACCCTTTGATCCAGCAGTGCTACTACTGGGCTTATATCCCAAAGAGATACTAAAGAAAGGAAAGGGACCTCCATGTGCCAAAATGTTTGTGGCAGCCCTGTTTGTAGTGGCTAGAAGCTGGAAAATGAAAGCAAGTCTATCAATTGGAGAATGGTTGAGTAAATTGTGGTATATGAATGTTATGGAATATTATTGTTCTGTAAAGAATGACCAGCAGGATGAATACAG
The DNA here is from genome assembly GCF_016432865.1 of Antechinus flavipes. Classification (NCBI taxonomy): domain Eukaryota; kingdom Metazoa; phylum Chordata; class Mammalia; order Dasyuromorphia; family Dasyuridae; genus Antechinus; species Antechinus flavipes. The sequence goes on along the minus strand of NC_067400.1, from coordinate 302,664,141 downwards.
AGAGGACTGGTGAGACTTACATGAACTGATGCTGAGTGAAATGAGCAGAACCAGGAGATCATTATATACCTCAACAATGATACTGTTTGAGGATGTATTCTGATGGAAGTGGACCTCTTCGATAAAGAGAGCCTTAATTGATCAAAGATGGACAGAAGCAGCTACACCCAGAGAAAGAACACTGGGAAATGAATATAAATTGCTTGCATTTTTGTTTTTCTTCCTGGGTTATTTATACCTTCTGAATTCAATTCTCCCTGTGCAACATGAGAACTGTTCGGTTCTACACACATATATTGTATCTAGGATATACTGTAACCCATTCAACATGTAAAGGACTCTTGCCATATGGGGGAAGGGGTGGAGGGAGGGAGGGGAAAAATCAAAACAGAAGTGAATGCAAGGGATAATGCTGTAAAAAATTACCCTGGCATGCGTTCTATCAATAAAAAGTTATTTAAAAATTAAAAAAAATTAAATTAAATTAAATTTTTAAAAAAAGACTTTAATGAAGAGAAAGATCTTTGTTTTCTATGAAAATAATCACGATTTGCCCATTATAAAACATATTTGTTTTTTTCCATGCCTCCTCCTCCCATAACATTCACACTATTACCAATTTGAGAGCCATAGTTTGTGAAATTTATATGTTTACTTCTATGTGGAAATAAAAACCAACCTTAAAAGTAGAAGTTAATCAATTTACAAATTCACCATCTATCTCAATAGAGTTATTTCCTCGTAATTTTTGAAAGCAAGTAACTGCACAATTCTTTTTTCTCCCTTGGAAAATAATCACTTTCTTAATTTATTCCATTATTGATATATTCAACATACTTTTATTTGCCATGCAAAGCAGAGGCTAAAAGCAAGTGGCTAAAACAGCTAAAAATATAAGACACAGTCCAATCCTTCAAAGAGCTATTGATCTAGTTAGAGGAGATAAGACATTTACATAGAGAACTTAAATTAGAACATACTAAATACATAGTAGAAGTATAAAGTATCAGGAATTTAAATGGAGAAGTCTGTAAATTGATTAGAGAAGTCAGGGAGCACTTTAGAGAAGAGGTAAAGTTAGAATTAGGCTTTTACAGATTTCAAAAGACAAAAATGAAGAGGGAGGTCATTTCAGAACATAGGGAATAATACAAACAAAATCATTGAATTATGAAAGTATAAGGTAGTTTCAACCAGACAATGATAAGCACTATATTTACCTAGAACATAAGATATATAAAAGAGAGTGGTATGACTTGACAAAAACAAATAGTGAATTAATTGACATTTTGAGCAGAAGAGTGATATAATCAGTGTGAAATATTGAGGTAAATTTGGCATGATACATAGCAAGAATTGGGGAAAGAAATGAATAGAGAGAAATAAGTTTGATGGCTATTGAAACAATACTCCTGTTTATAAAGAAGTGGGGATCCATAGATATGGAATATTTCATGCCATTTCTGACATAATTACTATATCTCCTGAATTTTATTTTACCATTGTCTTCAATGAATGAAAAGCCTCCTTTGGGAGGCCTTATTAGAAGGGTATTATGATGTGGATATAATCAGAAATGACTGTGATATAAAAACAAAAGAGGAGGAAGGAGGAGGAAAAGAACAAGAACATAAGGAAGGGGAGAGAGAAGAACAGGGGTATTGGAGAGGGAGGGGAGAGTACAGAGGAGAAGGACAGGGAAGAGGTAAAAAATGAGGTAGAAGAGAAGAAGGAAGTGAAAAGGAGGATGGAGAAGAGGGAAGAAGGAGAAAGAAGAGGAGGAGGAGGAGGAGGAAGCAGAAGAAGCAGAAGCAGAAGCAGAAGAAGAAGCATAAAAAGAAGGAAAGAAGAAGAAGGAGGAGGAGGAGAAGGAGGAGGAGGAGAGGAAGAGGAAAGAAGAAGAAGAAGAAGAAGAAGAAGAAGAAGAAAAGAAGAAGAAGAAGAAGAAGAAGAAGAAGAAGAAGAAGAAGGAAGAGGAGGAAGAGGAAGAGGAGGAAGAGGAGGAGAAGGTGACAGAGAAGGTGAGGGTGAAGGTCAAAGAAAAGATGAAGAAGAAAAGAAGAAAGGAAGGAGGAAAGGAAAGAGGGAGGGAAGGAAGGCAGGAAGGAAAGAAGGAAGGAAGGAAGGAAAAAAGAATGAAGGGAGGAAGGAAGGAAGGAAAGGAGGTAAAGAGAAAGCAATTTTGTAGGTGAAAAATAATGTGGGAATGGGAAGGAAGGGATTAATTAAGAAATTCTGTAAAAATAAACCCATTATATGATTCTTATTAAATTAATTAAGAGATATATGTTTCCCTACATAATAGATTAGACCTAGTCTAGGAAGACTATGTATTCTTGTTGCAAATTGTTTATATCAGACATAATGGAAATAATAACCCATATCTACTTTTGTTATAGATCACTGACAGAATTGTGCCTTGGTACTAGCTATTAATGCACTTTTTTATTTAAATAAGCCCTAGTTATGATTCAAAGTACAATTTGTATATCAGTTCAAGTTTATACTGATCATCATAGTGACAGTTTTTCCCATAGCTTAGCTCCATTTAGCTGAACCATGATTAGGTCTCCTTTCTGTTCAATCTTTATCTATAACTCCCATCTATTGGAAATGGCCTTTGTGGATCAGAAAAGGGATATATTTGTATTTGGCCTTCAAGAATGGCAGTTCTGAGAGTTACAGGGCTATTGTTTCTCTATAATATTTCCCCCATCCAAAGATATGGTTTATTTTCACTGACCCCTATTAATAACCTGCTTAAGCTATTGAAGCATAGCAAGAATCTCAGAATGCATACAATTGAAACCACTCACACAGATACATATACACATATACATACAAAAGTATATTTATGTCTAGCTATCTATTTAACATATATGTGTATATACGTGCATGTATATGACATTTAAACTGAACCTGAAAGGAATATTATAAGTGATTTACTACAAGAATTTTTTCCATTTTAGAAGGGAAACAATCTCAGAGAAATTAAATGACTTATCTATGGTTTTACTTTTGACAAAAACAAATGCAATAGTAATCAAATTTCTGTTTTTCAATATGTCTAAATGTATATAGATATATACATGTGTGGACATATATGCTTATAGCCAAATACCTATATATGCTGTATATAAATGCATGTTCCTACAGGCATATACATGTGAGGGCTCAAATATATATAATACAAGTTTAAGAGTTTTTTCATGCTGCTCTGTATGTGGAGGGAGACATGATTCCTCATTGTTGGAGAGAAGGATGAATGCATTAACATTATATATATGTATATGTACAAAATTAATCATATAATTATGTATAATAAGATTTATTGAGTTCATTCCAGGTCTACTCTAACTCCCTAGAATATTCTCTATTCATTTGTGTCTCATTGTAGAAATTCTGGAAATGTCTATAATATTAGAAAACCAGCTCTTATTTTGTTTATTAATTCAATAGTTTTTACTTTCAATATTATTAATCTATTTTTTTCAGAATTTCAAATTTGGTATTTACTTGCTTTATTTTTTTTTTTTTAGCTTTTTAGTTGCATGCCCATTTCATTTATCTTCTCCTTCTCTATTTTATACAAGTAAGCATCTAGAGTTACAAAACTTTCTCTAAGAACTGCTTTGGCTGTATCTCACAAATTTTAGTATGTTGTCTCATAATTGTCATTTTCTTAGATAAAATTATCCATTGTGCCTATAATTTGTTGTTTCACCACTTTACTCCTTACAATTAGATTATTTACCTTCCAATTAATTTTTGGTCTCTTTTTTCCTTAGCTTTTTATTACATGTGAATCTTATTACATCATGATCTGAAAAAGAACCATTTACTATTTTTGTCTTTCTGTATTTGATTTTGAGAGTTTTATGTCTTAATATTTTGTCAGTTTTTGTATAAATTCTATGATCTTCCAAGAAAAAAATACTCCTTTCTGTATCCACTCAATTTTATCCAAAGATATATCATACTTAACTTTTCTACTATTCTATTTACCTTCTTAACTTCTTTCTTATTTATTTTGTGGTTCAATTTATCTAGTTCTGAGAGAGTAAGGCTGATATCCCTTACTAGTATAGTTTTAAAATCAAATTATACCTGCATTCTCTAAGTATCAACAACACAGCAAAGATTGAATTTCTTTTTTTATCTTTTTATGTTTCTCTTGAGTTCTGTATTTGGAGATCAAAATTTTTATTCAGCTCTGGTCTTTTCATCAGAAACAATGAAGTTCATGTATATCATTGAATGTCCATCTTCTTTCCTGAAAGATTATGTTTAATTTAAATAGGTAGTTGATTCTTGGATGCCTTTCAGAATATCAGATTATAGGCCCTTCTGTCCTTTACAGTGAAAGCTGCTAGGTTTTGGGTAATCTGGATTGTGGCTGACACCAAGAATCCTGAGATTACAATACAATGAAAAGGGAAACCTAACACCAACATCTAATGTTTTCATGCACCACCCTTCTTCTATGTGTTACCATTCTTATATTAGGCTAGCCAAAGGCTTATAACTGAATTCAAGTGTCCATCAGCTTCCAGACCATGCAAAATCAAAAGGCAAAAACTTGTTCTGCCCAAGATCCATTATCAAAAGTGTTCTACCAGAGAACTGAAGATCATGAAGAAGTCAAATAGGATAACTATACATGTGTGTGAAACTGCAGAGGACTGAATAAAAGGTGATTGGCATCCAATGAGAGGCAGATCTATCCTTCAGAAATCACTTGGAACCCAAAATGAAGTCAGTGAAATATTAATTTCCCAGAGTAAAAGGAATCGGAGGGAACTTTGTGGTCTAGCTCTGGGTAAAACCACAATTGAAGAGGAAGAAGTCAGAAAGTAAATTACAGGGGAATACAAAGAAAAGTAGTCTGAAAGCATAAATGCCACATGGAGGGAGAAAACAGTTAAATATCTTGATCACAAGTGGGTAAATCATTAAGGAAACTATTAAAGTCAGAAGGAAATATTCTCCAAGTTCAACTCCTGAATGAATCCAGGCAAAAGGGAAATGAATTAATAACTAAGGAGACAAAGAATCCTGTGGATTCCCAAGCTTTCATTGAATCACAGTATCAGATTCCTGAAGAGATTCAGAAAGATAAAAATTGTGAAGGCAGAATTGATAGTCTGTGCAGCAAATAATTCACAGAAGGGAAAACGTTAACTCTTGCTGATAAATTTCACTCAAGACAAAGACAAGAAAAGAAAAGGAAGGTACTAAATGGAAATCCAAACACAGAGAATTAAATAACAATTTGGAAGAAGAGACATAAAAATTCATAATTTTATATGATAATATAAACTCCATAAACTATATAGAATCCATTCCATTTCAGAAGGATTAAGTAACTGCCCTTTTTTCATATATCTTGTAATAACACAAGGTTTGAATGTACATCTTTCTTAGTCATAATCTAACTCTATCCATCCTTTTAAAAGTTCTAATAAATAAGTCCTAGGTATTGTTTTTGTTTGTCAACATATATTCATGATATAAGAATTAGAGTTATTATCAAATACTTTTTAGAGATAATATACATGAAATAAAAAGTTCATGAGATATGGTTCTTGTATTAAAATTCGTATGATCTGAATGTTTAAAGACATATGATGCACGTTCAAAAATATTTTTAAAAATTCAAAATTGGGTTCATTGTCCACATTCTTATATTGAACATTTTAAAAACTGTATTAACCTTTAAAATATGAAAGTTAAATTTTAGAATGATCAAAACTGCAAATAATATGTTTTTCATATTTCCCTTAACATATTCACTAATTTGGCTTTTGAGATTGCCAGAACAGTGTTCCTGTAGACATATTTAGAGATAAATATAATGACCCCAAATCATTGTTTTTGCTCTTTGGAATAATTTCTACTTGATGGTACAATTTTTGTTCCAATGAGAGGTCATAATTTATGGATATGAATAGTATATTATTGCTTATTTGGGGCTGAGCTCTGATTTAATGTTATAATGAAAACTTACTTTGATTGAGCATTTTTTGTTCTGTCTTGATTATTTCTGGCACGTGATGGAACTTAGTTATAATAAGTGAAAATGATAATATTGCTATAACTTCAAACTTTTGATGTGTTGATTAGTTCAGCTGATCACCCCTCCAATATTTGTTTCTAAAGTACTCTCTGGGAGAGAGATGCTAAGTAATGTATGAGGAAATGTGGATTATTTAACAAGACAAAGATATCAATAAAAATCCATTAAAATAGATTATATAAAGTAAAGAAAAATAGACATCATTAGGAATTCTGTCATTTAGTTGGGAAAAAAAACAGTCTTGATTTAGGGGGATAGTGATGACATAGAAGACTATTACTGTAATCATACAGTCAAAGGAGTCAACCATAGAAGCAGGAAACATATCACTTATTTTTCTAGAGTTTGGGAGGCAAAATGGATTCTTGGAAAGGGTGTCATAAGTATTTGTTTTTAGGGATGGCAGGCAGAGAACAGTTGCATATGGGTGTTACAGTAACAAAAGCTGACATGTATCACTAGAGGCCAAAGTGGATCATGACTGTTCTACCTTCAGGAAGAGAAAATGTACTCTGAAATTTGGGACAATGTCCTATTTATTCCCATCCCTTTGCTAGTTAAGGCTTTATAGAAAATTTAAGTGATATATATATATATATATATATATATATATATATATATATATATATATATATATATATATATTTCAATTTAATTTGTAGCTATTTAGAAGAGTCCCAAATCTATCAATTACCAACCAGTAAGTATTTATTAAATACTTACTATATTCTATTTTATGAGTATACAAAAACAAACAAAAAAAAAAACGAGGCTCTGATAAATGTTTGCTCCATATTTTGCTCAGAACTAGATCTCTATGCCATTATGTGGCCATCTCTTCAGCTTTCCTTATTATTTTTTATGTCCTACCCAACTCTGTTAGAATATACAGGAGCTGTTGGAATAAACGGGAGCCACCCGACAGTGGCTGCTGGAGATCCAGACCTGCAGAATGAATCTCCTCTTGTGAAAGGATAATACAAGGAGACTGAGAGGCAGTTACTTTGTCTGACCTCTCTCCTCTTCCCTCTACCTCCAATTTATCTCATTCCCAGTCCGCAACACCTGTGTCAGCAAAGGCTGCCCTGAAACTCCTTAAAATGCTATAACCCACACATATGGAGGCTCTCAGAGAATTGACCTGTTCCTTGACACAACTCCCCTCCAGTTCCCCTCAAAATTAAAAGGGAATTTAAAGTTCCCCTTTAGTTTTCCCAAATTATAATGTAATTTCCTTGAAGTCAGGGACTGTTGTTTTATTTGTATCCTCAACATTTAGAGTAGTATAAGAGATTACATTCATCCATTCAACATTAAATGGTGGGTACCCATCTTTAAGAAACTTACATCCTAGGGAGACTATATATATATATATATATATATATATATATATATATATATATATATATAAGTTTATATACACATCCATACACATACAAGCTTGTGGCAATAGTCTCTGATCTAACTCTTTCAGAGTAAATTTGGCTATATCATCTTCCCTTTAGGGTTCTTTTCTATAAAGCTATCAACAAACCCCAAATCTAGTATGGTTCTTTCACTATTAGCTGCCACTTACTAGGACCCAGTCTATTGTAAATAAATTAGGTTTTACAAAGAGCTATTTATGTCAAAGAAATAACAAGGATAGGAATACAAACACCCCCCCAACACCTCCTGTATAACACTTCATGTATGGTTTGTAAACTCTGAAGAGAGTAAAATCAAATTTAGCAGTTTCTAAATAACATTATTTTATTTTTTGCTGAGTCAATTGGGGTTAAGTGACTTACCCAGGATCACACAGCTAGAAAGTGTTAAATGCCTGAGGTCACATTTGAATTCAGGTCCTCCTGACTTCAAGAATGGTGCTTATAGCATTAGTCTTATCAAAATCAAATCCAAATTAGACATCTATGTTAGATGAATCTCTTTCTCAGCAACTGGAGCCTGACTGATTGGCAACAAATTCTAACACAGTCTCCATTCCCCAAACTCCAAGAAGTCCAGTCTTTTGACTTTTTGAAACTCACAAGGTAATTGCTTCTAATCCCCTTCATCTAAATGTAGAGGGGGAAAGTGATGAGTAGCAGAAATCAAATACCCTATATAATATATCTCCTTGCCACCAATCTGGAAAGAATCATGCCCCCCAAAAAGAGGCTAGAGTCCACTAGTGTCTTTAGAATAGACTCAGTTCCAGTTTCATGACAGTCAATAATTTGCCTCTTCATTGATTAGCAAAGAAAAGTAGTTATAGAATGTCTTCATCTGCTTCTAATTTTTTATGAATATTATATTAGGCAAGTACTACATATACACCCATAAGGACCACACAACTGTATATGTCATATATATATATATATATATATATATATATATATACACACACACACACACACACACACACACGTATGCAAATATTGATAGTTCATCATTGTAACACATAGTTTTATATATAGGTATATAAATATAGAATTAATAGATAGATCTATATTTACCTATCTATATATATTTGTATAGGCATAAAATAAATACAAGGTGATTTAGGGACTAGCAACCAGAGTTATCAAGAAAGGCTTCAAGTAATCATGAATGGTTGATTAGTAGAAAAAGAAGCTAATCTGAGTAGCTATGGGGGAATATCCTCATTAAAGTTCTCTATCTCAAGGTTTGATGGTATTTCAAGTAGTAAGAGGGCAGTACCAGAAATTGCCAGTTTTCCAGCTATTCCCTCCATGTCACCTTTCTTCCTCTGTGATTTCAAGGCTCTGGGATAAAAAAAAATAGCACATTCCCACAAGAAGTTTTAGGATTTGTCTACTCTTTCTTAAGGTTCACTTTTGTAAATATGTAATTTAAAAGAATCTATATACCTGTCACCTTTCCAATCCCCTTTCCTAGGAGTTTATTGTGGTTGAAGTTGAGGGTTTCAGCAATCCAAGAATGTTCATCATGACTTGTGAGACCAGAGATAATTATAACTGTGTTTGGGCAATTGTATTGTACTGTGACAGTTTTATTGGCCTCTCTTCAGGGGTGACCATGAAAAGATCCCACAGGAACCCTGAGTTCCTAGTTTTACTGATTCTGCATTTTTCAGCATCTCAATTTTTGTATGTCTGAAGCACAAGAACTTTATAGCACCTTCTCAATTTCTAGAAAAAGGGAATACAAAATAAATATTTATAGTCTACTAGTAAGTATATCTTCCTTTGACTTTTCTTTTAAAAACATAATTTTTTTATATTTATAAAAATTATTTTCTTTCTTTCCTATCTTGAGTGACAGAATTGTAACAAATGTTTAAGCTCAAACAAAGCAAACCCCCACATTGATCATATCCAAAAGAAAGATTTATCTTTCATTCTGCATTTTGTGTCCATTAATTTTCTCTAAGAAAGTGAGCAAACTGTTTCATCATTGGTACTTTGGTCATTGTATTGATCAGGATTTCTTCTTAAGTCTTGAAAAGTTGTTAATAGTTATATTCCCTTGCCTTCCCTCACACTTGCCCCAATACTACATCTTCTTATCCTATCAGAGAGAGAAGGATGTTGTGGGCAGGGGCATAAGATTTGAACATTTCCAATTCCCTTCTTCTTGCAAGCAGTTAGCACCTCCTCAGGCAAATTGGTGGCTCCCCTGTTCCTGGAGACTTACCGTTTCAGTGTCCAATTTTGTTTTGACACTCCATCAGTTTAGTTCACTGTTCTTAGAATTCTGGAGGTAAAGAAATATACCAGCTTCAGCCTCTCCATTAGTAGGGATTATAAGCATGAGGCAGCACATAAAACAATCTTTCTATTTTTAACCATAATATTAGTTTAATATTAATCAAGAAAAGAATTTATCAGAAACTTCTGTCTCTCACTACATTCTTTGTGAAACATACAGTGAAAAAATTTCTTCTATCAATGCACAATGGCAACTGTTCTGACATTCATCATCTGCAAGATTCGCTTGGTACATTGATAGACTTTACAGAGGTGATGCTGGAAGCTGTCAGGTCAGTTAGCTTTCTCTCCACAATAATACTCACTCAGCCCCTGATTTTGCCATAAATTAAAGAAACTAAGGATTATGTGTTAACTGCAATTGAAGAAATAAAACTAGGGGACATTCAATAACAGAAAACTGTGTGAACAAGGCAACTCCATGTATCTACACTGCTTTGTACATTAGATAAATACAATCATGTGGGGAGGTCAATAAGCCATGATTCCTCGGACTACATGTATACATGTATGTATGTGTGTGTGTGTGTGTGCATTATATATACACACATCTGTATATATATATATATATATATATATGTAACAAATGGTTATATATGTTTATATATATATATATAGACACATAAATGAGGAGCATCAGAGGATAGAATGTAAAGAGAAGACACTGAAAACAAAGAAACTTATTAAGAAATTATTAAAATTGTGATCTGTGAACTTGGAAAGCAAAAAACTAGGCTTGGTCCGTACCAGAATTTCTTCAATGGATCAAAATCTTAGGGGTTAGATAGGAAATGGGTTGAAGGAGTGGCATTTTGAGGTGGAGATTTAGAATTTTATATCTTACTACCTGTATGTGGATGTATAAGAGAAGGTAACCACTTGCTTAACTCAAAGTGTTTCTGAGAGCTTCCCCCATCAATTTCTACCCCCACACACACACACTCACATCTTTGATGACTCAGATGCTCTAAGAATATCATAGACTTGGATGAAGGGGATTAAAATATTTGTGTTGAAGGGAAAGGATTCGCCCAGTATTTCTAAGATCAACTAACAAATCCAACAAGCATTTATCAAAAATGTACTGTGTATAGGATACTATACTAAGTGCTAGATTTTGGATATAAAAACAAAAATAACACAGGCTCAGATATGGTGAAACTTTGCACTTATTTGAGGGAGAAGACTTGTAAATATGTATCTATGCAGTTTTAAAAGATCATTTTGGAAGATCTTTTTAACATTAAAGGAGAGGTTAGCTCAAAGTTCTATCATGTCAGATTTTTATGGACAAACTCAGTAAATCTTTAAACATTAAACATCTGTTATAGGCTTAGACATGTTGCACACCCTGTGCTAAAAACTGAATTAGAGGTACACAGACTTATAACAATGAATAATGCGATATTGGTTTAGTTATCAGTTAAACTCAAAATGTTAATTTAGACATTAAAAAGCCTTAACTCAATCTCTTGCAAAGCTTATTACTTTAACCTTTAACTCTAGCCTACTTGTCAATTCTTCCTTTTGAGTCTCAATCCTACCCTTTCATTTGCAAGTTCAAGTTTCTATTTCTAAAATCACTGAAACTACAACCTAAAAATTGTTTATTGCCATGCATTCTACTATAAATCTTTTGTTTTTAAAAATCAATTCTCTCTCTTCCAAGTTCTTCCTGCTTTTTAGAAAAATTCTCTCTTGTGATCTTCCAAATTTTCATTATTTTCCTGACATATTTACTCTAGTAAGTGGACAAATTCTTTTCGGTTGTTTCTGTGGTTGATGTTGTTATAGTTGTTGGGCTCTGTGACCTCATTTGAATTTTTCTTGACAGAGATAGTGGAGTAGTTTGCCATTTGTTTCTCCAGCTCAATTTATATAGATAAGGAAACTGAGGCAAACAGGGGTAGGTGATCTACCCAAGGTCATATAGCTAGTGACTAAACCCAGATTTGAAATTAGAAAGGTAAATCTTCCTAATTTTAGGCCTGGCTCTCTATCCACTGTGCCACCTAGCTGCCAGTTACTGTGATGCTGCAATTTTACTTACTCTAATGTTACTTTGCTTCTATTTTTTTTATTAATTCAGTTCACAGTCTAAATCTTCCATGCTCTACATTAATCATATTTTCAAAGATCTGATAATTGACTTCTCTCTGGAATTACAGAATCACTGGATTTTAAACCTGGAGACATTAGAATTTTTTCTGGTCCAATATATTGATTTTTATATGTAGGGAAACTCAGAGTTTAGTGAGTTGTTAAATGCCATCCAATAGATGATTATCAGAGTTAAAAAGTAGAACTCAGATCCAGTGTTTTCCTAATATACTTTAAATGAACTTATCAAAACGATGCTTTAATTTCTCTTCAATCTATAAATAAATTACAATAAATCTACAGTGAATGAGGACTTATTTTTTTCTCCCTTCATAGGTTGTCTCAGCTACTTATTTGTTTGTTTGTTTGTTTGTTTTTATTTTTCCTCTTTCTTACTTCCTGTGTTGGCTTGTTGATAGCAGGAGAAAGGACAAGTAGAGTTGTCAGAAAATTTTTTTTTTCCATTTTCCCTGGGTTTCACATATGTTGGGATCAGAATTCCATCATCATTAACACTAGTATCAGAAGGCAGCAGAGCAATCACTACTTTTTTTGAACCAAGTATCTCTGTCTTTTTGTTTTCAGTTTTCATGTAATGGGAAAAACAAACAAATAAACAAACAAACAAGACCTCAGGCACAAAACCCTATAATTATAAAGTAGCTTGTGCTCTGTCTCCAAAAAGCTCAGAAAAAAAACACCTTTGTGAGAGTCACATTTTCCCCATCTGTTAAAGTAGAATATTTTATTAAATTATTTCTAAGGTTTCTTCTAACTTAGAAGAGAAATATTCTAGTTACTAGAATAATAGCCTCTCATTTAAGAAGAGAGAGAAAGAGAGGGGGGAGACACACACACACACACACACACACACAGAGAGAGAGAGAGAGAGAGAGAGAGAGAGAGAGAGAGAGAGAGAGAGAGAGAAATGAATTTATCTTGTATTTGGAGAATAACCATAGAAGTACCCAGTTTTATGTTCAGTCACATCAGTTACATCTGACTCTTTGTGACCCCAATTGGATTTTTCTTTGCCCAGCAATCTAGTCATTACATCACCTACCTACCCTTTTAAATACCTAATCAATAACCCTTTAATCAAACATGAGACATTTGGATAATTATAATGTATATTGACTAAAAGTAGGTTTCATATTACAAACTATTTTAGTGGTTACAAATTTGTTTTGACTGGGATATCATTATTGCCATTATCACTACCATCACCACCACCATCATCTCCATAAATTGTATGGATGTTCAAGGAGTAGCATCTCTACTCTGAGGGATACCAAGCCCTTTTCAGGGTTTCTTATACAACTTTTGTGTCTACTTGTCACCAAACTCTCTGTGACTCTAAGAAGCTATTGGATGCTCAGCAATCCCATTTTTATAAACATTTCAGCAGATGGGCTAAATCTTTAGAAGGAAGAGTAATTGATGGTCTTCAAACCCACTGGTGAATCAGGAGGCTCTCTATCTCCCCAAGCATGTGAAAGTTTCCCCTAGCAGGATGATCAGATCTGAACAATTTGTTCCAATGGATTATTAATGCAGTAGAAGCAAGATTTATGGAGTCCTAAGAGCATGGTTAACATTAAAGATGACAAGGTCCCTCATTGTATCCCAAGTCATCCTCAATTGTCCCAAATTTTGTCTTGCTACTGAATTGAGATGAATTAAAGAAAATGAAGCTTATATAATAGAGCAACTCGGTCTCATTTAAATACAATTTATGCACAAGTCAAAAGATGTCACCCATACTATTTTCCATTTTTACCTAACTCAAAATCCTGTGGTGATAGTTTAGTGATGAAGCAGAAGGTGCACATACACTGGGAATTAGAGTGACAGTTCTGTAGACAGGTAGCCCACACAATAAGATCCACTAGATTGAAGCAGCAGTGTGATTTAGCAGCTCAAAGAGTATCTGAGCAGCCTTTTTACAGGACTGCATCATTCACCTACTGGGGAGAGTAAAGTCGAGAGAACATGCCCTAAAAATTATCCTTTTTACCTAACCTGACCCTGGCTGTATAACACAGCAGGTGGAAATTTTGCCCCATAATCAAAAAATACGTTTAAAATTTTTGCAAAGATGTTTCTACTCACCTTGGTACCTGGAATTGGATATACTTATGGAAAACATGAAATTCAGTAGACCTGAAAGATGAACAACACTTCTTGCAAGATGACGTGGCAGGTATTACATCCAATTAGCATCCCCGAGTGAAACAAGGTTGACAAATGAAGACCAGCTCGTTGAAATCAAAGCTGGACTCAATGGAATGGCTGCAGTGATGGAGAGCATTATGAAGCTGAGATAGGTTTCACAATCAAAACTAATCTAACCAACAAGCTTGAATGCTTCCCAAAAGAAAGGAATAACAAACACAGGACAATGTGATTTTCACTTTCAGGAAAGTGCCATGTTACCATCTTCAATAACGTATGTTCCCACCCTGATGAGGTTAACGAAGAAAAAAGTGAAGACCTAGAGACCCTCATAATTAATGTGCCAAAAGAGGACACGTTTGTAATTCTGGATGACTTTAATACCAGATTTGTCAGATAGTCCTTAAAAAGAATGGAGTTGGAAACAGCAACTGCAATGGTAACTCATTATCTTCAGTAGTTAGGTCTCATGACCTTTCATCATCAAGACTGTCTTCCATTTACCTAAATGCAATACTTTTTTCTAGATTAAGACTTGCAACAAACATTGGCATTTAATAGGCTATGCCATTGTAAGGAGAAGAGACTAAAAGGATGTGAAAGTAAGAAAGGTGTTATGTAATACAAAGATTTATCCTTTCCAAGTAAAACATTTGCATTCAACAATAGGAGTTGCCCTAAGGCAAGACAATTGCCAGAAAATTTAATGTCATCCTATGAGAGCTCTTCTCTGAATGAGAATATTTTGTTGCTAACTTGGAGGGAAAACTGAACTGAGAAACAGTTGGCAACATTGAGGCAAAAGAATGATCACTTTCAGAGATTTGGTGTACAGCATCACATTCCTCATGTGTTCCAGGATACTGGCAAACATCAAGATTGGTTTGACAATAATGATGGGGGAATTTAGAAGCTGTTAAATGAAAAATGAGAATTCTACAGGGTTTTGCAGCAGGATAGTTCATCTGCCTCTAAGATGGCAGTGTTTAACTCCATCAAAAGTAAAGTACAAGAAAAATTTAGACAGATGTAGGAGTCTTAGTAAGAAGGCAGGTGAAATTCAGTTTTAAACTGATAGAAACAATCCATAGCACTTTTATGATGCCTAGAAGACTATTTATAGGCTAAAGATCTATTATGCATCTCAATTATTCTGCCCAGATGGTCATTTTGATTAGTGATAAGAATGTGATCCTGAAGATATGGGTTGAGCATTTCTGTAATATTGTCTATGGACCATTATCAAACAATGCTAAAATCACAATGTATCCCTCAGCTTGGAATCAATTCCACTCTAGCCAAATTCCTTCTGAAGAAGTCTTGCATGCCATTAAGCTCCTTTCATACAGCCAAGTATCTGGTGCTGACTCTATTCCAGCTGAGATTTAGAAAATAGAGGATCTAGTGATCATACAAAAATGACTAATATAGTGACTGAAATCTTCTGAGTTATATGGCAAGAGGAGACTATCATCCAGGAGTTCAAGGATTCCTCCATTGTCCATCTCAAGGAGATTGATTGTTCTGTGACAATCACAGGGTACAAGTGGGGGACTTTTTCTTATCCATTACTAGCAAGATTCCAAGATTTTTGCCAGAGTTCCACTAAATAGGTTGAACTTTCCCATGGAAGATGGTCATCTATTTGAAATGTGGCTTCAGAAAAAGCTGAGGAAAAGTCAATAAGGTGTCTGCTGCCCAGGACCCCAGGAGAAATGGCAGGATCAGAACTGAGTCTGTAAACCATGTTCATTGATCTGAACAAAGCCTTTTATACTGTCATTCATGAGAGCTTCTGAAAGATTATGGCAAAACTTGGTTGCTTGAAGAAGTGCATCAGTATCATTGTACTTTGATTTCATGATGACATGTTCACACGGGTTCTGACAATGGACAAAATCCCCATGCTTTCCCAGTTACCAATGAAGTGAAGCAGTATAATTGCCCCCATACTTTTAGCATGATGTTTTCCACAATTTATTCAGTGTCTACCACAAGTATGAAAATAGCAACAAGAGACCTAACTCAGTTTCAATTGATCAATGATGGACAGAAGCAGCTACACCCAAAGAAAAAACACTGGGAAATGAATATAAACTGCTTGCATTTTTGTTTTTCTTCCCGAGTTATTTTTACCTTCTGAATCCAATTCTTCCTGTGCAACAAGAGAACTGTTCGGTTCTGCACACGTATATTGTATCTAGGATATACTGTAACTTATTCAACATGTAAAGGACTGCTTGCCATCTAGGGGAGGAAGTGAAGGGAGGGAGGGGAAAAAATCGGAACAGAAGGGAGTGCAAGGGATAATGTTGTAAAAAAATTACCCTGGCATGGGTTCTCTCAATAAAAAGTTATAATAATAAAAAAACAAAAACAAAAACAAAAAACAAAACAAACAAACAAAAAAAAAAAGAAAATAGCAACAGTCAGCTACCTTAATGATGCTAAATTAGCTAACTTTAAAAAGCTATAAGGAAAAAGTAAAGTGGAGGGAGATTTGGTGAGTCACTTTTTATTCACAGATAATTATGTACTCAACGCAGCTTCTGAGGCTAAGATGCAATAAAGTAGGGATTGATTCTCTAATACTTGTGCTAATTTTGATCTGACAAAACCAAGTAAAAAGAAGTTTCCCACCAGCCAGCACTGTATCATTCATATATGAATCATTGATTACTGGAAATGGAGAAATGTTGAATGCTTTGGATAAGTGCTCTTATCTTGGCAATATACAAATAAACAAGACAAGTATTTATAAGAAGAATAAAAGATGCAATAAAGGACCCTTTCTAGGTTCCTGTGAAGAGCTTTAAAATTGATTATGAGACATAGAAAGCATTGGCACAGGATTACCCAGAAAATTTAAATACCTCATGTATACTATATGTTCGTACACATAGATAAACTGTAAATAGGTATATATGTACATGTGTATGTGATTTGTGTATTTCTATATAAGTGTGTATGTGTGGATATATGTATATACATACATATATAGAAACTCATCAATAAGCAACACTTTCTCATACATTGGCGTAACCATCATACACTAAGTGGGGCACTTACGAGGTATTACTCTTCATAGTTCTTCAGTGCTGACACCCCCTATAGCTTTCCACCGATGCCAGAAGGTCCTTTTTATTGGGTTTTGTACAGTTATCCACAGATCCCAACCAGAGGTTTTAGTGTCACTTCTGAGCTTCATTATTACTTGAGTAGCTCCATTGCATGTAGTTACATGAAGGCGTAAGTGGGATGTTCAGAAGGACTGGCACCTCTGAAGCCTTGGCAAGCCCTTTCCAGGGCGCCTCACCTTGGCGTTCACCTAATTCATTCACCCTCCTCTTATCTGTGGCTTCATGAAACTGTAGCATGTACAGCAGCCACCCCCTCCCTCTACCATGCCCCCAATAAACTGTCTGTAGATAGAATAATCCAGATTTAGGATAACTGAAGGGTCTCAAACCAATTAGTGAGTTAAGAGAGCTGTGTATTTCAAACATGTGAAGATTTCTCCAATGGAATTTGTAGATTATTCTTTTGTTCTCTATTATGCACTTTTTACATTATTCTTTATTTTCTCTTCTTTCACATACATATATATATATATATATATATATATATATAAGTATAGGTACACATACCTATAAATATAGTTATACACTCATACACATTTAGCCATGTGTAAATATGCATCTAAAACAATATTAAGATTTCTCTCCTGATTGAATCTTTAAGTTTGACCTTGTCTAAAATCAATGATCACTAGTCATACTTTTATTTTTCTAATAAATTCTACTCCTGATCCTGTTGTAATGTTTGTGCATTATCTCTTCTTTTCTATCCCTGCTAACTCTTCTATTTTAATTCTGCTCCTTTACTTGCCTTATTATTACTTAACCTACTCCATGCATCCCTTTTAATCTATATACCTTACCCCATCCATTTAATCTAAACACCTTCTGTACCCCATCTTAATTTATGCCACTCTTTCCTCTCTATCTGTTGACCTTTAATCTAAATATCTTGTTCCACTGCCATAAATCTAGACATCCATCTATATCCCACCTTATATTATTTGCTCCCCCTCCTGTTTCTTTATAGATTTTGGAGGGTGTCGTACTCTTCATGGTATAGAAATATATAAATATATATAGAGAGAGTTATATGTAGTTATATGTATATATCTTGAGTTACATATACAAGATATATGTATATATCTTGAGATACTAAGTGGCATACATTTTCATGCACAATACATAAATGATTTGTCCATGTTGAGTTCCTTGAAATTAAAATTTTATATTAACTCATATATTAAATTTTCTATTAAGTCTAAATTTAGTTGAGACAAAGTCCTGAAAATCTGTAAGTTCATTGCATGTCTTATTTCTTTTCCTTCATAATTATGGAAAATTTTGCTGGATATGATATTTTTGGCCATAGGCCTAGTTCTTTTGATTGCCAGTCTATGTAAGTCTAGGATCTTTTTTTGTGGCTACTGGTAAGCCCTAAATATATCTTCAGTATATATTACTTTTTTTTGTTTATTTCTTGCAAATTTTTCTCTTTGATCGGGGGTTTCAAAATTTGGCAATAATGTGTTTTCCACAAAGTATCCCTTTGGATTGGTGATAGATGAGTTTTGTTTTGTTATTTATTGTTTTCTTATAGTTTCACTGGCTTACCCTTATCCAATTCTAATTTTCAAAGAATTATTTTCTTCTTTAAGACTGTGTCTCCTTTTCCTGTTAACTTTTTTCCTTAATCTTGTTTTTCTTGGATGGTTTTCATTTTATTTCATTTTATTTTTAGTATTTTTTTTCTGGGCAAATAGCCCCTTAATATAACTCTTTGTGGTTAAAAAAAAAAAAAAAAACTTTTTTGTTTTGTTTTGTTTTGTTTCTTACTTCATTGTCCTCCTCAGAATTTGAACCTAAGACTTACCTGTTCTCATAGTAAATTTCTATGGTTAGATTCTTTCTTCTTTGCTGTTCATTTTATTTTAATGAGAACTATTAATGTAAACATCTCTAATCCTATATTTGGGTGAATGGTGTGGCTAGTTTCACTTTGGCTCTCCCCTCTGACCATGGGACCCCAAAACAAAACATCCACCTCCTCCCCATACTCACAGCCAGTACTGTCCCTGTCCCACTGCTTCTATACTCACCAGGTGTGCTGGTTTCTTCTTGCCTAGGAGCACATTATTCCTAATTAGTGGAGGTGTCCTCAATCTTCCTGCACCCAGCCCCCAACTCCACAAGGTTTCCAGGAGATGAAGATTAAACTGAACCCCAGGGGTTCTGTTTCTGTGGTGCTAACCTGGACATGTTTGCACATCACAATGGTTAAACCCCATTCTAGGATTTTTATTCGGGTCTTCTAGTGTTATCCCAGGAAGACCCATGTTTTCCCCCAGATTGTCTTTGTTTTTCAACAGTCTATGTTCATCTGGAGATGCAAATTTGTTCTTTGTGGGGGAAATCTGGACAGCTTGAAATCTGCTGACCTTCTCCACTATCTTAGCAGAATAATTCACTCATTTATTCCTCACAGCAATCCTCTGAAACATGTAACTGACCTATTAAACATCAAAGGCTAGATTTGAACTCAACTTTTTAAAATCCAGACACTCTATCTATTGTACTACTTAGTTGCCATTAATATTTTTCTGTCATTTTCTTAAATCTACCCAAACAACAAAACAATAAATCAAGCCTTGACTTGAATCATTTGCTCATTTCTGAATGCTCATGCTTAACATTTAATATTCACCTTTCAGAATCCCTTGTGAGCATCCTTGAATATATCTTTGACTCCAATACATTTTTCAGTTTGTCAATTTGTATATTAGTGTTTGATTTTTAAGTACTCTGAGGGCATAGCATCTTTATTTATGGCTCCTATTTGGCATTTAGAATAGTATCCAATCATTGACTACCATGAAAGTACATTGTGCTGGACCTAAGACATCAGGAGGATAGAGAGACTCCAGTGAAAAAAATTCCTTATGTACAATGCAGAATGGGTTCTTACTTTGAAATTTATCTTCCCAGAGAGCTGCCTGGGCAACTAGGAAGTAAAATGAGTAAGACTTGAGGAAACTGAGATTTAAAAAAAAATAAAAAAAGTAATTAAGTGATTTTTGCCTAGGATCACACAACAATTATCTAAAGTAGGAATAGAATCCAGGTCTTCCAGAGGCCTAGTTCAACCCTATTGACTGCCCTTCTCAAGTAACTTACCCAGACTCAATGGGTCTGAGAATAGCAGAGAAAAGGCAGCTTGAAAATGGACTGCCTTACTCCCTCAGAAAAGCTGGGTTCAGTTTTTTCTTTGGGAACATTCTGATTATAGTCTAATCCTTAGCTGATCTCAGTCTCTCAGACCCTCTACACAACTTTAGTTATGAACAGTTGTTCATCTGTACTAGCCAATAAACATTTTTAAGCACTTGCTATGTGCCAGACCCTGTGCTAAGCCTTGGGAATACAAAAAGAGGCCAAAGATGGCCCATGCTCTCTAGGAGCTTTCACTCTAATGAGGGGACAATCCTGCAAGTATATACAAAACAATTAATAGGAAATAAGAGAATGAAATTTTCTTTCTGGTAAAGAAAGTTTCCTCCCTAGAGTTTCACTATGCTAATGAAATGAAAAATACAATTTCAGAAAAATGAAAGATGTCAGTGATAGTATTGAATTCAATTTTTTTCTGATTTCTAGACCTACTTGTCTAGTTCTTTCACTCACTAAGCCAGAATCCCTCTGAACTATGTTTCTCAGAAGGAAAAAGGGCAAAAATCCCATAATAGTAATTTGTTAAAATTTTTGCACTTTGCACTCTTTTTAAAATAAATTCAAGGACGAGAAGCATTCTGATTGTAGCTGTAGCTAAGTGACTTGTAGCTAATAGTCCAAGGTTAGCTTCTAAAGGGCTCCTGAGTTTGTCTATGTAAAAGAGGCAATGATATTAAAAGCCATTCTTTAAAGACCACAACCTCCTTTTAAGGGCAAGTTTTCTCTTTTAAAAATGTAATCATATGTCCAGCCTCTTGCTTTCTTTTTACCTCAGCTGATGCTTGCTGAGTTGAGCAGATAAATGGTTTCTCACAGACCTTTATTTTTATGACATTTCTGTTTGGATTACAGAGGGAAGGAACTATGGTCAAGTGTAAGCTATTTGGTAAGAAGGATCCAGAGTGGTCAAGGGCAGAAACAAACACAATATTTTATTTTTTTCCTGCTGAAGCAAAACAGATGTTTAAAAGAATGAATTGAGTAAACACAGTAGTTCTTCTATAATCTCACTCTTTCAAGCAAGGGTCAGGGCTGATGGTTATTTATGTGTAACAACATTTATAATACAATGTGGGAAGCTAACAACTGATCTCAATAGATTTTCTGTTTTCATTGAGAGTAGGATGGAACATTAAAAGTATAGTGTACTTATAATGAGTGAATTCAATTTAGTGTTATTAGTCTAATCACTGATGAGGCAGAGGTGGAAGTCCCATGTCTCTATTTTTTCTTATATTTAAGAATAGAACTATACACCTAGGTAGAATTGTGCTTCATTCTAGGCACCACAATTTAGAGAGGGAAAATTAACAGTTGAGAATAGCACCTAATTAACCTAAATAATCACTCAAAACAGGAAGGTACCTTGTATAGTTTAAGAGTTGAGAGCCACCTAAAAGATAATGGGAAGACCATTTGGTGGATAACACATTACCAATGGAGAGTTGCTTGGGGAAAAAAAAAAAAAAAAACTACATAAAGGATATGACCAGAAAAAAGATTGATTAGAAAATTAAGTAGGTAGTAGCTGGGTGGTGCTGTGCCAGTGTCTCCCATATCTCATAATTGATTCCAAAGTTTTTCAAGAAAACTTTGAAAATGTCCTTGTATCACTTCTTCTGATTTCTTTTGTTACTTAAGCACTTCATTTGTGAGTTCTCCATAAAATTGTCTTTTAAACAATTTGCACGTGGCATTTGAATAACATTGTCAGTCCATTGGAGTTATGTTTTCTGCAGTAGAGTTTGAATTCTTAGCAGTTTAGTTTGAGAAAGGACTCAGTGTTTACTACCTTATATTTCCAATATTGGTCTAATCAACCACCGTCTACATTGCACTTTCTCCTTGATATAGTGATGTTATTTCGGTCCTCTATGAGAACAAAGGACCAAACCAGAACTAGTAGATAGAACCAACTCATTCTAAAGAACTCAGATTCCAAGATATGTAGCAGAAAATCCCTAGCATGTTGGGTCCCTAGCATTTCGAGTCCTTAGCATGTTGGGTAGATATCAGATATCTTACTGATGACAAAGTGGAACAAAAAAGAAGCACAGTATGACAAGGTGTCTAAATGCATTGTGGGAGGGAATTCCCAAATCAAAAAGGTCATAGTTTTATTGAAAAAATGGAATTTATCAGATGCTTAGTAGTATCAATAACAGCTACCTGTGAGCCATTATACCATCCCTGCTCATCAATTTATCTTAATTATCTCTTGTGTCATTTGTAAAATAAACTGGAATTGATTTCTTCTGATTTTACATTGTCTACATTTTCCCCTTTTCACTCACCTTCCAGTAAAGCCATCCCACATAATAAAGAATAACTTTTTACATATTCTTTTTACATCATGAATTATAAAATTGTTCTGAGGGAAATACATACCTTGAGAAGCTACTTGTTACCAGCACCAAAATTATAGCATTACTGTTTTGTCCAAGAGGTCTTGGAATAGATAGCTAAAACGACTATCTTTCTCCACATTCTCTCCTTGCCTTCATATGCCCTCCTTCTCTCTTATCCCTCTGGACTGCTAATGAACACACACATACACACACACACACACCTTTATCTCCACTCAAGTATATTGATAACGTTAACCAAGAGTGAAATTGTGAATGGCTGGTTCATAACCATAAGTTAACACTGCAGGAGTGTTAAATTTAAAAGTAAAACACAGTTTAAGTCAGGCAAGAGTTAAAGAACCTGGCTCTACAATCAGATGACTTTATACTGAGTAGTAAATTTTCATTTTGGCTAGCTCTGTGTGGTGATTGCAATGCAATGCTTTGGAACCCTAGCTAGCATTGGTCTCCTTTCCCTCCTCTCTTTGCCCTTCTCTCCCCCTTGCCATTCCCAAATGAGTTTCAGCTGTGGGTAACTCTATGCTGCCAACATCTCTGCCTGGAAAACAGCTGTGTTTGCATAGTGGCACAGTTTACAATCTGTACCACAACATTTAACACTTTATTACAGATAGTTTTTTGTAGGTCACTAATTATCTCATGTGTTTTTGTCTCATTTCCCCAGATAGAGCTGGATAAGATTTTAGAGACTTTGTAGCCAGTCTCTTCATTTATTTGATGATGAAATAGGTTAAGTAATTTGCCCAAAATTGCAAAGCAATTAAAAGACTGAGTCCAGATTAGAATTAAGCTTCCAGATTCCTGATTCATTATTTTATCCTCGGTAACAGGCTAGACTATAGACTTTTTGAGGGCAAAGACTCTGCTTTATTTACTTCTTTTGCATTTTTTTCTTTATGGTTCTCTTCTGAGTGATACAAGAGTTCAAAATATTTTTGTTTGATGTGGATCCCTTTGGCTAATTGGTAAAGCTATGGACCCCTATTGGAAATAATGTTTTTAAATATATAAAACAAAATTATTGGATTATAAAAGTAATTGGTCATATTGAAAAACAATTCAAACTTTTAAAAAATGCATATTTTTAAAAGATCCCCAGGCTAAAAATCTCCATGCCCTAATGTTTTCTCAATCAGATCTTGGAAATACAAAGATAACAATGAAATGGCTCATGCTCTTAAAAAGCTTACATTCTGCCAGTCTTATTTGTATTAGGGATATTATTTACATAAACTAAATAGCCTACCTGTCACTTATATTGAAAATACAATTTTATTATTCTAGCAAAAAGAATAAAGGTAAGAGAAGTATAATGACTAGGCTTGGGAACTAGTCAATAAGGTAATAAAAAAAAGTACCTCAGAATAACTTGTTCATAGCACAGGTGAGATTTGAATCAATCCTGGCATAAAACAATTGTGGAAAATATTAATATAAGTGTTCAGATCTGTTTCCAAAGTAGAAGGGAATTACCTACTACTGTTATTAGTTTCCCATTATGTATGCATTCCACTTTGAAAGGGATTCAACTATAAAACCTAATTGAGAAGAAACAATTCAGCAGATCACAAAAAAAGGGTTGCCTTGTCTTAAGGCAGAACAATTCTTCTCTTTAGGCAAGTTTGGAATTTGAGGGGATAATAGGTAGGAGAAAGAAAGAAACTGACAGAGACAGAAAAAGAGACAAAGATTTCCTTCTCCTTTCAAATTGCCTATAACTTCTACTTTTAAGACTCACTGGGTCTTTAGCTGTACATTCTTGATATAGGCATCTCTTCCAAATCTAAAGGATAATTCAGCATAGTGTTAGATATGCCCGTTTCAAGAAGTGTGCTAAATATTGTCCAGACTTTTTGGTGGTGTTAATGAAGCTGACTGAATTTGCAAAGTGACTCACTCAATGCTTTGAATGGAAACAAGGTCATTGCCTCCATTACTTTGCTAAAATAACCTTTTTACAATGATAAATGGGGCAACTGTGGTCTTATGCTTAATTTTCCTTTTAAAATTCAGACTGATCCTCCTCAGTCAAGCCATTTTCAGACTTTGTAGTCTGAATAAAACCTTAATAAAGATCTTAAACAACTGCTGCAGTGGTATCCCTTTTTGTTTGTTAATGAGATTTGGTTTCTCTACTACATAAATGAGTACTAACAGCCCTTATTCTCTGCCTTCATTGAAGAGAAGGTAGCCTTTCCTTACATATAAGTTTCCACAGAAATACACACATACCCACAATATACATATATGTGTTTGTGTCTATGTACACACGTGTATGTGTATAAACATATATGTATCTATGTGTGTATAAAGATAATTTTCTTTTATTTTGTGACTAACACTGCCTCATTTCTTACCTAGCCTTAATCACCAATTGGGTATTACCTCAGTCAAACTGAGACCTGTTAAAGACCTTAACTTAAAAAGACCAAGGTCTCCCACTGCATCTCATCTCTACTTGTCTTGATCTATATCTGACCACTGAACCCAAATGGCTCTGAAAGGGAAAGTGAGGTTGGTGACTTTCCACAGCCCTCCTCATTTAAATACTATTCACTTAACATATTTTGGTATCACCTGTCTGATGTCATGGGCCTCTGAGAACTGAGGACAAAAAAGAACAATAATGTTTCCTGAAAAGATATTTATTTATAACTGATGACAGATTTTCCTTATAATTATTTTATACATAATTTTATATATCCATTGTAGTGGGACTAAGGTTTAGTCCATTGAAGAGGTATTTTGTTAATTTATCATTATTGATTTCATTTATTCTAAACTTCTCTTTGGCAATTGAGCCGTTTTACTTAAATCACTTTTTTAAAATGATTTCCCCTACCCCAAAGGAGCAAAAATGATGTGGCTTGAAGTATTAAGTAACATGTGAGTGTTCTTAAGCAACAGATAAACATATAAGGACCATCTGATAAAACAGAATACCAGGGAAAAATTATATAAAAAACTTTATTATTAATTTCAAAATAAACTTCAAAATTATATTGTAAACAACTTAGGAGCACTTATATCTTTAGTGTCAAAACAAACTACCTGAGAACTCAGTCATCAGCCTGCTCCTAAAGTGTGACTAGGTCTGGCTCATGCACTCCTCACACTTGAGACTGAAGAAGCCTAGATGGGTTTGAGGGCAGTGCTTATTGACTGAATGAGGTTGACTTGCGAGATAACCACTTGGGAAGGAAGTACAGAGCTATCAGCTGGGCAGAGGGAAGCTTTTCTAAAAGCCTTTTATTAAAAGAAGCCTTTTGAAACTTCTAAATTATTCAGGTGGTGGTTTATTCTTAGAGGATATTATCTATGTGCTTTGATTAATAAAGTTTGATTGCATTCACTGAGAAATATAAGTGTTTCCATCACACGGATTAACATATGGAATGGTAGTTCAGTGATAAGGAAGGGCTATATGTTGCATACACGTTGCCTACTCTAAGTATATAAACTCTGTGAAGGCACACGCATTTTGTTTTGTTTTGTTTAATTTTTCTTTGTGCTCCCAGTGACCAGCAAAGCAGCTGCCACAGAAGAAACTTAATAAATCCTTGTTAATTTATGGTTTGATATATATTGAAATCCCATACTGTGTCTAAAGCTAGACAAAAAGGAAACACTATTCTGCCCACGAGGAGATTACATCCTAATGGGGGAGGAAAACAAAGTGATAATTGGAAGCAGGGAATGAGGAAGAGATGTAGATATCTGATGTACTTTTCTCAGAGGACATGGTAGAGAAAGTCCCAGAGAATCAGGAGTACAAAAGAAAGAGCAAGTCATATATAATAGATTTGCAGTTTCATGTGCAATTTTTTTTTTTATTCTAGTGATACTGTTATGGAAATATTTTATTCCATAAATTAAAAATAAAATTAATTTAAAAAAATTGTAACCTAGAGAGGAATGAAAACATGTTTGTCCTAGTCATCTCTGGGTGGGACCTACCCAATGAGAACAGGTTATTGGGACTGAGAGTACTTCCAATGTCAATCAATAAATAAACATTTATTAAGCTCATACTATATATCAGGTGCTATAACCAACACTGAGGATACAAAGAAAGGCAAAAGATATTTTCTATCCTTAAGAAGCCACACTCTAATGGGAAAGATAATATATAAACAAATATGTACAAACAAGTGACATATAAAGACAAAATAGAAATAATTAATGGGAGAAGATACTAGAAATAAGAGGGATTGGTAAAATATCCCTGTAGAAGGAAGGATTTTATTTAGGACTTGAAAGAGTTCAGGAAAGCTAGGAGTCAGAGATAAAGAGAGAGCATTTTAGGCATGGAGAATAATCAGAATAATTCCAACAATAACTGAGAACTTACTATGTTTTGTTTCTGGAAGAGCATGGGGGCCAATATTACCAGATGGAAGAGCAGATGACGTGGAGGGTGAAAATTATGAGAAGACTGGAAAGTGAGAGTGATGGATTGAGGTTATTAAGGGGTTTGAACACCAAACAGAAGATTTTGTGTTTTATCCTGAAGTGATATAGAGTCACTGGAGTTTATTGAGAGGATGTAGAATATAGAACTTGTTCAGATGGTGCTTTAGGAAAAATTACTTTGATGACTGAAGGAAGGACAGACTGGAATGGGGAACAATTTAGGGCAGACAGAGTGGTCAAGAAGTTACTGAAATATTGTGAGATGAAGTGATGAGGGCCTACTTTAGAATAGTCATAGCATCAGAGAGAAAAGGGTATATTCAAAAGATGTTACCATAGTAAAGTTAACTAATTTGATAAGAGATTAAATAGAGAAGGTAAGTTACAGTGAGGAATTAAGATGTTACCTAAATCATGAGTCTTACTGACTAGAAGCTTGGGTACCCTCAATAGTAATGAAGAAGTCTGGAAAATAGGGATAAGGGCAAATGGGAAAAGATAATCTTGATTTCTAGATGTCTAGAATTTGTAGTAATTTGGTAACAATCAGAAATCAGTCTAAAAGTTGATATCCTGGTAAAGCAAATTTCTGAGCTACTTTGAGAAACTAATAAAGTGCTGATCATATATCTAAAGTACATATATAGGTAGAGCATGGATTAAATCTGGAGCTAAGATCTGACATAACCCCTATGTATTTTTAGATGCAGAATCTTGCCCAGCAAGTTGCTACTATTTTTACATATGTGATTGATCTTTTGAGGTTGGCAAAGATACTGAGCAAAATAGAGCATTGTTAAGGACTTTGCTATTTTGTTGTGCATCGTATTCTTAAAACATTGCTTAGAAGTTGTATACGTTACATATATTGCATTTGACATCTACTTTAACATATTTAATATATATTGGTCTACCTGCCATCTAAGGGAAGGGCTGAGGGAAGGAGGAGAAAAGTTGGAACAGAAGATTTTGCAATGGTCAATGCTGAAAAATTACCCATGCATATATCTTGTAAATAAAAAGCTATAATAAAAAAGAGATAATATATTAAAAAGAAGTTGTATACATGTCACTTAGTGTTTATAAACATTGTTTTGTTTAAAATAGTTTTCACAAGAACATATTCTATACTCCTAAAGTGAGATCTCTATGAAAAAATTCCATATGAATATAACTATATTCCCCTATCCATGTCTCTCCTAAAATCTTCATGAAGTCTTTTGTAATACATCTAACTACTAGTGCCTACTCCATAAAAACAGTCTTGTACTTATTTTATATGGAGCTATACACGTACATGATCTCACTATATATAGAATAGAAGCTCCTGAAGATAGAGATAGCTTCATATGCCTTTTTACTTCCAGTGTCTGGAATGTGGAAAGTGCTTAATAAATGTTTGTTTATTATTATTTCTATATTAGTATGTAGTTATGGATATATCAATACATTAAATTAATTACAAAACATTTTATTGTCATTTCAATAAATATTAATTGTATACATTCCACATAACACAGATGGTGCTGGGAATACAAAGACAAAAAACAAAATAATGTAGTCAAAATGCTTAACTTGTACCGGTTTTAGTGTGTTACTGATTCCTTAATAGGCACGATACAAATTAATTTGAGAAGAAAGATAGACTGAGTGTCATTACCTGTCCTCATGGGGTATGGATCAGAACAGGTCTGAGAGAGAAAAAGAACCCAGAGCAAAGTCTTACCAAAAGAAAAAGAACAAAAAAGAAGAATGAAATACCTCTAGTAGGTGGAAATAAAGAGAGAAGGCATCCCAAGGAATGGAAAGGGTGGAGTCAGAAAATACTGTGTGAAATTTTCACTATGAAGGATCTTATTAAATTTAGTTCAACCTAAATGATGGTATGTTGTTCATTTTTCTCATCAATCTCTCATTTCTTTTTCCCCCAAAGATAGGAATAGTGGTAAAAATGAATAAAGCTAATAGTCCAACTTGAGGTCGCACTTGAGTTTTATATAATCTAATTGTATGAGAAAGCTTTTTCATCTATTGGAATATCATGCCATCCATTTACTTATGTAAATGCATGTATATATGCATTCATGTTCACATGTTTCTACACTTGAATGACTTGCGCTTTGTGTTTGTTTTATTTGTGGGTGAGTTATCTTTGGAAATATTAGAGGACACAGGATTTTACTTAAATGGTTTTTCTTGTGTGTTTATTAATATTAATAAAAAATCTTTCTTTTCTCTTTGTCCTGTCATCTTTCCCTTTCCCAATATGTTCTAATAGTAATGAAATATCTTACATTTTTATAGTAGTGTTAACTTTTCTAACAGCTTATTTCACTGGACCACTTTCCATATGTTCCTTGGGAATTTTAGGCTTTCTTTTAATATTAAGGCTTGTAGAGATCTAGAGCACTGGGTCAGCTACAGGAGAATATAATTCTTACAATCTTTGAAGACTCCAATTCTTTTCAAAGGAGACAGACACCATTCTTTCAGCAGCAAGAATAAAGTTGTGCCCTTTATATGCTGCCAATGGGCCACGTCTTCTATAATACATTGCTATCTTTTATCTAATAGGCTATTACAGACTGCAGAGCATGTAAAGGCATTGATATTGTGCAAGGCCTGTAGATTTCATTTTTGATTTCAATGCTATTATTAAATAATCCCTTAGATGGAAATTCAATATGGGCACAGTACATGATAAGCTATGTTAATAGCTCTTGTTATGAAAGAATTGAGCAATTACTTGAAACTTAATAGTAGGACTGTGAAAATGTGTAATTGGCCAGATTCTCATCCACCATAATGTATGTGGTTGCTTTAGTGTTGGAGGATAAGAATGTAGTCTTTATAATGGAACCAGTGAAGCAGGGCAAGGGGACTAAAGCAGGACTTTTTATACAAACATACCAGGGAGAAATAGGAATATACTATGAACTCTTTTCTGGGAATAAAATTTGCATTATTTAAACTGGATGTAGACAAGAAATATCAATAAAATAGAAGTTTTTAACTGTATATAAAAAAGGACTATATTTACTTATAAATCTTAAAAAACAATTATAAGACATTTTCATTCCTATGGCTAAGTGTATGGTATTCATCTTTTCTTCCATATGAATATTACCTGTAAGTGCTTTACAATTTGCAAAATACTTCACTTGCTTGAAATTTCTGGGGCTCCACTACAATCCTGTGAGATAGTTTGAATCTGGTATTATTATTCAATTTTTTAAAAATTAGGAAATTTAGACTTAGATTGTCTGTAACTTGCCCATGGTCAAAAAGACAGTAAGTATTAAAGATATGAATTAGCTAAGATCTTCCTGACACCAAATGAAGATATTCTCCATGTGAAAGAAGAACTCTAAGCTTTTTGCTCTTCATATGATACACAGAATAATGATAAATAGTGATAATGATTTAAATTGAAGAAATAGATTTTAAAAAGGATACAATCCACAATATGTGAGGTAATGGAAAATTAAAAAATAAAGATTAAGTACAATTATCATTAATAATAGTACTATTATTGTACTCTGAAAATTGGTGCTGAGAACCTGTGTCAGTCACAAAAGTTATCAGGATGAAATTTGAGCTTATGTTTAGCTGCAACAAGTCATAAAGCTATGCATTTAGTAGAGTGAGGAATAAATGGCTCTCCTGGAATTTGATAATAAATAGAATAACTCCCTCTATTTATATAGGGTTTAAAAAACTGACTATCTAAAGATGCAATGAGAAAACCTTGATCAGATTGTTTTTTTTTGTTTTTTTTAAAGGTTTGCACATAGACATTTTCTGAAGAAAGTTTTATATATGAGTATTACAAGAGAAGGGCTGCATTCTTTCAAGGTCATTAAAATATCTCTGTAAAGACTTGAGAGAATTTTGAAATATAAAAGTGCAGAACTAAAGCAAAATTGTAGATCTCTTCACTCTTTTCTACTCCTTTAAAAAGATGACTTTTCTATCCAATAACTTTCCTTTGTATTACTTCACTCCTCATTTGGATTTTCCAAATTTTACTTTATTACTTTTTCAGCATAAGATTGAGTTTATTAGAACCTCTCCTACACACATAGAAGGATAAACATGTTCTTAGATTTGGAATGAAGATTCTTTAGATATCCTGCCTATTAATAGGATTATAGCACTTCTCTATAGTAAGGCTGCTGGTCAGAATCCAGAATAACAAAATGTGACTATGGCTTTATCAGGAAGAATCCTTAGAGATAAACTAGTCAAAACTTAGTATTTCAAATGCATAAATTCAAACCCTAGAGAGATGATTGCCCACAGTCATATAGCTAGTTTATGACAAAATTAGAATACAAATCTAGTTTTTTGCACACTTTTATTCTAGTTCTTTTTGCAAGCAACATACGATGCCCTATAATTCAAATGACTAGGAAGATGTTATAGGAACATTCAGTCATTCATTCAATAACCATTTATTAAGCATTTAATGAGTCAAGAGATAATTCAGGCATAGTTCTGCCCCACTCCCACTTCCCTGGAATTTACAATATAGTAGTTGGAGATTACTATTAATGAGATATTCAGGCCCAATGTTACTAGAGGGAAGAATAATGGAAAGATAAAAAAAATACTTTCAACTAGCCTAAATTTAGAATCATGGGATTTAGAGCTAGAAAGAAAGATTTAGAGCTTTTCTAGACTAACCCCTTTAATTTACAGATGAGATATCCTCATACATTAGGTTTCTAAAGTACTTAGCAGCCTAAACAAGATAAGATCCATGGATCTTTGACTCCAATGTGAGTATTCTTTCCATCCTACTATTTAATGACACTTTTCTTCAATGAACATTTATTAAGTATCCATCAGTAATAAGTACTGTAAGTAATAAGCATTGTAATAAGCACTGGGTATAGAAAGACAAAAGCAATATATAATGCCCATCTTCAAAGAACTTACATTTGCCTTGAGATGTATTCAAAATACACACAAATATGTATAATGCAAATTAAATTCAGGAATGCAGGAGTATTAACAAATTGAGAAAATCAAGGTAGGCTTTAAGGGAGGAAGAAGAGGAGGAGGCTCATCTAATCTGAGCCTTCATAGAAAAGAGGGAAGTAAATACATGGATTGTTGCAAAAAACTAAGAAATGAAAATTACAGCAGAGGAGATTTTTTTCCTGAGCTACTTGGGGTTAAGTGACTTGTCCAGGGTGACACAGCTAGGAAGTGTTAAGTGTCTGAAACTAGATTTGAACTCAGGTCCTCCTGACTTTTGGGCTGGTGCTCTATCCACTGCATCACCTAGTTGCCCCCAGAGGAGAAATTTATATATAAAACAGGTGATGTACAGTCATATGAAATGCATCTGAAAAGGTAGAGTGATACTGGATTACAGAAAGACTTCAAATCTATGTTGAAAAGTATCCATCTATCTATCTGTCTGTCTGTCTTTTGAATGTATATTTCTGAAGGCACAGGGCATGACATCCTTAACATGGCATCCATGATGACTCCTTTGAAAGAACAGGTAGATGGATTAGATCCCATCTTCTTAAATTGTGATATATGACACCAGATAAGATCTCATAACAAAGAAGGAGTTGTGAAATTATGATTTATTATCAGTAAATATTTTATTTGCATACTTATTTTATATACCTATATAACTGGGGTCATTTAAAAACTTCTTGGATGAAAAGGGATCCTGAGTGGAAAAATTTTAAGAAACTCTGGGTTAGAAAATATCAAATCTAGAAGCAAAGGCAAAATGGGAGGCTATTACAGTAATGCAAAGAAGAGGTAATTAAGGTAATAGTATGAAAGAGTGGGGAAAAGAGAGATATCTAAAAATCCAGAAGCTGTTTCTGAATTTGAACCCAAATTCCCTGATTCCAAATCTTTGGTGATTTTCCTTACTACTACCCTGATCTTCATCTATGAATATAACTTTAGAATATTGGCAGATTCACAGAGAGGGGATAACTTTCAGAATGAGAGTTATATAATGATATTTTTATATTCCCCATCTACCTGGCATTTTATGACTATACTTGGGCAGATTTTATGAATTCTGTTTCTTCATTCATAAAACTGGGATGAAAATATTAATCTACTTCAAAGGACTGGTTTGAGGGGAGAAAAGTTCATTTTGATAAAGTACAGTATAAGATTCTCAGCATAACTGTTGAGTTGTAAAACATTCATTGCTCTTCCACATGTAGAATGTTTACAGAAGTTGTCATTACATGTAGGTTTTGTAAGAATTACTGAACATGGGAAGATTCTAGGCAAATGGTGGAATAGGTCAGAAAATTCCATGCAATCCAAATTTATTCCCAAAACATGAAAAATTGTTCCTGCGGGCAAATGTAGACCTGTTGAAAACAAATGAGTTGGGACAGAACAGTTGTCCTCCTGGGACAATCAGAAGATCTGAAGAAAGATACCAGGACTGAGGTTTTATTCACATAAAGTCTAAACAACTCCAGATTAGTTCTGCTGAAATAACAAGTTACAAGACCTAGGATTACCTGGGTTGGGAAGTAGCCTTAGCCCCAAGTACCTCCCAGACCCCACAGACTCTGTGGGGAGTCCAGTGTCTGAATTGAAAAAGATTGAGAGAGCCTCTGCTATGAAAGAACAAGAGGCAATTGTGCTTCCAAAACATAATACTGAATGAGAAGAAAATAGCATGTGCCTAGTGAGTACAGAAGCAGTAGGGCAGGGATGGCTGGCTCAAGACTCTTACAGGAGGGTTAAATTCTTGCCTTCAGGTTCTATACTTGAGGGGAGAATTGAAGTAGAATCTGAAGCCGGAGACATCCTCTCCACACCTCAGAATTAGCTTTAAAAAATAATAAGCAAGGAAATGAGAAAAAATGGAAAATTACTATGGGGATATAGAAGACTGGGATTCATTTTCAGAGGATGATACTAAAATAAAAAAAAGCCTCTTCTGCCCCAAAGACTAATGAGAAATGATCATCTGACCAAAAGGAATTCATAGAACTCAAAAACTTTTAAAGTCAAATGAGAGAGATTAAGGAAAAACTGATAATTTAAAAAAAATAATCCAAGAAAAATAAGAAGAATATGAAAAAAGTCAACCAAGTCAAAAAGGAGATCCAGAGTCTTAAGAAAGAAAATAACTCCTTGAAAACTAGAAATGGGCAAAGAGAAGCCAGTGAAGTCATAAGAGACCAAGAAGTAATAAAATAATAAAGAATGAAAACAAAATGGAAACAATGCAAGACATTTTATAAGAAAAACAGCAGATATGAAGACAATATCAAGAAGAAAAAAAACAAAAACAAGTGGAATACCTGAAAGCTATGATACAAAACAAAAAAGACTCAATACAATAATACAAAAAATAATCAAAGAAAATTGACTTGAAGTGTTAGAATCAGAAGGGAAAATGGAGATGGAAAAAAATCCACTCATCACCATCTGAAAGAGTTTCTACAAAGAAAATGCAGAGGAACATCATTACCAAATTCCAAACCCCCAGATCAAGGAGAAATTTTACTAGAAAAAATTCAAATAAAATAAAGCCACAATTAGGATCACAAAAGATCTAGCAGCAGCTAATTAAAATACCTCAGGTCTTGATAGACTATATATTGAAGAGCAAAAGACCTAAAATTGCAGCCAACAATGTCATACCTAGCAAAGTTAAGAATAATCCTGGAAAAAAAAAAAAAACATATCCAGCAAATTGCCAGACTTTCAACATTTTTGTTGCAAAAACACCTGAACTTAAAAACAATATTCTACATCAAAAATTAATTTCAAGGGACTCAAGGAACAATGTTTATGATTTAGATGTGATAATATATCTAATGTCAAAGATTGTCATTATTAATTGGGTAGTTTGAAAGAAAAATTGAGGTAGAGCTAAATATGATGTGATTCTAAAAATCAAAAACATGTAGGAAATGATAAAAAAAAAAGGAATTATATTCTGTGAATGATATATGAGAGAGGAATCAACACAGAGGAATTAGATGGGTGAGAAAGGCTGATAGTTTTTGAATCCCATTCACTTCAGGAATGGAGTAAAGAAGAAATTATATATATATATATATATATATATATATATATATATATAGGTATAAGTCTTCTAAATTTATAAAGAAATAAGAGGGGAAGGAAATGTGAGAAGAAGGGGCATAGAAAAGTATTTAGAAGAATAGAAATAGAATAAAGAGGGAGGGAAAGGAGGGAAAGAATAAGGGAGTGATTTTTGGTCAGAGTTGATTAAGTAATAGCAAAGCAAGGTAGTAGGTAGAAGCAAAATAGAGAAGTTAGTAGAAATAGGCTATAAGAAATACACACAAACATAAAACAATAATCAAGAGTAGAACTTAAATAAAAAATAAAAAGCAGGGCTAGTAATCATTGATCTTAGACAATGTTAAAGCTAAATTTTAATCATAAAAGGAAAAATAAAGAAACTATACTATGTGACAGTCCTCTTAATGAATATTGTTTTAGATTTTTTTTTAATAGTCTGTTAGAATTTCTGGGGAAGCTGAGCCAAGATGATAAAGGCAGAAGCTCAGCCAAGTTCTCCTCCAAACCGCTCCAAAGTCCTTCCAATAATGATTCTCACCAAATTTTACAGCATCAGAATTCTCCAAAAAAACAAAGACAACTTAGAAGGTCAGTATAAAAGGTCTGTGATAAAAGGATGGGAATCCTCTATTAAATCCTGATGCTGCCCAGTGAAGCCCAGCCCTGGCCATAGGTCTGGCTCCAGCCCCAGTCCTATCTCCATGGCAGTAAAACAGAAATGGTCTTAGGGACTTCTAAATAAGTAGCACGATGGGTGTCTTCCAGACCTCTCAATCCAGAGACACCAAAGAGGACTTGGAAGGCAGCAAAAAAGGCAACAGGATGGGAGACCATCAGACAATCCCAGTACAGGCCCAGCCATTGGGGTAGGACACTCTTAACAGCTCTAGGGCAGAAAAATGTGCTTGTGGTCAGATTCCTAGAAGGATTTCTGAAAACAGCAGCACAAAATCCTTGAAGCTTGAGACACTTCCCTCTCCATCCTGGAAAAAGAGCCCTACTTTAACAAAGTGTTAAAAGTTAAGTAATAGGCTAGAAAAATAAGTAGATAACAAAAAAGTTTCTTACCATAGAAAGTTATTGAAGTTACAAGGAAAATCAAAACACACTCAGAAGATGATATCAAAGTCAAAGCTCCTACATCTAAAATCTCCAAGAAAAATAAGAATTGGACTCAGGCAATAGAAGAGCTAAAAAGGGACTTTGAAAAGCAAAACTAAAAGAAAAAATAGGGGAAAAAAGTTAAATATCTCATTTTAAAAAAATTGATTTGGAAAATAGATCCATGAGAGAGAATTTTAAAATTATTGGTCTACCTGAAAGTTGTGATTGAAAAATGATCCAAGACATCATCTTTCAAGAAATATCAGGAAAAACTGATCTGATATTCTAGAACCAAAACATAAATTAGATTGAAAGAATTCACTAACCACTTCCTGAAAGAGCTCCCAAAATGAGAACTCCCGGGAATATTACAGTCAAATTCTGCAACTCCCAGGTCAAAGAGGAAATATTAAAGCATCTAGAAAGAAAAAATTCAAGTATAGTGAAACCATAGTCAGGACAACAACAGATTTAGCAGTTTCTACATTAAAGAACTGCAGGGTTTGAAATACAATTTTCCACAGAATAATGAAGCTAGAATTACAACCAAGAATCACCTACCTGGAAAAACTGAGTATAATTCTTCAGGGGAAAAGATGGATATTCAATGACATAGAGAATTTTCTAGCATTCATGTTGAAAAGGCCAAAGCAGAATGGAAAATTTGATTTTCAAATACAGGACTCAGGAAAACATAAGGAGGTAATCAGAAAAGTGATATCCTAAGGGATTTAATAAGGTTTATCTGTTTACATTTCTACATGAGATGATGACACTTTTAACTCACTAAAACTTTCTCAATATTATGACAGAAGTATTGTATATAGACAGAGGGCATAAGTATGAGTTGAATATAAAGGCATAGTATCTAAAAAATGATGAAGAATGTACTGAAAGGGAAAATGATAAGTGAAATGAGGTAAATCATTTACCATAAAAAGAGGCAAGAAAAAACTTTTACAGTAGAGGGGAAGAGGGCAAGTGAATGAACCTTACTCCAATCAGAATTGGCTCAAAGAAGAAATAACACACACACACACACACACACACACACACACACACTCAAAATGGGTATAGAAATCTAACCTCCTCTGCAGGAAAATGGAAATGGAATGGAATATGGGAAGGGGAGAGGGTGATAAAAAAGAGAAAATATTGGGGGAGAGAGAGTGATCCATAGATGAATACTTCTGAAGACAGACAGGATAAAAGGCTAGAGAGAACAATAAAAAGAGAGAGAGAGAGAGAGAGAGAGAGAGAGAGAGAGAGAGAGAGAGAGAGAGAGAGAGAATAAATTTAGTGATAACAATTGTAAATAATAATAATAATAATTTTGAAGGAAGTTTCTCTGGTAAGCCCTTTAGAATGGAGTTACATTTATATAAATTAAGAATTATGACCCATTTGACAAATGATCACAAGATACCATCTATACTCAAAAGGCTATAAGTTTATGCATAGCTTTTCATCTAATCACACCACTACCCAAAAGGAAAAAAAAAAATAAAGGAAAAGGACTAATATCTAAAAACAGTTGTAGCAACTTTCTTTTCAGAACAAAAAAATGGAAATTTAGGAGATGCCTTTTAATTGGGGAGGGTGAATGTGTTATATGATCATCACCAGATAATATTTTTCTATGGGATGAGCAATATGCTTTCAGGGAGGAAAAATTCTGAAAAGTCCTCCATGAATTAAAACAAAGTGAAATGTGCTCTATGCAAAATAATAGCAACTTTCTTGAATGGCCAGCTGTAAATAGCTTAGCTATTCTTTGTTGTTGTTGAGGCAATTGGGGTTAAGTGACTTGCCCAGGGTCACACATTTGAACTCAGGTCCTCCTGACTTCAGGACTGGTGCCCTATCCATTGCACCACTTAGCTGCCTCAACTTAACTATTCTCAGCAGTAAAATGATCCACAATTATTCTAAAGGATGTATGATGATAAATCTTATCCATACACGGAGAAGAAACTGATTGTGTCTGAATATACAATGAAGCATTCTTTCTCTTTCCTTCTCTCTCTCTCTCTCTCTCTCTCTCTCTCTCTCTCTCTCTTTCTTATTTTTCTTGAGTTTTTTTTTTTTTTTATTAGAGTGGGAGTTTTTTTTTTCCCACAACATGATTTCATGCAGATATTTTGCACATGCATAACTTCATATGTGGTTTCTTCTTTTTTTTAGTAAGTTTCTTTATTTTTAATACATATTGCTTTATGAATCATGTTGGGAGAGAAAAATCCTAGCAAAAGGGAAGAATCATGGGAAAGATATAAAAAGAGAAAAAAGTAAACTTAGAATGTGTTGATTTATATCCACTCTCCTTAGATCCTTTTCTGGATGCAGAAGGCTTTTTCTGTCCAAAATCTATTGGGATTGCTTTGGATCATTGAACCACTGAAAAGAACCAAACCTTTCATAGCTTATCATTACACATTCTCGTTGTTATTATGTACAATGTATTATTGGTTCTGCTTGTTTCACTCAGCATCAGTTCATATAAATCTTTCTAGGACTTTCTATAATCAGCTTGTTCATCATTTTTTATAGAACAAACATTCCATTACCTTCATGTACCACAGCTTGTTCAGCCATTCCCTAATTGATGAGCATCCTGTCTTTTTAAAATTCTTTCTATCACCAAAGAAGCTGTGAGAGACATTTTTGAACATGTGGGTCCTTTTCCCTCCTTTATGATTTCCTTGGGATATAGAACCAATAATGGTATTGCTGACTCAAAAGGTATGCTGTTTTATACCCCTTTGGGCACAGCTCCAAATTGCTCTCCAGAATGGTTGGATCATTTCACAACTCCATCAACAATATATTAATATACCAGTTTTGCTGCATCCCTTCCAACATTTATTATTATCTTGTCCTGTCATCTTAGCCAATCTGAGAGGTATGAAGTCATATCTCTCAGTTGCTTTAATTTTCATTTCTCTAATCAATAGTGATTTAGAGCATTTTTCATATAGCTATAAATGGCTTTAATTTCATCATCTGAAAATTGTTCATATCCTTTGACCATTTATCAATTGGGGAATGACTTGTAGTCTTACACATTTGACACTGTTATCTCTATATTTTCAAAAAAGAGATCTTTATCAGAAGTACTGGCTGTAGTTTTTTTTTTTTTCCAGATTTGTACTTCCCCTTTAATCTTGTTTCTGTTGGTTTTGTCTATGAAAAAAACAAAAACAAAAACAAAACTTTTTAATGTGATCAAAGTTGTCCATTTTGCATTTCATAATGTTCTCAAGTTGTTCTTTGGTCATAAGTTCCTCCCTTCTCCAAGGATCTAATAGGTAAATTATCCCTTGCTCCCCTAATTTGTTTATGGTATTATTTTTATGCCCAAATCATGTACCTTTTTGACCTTATTTTAATTGGGTGTGAGATGTAGGTCTATGCTGAGTTTCTGACATTATTTTCCAGTTTTCCCAGCAGTTTTTGTCAAATACTGAGTATTAATTCAATTGATGCATCACTCTACTTCTTAGTCAGTACCAAATGGTTCTGATGACTATTGCTTTAAAATTTAATTTTTTAATTAAATTAAATTAAATTATATTTTATTTAAAATGTTTAAGTTTTAAGATGCTAAGTCACCATCCTTTGTATTTTTTTCATTAATTCCTTTGTTGTTCTTGACCTTTTGTTCTTCCTGATGAAATTTGTTATTATTTTTTCAAGTTCTATAAAATAATTTTTGGTAGTTTGATTGGTATGGCACTGGAAATGTAGATCAATTTAGGCAGAATTATTATTTTTATTATATTAGCTTGGCCTACCCATTAGAAATTGATATTTTTCCAGTTGTGTGGATCTGACTTTATTTGTGAGAGAAGTATTTTAAAATTGTGTTTATAGAATTTGTCAATTTGTCTTGGCAGATAGACCCCCAAGTACTTTGTCTATAGTAATTTTAAATGAACTTTCTCTTACTATCTCTTGCTGATCATCTTTGTCAGTAATATATAGAAATGTTGATTTGTATGGTTTATTTTATATCCTGAAACTTTGCTAAAGTTGTGAATTGTTTGCAGTAGATTTTTGGATGTTTTTCTAGGATTTTCTAAATGTATCATCATATCATCTACAAAGAATGATAGTTTTATTTCCTTATTGACTATTCTAATTCCTTTAGTTTCTTTTTCTTTTCTCGTTGCTAAAGCCAACATTTCTAGTACAATGTTGAATAATAGTGATGATAATGGGCATCCTTGTTTCATCCCTTATTATTGGGAATGCATCCAGCTTTTCTCCATTACCAAAAATACTTGCTGTAGGTTTTAGATAGAAACTACTTATTATTTTAAGGAAAGCTCTCTTTACCCATATGCTCTCTAGTGTTTTTAATAGGAATAGGTACTGCATTTTGTCAAAAAAAATGTTATGAGTCTATTGAAATTATCATATGATTTCTGTTGGTTTTGTTATTAATATGATTGATTGTAATAGTAGTTTTCCTGATATTGAACCAGCTCTACCTTCCTGATAAAAATCCCAGTTGGTCATAATATTATTATCCTATAATCTCTGCTAATATTTTGTTTAAAATGTTCACATCAGTATCCAGTAGGGAGGAGAGATATATTTGGATGTTTTTTTTTTCATTCTTCCAGTTGAATATCTTTTCCATAATTCACTCTGTTTAGGAAATTCTTCATTATAACTAACAAAGCTAGAAAGGGTTCTTTCTAATGTCTGGGACCTATTTAATGTCATTCTACCAATTTGATTAAAATCTATGTATTAAGATGTAGTGAGAATACTGGTCAGCTTTCCTGTCAACTAATGCATGTCAACTAATTCTTTTTACTGTGTGATTTTCAGAAAGTAACTCCTCAGCTCCAGTCCTCAATTTCTTTATTTGTAAAATGGGGGTAGTGGGCCAGAGGCATAATTTAAATCATGTTTTTAGGTTTCTTCCTTGTTCTAAAATTCTTACCTTGCTTCAAAATACATCACTTTATTATTAGATAAGAAATGTAAAAAAAAAAATCTTTTTAAACTGTGAAAAAGGGAGGGAAGGCTTTGGGGAATGGAGGAGGTGACACACTTAATTTGGTTAATTAATTAACCATATTTTGGTTCAACCACTATGAAACTTCTACTCTGAACCAGTGTAACAAAAATACAACAGTTCCTTCCCTCAAAGGACTTATATTTTCCTATGGAAAACAATTTGTATTAGGATAAATTTAGTTGTATTAAATAAATATAAAATAGATAACAGGTAATTATAGGACAACATGAGGAAGAAGCACTAACTGCTAGGAAATAATGAAAGACATAAATGAACTGATGCTAAGTGAAATGAGCAGAACCAGGAGATCATTATATACCTCAACAATGATACTGTATGAGGATGTATTCTGATGGAAGTGGATCTCTTTGATAAAGAGATCTAATTCAGTTTCAATTGATCAAGGATGAACAGAAGCAGCTACACCCAAAGAAAGAACACTGGGAAATGAATATAAACTGCTTGCATTTTTGTTTTTCTTCCCGGGTTATTTTTACCTTCTGAATCCAATTCTCCCTGTGCAACAAGAGAACTGTTCGGTGCTGCACACATATATTGTATCTAGGATATACTGTAACCTATTTAACATGTAAAGGATTGTTTGCCATCTTGGGGAGGGGATGGAGGGAGGGAGGGGAAAAATCGGAACAGAAGTGAGTGCAAGGGATAATGCTATAAAAAAAATTACCCTGGCATGGGTTCTGTCAATAAAAAGTTATTAAAAAAAAAGACTTATTGGGGGCGCTACATATCAGTGAAAGAACTAAAAGAAGAACTAAAATTTCTCTAATGATCACGCATGAGATGAATTCACACACCTGGCAAACAAACATTATAGTGTTTTTTGTGAATGAATACAGCCCTATTTTTTTTTTTCCTAAATGTGTTCTGACTAGAAATCTCTACCCCTATGGAGCCCCTTGAAAAAGGTTTAATAAAGAAGTCTGAACACAGCAGATGTTCTCAAATCCCAGAAAGTCAAAGCACTTGTCTTCCACACTGGAAGTTAAATTGCCAGTGAGTAATTTACATTCCAAAAGTATAGTTTTCCCATTGTCATTATTTCTCATAGGTAAATTGGTACTTATCTTCAGTATTAAAGGCTACTGGGTATTGTGCGAATTAACACATTATAACCCTGAGGGAGCCTATTTAATATGTGTGATAAATCCATGTTAGTTGGCATGCAATTGACAGTCATTGATCTTTGGCTCTACAGCTGGAATTCTGTATTGGATATTTTCATTATTTTCCTTTTTTTTTCAGGTGCTCACAAACGATGTGATAGAGGATGCCCAAAGTAGCTCTAATCCAGGAAATAAAATGTTTATTGATGTTGTTTGTGCTGTGTTTGATCTTTTTACCATGTGTTTTGCAAAATCTTGCCAACAATTTAGATTTGACTTTGGAAGTCAGAGATAGCTGCTTCATTTCAAACTGGAGGCAATTAGGCAGAGACAAGAGCACACTGTAGAGGGAACAGATCTGAGCTCACATAAGGTGCTAACAAAGGTCAGCAAAAAAGGGTTCCAAACTAGGCAAGCAGGAGCTTAATAGGAACCTAAGAACTGAAAACCATTGGATGATGAAACTCTGTTTTGAAGACAGTCAAGAAGAATGGAAAGACTTACTAAATGGGAGACATATTATCTTGGACAAGTCACTTCATTTGTGGGATTTTTCTTTTTCTTCTCAGGCTTCCATGTCTTTTTTGTATAGGCTATCTAGACTCCATAACTGAAGTGCTCTCCTTTCTCAGCTCTGCCTCATAGCATCCTCAACTTCTTTCCAAACACAGTTCAGGAATCACCTCCTACAACAATCCTCACAGATTGTTAGTGTTCTTCAACTCCACTCCATGGTTTATTTTATTTTTTTTTTCTGTAAGGCTGAATGAATGTGAAATGGCTACTCAAGAATCAAAACAACTTTTGAGGTTACAGGACAATCATACTCTTTCCATAGCAGGTCACCAAAATGATAGGGTTAGCCACTAAAATGATGGGGTATGGAGTGAGACCCCCAAAATATATTGGGATTATGGACTTGTCTCATATGCTATCCCTAAAGCATTTGTAAGCATTGACCTCTAAATCAAGG
This sequence comes from Antechinus flavipes, assembly GCF_016432865.1. Classification (NCBI taxonomy): domain Eukaryota; kingdom Metazoa; phylum Chordata; class Mammalia; order Dasyuromorphia; family Dasyuridae; genus Antechinus; species Antechinus flavipes. The sequence continues at coordinate 302,620,669 of NC_067400.1, read as the reverse complement.
GGGAAAGAGTTTATTATGCTGCTAAGAGTGAACTAAATTTCAAGAGGAATTAGCAAGAAAAGAGCAATTACCAAGGGGAAAGATAAATTCCCAAATGAAAATCACAATTAACCAGAAGATGACACTCCATTAAAGGGAAGATGTGATGAGGTAAAAGTATACCACTGACTAGCATCAATTGTAAATTCATAGAGAAATTTATCAAAGATCTACAGTATGAGCAATTGCATTATAGAGAAAATATAACATCGGGCATTGTTGACATTATAACTTGACTTTTCTATTGGATATAGTAAGAGTCACTAAAGACCTCCACCTGAAGTGGGACTGTAATCAAAAATCCACTTGAACACTTAAGAACAAAATTCCTGAACAAAATTTAAAAACCCCATTTATACTCATATCAGTACTCCTCCCTGCTTGCCTCCAGGAGTAACTAGGCTTCCAGATTGTTTACAAACATTCAGGCTTTTCCTGCCACAGCCCATATGGCTACCAGGGACCTCATCAACACTCTGATGCAAAGGAGCTTTAAATTACTCTGTTTTTTGTCCTGGGTTGATTTTCTCCATCAGATAACACTGTGGGGCCCTGATCCCAAGAGCTTAAAACATTTATGCAAAGGAGCTTTGAATTACTATCTTTCAGAGGATTATTTGCTTGTATTGAGTGTAGTTAGCATTGAGTAGCAACTCTATTGTCTGTAAACACTTCTGTGTCATGGTTTCTTGTGCAAGAGTTCTGCTTGGTCATAAGGAAGCAAGGTTCAGATCTCAGTGCTAAGGCAGAGATATACTATTGTTTATGGTTAGAGAGCAGCAGATTCCCTTCCTGGGTAATGACCATAGCACAGACCAGGAAAACAATGATCATATATCTTCCAGGAATATACCACCTAAAAATCATCCAAAATTTGTGGACTACAAGAACTAGCTCTGAAAAAAACAAAACAAAAGATAAAAAAGCTTGAGTCTTGAGAGAGCATTTTCCCACCCCTAGGTAAGTAGACTCCAACTTTAATACATAAAGAAAAAGGGAAATTACATTTTGCTAAAAGGTACCATAAATAATTGCTTCAGTTTTCTCAATTGTAAAAATGAGCTAAAGAAGAAATGGCAAACCATTCAATATCTTTGCTAAGAAAACCCTAAATGAGATAACAAAGAATCGGATACAACAATAACATGATGAAAAATTCTATTCACCTCTAGAGAAAGAACTGATGAACAATGGGTTCAAATCAAATATATATTTCCCTTTCTTTATTTTCCTTCCTTTTTCATGATATGGCTTATATTGAATTATATTTTGCTTGATTTCATATGAATAATTGATTTCATATTCTTGGCTTCTCAGTAGGCAGGGGAAGGAGTAAGGAGGAATAGATTTTAGAACTCAAAATTTTGAAAGAAAAGAAAGTTTATAAACAAATTACATATTCACACATATGTAAAAGTCACAAAATTTTAGATTTGGATTTGGAAAGAAGCATAGAAGTCATCTTGTCCACTACTGCCTGAAAAAAGAATTCCTTCTTTGACATGTTATCATTTGTCCTTCCTTCTCTAAAAAATCTATGACATCAGGGAAAGGATGCCATGCCATGCAAGTGAATTAGATTTAAATAAGGGAGGGTTGTGCATGGTCATCTGTCTCACTTTCCCTTTGAGAGCCATCTGGGTCCAATAGCCGGACATAGATTAGGATGACTAGAGATGGCCCTGGATGCAGTGGGGACCTTGGCTTTTTTAAGCTCAAGTCTTTAATAGGTCTCAGTTTGATTGAGGCTGCACACATTCAGTGACTAAGACTAAGTAGCAATTGAGGCAAAGAATCTCCTCTTTTACCTAATCCAAAACTATCTAAATAAATAAATAAATAGATGAATGAATCTGGGAGAGAAAGACTTTTAGAGTTTCTGGCTGAAGCAGAAATGACTGTTTACATTCAAAATGAGTCAATCAGGACCACAGTGGATAGATATGAATTTAGAAAGACCAGAGCTTAGCTATGTGATCTTAGTCAAGTCATTTTACCTCTATCTGCCTCAGTTTCTTCAAAGGTAAAGTGAATAATTATAATAATTTGAAGTTCATAGGGTTTTTGAGGATTAAATCAGATATTTGTAAAGTCCTTAGTATAGGACCTGAAAGAATGGAGGTGCTTAATAAATACATGCTCTCTTCTCCCTCCTGTCTTCCCCATTCAACAAGCAGTCATATCTTCTTTACTGGAAGAGCTCCAAATGGAAGGGAACTTAGTCCCCTCTATAGCAGCCCATTCTACTTTTACATAGATTTATCATGAATATTATCCTTATCTTAAAACTATTTCTATCTTTTGATTCATCCATGATCTCAGTGATATGAATATTCTCCCGTCAATACCTATCCATGTCTTCCCAACATGTATTAGACAATTCTTTCTCATATCTCTCTGAAAATACTTTAGATCTATCCAATGAAGCAATGCTTTATTCTCATACTTTTAATGTCCCAGTGTTACTTGACTTGATCCAAAGAAAATTTAGGTGGGAGACTACACTTCTGATCAGAAATGAAAGCTATTAGAACCAAGTAAGAAATTGATATGCTGCTTAGAGAAAATCTATTAGAAACTTATCAGAAAAGCCTCATTTCCAAAATATATAGAGAATTGACTCAAATTTATAAGAAATCAAGCCATTCTCTAATTGATAAATGGTCAAAGGATATGAACAGACAATTTTCAGAGGATGAAATTGAAACTATTACCACTCATATGAAAGAGTGTTCCAAATCACTATTGATCAGAGAAATGCAAATTAAGACAACTCTGAGATACCTGTCAGATGAATAATGATGAATGTTGGAGGGGATGCGGGAAAACTGGGACACTGATGCATTGTTGGTGGAGTTGTGAACGAGTGCAACCATTCTGGAGAACAATCTGGAATTATGCCCCAAAAGTTATCAAACTGTGCATACCCTTTGATCCAGCAGTGTTACTTCTGGCCTTATATCCAAAAGAAATACTAAAGAAGGGAAAGGGACCTGTATGTGCCAAAATGTTTGTGGCAGCCCTGTTTGTAGTGGCTAGAAACTGGAAAATGAATGGATGCCCATCAATTGGAGAATGGTTGGGTAAACTGTGGTATATGAATGTTATGGAATATTATTGTTCTGTAAGAAATGACCAGCAGGATGAATACAGAGAGGATTGGCGAGACTTACATGAACTGATGCTAAGTGAAATGAGCAGAACCAGGAAATCATTATATATCTCAACAACGATACTGTTTGAGGATGTATTCTGATGGAAGTGGATCTCTTTGTTAAAGAGAGTTAACTCAGTTTCAATTGATAAATGATGGACAGAAGCAGCTACACCCAAAGAAAGAACACTGGGAAATGAATGTAAACTGCTTGCATTTTTGTTTTTCTTCCCAGGTTATTTATACTTTCTGAATCCAATTCTTCCTGTGCAACAAGAGAACTTTGGTTCTGCACACATACATTGTATCTAGGATATACTGTAACCTATTTAACATGTATAGAGGACTGCTTGCCATCTAGGGAAGGGGGTGGAGGGAGGAAGGGGAAAAATCGGAACAGAAACGAGTGCAAGGGATAATGTTGTAAAAAAAAAATTACCCTGGCATGGGTTCTGCCAATAAAAAGCTATTATAAAATAAAATTTAAAAAAAAAGAAATTAAATTAAAAAAAAAAAAGAATTAGTGAGTGGCTGAGCCAGACATGTTGACTCCTAGGCCAAGTCTCATTCTATTGTACCATGTTTGGATACTCAGTTTCCTCAACTGCAAAGTAGAAGAAATGATAATAAGCTTAATTCATGGGACTGTTCTTAGAATTGTCAGATAACGAATGATATCTCAGAGTTCAAAGACACCTCATTTAAATGTAATTTAAATCTTTGTTGTTATTTTTGTTGTTGTTATTAGAAATAGTGTGTAGAACTCTGAACTTAGAGTTTGGAAGATCTGAGTTAAAATTCTGCCTTTCACATTTCCTACCTATATGACACTGGACTAGTTACTTACTTCTGTTTTCCCTTAGTTTCCTCATCTGTAAAATGAAGTTAATAATAGTATCTACTTAACAGGGTTGTGAGGTTCAAATAAAATCACATTTATGAAGTACTCTGCAAACTTTAAAATGCTATATAAATGCTATTATTATTAATCAATTAATCACCAAGATCCTGAAATAAAGAGTAATAATAAAAAAAGAAAGAAAGAAACTTATCAGAATATCTAACCTAGCATTATCCTAGTATATAGTAACATCAACCCAATTAATTTGGAATCCTTTTGTGCTCCCCAGAAAAACTGTTTTCATGTTTTGGTAAGTTAGTTAAGTGTTCATTCTATGTGTTTTGATTTCAATTTAGATGTCATTTGCCCAGGTTAAAATCAGACTGATTCGGAGAATGCAGATTTGAAGATGTATTCAATTGAACATTAATAAGTAAGAAGAAGATAAGGAAAAGGGTTCTCCTTATTCTGAAGAGTCTCACAATTTGGTCAGTGGAAGCTAATCTGGAAATTTGGGACTATTTGGTCAGAGTAAAAGAATGGTATCAAACAGTTTATGTCTCGATTATTAATTCACAATTCTCCCAGAAATAAATCATAAACAAATCATAAATAGGATGTTGGAGAAGAAGAATAAATAGGAGCTGCTTGTGGAAGCTCATTTTCATTTTTTAGTCAATGGTTGCCATTCTAAGTAAATTAGGTTCTAAAGTAAAAACCGTACTTTGAAAGAAGAGAGAAGTAAGCCTATACAAAGGAAATACTCCCACCCCACTTCAAAACATGGGCATTTTTTTTACCAGCCTTGCTCAACAGTTCCATCTGCTGACTAAACCAGTATGGGCAATTGCTGTTATCTTTCATTTTCAGTTTAATACCTACTTTAATCATGTGTATCTATAATCAATTCTTGTAAACCAATTTTTTTTTTCACATAAAAGGCATTCTTGTTGTTTGAGTCTCTTGGAATTTGATTTATCTGAAATAAGAGTCTTCTAAGATTGATAATCAAAATATCTCTGGGAAAAATACTGATTATTAACATCAAAAATCAGGGCTTTATGGTAACAAGAAGCTTGGGATTATTGAAAATACAATGTTTTTCAAATTTGGTTTACCCTAATGTCTTCCTCTTCTTCTCTCAAGCTATTATCCTTTAAAGGGACTAAAAGGCATATATATTTATATGTATTTGTAAATGTAATATGCATATATATGTTTGTGTACATATGTTTATATTCTATATATATGCATATAATTTATTATTTAAATTGTGTATATGAGTGCTGATATGTAGATTTTTTTATCACATTAATTTTTCCTCTCTACAAAGTTTGGCCAATTTCTTTAGTAACCATGAATCTTGTTAGTGAGCTAGCTCTACAGGTTTTAGAGGATCAATGTGATGAATACCATTTAACTTGCCAATAGAACTTCTGAATAATTTTTCTATTAGTCAGCATTCCCTCTTTTATTTTTATAGGTTATCCTCTTTGACCCTATAACAAGTGAACCTTGTTTTTGTCTTTTAGTTTGATTGATGTTAATATTCAAAAGATCACTGAACAAATTAACTCTATGCTTATATTTGTCACAGAATCTCGAGGATTTTTATATGAACATGAAGGGGTTCCTTTTGAAAGAGAGCTCTTCTGATTGAATTTTATTCTAAAAGCCCAAATTTAAAAATACATATTGCGATTCACTACTATAATTATTCTTAACACAGATAAATTTTATAATTTATGAATTGTCCTTAGCTCTTCATTCTCATAGTGTTCCACTCTTCTTCTGTGTGTTTATTCATTGAGTTGCTAAGTTATTCATTCAATTAGATCCCGTAACATTTCTTTTTGGACTATTGCAAGAGATATTTAATTGGTATCTCCATATGCATCTTTATCCTTTCCAATGTATCCTACATATAACTGACAGGTTGATATTAGTAAAGAACAAGTCTAACCATATCATATAATCACAGATGGTCCTCTCCTGCTCAAAAAACTTTAAAAACACCTTACAATCTCTGGGATAAAATACAAATGTCTCTATTTAGCATTCTTTCTAGCTTTACTTTCTAGCTTCAATTTATACATTTTTTTCACAATAAGAATTTCCCTCACTCAAGTACTCTATACACAATCAACTTGGCCAGCCAGCTATTTTCTTTTCTGTGACTATGCTTATTCATAGACTGAACTATCTCCTCATCTTTACCTCTAAGAACTCTTACCCCTTTGCAAAGTTCTGTTCTGCACAGTGACTAATACATAATAGGACCTTAATAAGTAATTGCCCAATTGAACTGAGTTGAAGGTAACAATATAGACTGCTATAGAAAATCATATGTGAAAATCTGTCATTTCTTTACCAAGGTTCCATCAAGGAATCCTTTGTGGTCATAAAGAACATTCTCATAAAAATTCTATAACATAGATATAAGAGTTGGTAGTTGCTGGCATTTCATTTCCTTCTTGTGCAAATAGTATACTGTCTGGTTGGATGGATGCAGGCAACTTCACCATATTAAGTAAAGTATAAAAAGAATCTTAATCTTCCAAAAGAAAGATTTATGCTAGAATCATAAGCATTCACAAATATTTAAGTACCTCAAGACATTGAACAAACATACAATCATAAGAATGAACTTTTTTAGACTATAGAAGTTGCCTAAATCTTGCTGCATTACTCACTTTCTACTATTATATAATTTACACGGTATATTTTAGATAAGCATCAAATGTTTCCTCTTGTTGTCATATCTCTTTTTGGAATCTTTCTCTCCTTGACTTACCTTGAAAATCAGTTTTCAAGAACCTACAAAAATTTATCATTTCTAACATGAATTTTTTCTATATCTAAGTCTAATTATTTCCCCAAAATTGTTCTTCTTAAAAATTCCATTTCTACTTCACACAAAACATTAGGTACTCAGAAGATATTTTAGCCTAAACATGGTGTTTACACTATCATTAATTATGAGAATAGCACTACTCAACTATTGAGAGATGAGAGATTATTTCACATATATTCCCTAGCCTAAAGTATATTCAGTCCTTCATCTAGCATTACTTTTCTGGTTACTGATGGGAAAATACATCTGGTATATATGGTAGAGGTCACAAAATCATGTTCATACATAAACACATACATTTACTATATAATGTATATCTATACATATGTATATGTATATATATATATGTATATATGCATATATATATGCAAAGACATAAGCCTATACATATACACATACAAATATGTATCATCTGTATACATACTTATACATGTGTGTTTTTACAATAATTTTCTATTTTCTTGATACAGTTTTATAGAATCCTTATAACATTTCTATGATGAGTGAAATGATAATGAGATGAATGTCAAGACATGTTTATGCTCTTTTGTATAATATAAAAATCTATTTCTAGATAAAGGCTAGAAATAGTGAATGCAAAGTAATAGGACTTGTATAGAGGGAAAATGTTTGGGGAAAATAGCAGATGAAAAGCATAACTATAATTAGCCTTAATATTATAGATGAAAAGATGATATTTTTCATCCTCTTTTTTTCACACAGTTTTTTTTTCAAGAACCTGAATATTTTTTTATTAATTGTTTAATAAAATAATAAATAAGTAAATAATAATAATAAACCTTAATAAAATAATTGTTTAATAAGACAGTTAAAATAAACTTTTTTGATATGGAAGAACTGCAGAAAATATTAATTTTCAGTTGTCTATATATTTATTTCAATAGCAATGAGGGTTTTTTATATTGTTACAGTGAACAGAACTGGTAATGATTTTTATGATTTCATCACACACTGCAGGGGAACTTACACTAGTATTTAAATCAGCATTTATATTAGTACAATCTTGTAATAAAACAAATGAAATTGCTAAATGAGCCTGAATATTTATATGTGCCTATTTTAGTGTCTATTAAATTAAAATAAGATAAAAGAATAGTACTTTTCCTCCAAGATCTGGTACAAACAGCACTCCATGATGGAATAATAGCATCAACCTATGTTGAAATCCAGCTCTTTTCCAAAGTCTATGCTTTACCTTTACTTCACCCTGGGTTGTTACTATAATATCTCAGAAAGGGTCAGTTCTTTTCCTCATGGATTCTATTATAAGGAAAAAGGGATATGAATGATTTGTATTCATGTTAGAAGCCTGTTAATTGATGAGTAGAAAAGATATCTTTATGGATTGCATTGCAACATAGTGAGATACAGCTTTGTATACATCTTAGATGTCACTTACTTAACCATACATCTTTAAAAACTGTATCAATGCACCTGAATTCTGAAAAATGAGAAAAGCCATGACGTATGAATCCCTGAAAGGAATAAATAAATGATAACTTGAAACTACAGCGATGTGTTATGACTTTGAATAATGTTACATTATTATATCTCGAAGTCAGCAAGTTGTTAATGTAAAACCAAAGAACATCAATATATAAACATAAATAAAAACACTTCTTTCACATTACCTCCCAGTATTCTTCCACAATATATGCTCATTGCTTCAGGTAAGAGTCTTGATTCATCATCCTTTGAACAAAGTAGAATATTCTTGATTCCATACCTTTTGTTTCTACTGTCCTACCATGCCTTTCCATTCCCTTCCATTTAGTCAAAATCTTGTTCCTTACTCAATTTTTTTTTTTTACCTATTTCAGGTTTTCTTGCAAAGATACTGAAGTACTTTGTCATTTCTTTCTCCAGTTCATGTTACCGATGAGAAAACTGAGGCAAAAGGGTAAACTCCTGAAGATGTTTTCCTGATTCCAAGCCCAGTGATCTACCCATTTCACTATTTATTCACTATTTAAAACCTATTCCTTGCACTTTCATGAGGGGTTCCCCCATAATATTTCCCCTAAATATTTCTGTCCATATTCTTCCCTTCCCCTATTTAATACTAGTAGAGTATATTGTGGGTTTTATTTTTGACATTTAATTTCAAGTAGCCTTGAATGATTCCTTAACTCTCTCACAGATATAGATTCCATCTCCTCATCTAGACTGCAGATTTTGTGGGTGGGATATGGTCTCATAATTCTTATGTATTCCCCTCCATTGACTACTGCAGTAGTGGGTATATAGTTGGTCCTAAAAAATATGAATCAAGAGTATAATGAATGATTTGGACAATGCTTTCTTAAAAGGTCTTCAAGAATCTTGTAATCACAGATATAGATTCCATCTCCTCATCTAGACTGCAGACTTTGTGGGTAGGAATATGATCTCATAATTCGTATATATTCCCCTCCATTGACTACTGCAGTAGTAGGTATCTAGTTGGTCCTAAAAAATATGAATGATTTGGACAATGCTTTCTTAATGGGTCTTCAAGAATCTTGTAATGTTTTACCTTTGTTTCTCTTGTTCTTCAGGGCTACTTAAAGCAAAACTTTCTTTTCATCTTAATAACTAATATATGACAATTACTTTTACTCTTCTATTGATAAGCATAGATAAGAAATCTCCTTATCCTGTGGTAGCTGATCATTCCATATTTTCTCCTCCTCTTTGTACACTTTGTCAAGACATATGACCTCTTCAATACCCATTACACTTTTCATGGGATTCTACTTAACACCCACAGGAAGTTATGACTCTTGCTCAGTAGGTTTCAAGCCTAAATTACAAAAAAATAAACAAAGCATAGGAGCAGTATTAAAAATTTAAAAATTAATAATCATCAATGAAGAACATCAAATGAAATCTAATTTACATATGGTCAGTAAATAGAGAGCTTTGAGTCAAGAAGCATTCAAAGTCAAACTCAGACATTTACTTAGCTGTGTGATTCTGGACAAGTCATGTTCTTTGTTTGCCCCAGTTGTTAATATATAAAGTAAGCTAGAAAAAAGAAATCATAAACTACTTCAATATCTTGCTAAGAAAATCCCAAGTGTATCACAAAGACTCAGACATGAATGAAAACAATTGAACAACAAAATTTACTCAAAGTGCTAATGGGGAAATGCACTAGCCCTTTTGCTCTCTGATTCAAACTCCAATGACAGTGGCATGTTGGTAAATATTTAACCAAACTAAAGAGTGACTTCTATAGGACACAGTTTTTTAAGGTTAATATGTATAATTAATCTTTATCCATCACTTTCCAGTCTAGATAATAAAATAAAAATAAATCAAGTTCTGATTTAAAGCTTTTGCTGATTTCCAAGGTAAAATATGTTGAAATTTTAGTAATTGGGTCTGATGAGCTGTTTGACTTTAGCACACCTATATATGTGAGACACTATTCCTCCTTTATAATTCTATAATCTATTCCAGAGATGATATAAAAAAGTGGTCAGAGAGGATGTTTAAGACAGTGGAAAGCAGTACCACAGCCCCATACTTCCACCAAAAAGACCATGCATCATAAAAAATCAGGTGAAGTGATTTGCTTCCACAAAGACCTCATTGTTCTCATCATGCTCCAGAGCCCTGGAAACCATTCAGAGCCTTGGAAGCACTGACTTGTCCTGTATCAGATTAGTTTGTTCCTCTCAGCACCTCACAACTCAGGTGATTTTTATACAGCATGAATAAATGCTTTGGTAGGTAACTGTATACAAGTAGCATGATTTCAGAGATTATAATATCCAAAGAAAAGCCTTTCACATTTTTAAACTGAGGAACAACACAAATAAAGCTTAAGTACAAAAACTCTTTGTGAAAAATAGATATTATTTAAATTAACATTATAGTATAAATGGTTGGTTTTAGATTTCTTTTTGTTTTACTGTTGTTATGTTTTAAAATTTATTTTATTTTATTTTTAATTTATGAAATAAAACAAGCATTTTCATAACATAGTACAATAAAAAGATGATTGCACATGAAACTGCAATTCTACTATTCACAACTTCCTATTTCTTTTAAATAAACAACAAAATTATCATGTAAATTTCTTATTATTATTTCTTCCCCCCCAACCTAAAGATGATTGCCATTAAACACAAATAGAGGCATGTGGGGAATATGTGTGTGTATGTGTTTATAAAATTATCCTACACATCTATTTATCAGTTATTTTTCTTGAAGCAGATAGCTTCTTTCTTCACATAATCTTTACAGTTAATTTAGGTGTTTATAATAGTCAAAATGATGTTTTGCTCAAGCCATTCTTAAAACAATATTACTGTTAACCATATGTTATTTTGGTTTGGCTCATTTTGCTCTTCATTATATTATAAAAGTCTTTCTATGTTTTTTTCTAAGATCATTGAGTTCATCATTTCTTAAAGCACAGTAGTATTCCATCACAATTATTATAGACGACAACTTGTTTAGCCATTCCCTAATTTATGGGCTGGGCACCTATGTAATTTCTAGTGCTTTGCCACCATAAAGAGAGCTGCTATAACATTTTAAAACATATATAGATTCTTTTCCTTTTTCTCTTACTATCTTTGGAAATATATTTAGCAATGGTATTGCTGGGTCAAAAGGTATAGGCATTTTAATAACTCTTTGGGCATAATTTCAAGTTATTCTCCAAAATAGTTGCATCAGTTCACAATTCTACCTTCACTAAACATGGCCCATTTTCTCCACATCCCCTTCAACATGTATCACTTTCCCTTTCTATCATTTTAACCAATCTGGTAGTTGTAAAATGTTTTGTTTTATTTTACAACAGATTGGAAAGAAACAAAAGAATAGAGAAAAACACAGTGAATGAATTATTGCCATAGATTAGAGGGAAAAAATGCAAGAATTTTTTGTACTAAAGGTCCACCTCACTTGCTTCATAATATGGACTGTAAAAAAGAAAACAATAAGTCAAATTCTTATTTGTAATATATGTTGATTTGATGATATACATGTTGAATATTTAATAATTGTTTTCACATGCCTGTTTGAGCTGACTCTAGCACATTCTTTGTTTGGGGGCTATTTTGTTGCTAAAGAGGGAATAAAGCAAAAGAAATCCTCTGTGGGTTACAGCTTTTGGGTGGCTTAACTGAAAGTTCTTTTTAATCCTTCAAAGAACATTTTTAAAACACTAAACCTAGTCCAAATATATTAATTATCTAAACTTAAGAAGGACAGTTTAGTGGCACAGTGAATAGAATACTGGGCTTCTAATGAAGAATAATCATCTTCATGAGTTCAAATCTGTCCTCAGACAATTATTTATTATGTGACCCTAAGCAAGTCACTTAATTTATGTTTGCCATATTTCCTCATCATCTGTAAGATGAGCTGAAGAAAAAAAATGGATAATCACCTCAGTATCTTTGTCAAGATCACCCCAAATGGGGTGATGAAGAGTCAGTCACAACTGAAATGATTGAACAACAACAAAGAAGATTTAAGAAAGTAACAGAAAATGTTAATAATTCAGATTAACCTGAAAGGTATCATGCCTTGGGAAAGCCAGTTGTTTAATATGTACTAGTTTACCTAAACATCCTCCCTCCAATTGTCCAAAAGTTATAGAATAAATTCCTGGGCAATAGCCTTGTTATATTAGAGCTATTGACTCATGATGATGTTTCTTCATACATTTCTCTCAGTATGAAATTTATGAAGTGACATTTATTTGGGGGGATCTACATTGCTTTGTATTTTCATGTAGAATAAAACATGGAAAAGTGAAATAGAACCATTCATACTACCTAGAGTGTTTTAAATCATTACAAGCAGAACTTCTTAACTTGGTATCAACATTTTAAAAATTTAATAACTACATTTCATATATTTATTCTTCTGATTCTCTGAATATTATTTTATTTATTTTAAAATATATTAAGATGGGATCCATTGGTTTTACCAGATTTTGAAAGGGGTTTATGACATGAAAAAATGTTTTAAAAAATCACCTCTGATTTAGAGGATGCTATTACATTTATAAGTGAAGAAATTGGGACTCAAAGTCCTTACAAAGATCTAATAAATCCAGATAAGAGTAGAGGAAACAAATAGTAGAGTCAGGATTTGATATCAATTCTTCTGATTGCATCCAGTACTCTTCCCAATATAGAAGAGATCCTCTGCCCTATCCAAGCTGAAAAGCAGGGAAGATGCTTATCATTGGAAGTTGACTTCTGTGAGTGGGCATTTGAATAAAACAAATTTTGATCATTATGACTAACATTGAGAAATTTTCATTAAAATATATTTCATTAAAAATATAATGTCATTGGCAGTGGAACATTTGAACTTTTAATTCTAAATTAGAGTCCTTCCAGTTCACAGCAAAAATGGTCTATACATATTTTGGCCCATAAGGAAGATTCTGCTAAAGTCAAAGAGGATTGTCTCAGACAGTTTCCATGGGGATTTCATGAGTGTCTGCTACTGCTACATCTTTGAATGTCATTGTCTGGTTCAGTGTAACATCTGGGTTTGGCCTCTGAGCTTGCTGTGTTTTTGTGGTGTTTTTTTTTTTTTTTTCCAAGCAGCACAAAGGAATTCTGATCTTCCTTTGCTTTTTATCCCTAATTATATCCCTATCTGGCACATTCTGCCTCAATGATAGTGTTGAAAAAGCTATTTCAAAGAGTAGGTGTACTACAATCATTTATTTCAATCCAAGTCAATTAGTTTTAAATTATTTTTTTCTTACAAACAGATTTTAAGAATTAATTAATCCCTTGGGGTGGGGGGAATGTTTGTCTTAGTTAATTATATAGGATGCACCAAAGTTTTAGCTCCATGATTTTAAGATTTAATTGCTGAAGTTTTAGATTCACCTTTAGAGAGAGGATTGGCTTTTTTGGTGGGGACATTCTTTGAGAAATAATAATTTTTTTTTTAAAGGAGACCATCAAGAAAATCTAGTTTTTGATCCTGGCATTTCTGTAAAGTAAGGATAGTGTCATGAGCTTTATGTCACAATATACAAGACTTTGATTGTAATCATAATAAAATAGAATGAATAATATGAATTATAGAAAAATAATTTTTGTCCACTTTAGGACAGTTATACTAAATGCATTAATTTAATTGCATAACTACATTAAAATTATTATCTTAAAACCTATGATGCAATATGAAAAGAGAGAAAAGATTTTAGTGAAGAATAGAAGACAAACTCATCACTTAGTAAACTGCTAACAAAAGATCAAAGAATCCCTTTAACTTTCATAGAAACTCCACAGCTTGATGCAATATCTTATTTTTTTTCCAAAATACTTATAGAATTGGGGACAACTAGGTGGCCCAGAGGATAGAACAGAAGTCAGGAGAACCTGAATTCAAATTTTGCCTCAGGCACTTAAGCTGTGTGATCATGGGCAAGTCACTTAAGCTTAATTCCCTCAACAGAAAAAGAAAGAAATAGAATTTAGGCTATATCCTACTTAATCTATTTAGATTCCAGTACTAAGGGGAAAAGCAATCCCTAGGGGTGTTTTAGGATAAACTGGATTTCACTCCTGTGTATATGTATGTGTGTGTGTGTGTGTGTGTGTGTGTGTGTGTGTGTGTGTGAGAGAGAGAGAGAGACAGAGAGAGAGACAGAAAGAGAGACAGAGACAGAGAGACAGAAACAGAGAGAGAGAGACAGAGAGAGAAAGAGAAAGAGATAGAAACATAGAGAGAGAAACACAGAGACAGAGAGACAGAAACAGAGACAGTTTTGTTTTTGTACTTTTAAGCACATTATTTAGACTATGTGGGAGCAAATTGCTAACTTAATGCCTTCTACCTAGGAACAATTAAGTCTTCTTAACAGCCATTCTGCAATCAGTTTTCCTGACCAACCTTTTTCATGTTTGAACTACTAAAAAGCTGTTTTTTTTTTCCTTCATAGTTTAATAGTAATAGGCATTATATATACCCAGAGCACAGATAAATTTTTTTTTCTAGAAGATCTTGTGGAAATTCACACTTTCAGAAGTATTCAAAAAAGAGGTAGGGAGTAGTAGATAAGGAGTAGGGTCAGCCACCCCTGGATTTCTGTTCTGAATTCTAGCATTATGTGAGTCTTTGAAGCCTGCTTGGTAGAAATTATATCATCATAGTAGGTGCTTTGGACCAGGCAAGCAACCACAGAGAATAGACTGAGTATTTAGTATTTAGAAGGTGTTTTGTCCTAAGGAATATACATGGAATAGGGTAGTGCTATTATTGCTAGAATTTTTCTTAACTCATGTGATGCTAATGAGGAATCAAACCTGAAAGCTAACTATATAGCAGATAGGCACCTGGATCTGATTCTTTAAACCTTCCAAACTGAATTTTGTCTTTGCTACTGAAGTAACAAGCAGTTGTCTAAAATTTGGCTTAATAGAACTTAACAAAGGATCATCTATAATATGTAATAAACAATTTTCCTGACATCTAGTCACCATACAGTGGCCCATTAACAAATAATTGGGGAAAATATCTTTGAAGTACAAGCAGTTAGACTATATCTCAATGGAGTTTATTATGGGTCTAGACTTTTGTTCTGTTAAAAAGATACTTTAGATTTCTTTCAAATTGGTAATTTTCCATTTATTAATAGGTAACAATATATGTACTCTTCATGCAGTTCAATTATATCATATTTTTTGTGGTACATAAACATGAATGTCAGGAGAGATTTTCTTTGGTCATTACTCTGAGAATTGAAAACTGCTGATAAAGCAATAGCTGCATTGTCTATCTACACGATTGTCCTTTTTGCTTTATAGCATGTATATTTGTTAGTCTAAATGTTATAAATCAATAGAAGCAGAAAGCTTAAGAACTATTTAAAATTCTAACCACTTGTACATTCAACATAAAACCCTTTGATTATGCAATAATTTTCTTGATTCACTCATTTAGTAATACCACATCTGTCTCTGTTCACATTTTCTAGTATTTGTGAGTCTGTAAGGACTGACCCCCAAAATACATAACTATGTATCTCTAAGTATATAATGTTTTTTGCTTTTTTAAAAAAGTAATTATTTCACAAAATTTTGGGGAATATTTTTATTAAGGAAATGAATATTCCAATCAAGTTGGAGATAACACATACATACACAATACAGATACACACATACACATATACCCTTAACATTCTATTTCTCTACAACATGGCCTTTGAGAATTTTTATTGTTTATTACTAGGGGAAATTAACCCATTGCAATAATCCATTTATGATGAAACCACAAATGAAAAAAATTTACATTGAAAGGATTTAGTGGGATATTGGTGCTTTCTAAACAGCCTGGTGCAAACATTTTTAATAGGGAAATATTGTTAGTAGGGTGAAATAAAAATGAGTTGATGATGAAATCAAAAGATGAATGTGGACTAGTACTGAATTGGTTCAATTCTGTTTCTTCTTCTTGTCCATATAAGATTATACATTTAGAATTGGAAGGGACCTTGGAAAGCATCTGTTACAGCTCCTCTTCATATTTCACAGATTCCACACATATTTCACATAAGACATTGAGGCACAGAGGAAAGAAATGTCTCTGGTAGTAAAAAACAGAATTGAAATGCAAACTTAGATCCTCTAACTTCAAAATGAAAATTATTTAGGAATCCTTTTGCAAAGTTAGTTATCTTGTCATGTTTGGTTACACAAAGTCACATCTTTGAATTGTGATTACAAAATATGTAATGAAATTTTAAAATGTAAATACACTTTGTACATTCAGATGTATAGTATCTCCTTGGTTCTCTTTGATAATGAAGGAGAAACAATACCACCACCAAATAAGCTCCTTAAAATGATAGACTCAGAGTAATACAATATTAAATCTGGAATGACCCTTAAACTCTACTTAATCCAATTCTTTCATTTTTGTAGAAAAAGGTACTGAAAAGTCATTTGGAATAGTCATATGTTTATTTAAATGATGCTGCTCTTTGATCAAGATATTTTTGTCATCAGAGATGGCTACATATTCATTTACATCTCTCCAGTAAAAGCAAGTCTTTATCTTTTGAAGTTAGATTTGACTTTTTGAAAACAAGCAAAGGTCATGGTGCTGCATACTTGGTGAAAAAGATGGGTGATCAATACTCACTAACATTTGTATAAGATTGTAAAGTTTGCAAGCTCTTTTAATTGCATCATCTTCCTGGGTCTTTAAACAATCCTGTGAATTAGGAGACTCAGGGAGGTTCATCATTTAACCATGGTCATGAGTAGAAAGTTTAAGAGATAGGATTCAAACCTAGGCTTTCCTAATTCTATCTCTAGTGCTCTATCCTCTATACCATGCTGTCTCTTGTCACTATGTAGAGAAGAAAGAGAACACTTATTCCAAGGGAAAAGACGAATAGGGACCATTACATTGTTAAGATGGTTTATAGTCCAAGATGAAACATGATGATAAAAAATCAAAGCAGATTTTCTTTTACTGTATTAAGACTGACTTAGAAATCAATGCCTAAAGAGAAGATTTAAAAATGTTTGGAGAAATAGTATCTTTGGCAGAAGTGTTGAACTCCCCAGTGGGATTACTTTGAAAGAAACAACACTCATTTAAATAGAACTGTCTTTCAGAATTACCATGGAGATCAGAAACTTTTTCCAGAATCCATCAGGACTGACCTTATGGAGCTTGTACAATACCCTGCCTCCACTTCTAAAGAAGATAAGAGGTGTGAATACAGTTTATAATTGCAACATCTGAGTTGAATACCTCACTTTGAAAATAGCCTGGGTGGGGATGGAGCCAAAATGGCAGAGAGAACACATATTTCTTTCTGAGCTCTCCTATGACCCTCACACTAATTACAAAATTCAGCCTCTGAAATAGTGCTAGACTGGTAGAATCCATGAATATTGGGAGTAAAACAAATTAACTAGCAGAAGATAAATTCAAAGATCACCAGAAAAGGTCTGTTTTGGTCGGGCAATGTAGGTGGCCAGGCACAGGCAGGGAGTTAGAACACAGAGGCCAGGTAACCCTGTGTAGACCCATGCTGGGGTGTGGTCTCTGAAAGGTGATGCAGACTCCTCCCTGAGGAGAATCTACAAGGAGGGCTCTACTACAGTGTTGGCTACTCTGCCCTGTTGCAAGTAGAGTAAATCAGCAGAGAATAACACAAACACAAAATGTAAAGAGTGCCCAAAGTGCCAGAGTCTCACTGGACCTGGCCACACCCACCCAGCACTGGGACTGACTCAACCCAATCCCAGGGCAGCCATTGCCACTTCCTGGTACATGTAGAAGAAGCTTGGAAAAGCCTTCCTTGCCCTAATAGCAGATCCCAACACTTAAAAAAATGATTAAAAAAGCAAAGCAAACTCTAACTATATGTAGATTCTGTGTTGAAAGAGAAGAACAGATTTCAAACTCTGAGTAGACTACAAACAGATTATCTCCAAATGAAGCCCCAAAGGGTGATATGATCTGGTCCCCAGCACACAAGGCTCTCTTCAAACAAATTAAAAAGGATCTCAAAAGAGAGCTAGAAGAAAAATGGGGTAAGGAAAGGAAAACTCTGCAAGAGGGTTTGGAAAAGGCATATAACTCATTGAAAGATAAATTTGATGAAGTGGAAAAAGAAAACAACTCCCCCAAAAACAGAATTTGTGAAATGGAAAAGGTAAAAAACACACAGGAAAACAGAATTTGTGAATTGAAAAAGGTAAATAACTCTCAGGAAAACAGAATTTGTGAAATGGAAAAAAAATCCCATAGAACAAAACAATTCATTTAAAAACTCAATTGAACAAATACAAAAAGAAATAAAAAAGTGAATGAAGAAAATAATTCACTAAAAATTAGAACTGAAAAAATGGAAATGAATGACTCAATGAAACATCAAGAATCAGTCAATCAAAATGAAAAAAAAAATTAAAAAATATAAAATACCTATTTGAGAAAACAACTGACCTGAAAAATAGATCTAGGAGAGATAATCTAAGGATTAGTGGACTCCTTGAAAACCATGATTGAAAAAAAAAAGACTATTTTTCAGGAAATCATCAAAGAGAACTGCCCACATGTCATAGAATCAGAGGGTAAAATAGACATTGAAAGAATTCACTGAACACCACCTGAAAGAGACCTCAAAATTAAAATCCCAAGGAATACTGAAGCTAAATTTTAGAACTACTGGAACAAGAAAAAAATATTACAAGCATCCAGAAAAAAAAATCAAATACCAAGGAGCCACAATAAGGATTACTCAGGAGTTAACAGTTTCCACATTAAAGGTTGGAAGCGCCTGGAATCTGATATTCCAAAAGGCAAAGGAACTTGGAATGCAGCCAGAATAAACTACACTGCCAAACTGAGCATTTTCTTCCAGGGAAGAAGATGGGCATTCAATGAAACAGGTTTATTCCATTTATTTCTGATTAAAAGGCCAGAGCTAAACAAAAATTTGACCTCCAAATATAAGACTCTAGAGAACTATAAGAAGGTAAAAAGAACTTTTGAGTATACATAGAGAGTGCATATATAATTTGATTTTACTGTTATAATATAAAAAAAGAACTAGAGGTGAAAAGGGGATTACACCAGAAAAAGGAAAAAGTGGAGGTAAAAAGAGGGAAATTACATCTCACAGAGAGGCAAAGGAAACCTATTATAATTGAGGGAAAGAAGGAAGGGAGATGAATATTGTGTGAATTTTACTCTCATCAGATTTGGCTCAAAGAGAAAATATTAGACATATTTGGTTTACAGAGAAACTTCTTTTAGCTTTTTGAAAAGTGGGAGGGAAAATGTGAAAAGGGAAGGGATAGGCTAAATAGAAAGGAATACAGAAATAGAAGGGGAAAGGTATAAGAAAGAGGGAGGAAATCTAAAGGAGGGCTGCTTGAGGCAATTGGTACCCATAAGTTAAATACTGGGGAGGAGGTTAAGGGGAAAAGGAAAGAAAAAAGTACAGTCTGAGGATAATAAGATGGCAGGAAATATAAAATTAAAAAAATTAAGCGCAAATGTGAATGGGGTGAACTCTCCCATAAAACATAAATGTATAGCAGACTTTACTTAAAAGACAGAATCTTAGAAGATGTTGATTACAAGAAACACCTTTAAAGCAAAGTGATACATACAGAGTAAAGGTTGGAGCAGAATCTATTATACTTCAGGTAAAGTAAAAAAAAAAAAAAAAAAAAAAAAGCAGGGATAGCCATCCTAATTTCAAATCAAGCAAAAGCAAAAATTGATCTAATTAAGAGAGATAAGGGGAAAAAAAACTACATCTTGTTAAGGGTACCATAGATAACAAAGCAATATTAATTTTAAATATGTATGCACCAAGTGTTATAGCATGGAAATTCCTAAAGGAGAAGTTAAGAGAGCTGCAAGAAGAAATAGAAAGCAAAACTGTAATAGTGGGAGAATTCAACCTTGCACTCTCAGAACTAGATAAATCAAACCACAAAATAAATAAGAAAGGCGATAAAGAAGTAAATAGAATACTAGAAAAGTTAAGTATGATAGATCTTTGGAAAATATAGAATGGAGATAGAAAGGAGTATACTTTCTTCTTGGCAGTTCATGGAACCCTACAATAACTGAACATATATTAGGACATAAAGACCTCAAAATCAAATGCAGAAAGGCAGAAATAGTAAATGCATTTTTTCAGATTACAATGCAACAAAAATTACATTCAATAAATAGCCAGGGGAAAGTAAACCAAAAAGTAATTCGAAATAAATAATCTCATGCTAAAGAATAAGTGGGTGAAACAGCAAATCATGGACACAATTAATAATTTCATCTACGAGAATGATAATAATGAGACAACATACCAAAATTTGTGGAATGAAGCCAAAGTGGTAATAAGCAGAATTTATTTTTTTTTAATTTCTGGAGACTTATTTGCATTAAAAAGAGAAAGAGAAGTTCACTGAATTAGGCTTGCAATTAAAAAAAAAAAAAGCTAGAAAAAGAGCAAATTAAAATCCCCCAATCAAATACTAAACTCGAAATTCTAAAAATAAAAGAAGAAATTAAAAAATTGAAAGTAAAAAAAAAAGAATTAATAAATAAAACTAAGATTAGGTTTTATGAAAAAACACAAAATAGATAATCCTTCAGTTAACTTGATTAGTAAAAAGAAAGAAGAAAATCAAATTGTTAGCCTTAAAAATGAAAAGGGAGAATTTTCCACTAAGGAAGAGGAAATTAGAGCAATAATTAGGAGTTACTTTGACCAACTTTATGCCAATAAATTTGATAGCCTAAGTAAAATGGAGGAATACCTACAAAAATATAGGTTGCCCACAATAACAGAGGAGGAAGTAAATTGTTTAAATAGCCCCATTTTAGAAAAAGAAGTAGAACAACCTATTAATCAACTCCATAAAAAAAAAAAAATCACCAGAACCAGATGGATTTACATATGAATTCTACCAAACATTTAAAGAACATTTAACTCCAATACTGTATAAACTATTTGACTAAAGAGTGAACAAAGAACTTCTACTAAATTCCTTTTATGAGACAGACATGGTACTGATACCTAAGCCAGGTATGATGAAAACTGAGATAGAAAATTATAGACCAATCACCTCAATGAATATTGTTCCAAAATTTTAAAATAAAATATTAGCAAAAAGATTACAGAAAATCATTCCCAAGATAATACATCATGACCAACGAGGACTTATACCAGAAATGCATAGCTGCTTCAATATTAGGAAAACTATTAGTATAATTGAGTATATCAATAGCCAAATTAACAAAAACCAGAGGATCATTTCAATAGATTCAGGAAAAAAAATATTTGATAAAATCCAACACTCATTCCTATTAAAAACACTAGAGATTATAGGATTAAATGGACCCTTCCTTAAAATAGCCAGTAGCATCTATTTAAAACCATCAGTAATAATCATATATAATGGGGATAAACTGGAACTTTCCAGTTTCCAGTAAGATCAGGAATGAAACAAGGTTGCCCACTATCATCATTACTATTCAATATTATAATTGCTAGCTTTGGCAATAAAAGAAGAAAAATAGATTTAAAAAATTAGAGTAGGTAATGGGGAAACCGAATTATCACTCTTTGCAGATAATATGATGGGATACTTACAGAACCCCAGAGAATCAACTAAACAACTATTAGAAATAATCCACAACTTTAGCAAAGTTGCAGGATACAAAATATATCCACATAAATCGTCAGCATGTTTATACATCACTAACAAAATCCAACAGCAAGAGATACAAAGAGAAATTACATTTAAAATAGTTGTTGATAACTATAAAATATTTAACAATCTATCTGCCAAGGAAAAGTTAAGAATTTTATGAGCAAACTACAAAACACTTTCCACATAAATAAAGTCAGATTTAAACAACTAGAAAAATATCAAGTGCTCTTAGATAGGTCAAGCTAATATATTCACGATGATAATACTACGTAAACTAATGTATTTTTTTAGTACTATACCAATCAAACTCCCAAGAAATTATTTTACTGACCTGGAAAAAATAACAACAAACTTTTTTGGTATGAACAAATGTTTAAGAATTTCAAGGAAACTAATAAAAAAAATCAAATGAAGGTGGCTTTGCTTATAACACTTGCTGCTATATTATAAAGCTGCAATCATCAAAACCATTTGGTACTGTCTAAAAAATAAACTAGATGATCAGTGGAATTGGTAGATTCACAGGACAAAATAGTCAATAACTATAATAATCTAGTGTTTGACAAACCCAAAGACTCCAGCTTTTGGGATAAAAATTCAGTATTTGAGCAAAACTTCTGGGAAAATTAAAAACTAGTATGGCAGAAACTAGGCATTGACCCACACTTCACACCATATACCAAGGTAAGGTCAAAATGGATTCATGATCTAGACATAAAGAATGAGATGATAAACAAATCAGCAGAACATAGGATAGTTTATTTCTAAGATCTGTGGAGGAGGGAAGAATTTGTGAACAAAGAAGAACTAGAGATTATTATTGATCACAAAATAGATGATTTTGATTATATTAAGTTAAAAAAGCTTTTGTACAAACAAAACTAATGCAGACAAGATTAGAAGAGAAGCAATAAATTGGGAAAACATTTTTACATTCAAAGGTTCTGACAAAGGCCTCATTTCCAAAATATATAGAAAATTTGACTCAAATTTATAAGAAATCAATCCATTCTCCAATTGATAAATGTTCAAAGGGTAGGAACTGATAGTTTTCAGAGGAAGAAATTGAAACTATTTCTAATCATATGAAAAGATGCTCCAAATCACTATTAATCAGAGAAATTCAAATTAAGATAACTTTGAGGTACCACTACACACCTGCCAGATTGCCTAAAATTACTGGAAAAGATAATAATGAATGTGGGAGGGGATATGAGAATACTGGAACAATGATACATTGTTTGTGGAAACGTGAACAAATCCAACCACTCTTGAGAGCAATTTGGAACTATGCTTAAAAACCTATCAAACTTTGCATATCCTTTGATCCAGCAGTGTTACTACTGAGTTTATATACCAAAGAAATCTTTAAAAAGTAAAGGGACCCACATGTGCAAAAATGTTTTTGGCAGCCCTTGTTGTAGTGGCTAGAAGCTGGAATCTGAATGGATGCCCATTAATTGGAAAATGGCTGAACTAATTGTAGTTTATGAATGTTATGGAATATTATTGTTCTGTAAAAAAATGATGAGCAGGATGATTTCAGAGAAGCCTGGAAAAATTTACATGAATTGATGCTAAGTGAAATGAGCAAAATCAGGAAATCATTATATGTGCCAACAAGAAGACTATATGATGATCAATTCTGATGGATGAAGCTCTCTTCAACAATGAGATGATTCAAACCATTTCCAATTGTTTAGTAATGAAGAGAGTCATCTACACCCAGAGAAAGAACTATGGGAAATGAGTATGGACCAGAACATAGCAGTTTTCATTCTTTCTGTTATTGTTTGCTTGCATTTTTGTTTTCCTTCTCAGTTTTTCTTTCTTTCTTTCAGGATCTGATTTTTCTTGTGCAGCAAGATAACTGTATAAATATGTTTATATATATTTATATATTGAATTTAATATGTACTTTAACATATTTAACATGTCTTGGACTGCCTGTCATCTAGGGTAGGGGTGGAGGGAAGGAGGTGAAAATTTAGAATGGAAGATTTTGCAAGGATAATTGTTGAAAAATTATCCATGCATATGTTTTGTAAATAAAAAGATATAATAATAATAATAATAATAAAATAATTAAAATTTGAAAAAAGAAAGAAAATAGCCTCACACTCTAGTAAACTGTTGGAAAAAAAGCAAAAGAGAGATTAGAGTAGGGGAGGAACAATATATACTCTAAAAATGAAATTTTTAAAAGTAATATATGCTATAAATACAGAAGAAAACTCTCTCTCTCCACTCTTTATCCAGAGTTGTCTTATACTTTACCCAGGGGAGTAATCTCTAGTTTAGAGGATTTTAATTTTGCTTCAGATTATTAATCCCTCTGTTTATAACTCTTTCCTATAAATCAATTTCTGTTGGCTGAATAAATATGCCCAAAGAGTGAGTGACCAAAAAAGTTTCTATCTTCAGTAGAAATAATTATTCTGCCACTTTTCCATATTTCTCTTGATGGAATCTACAAGTGTTTTCTGCTCTTCCCAGACTGACCATTTTCTTGATCCTCTATTAATGCTACTAGCTTTGATTGTACAACAAAACTACTGACTTTTTTTCTACTAAAGAAAAGAGAAAATATGAAAACAGGAGAGAGAAAAAAGGTGAAAGGGTGAAGTTCATTGATTATACAGTAGTCAGTATCAATTGCTTCTGACTCAAGGAGCAGAAAATAGATGTTTTGTTTTCTATATATGTACATATCTGTATGTGTTTATCACTTCCTCCTTATTAAATGAAGGAGAGATAGACCTCAAAAGTGTTGCCCAATTAGATAGGTATCTCTATTGACTTGGAGTTAAGGGAGAAGAGTAGCACCTTTGAGCTTGGATTATATTACCAATCACTCTTCCTATCTGTGAAACAATATCTTTGTCATCTTAAACACCTCAAATTCACTATTTTATTACAATTCCCCTGAAGGACTTGAGAAGAGAAGGGAAACAAACAAACAAAAAATCCTGGGTACCTAGAATCTACCACATGGTTCTAAGACAGAGGGATCCATGTGACATTTGAACTTTTAGTGCTTATTCTTTCTCTTTCTGGACCCCCCATTATGTAATACAATATAAGTAGGAGATTCTGTGGAGGTATCTGTCATCTTCACAAAAATTCTAATGCATTTCCATATCATAAAACTTCTAATCTTTTCCCCAGAATTATAACCTCACAGAATCTCACACAATTATAAGAACATTATCCAATCTCTTATTACCACTCAATTAGGCTATTGTAGCAGCCTCCTATTATAATCATCAATAAGATGCTAATTATGTGGGAAGGAAATTTGCTTCACTTTTTGTATTAGTATTCCAAGTGTCTAGCACAACAGGTACATAATAAGTGATTGTTCATAGATGAATTAATTTTTTTTTACTTAGCTAACTTGCAAATATAAACTCAAACTTTATATATCAATACATGTAAAACCTTTTTCTTCCATCATTTTTAATATTGTCCATCCATTTGGGAAAAAAGTCATAAACAAGCTTTGTGAACATTAGCTTCTTACACCTTCAAAATCATTCTAGGAAAATTTCATTCTAAATTTATCGTAGCCTATAACTATAGAAATTAAAAAGAACAAAATAGTCTTGTTCTTTAGTACTCCCTGGCACAATATGGAAGCAGCACCCATCCCTATCTCCCTCTTGAGTTTGTATTCGCATGCAAAGAACAACACAATCTACTAAAAGTTATAGAAATGTCATGTTCCTGTAATAGTCAGAAAATAATCATTACTCCTTTCCTTTTGGCGTCCTATTGTATATTAAAATGGAATAGAAATAGTCACTGCCAGATATCTCTAGAGAAGGTGCATCTAATGTTTGCACTATGAAATCACTTAAGTCAGTCATGGTTTTAATTCCTAGTAACATATCTGCCTAGTGAACTTGTATGACACAGGTGACCAAATTATCACAAGACCTTACCACTGCTCAGCTTCAAAGTTTCTACTAAAGACAATCCTTCTAACAGAATTGAAAGACCCACACACAGAATAATAACCAGGTTATGTTCTTATTTGTCTCCTAAATGTTTATCTAAATCTACACAGAGATAGTTGAAATTTATCTTGAAGCATTTTTGCATTAAGACTAACATCTGTGGTTGAACATGGAGAAGAATGTTGAATGATGAAAAAACTGTCAAATCTCATTGGCCAATCTCTTTGAAAAAAATGCTTTCAGGATATCCAGAGTTGTTTATTATCCTTTTTGCATAATCATTTGCTTGAAAGGAATGCTATACAATGCTGAGAACAAAAGGGAGTTATTTTTCTGCAGATTCCTTAAATCTAATTAAATTCAATGCATCTTTATATATAATAGTATCTGGAAATACATGTCTTGCAAATTATTAATGCAGAGTTGCAACTGTTTCAAGAGAATTTTGAGACAACTAGGGGCACTTTAAGATATAATATTTAAAGAAAGCTACTATAATCAAGCAAAATTAGGATAGCTATGGCAAAGGCATCTTAGTCACTTTCTATGGGAATGTAAGAAGCTTGAATTAAAGATACAAACACAATTAGAATGATGTACAATAGTCAAATCTATCTCAGGCCCTCAAGTATGCCAATATTATTATAATGACAATCCTTTAATTGTTTTGCAATATGGACAACATAAAAGGACCAACTTCTGGAATAACACACATTTATATGATAATGTCCTCACATTTCCTTTCCTACCTTTATGGGCAAATAACTCATATTGAAGACTTGTGAAAGAATTTGCATTTTCTTGGCAGTTTCTCAGCTGGTGACTTTCTTCATTTTTTTTTCCAGAACATTGGATAATTTAGGATTTCATGCGGTTAATAGTATGATTTGAAAAACTTTAAAAGGTACCTCAGAGAAATCTTTTAACATAATACCTTGTAGTGGAAGTAGAACTAATCCCAAAATGATTAAATCTCAGTTGTGAAAGACCTGGGAGGTCAACAATCCCTGCTCCTGCACCAATCTGGCTCTTAATAGGCCAGGTACCTAAAGCCTTGTGAAGTTAGATGACTTTTCCAAGGTCATCCAAGTAGAGCAGATTTGAAATAAAGTCCTTTAACTCCAAGATCAAGCACACCAAAGTGAAATGTAGCAAAAGACTCACGGCATCTTGATATTGTGTTCTTCCAGACCTATTTGTAATTAAGCAGTTCAAAGTCAGAAATCCAAAACACTAGTCCTGTGCATTTCATGACATAATTAAATAATTATGTATTATAATAAATATATTTAGCATATAGGATTAATATAGTAGTATATAATGTTATTAATAATAATATTGATTACTATTAATAATAAAGTATCCATTGTTCTTTAGGAAAGTAGCTGGTTATCAGTACAACTTGTAAAGGCACAACTATAATGTTAGTTATGAAACTTCATAAATGAGAACAGAAGACTCTTTTTTACTTTTTGTGTAACTCCATGTTGTAGACAATATAGACAAAGATGCCTTTGACTAGGCATCTCAATGATGTCTGTCATGATATGGTAAAGAGTAGATCTAGGTAATTGACAATCAATTGTAGAAATATTGATTAGCCCTGATCTTGAAGTCAATAACTACTTGGCATTCTGGAATTCATCTATATGCTAGTGAATTCAATGTCCGTCAGTAACACATTTTTTCCTAGGAAGAAAATAAGTGACTAATTTATTTATAATAATATTATATATATAAATAATATTATTCTCTGGAAGAATGAACATTTTAGTGTCACTTTAAAACCCACACAGATATATGAATATTAATTTCAAAAATGTCAAGAATTTCTATATTAATATCCATTCTCCCTCAGCACCTGGTGGCACATTCTCCCCTTTCCCACCTCTATGATATGGGATTCAAAATTAACAAAAAAGTTCTGTGTAGCATTGGTCCTACCAAGTTCATATATAAATGAAGCACCTCATATAAATACTACATTTTAGATTTTAGCTACTAGGTTCTAAATCTCATTCCTTGGCTCAAGGTATTAATGTTTGACGGGTTAGCTTCAGATCTAGCATACATTTTGGGATAGCCATCTTTAATACTCTTTTTCCAATGGGAAAGGACCAGAAGTCTTCTCCATTATAGTATTATTTTTCTTCTCTGAAGTCATCAAAGCAAAAGAAGAAGTTACTTTGCTTTTCAAATAGACATATGTGGTTTTGTACATACTTTGTCTTGTATGAAGTACATGCTAATAGTATTGATTATTGAAGGTCAAATGGATGTGACAACAGAATGATGTTGTTATGCTTTGGCTGTGTTGGACTGGGGTACGTCCCTTGCTGGGATGGCACAGAAACTTCCCATTTATTCCAGGGTTATCATGAGAAGGACATGCATGTCTTTTGTCAACATATAAGAGAATACACATATCTCCATGAAAGGTATCCTAGTCCAACAAATCCCCTTATCCTTATCTGCTCTATATGATTTTTATGTAGGTTCTAGAGTAATAGTGTAGCATTAGAAAGTAGCACAGGGGCTTTAAAGCTTTGGAGCACAAACTCTCATACATTCTACTGAGTTCAAAATGAGAAGTAGGAATATTCTATAAATAACGACATGATCTAATAAGCTACTCAAAGAAAAAATCTCTAGAATGCACTCATGGTAGAAAATATATGGGAAAAGCATACATCATAATGAAGAAATGAAACTGAGGTTTTTGGATTATTTAGAAGCCTAAAGTCTATATAATGGACAAGTAGGTAGCACAATGGATAGAGCATTAGGCCTCAGGAATATCTGAGTTCAAATCCATCCTTAGACACTTACTAGGTGTATGACACTGAGCAAGTCACTTAGCAGTTTTATCATCTGGAAAATGAATTGGAGAAGGAAATGGTATACTATTCCAGCATCTTTGTCAAGAAAACTCCAAAAGGGGTTACAGTGAATTGGACATGATTGAAAGGACTGAATAAAAACAACAAAGTTCATAGATCATATATACTTTCAAGATAAGAGTTAGAAGGGAAAAAAAGGATTACACATTTATTAAGTGGCTATGAGGTATCAGGAACTGAGCTAAGCCTTTTAGAAAAATTATCTCATTTGATCTTCACAACAATCCTTGGAGATATAAATATAATACTTATTCCATTTGAAAAGATGAGGAAACTGCAGCAGATAGTAATTAAGTAACCTTCCCAGAGTTACAAATCAAAGTGTCTTAGGTCAAATTGAAATCAGATCCCCCACCTTGAATTCAAATTCTTTATCCACGGTGTTACCTGAAAATAGTAAATACCAAACATTTAAATAAATACCAAAAATTAAATAAATAACTTGATCATAGCAAAATGACAGGACCTGTGTTTTATATGGAGTATGATTTTTTCAGATTCCTCCACCAATGTAAGTCATCTTTTCTCTAACAAAATATAATTTTAAAGGTTTGCCTAGGTCATTGAGGATTTAAGTGATTTGTCTAAAATCCCAAAGCAGTATGTATCAAAGTATAACGTGACTCAAGGCCTTTCATGGTTTACTCTCTTTCCTCTGTACCATGCTAGCATTCATAGCTTAATAAAGAGACAATCCAAAACTCTATGGGGTTTTTTTTAAAGCATGATAATTTTCAGAAAAGAAAATGTGTGAAGAATTTAATGTCGTATCTGCTGTCAAAAGGAAAGAACGGTTGAAGTAGGAAGAAGAAAAGATTAAAGATTGTATTTTAAGCTACCATACTGAATAAAACATAGTTTGTTGAAGTTATGTTCATACTCTTATCCCTTCCCACCAGACATCTGCTGGGAGATTTAATTCTATCTTTCACTTCAGTAATAGTGTGCATGTGTGTTTTCCAGAAGGATGAGTTGCAGGTTTGTGGTTTCAGGAAAGATGATACAATTCACAGCTGCTAACAAGAACATTTCATTTCTAACTCTAAGCTGTGAGTGTTAGTCTAATGGCCACCACTGGTTATTCCTCCCAATCATTCTTCCTGTGCTTCTTTTTTCTGCTCTTCTTTTCCCTTTCCTTTACCCCTCCCCTCCATTCCTTTTTCCTCCCCGTTCTCCCTTCTCCCCTCCTGTTCTGTCCTGCCCTATCCTATCCTGTGTTCTCTTTTCTTCTCCATCCTTTCTCTCTTTCCTTCCATCCCTCCCTCCCTCCCTCTCTCTGTATCTCTGTGTCTGTCTTTCTGTCTCTCTCTCCCTCTTTCTCCTTCTCTTTCTCATTCTCCCTCTCTTTCTCTCTCCCCTTCCCTCTTTACCTCCCTCCCTTCCCTTCTTCTTCTTCTCTCTCTCTCTCTTTCTCTCTCTCTCTCTCTGCTTGTGCCTCTTTCTCTGTCTCTCTTTGTCTCTGTGTATCTCTGTCTCTCTGTTGTATCTCTCTATCCCTTTTCCTCTCTCTCTCTATCCCTCTTCCTCTCTCTATGTCCCTCTTCCTCTCTCTCTCTCTCTCTCTTTCTCTCTCTCTTTCTCTCTCTCTGTCTCTGCTTGTGCCTCTTTCTCTGTCTCTTTGTCTCTGTGTGTCTCTTTGTCTCTCTGTTGTATCTCTCTATCCCTCTTCCCCCCTCTCTCTTTTTCTCTCACTGTCTTTCACACACACACACACACACACACACACACACACACACACACTACCCCGGAATGAAAAGAGACTGAGATAACATTCAAATAATTAATAGATGGATCTCAGATACAGAATTTCTAGAACTCCATCCAGAACAAATCTCAAATGATGATTATAGCCCCACCCATGAGATCAAGGGATTGAAAGAAACTACATGGGAGTGTAAAAATGGGAGTGAAAAAAACTACAGACTAGTTAGCTTCTTTCATACTTTGGATTTCATTGTCTTTGAAACATGTGTAATAGATCCAGCATCTATCATGCTTTAACATAAGTTAGGAGAAGGCATCAAAGCCAGGATTTGATAAACTCAGGGTTGTGACAAAGTTTAAACTGTGTCTGCACACAATGACCTCTAATCCCTGCCCCTCTCAGTTCTCTTCCAGGATTTTCCCTTCTGCACTAGTCACATTTCCCTCCTTTCTCCTTCTTAACCTTTGATAAATAACTTCACTCAATTCCACCCTCCTCTCTTGAGTCCTTTGCCACATTATCATATTGCCTATTGAGCATCTCCAACCCTCACCCTTGGCAGCTGCATGATACAGTGGATAGAGCACCATGCTTAGAATCAGGATGGATAATGTTTATGAGTTCAAATTCAGCCTCAGATTTGTTATGGTCCTGGGCAAGTCACCTAAGCTGGAGTCATTCTTTCATGTGTTAAGTGAGCTGGAGAAGCAAACTGCTCCAGAAATTTTACAAAGAAAATCTCAAATCGGGTCATGAAGAACCATTCATAACTGAAACAACTGAGCAGCAACAACTAAAAGCTTCCATCTTGGAAGGTACTATCCTGCTATCTATTCTTACTATTTCCTCCCATTGCATCTACACACCTGCTACTGCGTTTGCTATTTTTTCTGTCTTTTTGAAAAAGACCACGACATTAGAGAGACGATGCCATTGCATATAAGTGAATTGTATTTCAATGAGGGAGGCTGTGCTAGGTCACTTGCCTCATTTTCCCCTGCAGAACCATCTGGATCCAGGGGACAGATATAGATCAGATGACTGGAGATGGTCCTAGATGTAGTGTGATACCCTGGCCTTTCAGCAGATCTCAGTGCTATTGAGGCCACAGGAACTCAATAATGAAGGCTAGGTAGCAATTGAGGTAAAGAATCTTCTTTTTCATCTAATTTTTTTAAAATCCGAATAAATACATAAATCTGGGAGGAGAGAATTCTTAGGGTTTCTGGTCAAAGCAGAAATGACTGCTATTTATATTCAATCTGAGTCTGTCAGGACCTAAACAATGATCAAACGGTGCTTGGCCTAAGATCTAGTTGGCCAATCAAAAACCACTCCATGCTGCTGAACTTAGGTAGCGAAAATCATAGAGCCATGCTGAGAAGCCATGCTAAAAATTTATGTCAAACAAACGTTCCTGAATCTTCACTTACTATTAGAAAATACTTTTATACCTCCCTAATTAACCCATTGTCCCATTTATAATAAAGGCACTTCCAAACTTTTTCATCCCTCTTAAATTTCCCATGGTTGTTCTTCTTATTTTCTTAGCTTAAAACTTTGCCTCCCATTTTTCTGGAGGAAAAAAAAAACTGAAGATGATTGCCAAGAATTCTATGTTCTTCCCTCTTTCCCTATTCATATATCTGACATATTCATAGATTTAATTTTATCTATATTCCAATAATTTGCTAATAGCATACCAATTTTAAGTTTATTTGAGAATATTTGTCTATACTAATTTGTGCCAGACTATTTTCAAATTTTCCCAACAGTTTTTGTCAAATCCTGAGTGCTTTCCTCCAAAGGTGAGAATTTTAGATTTATCAAGCATTGAGTTGATAAGCACTGTTATACTATTTGCTTCTGAACATTATATATTAAACGGATGAATGATCAGATCACTAATTAGAGACTCTATTTCTTATCTAGTGCTCAGTTGTTTTGATGGCTCTAGCTTTATAGAACATTTTCAGATCTGGAACTGCCAAGGCTTTTCCCTTTCCATTCCTCTGCCCTTTGAATCCCTTGGTATATGTTTTTAAAATTTTCATTCTGATATTATTTTTTTCTATTTTTATTTATTTAAAACTGAACCCAAAATAAGAAAAAAAAAATAGAAAAAGAAAGAAAGAAAAGGAAAATTTTAAAAAAACAAAACAAAACAAGACAAAACCCAAAACAAAATATTGTTATGTACCCAACAGAACACCAGGGTGGAATCAAAATATGTAATAGTAAAATTCCATTTCTATAAAAGATACATAATAATAGGAGAGATTATAATTTATGACTGCTCATCTTTGCTTCCTTCTAAGTTATTCTTTTGTTACCTTCTGTGTAGTTTTTACTTTATTCTTTTCCTCCTTTCATCATCCTCATCTCCTTCAAATAAGTTACAGTTAAGCACTGGTATAAATAAATAAACAAACAAACATTTAGATAAATATATATGTATATGTGTAAGTGTATCTGTATGTGTATATATATATGTTTATATATATATACATATATATTCATATCCATACAATACATATATCTGTATATGCATATAATATTCTTGCATGTATATATATATATACACACACATTTATATACACATATATAAGTATATATTTACACATATATAGAGATGGAACTAAAATAATATTAATATGACTGACATAAAATGTGACTTTACCACTTAAATGAATCTTTGTCCACAGACAATTTGTGTTAAGAAACTCATCCAGCGTTACATAGCTAATACAGTTAGTAAGTGTTAAGTGTCTTATGTCACACTTGAAATCAGATACTTCTGATTACAGGGCCAGTGCTCTATCCATTGCACTATCTAGTTACCCCTTGACCAAATCTTTAAGTGTGATTTTGTTTGAGATCCATAATTACTAAGTCTGCTTTTTTTTTTCCCTAATGAATTTTATTCTTCATCCTTGTTATTTGTCTATATCTCTTAATTCCTATCCCTGATAAGTCTTATACTTTAATTCTACTCCTTTACTTGACTTATTATTACTTAATCTCTCCCCATCCACAGATCCCTCCTTTATCTTTTCTCCCGCCTTTTCCCTCCTCTTTATCCTTTTCCCATTCATTTACAGACATTATCTTACTCCAATCAATTTAAATAGCCTTCTCTGCCCCACCTTTTCTTATTCTCACCCCCTCCCCCGTATTTCTTTATAGATTTTAGAGGGTGTTATAACCTTCATAATCTCTATCTATCTATCTATCTCTATTTAATCCATTCCAGATGTGAATAAGTATTCATAATTACCAACCCTTCTCTTCATCCAGTGCTTCTATGTAAGTTCTTCCTCTGTACCTCATTTATATAGTATAATTATTATTTTCACATTTTCCTTGACACTTTTGTTCTAAGAGTCACATCATACTCAATTCTGCCTCAGTCTTTCTTCTGAGTTATCCAATTACTGATATTAGCCTTAAATA
The DNA here is from genome assembly GCF_016432865.1 of Antechinus flavipes. NCBI lineage: Eukaryota > Metazoa > Chordata > Mammalia > Dasyuromorphia > Dasyuridae > Antechinus > Antechinus flavipes. The sequence goes on along the minus strand of NC_067400.1, from coordinate 302,586,576 downwards.
TATGGTATAAATTTCCATATAAAAAGCAGAAAAGTTGTCCTTGTTGAGTCCCTTGAAATTAATCTTTGATGTTGGAACTTATATCTTAATTTTTTTTATTGAGTTCAGATTTAATTAAGACAAAGTCCTGAAAAATTGCAAGTTCATTGAATAGAATATCCTTTTTTTTATTCAATATCATGGCAAGTTTTACTGAATGTGATAGTTTTAACTACAGATCTAGTTCTTTTGATTGTCAATAAATAAGGTTCTAGGACCTCTGATTTTTTCACTGTAGCTGTAGAAAAATCCTGTACATTTCTAATTGTATTTCCAACATATTTGAATTATTTTTTTTAATTTCTTATAGGATTTTCTTTTTGATCTGGAAGTTTCCAGATTTGGCAATGATATCCCTATGTGTTTTCCATATAGGATTTCTTTAAAGTGGTGATTAGTACATTTTTTTCTATTCATATTTTCCCTTCATGTTCTATTATTTCAGTACAATTATCTTTACTTAATGTATTAGTGTGTTTTATAACAACTTTAAGTTAGCCTAATTTTTCTTATATTTTTTCTTCTTGACCTGTCCTCCACATTTGTTGCCTTTCTTTTTTATAAGTAATAGCTTTTCATTTCAAAATACATGCAGAAATAATTTTCAACATTCACCCCTGTAAAACCCCATGTTCCAAGTTTTTTCTATTCCCTTCCACCGACTTCTATCTCAAACACAGCAAACAATACCATATATGTTAAACATGTGAAACTCTTGTATACTATTTCCACATTCATCATGCCACACAAGAAAAATCAGATCAAAAAGAGAAAGAATGAGGAAGAAAGAAAAAAAAAGCGAGAAAACTGTTGGAATCCTTACTAACTGCTAAGTAATTAGAGTTGATCTAATCTTACAAGAAGATGTTTTGGCCAGAACCTGAAACAAGGTACTAAGTAGAACTAATTAAGACAAGGCTTGTGTTCCCACCTTTACTCACTGGAGTCCACAAGTATGCTAGCTTCACAAAGTACACTTTCTAACTTCAAGGGAGTTCACACCTCCCTTAAAGCTCATTGGGCCAGAGAGCACTATGGGAGAAAACCCATAATCCCATTCTCTCAGAAGAGGCAGATAAAAGGCCAGCGATGAGGGATCTATGGCAGAATACATTTTTTCCTCTTGGCTGGCTGATCGCGCTGGACTCGAGAGGAACGACTCTGGTGCAGAGAACACTTTGATGGATTTCAGTGGAGCTACGCCAGAAGCCCTCTCTCCGCGGCAAGTTGGTGGCTGGGCTCCCCAGAAGGAGATAAGAGAGACCTTCCATCTCTGTCTTGATTGAAGGCAGAAGAAAGCAGAGGCAGAGGCTGAAGGACAGAACCTTTGGATTTGGAGACATCGGAAGGGCTCCAAGCCTCTAAACCGGCTTTGCCTTGAGAATAACAAGAACGGAAACATTTGAACTCTAACAGAAAACAAAAAAGGTATAAATGCTATGTTGTTTTCCACACTCAGAACCTACAGTTTTCTTTTTAGATGGATATGGCTCTCTCCATCACAAGTCCATTAGAATAGACCTGAATCACCTCATTATTGAAAAGAGCCACATCCATCAGAGATGATCACCTTGTTGCTGTGTACAATGTTCTCTTAGTTTTACTCACTTCACTTAGCATCAGTTCATGTAAGTCTCTCCAGGCCTTTCTGTAATCATCCTATTGATTTTTCTTATAGAATAATAATATTTTATAACATTTCTATACCATAACTTATTCAGCCATTCTCCAATGAATGGGAATCCACTCAGTTTCCAGTTCCTTGCCATTATAAAAAGGGTTGCTACAAATATTTTTGCACATGTGTCCTTTTCCCTTTTTTATGATTTATTTGGGATACAGACTCAGTAGAGACACTGCTAGATCTTTTGCTTTTTTAAATAAAATGTTCCATCTTCTATTTCTTTTCTTATTACTATAACTAGCATTTCTAGTCTAATATTATATAGTAATCATAAAAATTGACATCTTTGTCTCAGTCCCAATCTTATTTCAAAGTTTTCTAGGTTTTTTTGTAGCATTTGTTTTTAATATAGTCAATTATGGAAATGATCTTGAATTCCTAGAGCAAATCCAGTCTGGTTTAGGTATCAAATTAAAATCTGAGTCATAGAAGGAATTTAATAGGACTTTTTCTTTACTTATTTTTTCAAAAAATCCATATAATATTGGAAGTAATTGTTCTTCAAATATCTGATAGAATTTAACTAGTAATTCCATCTAGTCCTGAGGTTTTGTCTTTTTGGAGCTCATTCATGGATTATTAAAATTCTTTTTCTAAGATATGGCTATTTATGTATTCTATTTTCAAATCTGTTAATATATAAAATTTAATTTTTGTAAATATTCATCAATTCATTTTGATTTTCAGGTTTTGGGGCATATAGTTGGGCAAAATATGTCCAAATAATTGTTTTTATATCCTGAAGTAGTTTACAATTTACCTTTTCCATTTTTGTCTGGTAAATTTGATTTCTTCTTTTTAATCAATTTAGTCAAATTATTGGTCATCTAAAAAAAAACTTAATTTTATATATTAGCTTAATAATTATTTTACTTTCAATTTTATTAATCTCTTTTGATTTTAAGGATTTCTATATTTTTATTTAATTGGGGTTGTTATTTTGTTGTTTTTCTAGTGTTCTTTAAAATGCATGTTCAATTTGTTGATCTATTTTTTTCTCATTTTTATTAATGACTTACAAATATAAAATTTTACCTAAAAACTACTATGGTTGTATCCCACAGGTTTTATTATTTTTTAATATTTTTGACATTACCTTTAATGGAATGATTAATTTCTTCTGTAATTTGTTTCACCCAGTCTTTCTTTAGGAATAGTTTATTTAAATAGAAGTGAACTCAAGATGGTATAATAAAGGAAGCAATTAAACTTCTCAAATATTCCCCTTCTAAGAATTTTAAAGTAGTGTTTCAACAAAAACTCTGGAATGATAGATACAACAAAAAATCCAGAAGAGACATTTTCTACCCCAAGACAACTTAGGAGATCAGAGAGTTTTGTTACACTAGAAAGGGGGCTATCTCAGAGCCCACATGCCAGCAACCCTACATATGGGACTTGGACATTGCAAAGATCATAATAGGAGCTTTGGAACTCTCATGCTAGAAATTATAAGGGTACTGGGCAACTAGTCAGAAAGAGGTTACAAGATAGCTTTTGATTATATAGAAACAGAGACCCTCAAGAACAATATCATTTGCAAGTATAAAGAAAGGATCAGAGATTCTTCCAAGATAGGGATCAAGTTGTATATCAGAATAAAAGTTAATACATTTGTCCACAAGATATGCTGCTGTGTAGTATCCAAAACTTTTAATCTCCATGCCCAGAACAGTTCAGAAAACAGTAGTGTGAGAAAGTATGAATATTGGAACAGTGTCCTCTGCATCAGCTACATGTACCACAGAAATGAAGCCTAACTTTAACACAAAGTTCAATGTCAGAGCAGATGGGTTGGAATACATTTCAGAAGGAAAATGAGTCAGAATTGAAATCAAGAATCACTTACCCAGCATAACTCATTAAAATCCTTCATGGGAAAGTAGAAATTTAATGAAATGGAGGATTCTCAATCATTCTTGATGAATAGACAAAAGATGAATAGAAAAAAAATATTTTAAATATAAGATTTAAGAGAAACACAAAAGGCTAAATATGAAAATCATAAGGCATTAACTATGTTTAAACTGTTTATATTCCTATATGAAAAATTATCTATATCTTTATATTTGAGAAAGAGGGGTGCACTAGGAGAAAGGGAATGGGAGAGGAAGAATGGGAAAATTTTCTTAATAAAAGAGGTGGCCAAAGAAAAACTTTTATAGTAGAATTGGTTCAAAAAAGAAAAACTAAATGCATACATTAAATTAGGTCAGAAATGTAACACTGAATAGGGAAGTAGGAAAGGAAGGGGATAAAAGAGAGAGTGGATTGATAAAAGGGAAGTTGGATAAAGGAGCTATGCCCCAAAGGCTATAAAACTATGCAAACCATGATTCAACTGTAATACTCCTAGATCTCTATGGCAAAGAAATGAAGGGAAAGAATTATATGTATTTATAGCATAATTTTTTGTAATGGTGAGACATTTTCATATGATATATATATCAATGGGTAAGGAAAATGTGTCAGAAGGGGGGGGATTTGGAACTGATTTTTTTAAATTAATGTTTAAAATAAATATTTAAAAGAATATTTTTTCAATTAATTTTAACCTATGCTGCCATTGAATATATTTTAATTCCAACATAGTTAGAAAATTAGATGTATTTAATATTTCTCCCATTCTTTTATTTGTCAAATTTTTAAGACCCAGTACATCATCATTTTTGTTAAAGGTATCATTACAACTTAGCAACAGGTGTATTCTTTTTTATAGCAATTCAATATTCTCCATAAATCTGAAATATATATATATATATATATATATATATATATATATATATATAATCTATTCACCTCCTTAATTCTTTTACTGTTTATTTTATGTTTATGTTTATGTAGGACTTGAGAAAGGCAATTCAATCACCCCAGTAATATTTTGCTGTTTATTTCCTCATGTAATTCATTTAACTTTTGCTTTAATCATGTGGACATGTTGGATTTGGAGTCTGGAAGACTCATGATTTTGAACCTGGCTTCATATACCTATTAATTGTGAAAGCCTGGGCAATGCATTTAACCCTGTTTGTCTCATTTCATCAACTCTAAAATGAAATGAAAAAGGGAATGGTAAACTCCTAAAGTGTTTTTGCCATGAAAAACCAAATGGGTCAAAAAGAGTTGGACAAAGCTGGAATGACTGAACAACAACAACAACAAAATTTAGTTTGTTTGAAAACATGATTTCTATTGCCTTTTTTTACTTCAGCTGAAGAATAAGAAATTCTGCTCCAGTATTTTATTTAAATATATGTGTGTGTGTGCGCGCGCGCGTGTGTATGTATGTATATATGTATGCATGTATTTCTCCTTAAAGTATGTTTCTTGCAATGAATATATTATTGAATTCTGCTTGCTACTCCATTCTGCTATTCTCTTCCCTTAAATAGGTGAGTTTTTTACATTCAAAGTTATGATTAGTAACTGTGTATTTTCCACCACCCTTCTCTCTCTCTCTCTCTCTCTCTCCTGTCTGTCTCTCTGTCTGTCTGTCTCTTTCTTCTGTGTCCCATATTCTGGAGTCTATTTTACTTCAGAACAATTCTTCTCTTAGTTTACCCTCTCTCTGGTTCCTCTTTTCTTTTGTAAAAACCCCTTTGCCTCTTATCTTCCAATTGAATGTGATAATTTTCCATATTCAAGTGAGTGTATGTTAATTTTTCACTTGTTGTCTTAGTACACATAAAAATAAAGTTCAGCTGTTTCCTGCTTATATTCCTCACAATGTATAAACTCTTGTGACCTCTATTTGTATCATGTGATTTTTCCCTATTGTTCCTCCTCATCCCCTTTCCCAGCGCATTCCTCTTCCCAAAACTTCTATTAATCTTTTGAGATAATTCCGACATCAAAAAAATCATGCCAAGATTCTCTGTTTAATTAGATTTTTTCTAAGAACCCCAATGATGATAAAATTCTGAGGTATTAATTTCTTTAATATATAAAAACAAACAATTTAACTCTGTTTAGTTCCTCATAGCTTATCACTCATGTTTACCTTTTCACTATTTTTTTTATGCCCTATCTTTAAATGATCATCTTTGTTGTTGTTGTTGTTGTTGTTGTTGTTGTTGTTCAATTGTGGTCTTTTTTTTTTTCTTTTTGCCAGTAATGCTTTAAAGTACTATATTTCATTAGATATCATTTTCCTCTCAAGATATATATTCAGTTTGTTGGATAGATTTTAATCGACTAAAAATCTAGATCCTTGACCTTCTAGAATACCATATTTGAAGGTCTCTATTTCATTATAGCATTTGCTATTAAATCTTCTTTGATCTGATCTGATCTCTGGTTCATAGTAATCCATGATACTTGCAGTATTTTCTTCTTGACCATTGATTTCTGTATTTTGGTTACAACATTTCCAGGAATTTTTATTTTGTGTGTCTCTCAGGATGATTTCTACTTTGCTTTTTGTTTCTAAAGTATGTAGGAATTTTTTTCCCTTATACTTTCTTGAAATATGATGCTATTATTGCTGTTGCTGTTATTGTTGTTGTTGTTCTGACTTTTAGGTAATTCAGTTTCTCAATTTTTTTCCTTCAATCTATTTTCCAGTTCAGTTGTCTTTCCTCTAAAATGATTCATCGTTTTCTCTATTTCTTTCTTGTGCTTTGATTTTTTTTATTATTATTTGTGATATCTCATGGTCATTAATTTCTATTTGGTCAATTTTAATTTTTAAAGAGTTATCTTCTGGGAGTGGAGCCAACATGGTAGACAGTAGACAGATTTTTGTCTGAGCTCTTCTTGGCTTCCATCAGATCAATACAACATCAAAGCATTGAACAAATTTTGGAGTGACAGAACTCACAAATATTTAGAATGTAATAAATTTCTAGCTGAAGATATTTTGGAAAAAACTTCAGGAAAGTCCTGTCTCAATCAAGAAATCTACTCCTCCAAATCCTTTGTTCTGCCTGACTGCAGTCTCTAGCTTGTCAATCTCCCAAGGTTTATAAAACTCAATCAGTGCAGCACAGCCCAGGGACCCAGGCAAGAAAGGCCTTCCCCATATATGGGGAATCTACTGGGAGGCTTTTATTCAAAATATATCAGTGTTTGCTACTCTGTCATCATTCAGAAGCCAGCAGATCAGCAGATTAGCTGTGAGATCTTTAACACAACTACAAAAGGCAAATAGTGAGCCCCTGAAAGCCAGCATAGCTGGGATTTGGCCCATCCAACACCATCCCAAGTGCAGTGTAAAGCCACTGACACTTGGAGAGGATATTTGGGAAAATCTATCCTTTACCTTAAGAGCAGAACTCAACCTTTAAAATGATCAAAAATTCAAAAAGAGTTCTGATCATAGATAGGTTTTATAGAGACAGGGAGGAACAGACCTCAATCCTGAGGACACTAAATGCAAAATGACTCCAGAAGAAGCCTTAAAAGGTGATTTGAGTTCGTGTCTAACTCACAAGGCTCTCTTGGAAGAATTCATAAAGGATCTTAAAAGAGCTTAGAAGAAAAATGGGGGAGGGAAACCAGAGCTTTGAAGGAGAGTTTGGAAAAGGAAACTCAGAAAATGTCAGAAGAAAACTTTAAAAAAAATTGATTTCACAAAATGGAAAAAATAATGCAATTTCTTAAAAATAATTTGGTGGAATGGAAAAAAAAACTCCCTAAAAAATAGAATTGGTGAAATGGAATAAAAATCCACAGAAAAAAAATAGTTCATTTAAAAATTAAAATTGTCAAATGCAAAAAGAGATAAAATTAACTGAAGAAAATAATTTGCTATAATTAGAATTGAACAAACTGAATGAGACATCAAGAATCAGTCAGACAAAACCAAAAAAAGTGAAAAAATAGATGAGAATGTAAAATACCTGGAAAACAGATATGGGAGAGAAAATCTAAGAATTACTGGACTACCTGAAAACCATGATGAAAAAGATGTCATAGACAACATTTTTCGAAGGAAAAAAAATGCCTTGATGTCCTATAACCAGAGGATAATAACCATTGAAAGAATACACCAATAACTTCCTGAAAGAGCCCACTAAATAAAAACTCCAAGGAATATTATAGCTGAATTCTAGAATTATCAGATCAAAGACAAATTACTGCAGGTAGCCAGAAAGAAACAATTCAAATGTCAAGGAAACACAATCAGTATTATCCAGGATCTATCAATTTCCACTTTAAAGTATCGAAGGGCCTAGAATGTGACATTATGGAGAGCAAAGGAGTTTGAATTGAAGTAAAGAACCAACTATCCAGAAAAATTAAGTATTGCTTTTTCAGGGAAAAAGTTGAATATTCAATGAAATAGGGATTTTGATTTATTTTTGTTGAAAAGACCAGAGTTGAACAGAAAATTTGATCTTCAATTGCAAAACTCAAGAGAAGCATAGAAAGGTAAAAAGGGAAGAAAAAATGAAATTAAAAAAAATGTTACAAAATTTGCATCCCTATATGGGAAGATGATATGCTTAACTCTTGAGAACTTTATCTTTCTTAAGAGTATACTTAGAGAATGCTGCTATAGTTTGGCTTTATTGTGATGACATAAAACAGAAACAAAAAAGGGATTGTATTGGAAGAAGAGGAAAGGGGAGATAAAATAGCATAAATTATATTTCATGAAGAGGCAAGAAAGACCTATTACCTTTGTGTGAATGAAGGAAGGGTCATGAGTATTATGTGAATCTTAATATCATTGGATTTGACTCAAAGAAAGTATATCAGACATATTTAGTTTGATAGAGAAACTTGTCTCACCCTATAGGGGAGTAGATGGGGAAATGGGAAAGAAAAAGGGGAGCCAAATAGAAGGAACAACAAAAGTAGAAGGGGAAAGGGGTAAATAAGGGAGAAGAATTGGGAAAGGGGAAGGCTGATTGAGGGAGGTAGTAGTCAGAAGCAAAACACTGATGAGGAGAAAAAAATAAGGGAAAAAGAAAAGTATAACTTGGAGAAAATAAGATGGCTGGAAATACAATTACTAATTTTAACTGTAAATATGAATGGGATGAATTTTTTCCATAAAACAGAAGTGGATAGCAGACTGGATTATTAGCCAGAATCCTATAATATGTGGTTTATAAGAAACACATTTAATGCAGAGTGATAAATACAGAGTAAAAATAAAAGGCTGGAATAGAATCTATTAGAGATCAAACTTTTAGTTTAGTTCCATTTTTATTTCATCAGAAATAGATGAAATTCACCCTTTTCATTAAATGCCCATCTTCTTCCCTTGGGAAAAATGCTTATTTTGGCTGGGTAAGTTATTTTTGTCTGCATACCAATTTCCTTAGCCTTTCAAAATATCAGATTTCAGGTCCTTTGATTTTTTAATGTGGACGCTGCTACATCTGAATAATCCGTGTTCTTCTTTTTTATAATATGATGGTTCTCTGTGAGCAGGTTTCTTGGGGAGGTTTCTGGAGGCAGCCTTTGTTTCAGTTCAGATCAATAATCACCTCTAATGCAGCCAGGGATTTAAGTACAGCCTTTTATTGTTTCTTCCAAAATAACCCAGTTAGTTTTCCTAGAGGTCTATCTCTCTGCTTAGTTCCAAGAGCTCTTGCAGCTTGTCTTTTGTAGCCTCCAGCTCCCTCTGAATCTTGGTTCTACTCCTCCAAATCCTTTGTTCTGCCTGACTGCAGTCTCTAGCTTGTCAATCTCCCAAACTGACTATATCCTCTATATTTGAATTGTTTTTTTCTAGCTGCTTGTAGTATTTTTTTTTCCCTTGGTCTGATATATCTGGAATTTAGCCACAATATTTCTTAGAGTTTTGCTTTTAGGGTTCCTTTCAATAGGTGATAGATGAATTCTTTCAATATCTATTTCACTCTCTAGTTCAAATGTATATTTACATCTGGGCAGTTCTCTTTGATAATTTCCTCAAAAATATTGTCCAGGCTTTTTTTTTTTTCCAATCATATTTTTCATGAAGTCCAATAATTCTCAGATTATCTCTCCTAGATTTATTTTCCAGGTCTGTTGTTTTCCCAAGAAGGTATTTGATATTTTTTACATTGTTTCATTTTTTGGTTTTGTTTGACTGATTCTTGGTGTCTCCTCAAGTCATTCAATTCCATTTGTTCAGTTCTGATTTTTAGTAAATTGTTTTCTTCACTCATTTTCTTTTTCTAATTGTTCAATTGAATTTTTAAGTGAGTTGTTTTGTCCTATGGAACTTTTTTTTTTTCCATTTTGACAATTTTATTTTTTAGACAGCTATTTTCTTTTTCCAATTCACTAATTCTGTTTTCCTTAGAATTGTTTACCTTTTCCAATTCACTAATTCTCTTTTTCAAGGATTTGATTTCCTTATCCACTCTATCTTTAAATGAGTGGGAAGACTTTAAATGAGTGGGAAGTATCATATATCATATATATATGATACTTTGAACATCTTACAATCCTGTTAATGATGACAATGACTTCTCCTCCTTCCTCTCATCTTCCTCCTTTTTTCATGAAATTTTCAGTCTTCACAAATTACTAATGCATCTCAGTTCTTACATTTCTTCATTTTGATTTCCTATATATTCTCTATGTTCCTTTAAAATTATCATTAAAGATATTTTTATATATGTAACCATCCATATAGACTATGTAATAAGGCCAGAATCTGTAACTTATCTACTGTTGTATCTTCCAGGCCTACACAGATTATACTGAATGAATGAATGAAAAATCATTTAAATGTTTTCTATGTGTAGAACATTGTTCTAAACCCTGGTGATATGACTAGAAAAGATTCTAAATACACTTTCCATGAGTCTGCATTCTATTAGGGAAAGAAAATAGATATAGGAATTTTCAGGTGCAATCTAAATGGAAATTCCCTGGTTCCTGAAGTGGCTGTGCCTAAGAAAATAATACATCTTTTTTCCCCCTAGACAATTGAGGTCAAATAACTTGTCTGAAATTGCACAATTAGTAAGTGTTAAGTGAGGCCAGATTTGAACTCAGGTCCTCCTGACTTCATAGTCTGTGCTCTATCCAGAATGTTTTCAACAATACAGTGGCAGTTCTCTGCATCTGTCTTGTTATATCTGATGTGGAATTCTTGATGATGTTCAGGGCTGGTCTGGAAGTAGGGCCAGTGGCCTGAGAAGTGCTGCTATTACAAAGGTCTGGGGCTCAGGATTCTGAGGTGTTTTCATTGGGGACTTTGATTTACAAGGCACTAGTGGTAATTTGACTTATATGTCACATGCCTCCTCCTGTCTCCTTCACCATGCTATGTTGCTACAGCTAAATTGAATTTTCTACATTGTGGATGATAGTTATTTGGTAATTGGTGGGTCTGGCAGAAGAATACACTACTTAAAGGATGAATATACTACATAAAGGACAAATATCCTGTTAGAGTTAAATTTTTCAGCATCAGTGTCAGAGTTACTAGGTCTTATTATACTTTTACTTAATATGGATCTTCATTTATCCCTCACTTATCAGTGATACCTTATATAAAGAATGAAAGTGGGGGAAATGGGGATATTTTCAATAAGCACAAAATAATAGAACATTTAAAAGAACTCGAACCCAAAATTATCTGAGAAGACACTTACTTTTTTTTTTTTTCTTTTGAAAAGATAAGCATGGGATGGCGATCCTTAAATGTAGAACATTGCATATAATAGGTTTTTTGGGATACATTGATTTATTTTCTTGACTCTTTTTCTCTTTATTAAAATACTTGCTAAAATAATAACTCTCTAGAAGAGGGCAAAAGAAAGGAAACTAATGGAAATATAGATAATATAATGGAAAAAGCATCAATAAAATTTATTTACAAAGTGGAAACAAAAAACTTAAGCAAAAATAAGCAAATTGATACAAGCAGTGTTACAAACCAATAGTGCCCTAATGTCTGTGCAAATTCTACAATCTTCAAATATCATGTGAGCTCCTGAAAGTCAGAGGCTGCTTTCCCATTTTGTCTTTGTATTCTAATTGCCTAATTCAGTGCTTTGCTTATAACAAATATTTTACTGACAGTATTTTAAGTTTTACCAGAGCCATTAGCTAACATCTTTGAGGGAAAAAAATTATTAAGTATTGTGGAACAGAGAATAGGTGCCTATAGAAAGACAATGCACTAGGCGAAAGCATACATACTCTGAAAAGTAAACTGAGGGAACCAAAGACAAAGTTAACCTATTCAATGATTTTGAAGAAGATTGACCCTGGAAATTACAATCTACTAAATAATGATTTAGCATTCATATAGCACTGGAAACTCTACAAATCTCCATCCCCACAACCTAAGTTGTAATAGAGTTAATAATAAAAATATCATTATCCCTATTTTACAGACCAAGAAACTGAGGATTAGGGAGGTTAATGAATTTGGAGCCAATATTAGCACCCAGGTTCCCTGTCCTAAAACCAAGCCTTTAGAATTATATCTTTGATAGAGCACACTTCAACCAGAAATTCACAGTGGCCCTGGAATTGTGGCTGAGCAAATCTGCATAGTCCTTTTCTTTCCTATCATTGGAAGAGTTCCTCTCCTTAAAAACTCCAAGGAACAAACAAACAAACAAACAAATGGTGTTCAGCATGCTAGAAAGATTCACCATTCTATAAATCCATATCAAGAACGCTGGGTAAATAAATGCAAATTCATAAATAAATATATAATCAAATATATAAATAAGATAGATAGATAGATGATAGATGAATAAATACCTCTGTCACATGAAATTGCAGGGGGCTAGTTTTCAAAAGGCAGAAAGTAATTATCCAACTGGATGTTAGCCAGAACACCAGAGAGAACTCACATCTCTATCCCAGCTAGAAATGCTGTGGGATTTTTAATGAACACAAATGGTCATGACCTTGAGAAAGAACTTCTGAGCAGTAGTGGCCTGTGCTGCCCCCCTCTCCACCCCATGCTGCGGAGCATTGATTCAGGACCAAGGATTAAGAATCCTGTTCAAACCATCAGGATAATGAGGAACCCCACAAAATGAGTCAGTTCAATTAAATGACTAATTTCACAGGATGGTAACGGTGTAGTTTAGGGGCTGGTAGCAAATTGCAAAACTGCTAATGAATTTTTACAGTGAGACTTTTTAACATTTTAATGACAAAATGGGGAAATAGTCTATTAAGATTCTTAATGCTTCTTCTTTGAGGGCCACTTAACTTCCTCCCCAACTTGTTCTGGTTAAATTTTGATGGTCAAGCATAGCCTATTTTGCCATATTTTTGTGTACCCAGACTTGATTGGAGAAGGGGAAGGATGAATGACAGATTAACCAGATTGCAATATATAATTGAGCAGAGATCCATGTAATATAACTTTCACAGCACAGCTTCCTTTACTCTTTGCCAAGGCAGTGTTGATGGTAGTTGCCAAGCAAAATTATGGCAACATTTTTGAGTACAAAATAGCCACAGGGATGAATGACTTGGTTGCATGTTCCTTAGAGTAAAAGTATATACGATTCTGCCTATCCAGTAAAATTTCTAGGGGTAAAAGTACTCTCTAAGTTGAATCTTCTATAGAAGCACTTGAAACTTGGACAAATTATAAACAGATAGAGGTAGTATTATTCAAATATTAAAATCCAAATAAATGGTTTCCATTTTGGGGGACTTTAAAGAGATGTTTAAAAATGCAAAAACAAAACCTAAACTTAAACCAACCAAACAAAACCATAATAAATTTGGTTGTAGCTTTAATGGTTCATGTCATTTTCCTTACTTGCAGTACATTACCCTCTTTCCTTTGGCATTTCAAATTCAGAAAAGGTAAAGATGAAGGAATCAGGTATATGTTACTTTCCTCTTTTGAGTTGTCAAATATTAATATTTAAATCTTTATAATCTGGCTTCAATTCACTTTTCCAGGCTTATAATACACTAGTCACCTTCATAGATCCACAATCTTGTGCCACTAGACTTTTACTATTATTTACATATGACAGTCTCCTTTCTACCTACTTGCCTTTGGCAAATGCCTTATTCTATGACTAGACTATACTCTTTGACTTTGGATTCTTGGAATCCCTAACTCTGTGGTAAGCTTCAGCTTGGATTTCCACCTACAACAACAATAAAAAAAAAACCCAAAACAAACAAAAAAATATTGTAATCCCTCTTAATTGCTAGTACCTTCCTTAAAATAAAATTGTATCACTATTATTTTGCATGTGTTTTAGTTTTACTTATCTGTATACAAGTTGTATTGTACTAATGGAATATAAATTCCTTATTGTCAGAGAATCTTTGGATTTTTGGTTGTATTCCTATAATGGACCACAGTGCCTAATATATGGTAGGTGCTGAGGAGTGGCAGTGGTTAGAGTGCCAGACTGGGAGTTAGGAAATCTTACCTGTGTGAGTTCAAATCTGGCCTAAACACTTAATTAGTTGTGTGATATTGGACAAGCCATTTAACCCTTTTGACTCAGTTTCTAATCTGTCAAATGACCTAGAATAGGAAAGGGCAAATCACTCCAGTATCCACCAAGAAATCCCTAATGGATTCACGGAAAGTCTGACAGAATTGAAAAGTGACTTAATAGCAAAGTAAATGATAATTGAATAAATGACAGTGAGGAAATAGGTCTAACTAGAATGGAGGATGTATTTTCATTATACAACTAGAGCAAATTCTGAAAAAAAATATCAAAGCCCTAAAGAGTTTAGAGATGATGAGAGAAGAAATAATAATTTGTTGAGCATCTTCAACTGTATATATAAATATAAATAGAAGCAAGGCAATAAAATTGTATTAAGTCTTCTATGTGCCAGGCAGTATGATAAGCATTTTTACAAATATTTGACCTTCCCAACAATCCTATAAAGTAGGTGTTCTTATGATCCACATTTTGTAGTTGAGGTAATTGACACAGATAGGGGTTAAGTGACTTGCTCAAGATCACACAGAGAATTTTGAAGTGAGATGATGTCTACCTTCATGGAGTTTACATTCTATTTAAATGGAAAAAAATATATATTATAGGATACTTTGGAACAGGGAAAGAAGGTCGTGTGCTAGTTTAGAGGTACATAGACATAATCTCAGGAGACCTTGACTCAAGTGATTATCAATTAGAATAAAAAGAAAGGAAAAGTTTCTCAAAAGAAACATTTAGGCACCACTATAATTACTTTAATTATAGATTTCACTTTACCTGATCAAATAATGGATTAGGTCAAAAAATATTTGAAAATCAATTATTTCTGTTGACATTGATAGGAAGAATGGTTTTCAGAGTTTACCTAATATTTGGGGAGAAAGGTGATTTTCATTTCAAAGCATGATACCTTAAAAGCTATCTGCCAGTTTATTTATTTATTTATTTATTATTTTTTTTTAGAATTTTTGGCATACTAAGTAAATGCTGAACAGCTAATGAAAATAAAGGCAAATATTTTAATATATTTCAAATTTTTAAGGATTCCTTTTTGAGAGTTTTTATTTAAAATGGAGCCCTTTTGTTAAATTTATAAAAAAGAAAAAAGAGAGAAAATAATGAGTATTTGACATAATAGCTTTTAAATTTGCCACTCCAAATCTCTGATCCATGAGCCCCTGGATGTTGGCTGGCAGTCAGGGAATTTTCATAATGGCTTAAATGTTACCAAACATGTCATTATGTGGATAGCAAAGTTAACAGACTCTCATATGACAGCTTGTTCATTAAGGGGTGGGGGATAGAGGGAGGAGAGCCCATGAACACTTTGTCATGAGGGAGTCTCTTAGTGCTAATGCTGTGTTACAGCTCACAGTAGTCATTGATCATAGAGGAAAACTTGTTTAACTAAAACTGATGTTCTGTGAAATGTTACTCAGACCAATATATAGAGAAGAAAAGGCCTTCCTCTCCCTTCTCATTAGAGCAACTTGTTTCTAAATTAGATGCTAAGCTGAAGTGAAGTTTAATTGAAGTGCTATAGGTTGCATTCTCTCCTCTTTAGTGTCATCTTGGAATGTAAAAGGTTCCTGAGTTTCCCAAATTTCAAAGAAAACTACAACAGTTGAAATAAGAATTTCTTTTAGCCTAAAATTCTTCTCTGTTTGGATATTGATTTTTTAATTTAGATTAACTGGAATATTTTAAATCTTTATAAGCACATAAAGGCAACTAGCTAGCACAGTAGAATGCCAGATAGCACCAGGAATACTTGACTTTATATCAGATCTCAGAAGCTTAGTAGCTAGATGATACTAGGAAAGTTACTTAACCCTGTCTGCCTCAGTTTCATCATATGTAAAATGATCTGTAACAGACAATTGAAAACAATTTCAATATTTTTGCCAAGAAAACCCCAAACAGGATCATGAAGAGTCAGATAGGAGTGAAATGAACTAACAACAAGCCTACAAGACCACTAGGATGGATTGAACAAATGCATAGTTTTAAAGCTGAAAAAGCCTTTAAGATCCTGAAATCCAGTATCCTTAACCTAAAATCCACTGACCCTATCAGGGGCAAATAGGAGATTTCATTGAACTCCAGTGAGAAAAAATATATACATCTTTATTTTCATTAATTTTGCTTCCTTAGTAATCCTATGTATTTTACTTTATACTTTAATTTAAAAAAATCTTCTGTGAATATTAAGCTTAATTAGACTACCAAAGAGATCCATGAAATTAAAAAAAAAGATTAATCATCCTTAATTTACTATAACCACCTCATTTTACAGAGAAAGAAACTTGGTTTCAGAAAATAGTCCCACAACAGAATCTGTCTTTTGACTACAAATCCATTATATAGTATATCTAAAATAACATTCCCACTTACAAAATCTAAGCTTCTCTTCATGTCAAAATATTACTGCTTTTTTTTTTAATTCTAAAGGAATCAGTTTATTTACTACACATGATATAATTCAACTATACAACTACTAACTTCTCTGATGTGCCCTCTTGCAATCCAGCCAAAAAGACTTATGAGTGGGAAAAAAATCTTAATTCCATGCTAAATAAGGTTGGCAAAACTCTTTGCTGGCTGAACCTCCTCTGGCCAGAAGTCAAACTAGTCTTAATGATCACACTAATTAGATTTTTACTGTGTTCTCTATCTCACTGTTTTTTTCACTGGATTATCTCAGAATTAAGGAAATGTCCAAACAATCCCAATTTTTTTTTATCAAGAAAACTCCCAAATGAAACTTTTTTTTTAAAAAAATTCACAATTAAAATTCATTATTAATGTAACTATGGAGATGATGAGAAAGAAGTAGAAGAAGATCAGCAAAATAAGAATAGAACTTGAAGAGTCTGCCTTAGGATATCTCTTTCAACTATCAGCCTCTAGTCTCATATTCTTTTTCAGCCAGATGGGTAGGTCTTCTATCCTTATAGGACCAACAAAAGGAAATTGTACTTGCCAAAATGTTCTCTTTTGCAACTAAAATGAGAAAAGAAGCTTTTGAGTGAAGGAAACTATTTACATCAAGCATCTCTGATAAAAACAGTATAGCCAAGATACATTGGTAAAAGTACTTATGACCAAGAACTATAGTTTTCTTTTTTCTTTCTTTTAAAAATATTTCATTTTTCATTTATTTAACAAAACCATCCATAACATTGTATAATAAAAAGATGAACATTAAACTGCAAATCTTCTATGCATAATTTGCTATTCATTTCAAATATACAACAAAATTATAATGTAAATATCTTTTTTCCCTGTCCCCCTATCCTAACTTTCTGCATCAGAGATGGCCTACCATTAGAGAAAAAAATAGGTATAGTACAATTTCACTTACACATATATATGTGTGTATGTATATAAATGTTTGGGAAATTATTCTATACATATTTCTATACATCATTTCTTTCTCTAGATGCAGATAATTTCTTTTTTCATATGTCCTTTTAGTGAATTTAGGTTTTTTAACAGACAAAATCACTTATTTGCTCAACCATTCTTATGACAATATTGTTGTTTCTATATGTAATATTCTCTTGGTTCTGGTCATTTTGCTTTTCATTATAAAATGCAAGATTTTCCATGTTCTTGTTAAGATCCTTGAGCTTATAATTTTTAGAACATAGTTGTATTACATCAAAATCCTATATCACAAATTGTTCAGTCATTCCCCAATTGATGAGCATCCCTACAGTTTTCAGATGTTTGCCACCACAAAGAAATATTCTAGAACATGTAAGTTCTTTTCCTATTTTTCCTAATCATTTTTGGAAATAGGAGTAGTGGTCTTACAGAGTCAAAGGGTATAGGGAGTTTATCACCTCTTTGGGCATAATTCTAGATTGTTTCCCCAAATGGTTGGATCAGTTTATAAACCAACAATGAATTATTTTACCATTTTTTCTATATCCTCTCCAACATTTATCACTCTTCCTTTCTATTATTTTAGTTAATGTGGTAGATATAAAATCATCTTAAGGTTGCTTCAATCTACATTTTTCTAATCCATAAATATGTAGAGCATTTTATATGACTGTAAATTATTTTGACTTCTTCATTGGAAAAGTGCCTATGTAGATCCTTTGATCATTTATCAATTGGGGAATGACTCATATTCTTGGGTATTTGAAGATCTATAGTATTTCAAAGAATGAAAGATAACTATAGGTAAAATTACTATAAATTTTTATGAAAACAGAAATCAAGGCAACTCAAATTTTAATTTATGTTCCTTGTGTTAAAAAAAAAAAGATTAATCATCCTTAATTTACTATAACCACCTCATTTTATAGAGAAAGAAACTTGGTTTCAGAAAATAGTCCCACAGCAGAATCTGTCTTTTGACTACAAATACATTGTATAGTATATCTAAAATAACATTCCCACTTACAAAATCTAAGCTTCTCTTCATGTCAAAATCTTACTGCTTTTTTTTTTAATTCTAAAGGAATCAGTTTATTTACTACACATGATATAATTCAACTATACAACTACTAACTTCTCTGATGTGCCCTCTTGCAATCCAGCCAAAAAGACTTATGAGTGGGAAAAAAGTCTTAATTCCATGCTAAATAAGGTTGGCAAAACTCTTTGCTGGCTGAACCTCCTCTGGCCAGAAGTCAAACTAGTCTTAATGATCACACTAATTAGATTTTTACTGTGTTCTCTATCTCACTGTTGTTTTTCACTGGATTATCTCAGAATTAAGGAAATGTCCAAACAATCCCAATTTTTTTTTATCAAGAAAACCCCCAAATGAAACTTTTTTAAAAAAAAAATTCACGATTAAAATTCACTATTAATGTAACTATGGAGATGATGAGAAAGAAGTAGAAGAAGATCAGCAAAATAAGAATAGAACTTGAAGAGTCTGCCTTAGGATATCTCTTTCAACTATCAGCCTCTAGTCTCACATTCTTTTTCAGCCAGATGGGTAGGTCTTCTATCCTTATAGGACCAACAAAAGGAAATTGTACTTGCCAAAATGTTCTCTTTTGCAACTAAAATGAGAAAAGAAGCTTTTGAGTGAAGGAAACTATTTACATCAAGCATCTCTGATAAAAACAGTATAGCCAAGACACATTGGTAAAAGTACTTATGACCAAGAACTATAGTTTTCTTTTTTCTTTCTTTTAAAAATATTTCATTTTTCATTTATTTAACAAAACCATCCATAACATTGTATAATAAAAAGATGAACATTAAACTGCAAATCTTCTATGCATAATTTGCTATTCATTTCAAATATACAACAAAATTATAATGTAAATATCTTTTTTCCCTGTCCCCCTATCCTAACTTTCTGCATCAGAGATGGCCTACCATTAGAGAAAAAAATAGGTATAGTACAATTTCACTTACACATATATATGTGTGTATGTATATAAATGTTTGGGAAATTATTCTATACATATTTCTATACATCATTTCTTTCTCTAGATGCAGATAATTTCTTTCTTCATATGTCCTTTTAGTGAATTTAGGTTTTTTAACAGGCAAAATCACTTATTTGCTCAACCATTCTTATGACAATATTGTTGTTTCTATATGTAATATTCTCTTGGTTCTGGTCATTTTGCTTTTCATTATAAAATGTAAGATTTTCCATGTTCTTGTTAAGATCCTTGAGCTTATAATTTTTAGAACATAGTTGTATTACATCAAAATCCTATATCACAAATTGTTCAGTCATTCCCCAATTGATGAGCATCCCTGCAGTTTTCAGATGTTTGCCACCACAAAGAAATATTCTAGAACATGTAAGTTCTTTTCCTATTTTTCCTAATCATTTTTGGAAATAGGAGTAGTGGTCTTACAGAGTCAAAGGGTATAGGGAGTTTATCACCTCTTTGGGCATAATTCTAGATTGTTTCCCCAAATGGTTGGATCAGTTTATAAACCAACAATGAATTATTTTACCATTTTTTCTATATCCTCTCCAACATTTATCACTCTTCCTTTCTATTATTTTAGTTAATGTGGTAGATATAAAATAATCTTAAGGTTGCTTCAATCTACATTTTTCTAATCCATAAATATGTAGAGCATTTTATATGACTGTAAATTATTTTGACTTCTTCATTGGAAAAGTGCCTATGTAGATCCTTTGATCATTTATCAATTGGGGAATGACTCATATTCTTGGGTATTTGAAGATCTATAGTATTTCAAAGAATGAAAGATAACTATAGGTAAAATTACTATAAATTTTTATGAAAACAGAAATCAAGGCAACTCAAATTTTAATTTATGTTCCTTGTGTTAAAAAAAAAAAGATTGTAAAGAATGCAAATAGACAATACTAGAGCATTTTTGGGAAGATAGGCATATCATTAATTGGTCCAACCATTATAGAAAAAAACATGTTAATTATGAGAGAAAATTAACTAAATTGTTCCAACCCTTGTCCTAGTTATCTCTTTTATATACCTATGTGTGAGTGAAATTGCAAAAAATGATTAGGAAAACTTGGAAAAGAACTTATATGTTCTAGAATCTTTCTTTGTGGTGGCAAACATCTGAAAACTGCAGGGATGCTCATCAATTGGGGAATGACTGAACAAGTTGTGATATAGGATTTTGATGGAATACAACTATGTTCTAAAAATTATGAGCTCAAGGATCTTAAAAAGAACATGGAAAACATGTTTAACATTTTAACATTTAAAAACTGAGGTATTTCAATATATCAAATATTGAGACTAGGGATGATGGATGTGGTAATGCCCTTCGAATTGGTATTGCTGTGATAGTTGATGTTGCTTAAAGTTTTTGTTATATCAATTGAATATTAAGTGGGAAATATATATCAGGAAATGGTTAACAAACACACACCAAAATCTCCCCAAAACTATCAATAAAATACCTAAAGTTCCTAATCAAGATGCTAAAAATTCATATTTAAATAAAATAAATGTTTAATTTGCCTGAAATCTGTGAGTCTGTTAGTTCATCTGTAAATTGGATTTGATTTTACTTGGCTCAGAGAAACTATTTCAAGCATCCATTTTTGAGGATAGTTGTTATTTTCTGGAATAAATTTGCAATATAAACAAAAATAATGTGTTATTCTGAAAACTTCAGTCCACATAATCTAAAAGACAACATATCTATTTCTTTTAAATATAAAGCATTTTCACAGGTGATCAGCCTAGATTTCTACCTTTCACATTACATTTTTTCACAAAAACTCTTAGATCTTTATTTTATCCCCATGTAAAAGTCTTATAATTGTGTCTTGGCATTTATTCAACTGCTGAGAAACCTACAGAGTCAGAGAAAACTTCTATAAGTGTGCAAAGGAAACTGGCATCCAGAAAGAAGAGATCAAAGTAAAACAATAAAGAAAATGTAATCTTTCATCTAGGAAACTCAGAAAAAGTTTGAAGCACATGGTCACCCAAGAAGTTAAATGCTGAGGAGGGAACATAATGCCACATCTCTGCTTGGAGCCATATTCTTAAGATCACTACAACTCTTTTAACATGACATCACTTTTTGAACCTTTGCTCTTTTGTTTGAAGTGAGTTTATTTACTGGTTGCTTCTCTGGAAACTCAACCATTACATTTAGGTTCCTACAAAAAAAAGAAGCATATTTATCCAGTGTTCTTCCTTGAAAATGACCAGCCAAATCTTTCAAATATGACTATACATCTCATTGTCAGAGCTTCCCGTTCACTTCTCCTTCAGCAAGTGAGATTTCTGAGACTAAGAAACTATTGCTGTAATTGTGTGCTTATATTAAAAAGAACAGATGTTACTGCTGCTACTAAGAACTATAGTGATGATATACACATAAAGAACTATAGGGTAGCTCAATGGTGCATTGAATAGACCAACAGTTCTGGAGTATGAAAGTCTCATTTTCTTGAGTTTAAATCTGGCCTCAGACACTTCTAGATTTGTGACCCTGTACATACCTATTTATTTACTTCTATATTTATTTATATGTTTGTTTCCCCTATTAGAATGTAAGCTCCTTGGCACAGAAGGCTACTTTTATGCTCTAAGACTTTAGACCAGCAGATTTAATAAATGTTGATTGAGTAACTGGTTGATTTCCTCCTACTTTAGCTGTTCTGTAAGCCTTTCTTAATCACTTACAATCATTTCAGTATACTGACAAGAGTGAATCCTCTGAGCTGCTTTCTGTGGTAATATTTTTCATTATGCAACTGGTGTCCTATATCTCTGAACCACTGCTCCTATATGCTCTTGAGGTCTTAGAGTTTGTTAACTGTTCTAGATTACTTGGGATGAAATATCCACTCCTGACAAAAGTGATTGTGAATTTCAGCAGTAATTCCCAAGGATAGAGTCATTATAAAGAGTGTTAAAATAGAAATATAAGATTTTTTTCAGCTCTTTAAGAATGTAAATTAAATCAATGGCAGCTGTTTTATGAAGGCAGATTCAGAGTGAAGAAGAATTAGAAAAGAAGGAGAAAATTGTATGTAGAATCTTACTCTCTCTGTTTAAGAGAAATTAATTTCTATTGATGATGCTTTATTCCTTCTTTCCCATTCTAAGAAGATTTGTTGGATTGGCACTAACTGCCTCTACATATATGAGTGTTTGTCCCTCTGGTTCTTGAGAAGGAATTGCATACAACCTGGGAGAAAAAGATATTTCAAAAAGAATGCAAAGGCAGAGAGGTCAAGTGAAAGAACATTCCAGAACTGTTCATAAAAATATATTTTGCTATATAGAAAACTCCCTGTGTTATTTTCTATGGTGCAAATTTGACCCCAAGCTATGGTTCTGGGGATAAGCTTTCCTAAATTTTTAAGAGTTCACCATATGGAAAATAATATTTCAAAAAGTCTGCATAGACCTGTATCTCACATCCCATACCAAAATGAGGTCAAAAGAAATCTTGGGAACTATATTTCTGTTATAAAGATACATAAAGAACACATGTATAATTTGTTCTAGATACTAGAGGTGGAAAGGAAATTGTACCAGAAAAAGGGTAAAGTAAGGGTACTACATCTGTAATGTAGGAAACCTATTATAACTGAGAGAAAGAAGAGAGGGGGATGAACATAGTGTGTATCTTACACTCATCAGAACTGGCTTAAAGAGAAAAAATATTAGACATATTCGATTTACAAAGAAACTTCTCCCATCTCATTGAAAAGTGGGAGGGGAAAAGTGAAAAGGGAAGGAGTAAGCTAAGGGGAAGAAATTGTGAGAAAAAGGGGTAAGAAAGGAGGAGGAACTCTAAGGTGGGGGAGAGGAATCCTAAAATGGGAGGGCTGTGAGAAGCAAGTGGTGCTCACAAGTTTAATACTGGGGAAGGAGAGAAGGGGGAAGGAAATGAGAAAAGCACAAGTAGGGGTTAACAAGATGGCAAGTAATGCAGAATTAGGAATTTTGACCATAAATGTGAATGGGATAAACTCCCCCATAAAGAGGAAGCAGTTAGCAGACCGGATTAAAAGCCAGAATCCTATAATATATTATTACAAGAAACACTTGAAGCAGGGCAATACATACAGAGTAAAGGTAAAAGTCTGGAGCAGAATCTTCTATTCTTCCGGGGAAATTAAAAAAAAAAAAAAAAAGCAGGGGAAGCCATCCTGATCTCAGATCAAGCAAAAGCAAAAATTGAGTAAAAGAGATAAAAAAGGGCTAAAGGGTAGGATAATGAAGCAATATCAATATTAAAATATATACACCAAGTAGTATAGCATGTAAATTCTTAAAAGAGAAATTAAGAGAGCTGCAAGAAGAAATAGACAGCAAAACTATACTAGTGGGAGATCTCAACCTTTCACTCTCAGTAAAACCACAAAATAAATAAGAATGAAGTCAAAGAAGTAAATAGAATATTAGAAAAGTTAGGTATGATAATTCTTTGGAGAAAACTAAGTAGAGACAGAAAGAAGTACAATTTCTTCTCAGCAGTTCATGGAACCTATGCAAAAATTGACCATATATTAGAACATAAAAACCTCAAATTCAAATGTAGAAAGGCAGAAATAGTAAATGCATCCTTTTCAGATCATGATGCAAAGAAAATTATATTCAATAAAAAGCCAGGGGAAAATAGACCAAAAAATAATTGGAAACTATGTATACAATCATGTTATCTGCAAAGAGGGATTTGGTTCCCTCATTACCTATTCTAATTCTTTAAATCTTGTTTTTTTCTCTTATTTCCAAAGCTAACATTTCTAATACAATATTGAATAGTAATGATGATAATCAGCAACATAGTTTCAACTCTGTTGGAAATTGTTCTAATTTGTCCCCATTACATATGATGCTTGCTGAAGGTTTTAAATAGATAATACTAATCATTTTAAGGAAAAATTATTTTATTGCTGTATTCTTTAATGTTATTAATAGGAATGGATTGAAATTTTGTCAAATGCCATTTGTGTATCTACTGAAGTAATTATATGATTTTTGTTAGTTGATTTATTGATATAGTCAGTTAAGCTAATAGTTTTCCTAATATTGAACCAGCTCTACATTCCTGGGATAAATCCTACTTGATCATGGTGTATTATATTGAAGATCACTTTCCATAATTTCTTTGCTAATAGTTTATTAATATTTTTCATCAATATTCATTAGAGAAATTGGTCTATACTTTTCTTTCTCTATTTTGACCCTGCCTGGTTTTGGTATCAGTACCATATCTGTATCATAAAGTAATTTGGTAGACTCCTTCTTTTCCTATTTTTAAAATAGTTTGCATTGTATTGGAATTAATCATTCTTTAAATGTTTGGTATAATTCACATTAATATACAGATTTGGCTCAGAATATCAGACAGATTGGTTTCACAAAGAAACTTGTCTCAAATTATAGGTAAGTAGGAGGGAAAAGGGGAAAAGAAAGGGAAAGACTAATAGAAGGGAAAACAGAAGTTTTAGGGGAAAGGTGAAAAAGGTGGAGGGCTCTAAAGGGTTAGTACTGTTTGAAAGAGGTGGTCTTCAAAAGCAAAATGCTGGGGAGGAGGAAAGGGGGGAAGGAAAGAGAAAAGTATAACTTAGGATAAATAAGATGGCAGGAAATGCAGAATTAGTTATTTTAACTGTGTATGTGAATGGGATGAACTCTGCCATAAAACAGAATAGGATAGCAGACTGGATTAAAAGCCAGAATCCAATAATATGCTATTTATAAGAAACATATTTAAAGTCCAGAGTAAAGATAAAAAGCTAGAGAAGAATCTATTATGCTTCTGATGAATTTAAAAAAGCAGAGGCACAAATCCTGATCTCAGATCAAGTAAAAGCAATGACAGATATAATTAAAAGAGATAAAGAAGGAAACTATATTTTACTAAAGGGTACTATAGATAATTAAGCAATGTCAATACTAAACATATATGCATCAACCAAGTCCTGTAGCATCCAAATTCTTAGAGGAGTAGTTAAAAGAGATACAACAGGAAGTAGACAGAAAAACTATACCAGTGGGGAATCTCAACTTGCTGCAAAATATATGAGAAGAAGTTAAGGAGGCTAACAGAATGTTAGGACAGTTAGTTATGATAAATTTTTAGAGAAAATTGAATGGAGACAAAAAGGAGTTTACTTTTTTCCTAGGCATTTCATGGAACCTATACAAAAATTGGTGATGCAATAGCAAGCTAGCATTTGACAAAACCAAAGACTCCAGCTTTTGGGATAAGAATTCATTATTTGACAGAAACTTCTGGGAAAATTGGAAACTAGTATGGAAAAAATAAGGGCTTGATCCATACCTAACACCACATATCAAGATAAGATCGAAATGGGTCATGATTTAGATATAAAGTGTAATATCATAAGGAAATTAGAAGAACATAGGATAGTGTACCTCTCAAGTTTGTGAAGAAGGAAGGAATTTATATCCAAAGAAGAATTGGAACTCATAATTCAACACCAAATAGATAAGTGTGATTATATCAAGTTAAAAACTTTTTGCACAAACAAAACTAATGCAGACAAGATCAGAAGGGAAGCAATAAATTGGGAAAATATCTTTACATTTATGGGTTCTGATAAAGGCCTCATTTCTCAAATATATAGAAAAGTAACTCAAATTTATAAGAATCCAATCCATTCTCCAATTGATAAGTGGTCAAAGGATGTGAGCAGACAATTTTCAGATGAAGAAATTAATATTATTTCTAATCATTTGTGAAGAAGCTCTAAATTATTATTAATCAAAAAAAGCAACTTAAAACAATTCTGAGATACCACTACACACCTATCACTTTGACTACGATGACAGGAAAGGACAAGGACAAATGTTAGAGAGGATGTGGGAAAACTGGGACACTAATATATTGTTGGTAAAGTTGTGATTTAAATTGCTTGCCATCTAGAGGAGAAGGTAGGGACAAAAGGAATGGAAAATCTGAAACACAAGCCTATGCAAAGGTCAATGTTGACAAATTATTCATGCATTCTTGTTTTGTTTGACTGATTCTTGATGTCTCACTGGATCATTCACTTCCATTAATTTAATTCTAATTTTAGTGAGTTATTCTCTTCAATTAGCTTTTTTATCTTCTTTTCCATTTGGTCAATTGGACTTTTAAATGAGTTATTTTTTTCCATTTCACAAATTCTGTTTTTGAA
Source organism: Antechinus flavipes (assembly GCF_016432865.1). Lineage (NCBI taxonomy): Eukaryota > Metazoa > Chordata > Mammalia > Dasyuromorphia > Dasyuridae > Antechinus > Antechinus flavipes. The sequence continues at coordinate 302,559,893 of NC_067400.1, read as the reverse complement.
ATCATTGTTTTCTCTTTTCATTTTGCCAAATCTTTTTTTTAAGGAGTTATATTCATTTCCCAATTTGCAAATTCTATTTTTAAAGAGTTTTCTTCAAGTTGTACCTGTGTTTCCTTTTTCAAACTCTCCTACACAGCTCTCATTTCCTTCCCTCATTTATTTTCTAACTCTCTTTTAAAATCCCTTTTGAATTCTTCCAAAAGAGCTTTATGAGATAGAAACCAAATCATACATTCTTTGAGGCTTCATATGGACATATTTAGCCTTTAGTGTCTTCAGGTTTTGAGGTCTGTTCTCACATGTCTCCATAAAACCTATCTATGGTTACAGCTCCTTTTTTCCCTTTGTTTTCCCTCATTTTTAAAGGTTTCAATCTGATTTTAAGAGAAAGGTAAGATTGTCCCAAGATTCCTCTAGAGGAGATGTGGCTTCATACTGTCCCAGGGCCAGTGCTGCTGGCTTCTTTCCTGTGTTAGGCGGGTTTGGTCAAGTCCCACGTTATGCTGGGGTTCAGAAACTTAGCCTTTGCCTTCTGTAGTTGGAAGAGATCACTGCTAATCTGCTGATCCACTGGCTTCTGAAGTTGGACAAATTAGCCAATGCTACTGTATAGGTAAGAACCTCTCAGTAGATTCCTCTATTGCTCAGAGGCCACTCCATCCTGGGTCCCTACACTGTACTTCTGCTGAGCTTCCTTCCCTTCTTCAATCTCCTTACCTTATTGAGAGACACCTTTCCAGAAGTTCTTCCAAAATATCTTCTGCTGCAAATTTTTTACATTCCAACACCAGTTCTAGTGTTGATCTGAGGGAAGCTGGAAAAACTTTAGACAAAAGCTTGTCTGTCTCTCTTGCCTCCCAATTGATGGCAATTATTAAAGTTAGTCAGCTCAAATGAATTTACTAAGCAACTACTTCATAAGAGGAGTCAGGTAAAATGCTTGAGATCTAAAGAAATACCAAAACATTTTCCCATCCTCAATTAAATGAGAGAAACAAATAGAAACCAATATTCAGTCCACTACATCATACATAATCTTTCTATCTCTGACTCTGTCTCTATGTCTCTTGTCTATCTATCTTTTCCAAGTATTATGCCCATTTCAAAGATGAAAAAACTTGAGTTGAGAGAAGTTAATGACTTCCTCAGGTTTATGTAACTTATGAAGTAGATCAATTATTCCTGAATCCAAGTCCAGTGCAACAGCCATTATTATGATAGGCTACTTCAAATACATATTTAGTAATTGTTGTTTTTTATGTTGATATTTTATATTCTTTCAACTATATATAATATATATTTGATTTCCAAATTTTCTCTTTCTCTTTTCTCTTCCTTAAGAAAGCAAACAATTTGATTGAGGTTATATATGTGCAGTCATGCAAAATATTTCCATAATAGCAATGTTGCCAAAGAAATCATGGACAAAATAAACAAAACAAGAAAAATAAAGAAAGTTTATTTTTAAGTATGATTTGATATTAATATGCACACACACACATATATATGTGTATATACATATATATATATGTATATACACACACATAGTGTTCTTTTGGTTCTTTTCACTTTATTTACATCAGTTCATGCAAGTCTTTTCAGGTTCTTCTGTTTTTTATTAAAGCTTTTTAATTTTCAAAACATATGCATGGATAATTTTTCAACATTAATCCTTGCAAAACCTTGCATTCCAATTTTTTCCCACCTTCTTCCCACCCACTCCCCTAGATGGCAACTAATCCAATATATGTTAAACATAGTAAATTTTAGTATATTTTCAATCCAATATATGCATACATATTTATAAGAATGAAAATGCTATGTTGTGATATAAATTCAGTTTTTCACAGTCTTCTCTCTGGGTGGAGATGGCTCTCTTCAGTGTCCAAGATCACTGGAACAGGTCTGGATCATCTCATTGTTGAAAAGAGCCACATCCATCAGAATTGATCATCATATAATCTTGTTGTTGCCATGTACAATGATCTCTTGGTTCTGCTTATTCACTTAACATCTGTTCATGTAAGTCTCTTCAGGCTTCTCTGAAATCATCCCACTTATCGTTTCTTGTAGAACAATAATATTTCATAGCATTAACATACCAAAACTTATTCAGCCATTCTCCATCTGATGGGTATCCACTCAGTTTCCAGTTTCTTCCTACTACAAAAAGGGTTGCCACAAATATTTTTGCACATATTTTCCAGTTTTTTTTTTTCTGAAAGTATCCTGCTAATCTTTGCTTATAACACAATAGTACTTCATCACAATAATACACCACGACTTATTAAGCCATTCTCCAACTGATGGTCATTTCATCAATATCAATTCTGTCACCACAAAAAAGCTGCTACAAACATATTTCTACATCTATGTGCTTTTTTGTTTTCTTTTTTTTATAAATCTTTTTCAGTATACAGACTTTGCAGTGATCTTATTAGTGTAAAGGTAATGCATGTTTTATAGGCCTTTGGCCATAGTTCCAAATTGCTTGCCAGAATGGTTGTATTAGTTCACAATTGTGCCCACAATTAGTGGCCCATTTTACCCACATTTCTTTCAACATTTATCACTTTTCTTTTATGTCACATCATTCAATTTGATGTATAATATGGTAAGTCAGAATTGTTTTAATTGTACATCTCTAATCAATAGTGATTTAGGACATTTTTCATATGATTATAGTAAACTTTGCTTTCTTTTTCTGAAAAAATTCAGTTCATATCCTTTTAACTATTTATCAACTAAGGAATGACATGTATTCTTATGGACTTGACTCAGTTTTCCATATTTTTGAGAAATGAAGCCTTTATCAGAAAAAGGTGTTATGAAATTGTTTTCATGAAAACAGATATTTATTTCAGGGCAAGGAACTTCAGTTTCTCTTGCAAAGGCAAAATATTAAATGACTTCTTTCTGACTAATCTAGCTGTAGCAAAGAAAATATCAGTCTCTCCTTGAGTTGCATTGGTTTGAGCTGGCCACAGCTGGCCTCAATGACTTGCTAGGATCAGGTTGAATGCTTAATTAATAAAGATGTGCTAAAACCTTGATTGCTTCTCCCCCTTGTTCATATTTATGATGGAACTACAAATAAATCTATTTGAATACTTAGAAAACTGTTGAACACTGCAGATAAATGAATGTGACTTACATCTGAAGATTGAGGAAATGGGGAAGGTCCAAGCTCATAAGCAAGTTTATGAAGAATGTTCTTAGAAAATAAACAGTATCAGAAGCCAATGCTCCCTGTAATGTGCAAAAAGGGAAATTTTATGGAAGTTAGATCAGGCCATTGATCTATTCAGTATTGAAAACCTGCCCATCATATACATATCCTATTATAGGTCCTTTTCTAAAAGATTTTTCAAGGTTCCAGGCTAAATATAATGAACTATTCTTAAATGAGCAAAATCTAAAATTTTGATGAAGCTTTGAGGAGAGATAAAAAGAATGGAAAATGAATTAAATAGCCTTAAATATTGGCCATTTGGATTTCAAGTCATCATTAATCGCAAAGTTATCTTGGATTTACCTATACTATCATTAAGTTGATATTAACTCTTCCTGAACATTTTGTTCACATATATTCCTAAAAGACACTGGCTGAAATATATTCTTTTCTCTCTGAATTGGTTCATTTTCCTTGATTTCCTTATCTATATGATAACAAATGAAGCAAAAATAAAACAAAAGTTTTTTGCTTATATATTCATGCCAGCTTTTCACTCTCCTTTTTTTTTTTATGAAATCATTCATCACCTATTATTCTATTCAGTAAAATATATAATAATAAAATATAGAAGCACGGTTAAGGTAGTTACGTGACATCCAAAAAAAACCAATTTGAATTCAAAATTTCCTGATCCTCAAGGTCAGACCTTTATCTACTATATTAAATCATTGCACCAACATTACAATATTGTTATATTATCTGATTGTATAATGATGATAATAATATTTTAAGATTTACAAAATACTTTATACATGTTATCTCATTCAATCTTTGCAAACACCCTGGGTGGTTGGTATTATTATTATTCCTATTTTATATACAAGGAAACTGGTTTTCCAGAATTGTACAGCTAAGTGTCTAAGGCAAAATTTCACCTCATATAACATTTGTTCTTCTAATTTGCTTATAATATCACTCTTTATGTCTAAATCATGAACCCATTTGAGTCTTATCTTGGTATATAGTGTTATTTGTGGATCAATGCCTAGTTTCTCCCACACCAATTTCCAACTTTCCTAGCAGTTTATTTCAAATAGTGAATTTTTTTCCTAAGAGCTGAGGTCTCTGGGTTTATCAACCACCAGATTACTATAGTCATTGATTATTTAGTACTGTGAACCAAACATATTCCACTGATCACCTACTCTTTTTCTTAGCCAGTGACAAATGGTTTTGATATATGCTGCTTTATCAAATATAGTTTTAAGTCTGGTTCATTTGCATTTTCTTTCATTAATTCCCTTGAAATTCTTGACCTTTTGTTCTTACATTTGAATTTTGTTATTTTTTCTGGCTCTGTGAATTAATTTCTTGTGAGTTTGATTGGTATAATACTTAATAAACAGATTAATTTGGGTAGTATTGTCATTTTTATTATACTAGCTCAGCCTACTTAGGAGTACTTGATATTTTCACAAGAGACTAGATATGACTTTATTTGTGTGGAAAGTGTTTTGTAATTGTCTTCATATAGTTTTTGACTTTGCCTGGGTAGTTAGACTCCCAAATATTTTATGTTATCTAGAGTAATATTTTAAATAGATTTTCTCTTTATATCTTTTGCTGCTTGACTTTGTTGGTATATGTGTGTGTGTGTGTGTTTAATTAATATTTATTTTATTTTATTAATATTTAATTTATATATTTATATAAATTAAATATATATATATATATATATATATATATATATATATATATATATATATATATATACTGATGATTTATATGAATTTAGTTTGTGTCCTGCAACTTGCTAAGTTGTGAATTGATTCTAGTAGTTTTTTAGTTAATTCTCTAATATTTTCTAAGTACACCATCATATTCTTTGCAAAGAGTGATAATTTGGTTTCTTCCTTATGTATTCTAATTACATTAAAATCTTTTTCTTCATGATTGGATAAAACAACAAATTATAGACACAATAAATAATTTCACTCAAGATAATGACAACAGTGAGACATCAAACCAAAATTTATGGGATGCAGCCAAAGCGGTAATAAGGAGAAATTTTATATCCTTAGAGGCTTACTTGAATAAAATAGAGAAAGAGAAGATCAATGAATTGGGCCTGCAACTTAAAAAGCTAGAAAAAGAACAAATTAAAAACCCGCAATCAATTACTAAATTTGAAATTCTAAAATTAAAAGGAGAAATTAATCATATAGAAAGTAAAAAAAAAAAAAACTATTGAACTAATAAATAAAACTAAAAGTTGGTTTATGAAAAAACCAATAAAATTGATAAACTTTTGGTAAATCTTATTAGAAAAGGAGAGAAGAAAATCAAATTAGTAGTATTAAAAATGAAAAGAGAGAACTTTCCACCAATGAAGAGGAAATTAAAGAAATAATAAGGGGTTACTTTGCCCAACTTTATGCCAATACATTTGATAACTTAAGTGACATGGATAACTACCTCCAAAAATATAGACTTCCCAGATTATCAGAGGAGAAAGTAAATTGCTTAAATAGTCCCATTTCAGAAAAAGAACTAGAACAAGCTATTAATCAACTCCCTAAAAAAAATCCCCGGGACCAGATGGATTTACATGTGAATTCTACCAAACATTCAAAGAACAATTAGCCCCAATGCTTTAGAACCTATTTGAAAAAATAGAGAATGAAGGAGTCCTACTAAATTCCTTTTATGACACAGACATGGTACTGATACCTAAACCAGGGAGGTTGAAAACAGAGAAAGAAAATTATAGACCAATCTCCCTATGAATATTGATGCTAAAATCTTAAATAAGATATTAGCAAAAAGACTACAGAACATCATCCTCAGGATAATACACCATGATCTAGTAGGATTTATACCAGAATGAAGGGCTAGTTCAATATTAGGAAAACTATCAATATAATTGGCCATATTAATAACCAAATTAACAAAAACCATATGATCATCTCCATAGATGCAGAAAAAAGCATTTGATAAAATCCAAAATCCATTTTTATTAAAAACTCTTCATAGTATAGGAATAAATGGACTTTTCCTTAAAATAATTAGTAGCATCTATTTAAAACTAGCAGTAAGCATCCTATGTAACGGGGACAAACTGCAACCATTCCCAATAAGATCAGGAGTGAAACAAGGTTGCCCACTATCACCATTACTATTTAATATTGTATTAGAAATGCTAGCTTTGGCAATAAGAGTTGAGAAAGAGATTAAAGGAATAAGAATAGGCAATGAGGAAACCAAATTATCACTCTTTGCTGATGATATGATGGTATACTTAGAGAACCCCAGAGATTCTACTAAAAAGTTATTCCACATATTTAGCAAAGTTGCAGGATACAAAATAAACCCACAGAAGTCATCAGCATTCTTATATATCACTAACAAAACCAGCAATTAGAGTTACAGAGAGAAATTCCATTTAAAATAACTAGTAATTGTATAAAATATTTAGGAATATATCTGCCAAAGGAAAATCAGAAACTTTATAAGTAAAATTACAAAACACTTTCCACACAAATTAAGTCTGATCTAACCAACTGGAAAAATATTAAATGCTCTTGGATTGGGTTAGCAAATATAATAAAGATGACAATGCTACCTAAACTAATCTATTTATTTAGTGCTATACCAATCACACTCCCAAAAAGCTATTTTGATGGCCTAGGAAAAATAACAACAAAGTTCATATGGAAAAACAAAAGGTCAAGAATTTCAAGGGAATTAATGAAAAAAAAATCAAATGAAGGTGGCCTAGCTGTACCAGATCTAAAATTATATTATAAAGCAGCAGTTACTAAAACCATCTGGTATTGGCTAAGAAACAGACTAGTTGATCAATGGAATAGGTTAGGTTCAAAGGACAAAACAGCCAATAACTTTAATAATCTAGTGTTTGACAAACCCAAAGACCCCAGTTTTGGGTATAAGAATGCATTATTTGACCAAAATTGCTGGGAAAATTGGAAATTAGTATGTAGAAACTAGGCATTGACCCACACTTACCATTGTACTCCAAGATAAGGTCAAGATGGATTCATGATCTAGGCATAAAGAATGAGATTATAAATACATTGGAAGAGCATAGGATAGTTTACCTCTTGGACCTATGGAAAAGGAAGGAATTTATGACCAAAAAAGAACTAGAAATCACTATTGACCACAAAATGGAAAATTTTGATTATATCAAGTTGAAAAGTTTTTGTACAAACAAAACTAATGCAAACAAGATTGGAAAGGAAACAATAAATTGGGAAAACATTTTTACAATCAAAAGTTCTGATAAAGGCCTCATTTCCAAAATATATAGAGAATTGACTCTATAAGAAATCAAGCCATTCTCCAATAAATGGTCAAGGATATGAACAGACAATTCTCAGATGAAGAAATTAAAACTATTTATAGCCATATGAAAATATGCTCCAAATCATTATTAATCAGAGAAATGCAAATTAAGACAACTCTGAGATACCGCTACACACCTGTCATATTGGCTAGAATGACAGGGAAAGATATTATGGAATGTTGGAGGAGATAAGGGAAAACAGGGACACTGATACATTGTTGGTGGAATTGTGAACACATCCAGCCATTCTGGAGAGCAATTTGGAACTATGCTCAAAAAATTATCAAACTGTGCATACCCTTTTATCCAATAGTGTTTCTACTGGGCTTATACCCCAAAGAGATACTAAAGAAGGAAAAGGGACATGTATGTGCCAAAATGTTTGTGGCAGCCCTGTTTGTAGTAGCTAGAAGCTGGAAAATGTATGGATGCCCATCAATTGGAGAATGGTTGAGTAAATTATGGTATATGAATGTTATGGAATATTATTATTCTGTAAGAAATGACCAACAGGATGAATACAGAGAGGACTGGTGAGACTTGCATGAACTGATGCTAAGTGAAATGAGCAGAATTAGGAGATCATTATATACCTCAACAACGATATTGTATGAGGATGTATTCTGATGGAAGTGGATCTCTTTGATAAAGAGATCTAAATCAGTTTCAATTGATCATGAATGGACAGAAGCATCTACATCCAAAGAAAGAACACTGGGAAATGAATATAAACTGCTTGCATTTTTGTTTTTCTTCCTGGGTTATTTAAACCTTCTGAATTCAATTCTCCCTGTGCAACAAGAGAACTGTTTGGTTCTGCACACATATATTGTATGTGGGATATACTGTAATATATTTAATATGTATAGCCCTGCTTGCCATCTTGGGAAAGAGGTGGAGGGAGGGAGGGGCAAAATTGGAACAGAAGTGAGTGCAAGGGATAATGTTGTAAAAAAATTACTCTGGCATGGGTTCTGTCAATAAAAAGTTATTAAAAATAAATAAATAAATAAAGCTAAAGTCTTTTTCTTCTCTTATTGCCAAAGTTAACATTTCTAATATAATATTGAATAGTAACAGTGACAGCAAGCAACCTCAATTAATCCCTCATATTATTGGAAATGTTTCTAGTTTGTCCCCATTACATCTTATAATTGCTGACGGCTTTAAACAGATACTATTGATCATTTTAAGGAAAACATTTATTTCTTTACTCTCTAGTGTTTTTTTTTTTATTATAGCTTTTTATTTACAAGATATATGCATAGGTAATTTTTCAGCATTGACAGTTGCAAATCCTTTTGTTCTCTCTAGTGTTTTTAATAGGAATGAGTGTTAGATTTTTTGTCAAATGTTTTTTTTTTTTCTGCATCTATTGAGATAATCATTATTCTGGTCAGTTTGATTATTGATATAGTCAATTATGCTAATGGTTTTCCTAATATTGAATCAGCACTGCATTCTTGGTATAAATCCTACTTGATCATGTTATATTATTCTGGGGATGACTAGCTGTTATCACTATGCTAGTATTTTATTTTAAGATTTATGCATCAATAAGCATTAGAGAAATTGGTCTATAATTTTCTTCCTCTGTTTTGACCCTATCTGGTTCACTATCAGTGTCTTGTCTGTGTCATAAAAAGAATTTGGTAGAAGTCCTTCTTTCCCTATTTTTTTTTCAAACAGTTTGCATTGTATTAGAATTAATCATTCTTTAAATGTTTGGTAGACTTTACACGTAAATCCTTCAGGTCCTCTCTGGAGATTTTTTCTTAGTGAGTTGATTAATAGCTTGTTCTATTTCTTTTTCTAAAATGGTACTACAGATGTGAGGAGCCAAGATGACAGAGAGGGCACCCATTTCTTTATGATCTTCTCCAATGACCCTCAACTAATTAGCAAATTCAGCCTCCAAATTAGTTCTGGACTAGCATAATCCATAAATATTGGGAGTGCAGCAAATTATCATCAGAAGATAATTCCAAAGATCACCAGAAAAGGTCTGGTCTGGTTGGGAGCAGAAGGATGTGGCCAGACACAGGCAGGCAGACAGAATAGAGGTGCCTGTGCATGCTGTACAGATCGAGGGTGGGATGGCTTTCCGTGGGTTGGTGCAGACTCCATGCTGTGGAGCATCTATAAAGAGGAATCTACACCAGTGTTGAACATTCTGTCCTGGTTGCAAGCCAGTAGATAGGCAGTGAAATTATAAAACATCCAATGCAAGCACAAAAGGTAAAGAGTGAACCCTGAAACACCAGAGTCCCACAGGACCTGGCCATACCCACCAAGTACAGGGAGTGAATCAGCAGACTCAGCACATCCACAGTTGCTTTGCTGCCACTTGTAGAAGAGGCTTAGAAAATCTTCCTTGCCCTAAATCCTATTTTTAAATGAGTAAAAAGGCAAAGAGAACTCTACCATAGATAGTTTTTATGGTGAAAGAGATGAACAGACTGCAAACCCTAAGGAGACTAAAAGCAGATTGTATCCACATGAAGACCCAGAAAGTGGTATAATCTGGTCCCTATCACACAAGGCTCTCTTAGAAGAAATTTTAAAAGGATCTCAAAAGAGAGCTAGAAGAAAAATGGGGAAAGAAAGGAAAATTTTGCAAGAAGGTTTGGAAAAGGCATATAACCCATTAAAAGATAGATTTGACAACATGAAAAAAGAAAACAACTCCCCGAAAAACAGAATTTGTGAAATGGAAAAAGAAAATAACTCTTAAAAAACAAAATTTGTAAAATGGAAAAAAATTATATAGAACAAAACAACTCACTTAAAAACTCATTTGGAGAAGTACAAAAGGAAGTAAAAAAAGTATATGAAAAAAAATAATTCACTAAAAATCAGAACTGAATAAATGGAAATGAATGACTCGATGAGACATCAAATGTTGGTGTTCTTTTTTCTTCTTTAAAATAATATAATAATGGTTCTTTCTGGGAGCAAGTTCAAGTCCCTGTTCAAGCATTCTTCTTTTAAAATAAAATAATAGGTGATGAATAGTTCTTTCTGGGGGAGAGCAGGTTTCTCGGGGGAGGTTTTCTGGAGGCAGCCTTAGTATCAGTTCAGATCAATAATTATCCCAAATGCAGTCAGCTGGTAAAAACACAAATGTTTATTTCTCCTTCCAAGTCTTGTCTCTTTCCTTGGGCCCGGATAGATTCTTAGAGGCCTATCTCTCTGCTTGGTTCCAAGAGCTCCCTCCAAATGTCTCCACATCCAAAGGTTTGTCCTTCATCCTCTGCCTCTGCTTTCTTCAGCCTCCAGCCAGCACAAAGATGCATCTGTCTCTCTTGCCTTCTGAAGTAATTCTCTCCTGGCTCTAGCTCAACTCCGACTCGTGGCTTTTGACTTGACACTCTCCTCTCCATGTAATTTGGCTGAATTCTCTCTGAGAGCCTCTGTCTGTATCTTATATATGAGAGAGAGGAATTGTGGGAAAATATTTTGTTGTCACAAACACATTAAAATCATATATTTGCTGAAAACCCCAAAACCTAATTTTGCATTAACTAATTTTCTTCATTATATTCTCTTTGTGGAAGATTACAAATTATTCCAAGAATTCATATTCTGTACTTAATGTCATTCGAAAGATTTTATATTTCCAAAGCCATTGCTAAATTAGCACATCTCTGTCTAAATATTCCCTGGATAAAATTATTCACAGTCTGAAATTTCTAAGGCACAAAATCTTAATTTGCGGATTCAATTTCATTCCTATCCCAAAGTTTATGTGTTTCTCTTCATTGTAATGTGTGAAATTTTGCAAGTATCAGCTGACTGAATACTAAAGATTATTTCAAGACAATTGAATTATGTGCTGCTGATTAAATGCACTTTAATTTACAGTCAAAATCTGATTTGAGTGCTATCCAATTTTTAAAGTCCCAGTTTTAGAAAATCAAAATTAAAATGTCCAGTGGCATAGATGTAGATTGGTCAAAACTAGGATTTCCAACTTAATCACTCAACACATTTGTCCTCTGTCTTCCCACATTATACAAAGAGGAAATTAGCTCACCTTATGGTCATTATCTACTGTAGAGAAATATTCTATAGCCAGTGGGACTTAGTGCATATAAATATGTCATCGATGAGGGAAGAATAAGTATCAAATTCATGAATTATGTTTGTTATTAAGCTTTTATCACTAAAACTACTGATTAAATAAAGGAATCTATATATACTGCCATCCCTCAAATGATTGTTTTCTTTTTCATTTTCCTCTCATTTCAAAACATATATGTTTCTGCTATCTGGATTTCTTTACCATTCTCTCATGTCTTGAACTTTTTCTTGCTATCATCCACACCTCTTAACTAAAGTTATTTTCTCTAAGGTCATTAAAGACCTCTTAGTTGTCAAACCCAATGCCCTCGATAAATCCAAATTCTTTAATCTTTCTACAGTAATTGTTGCTATTGAATATTTGTTTTTTTGGTACTCTCTGCTTTACCTGCTAAAAGTTCTTTATCCCTATTTTTCTCCTACCTATTTCTATCTATATTTATTTTTCCTACTATTTCCTCTAGATCTTTTAAACTATTTTGTCTTTCATGCTCCCTCACCTTATCAGACTTATTTTTCTTCAAGCTATATGAATTTTAAATGCCCATTCTTGATATTAGCATTTTGATAGTCTGCTCTCTATATGAGAACCAATCACAAATGAATCTGGTATGATCTGGGATCTGGAAAATAATACTAAATTACTTTGAATTCCATAGCAATGATCACTGAACAGTATGCATTACTATCTATATAGCTTATGTGTGCTTGAACTCAATAGACATAATAGGCACCAATGCTGTGAATTTCCCATCATCACTCTATGAGGAGAAGAATTGCAATGATGAGACTCTGCAGTACCTGCCAAAAGTGTTGGACTGTTCTAGGAACCTCTGAGCCTTCCCACATGCACTAAAGTAGATTTATTCTACATGTGCTATATTTGCGAATTAGAGTATTAATTTCTTGAGAATTTCTCTTTATAGTTGTATCCCCATGTTTAATGCAGTCCTTGAACCATAGTAAATACTTTCAGAGTGCTTTATTTATTTATTCATTCACTCACTCACTCATTTATTCATTCACTTAATCAAACATTAAACAATACCTCTCAAGTTCTTTAGCATATCTGAGTCTCTGTGACCTCATATGGGTTTTCCTGGCAAGTATATCAGAGTAATTTGCCATTATTTTCTTCTTCAATTCATTTAATAGATGATGAAACTGAAATAAATAGGGTTACATGATTTGTCCAGGATCATATAACTAAAAAGTGTCTGAAGCTGGATCTGAACTCAGTTCTTCCTGACTCCAGGCCCAGCACTTCATCCCTGAGCTGCCTAATTGCCCCCTTTCCTTTTGGAATCCTAGTTCAAAACATTTACAATTTTGACTAAATTATTTCTCTGCCACACTATTTGTTTATCGTTTTTTTTTTTCATCCTCAATAGTTACTGACTTACCTCCAATAAAAATTTATGTGCAAGCAGCCTGAATATCTCCTAATACAATTATATAAGACCCACTTGTTAACTTTGTCTCCTCCCATCCCAGACCAAATTTCCTCATGCTTCTCTTCTACAGATCCATAACAACAAATATTCCTCACCACTCATCCTATGCAACTTGTTCTGTCCCTTAATTTAATCCTTACTCCATGGTTTTCTGATCTTCTATTTCCCATCCAAAGTTTATACTTCTACCAACTTCTGTCAAAAGAAACAGAATTCAATCTGTTCTCTCTTCACATTTCAAAGGGAAAGCACATAAACTATCTGTGTAATCTTGGCCAAGTCACCTTACTTCATGTCTAAAATGAGCTGGAGAAGGAAATGACAAAATATTCTCACTAAGAATATCCCAAATGAGGTCATAAAGAGTGGGACACTATTGAAAAACAGCTGAACAACAAAACTAAAATAAAGTAAAAGGAAAATTGAAGTACAAAGGGAAGGGGAATGGAAGAAACATTTGTTAAACCTTTACTGTGTGCCAGGATCTGTGTCACTTTACAGCCATGACCTTGTGTATTCAAATCAGAGAACATACTTAGGGGAGTAGAGGAGGTCTTCAATGAAGAATGATTCTGATTTTATATTAACTTTTTTTTTTGCTTTTATATAACCTTATTTTCAAATATATCCCTTTATGATCCCCTTTGCAGACAGACATGCTTGATAATTATATATAAGTATACACACACACACACACACACACACACACACACACACAAGAGAGGGTCTGGGGAGGGAAGCAGTTCTGCAAAACCGAAACTTCAGGAGTGTTTGACTATCTAGGCAGTGATGCATACTCTTGTTCCCTGTCCATTACAAAGAATGGATTTCCTTTCTTACAGAGGGGAGATCTGTGTGGAAATTATTTTGCTGGGACTGTGTTAGAAAACACTCTAAGGACTTGTTCAGTGACTCTCTTTCCCATTAGTCACTACATTTCTTCTACTGTGAATTCTCCTTGTAGTCTTTATTACAAAAGCATAAATGGTCATAAGGATCACTCTAGTTGTCCTTTCTATTTTCTCTTCCTCTTGAAGTTTCTATTTATGAGACAGAGCCCTTCATGTAAAGATCTTGTTTACTGGTTTTACTCCTAGATCTATCTCTTTTTATATTTTATAATACAAAAAATAAGAACTTTCCAAATACGGAGTAAAAAAGAAAATGATAATTCTACATAAACTGAAAGTTTCTATTACGTTTAGCTTACTTACTTTAAATATATGATAAGTCCAACATGCAAATCTTTTTTTTTTGTTGTTGTTGTTGTTGTTTCCATTTTTTCTAAGACTGAGTTTCTTAGTCTTTCCCAGACTAGGAATAAAGAATTATTCGTGTTTAGTTCATAATCTTAACTTGCTCTTTTAGCAAACTGATCTAGCTTTGCCCTCCTTAAGCAATTTGATGTTTCCTCTTTCCTGGAAGTTCATGATACTGAGGCCAATTGGAGCATCAAATCCTAATAACTCACTGAAGCTCAGAACTGCCTAGCTCAAGAGAGCAATGAGTTGTGTATTATTTAGCAGCAGAGATTCAAGCCTTGACACCACCACAGTCAGCTTAATGTAGAAATTTAAAAGTGTCTGGTTTGTCTCTGCTTCCATTTGACCTGTCCTTCTGTCTTCTGTTTTGATTCAGTTCACGTCATTCAGCATGGTTTATACTAGACTTTCCATATTTCTCTGAATCATCTCATTCATAATTTCCATTTATATCAATAATATTTCAGGGATGGACCCAAGATGGTGGAGAGGAGACATGTCTTTTCCTGAGCTTTTTCTATATCCCTCAAATTTTTTAAAATATTTTTTGTCATTTTTAAAATTTTATAACTTTTTATTGACAGAACCCATGCCAGGGTATTTTTTTACAACATTATCCTTTGTACTCACTTCTGTTCCTATTTTCCCCTCCCTCCCTCCACCTCCTCCCCTAGATGGCAAGCAGTCCTATATATGTTAAATATGTTGCAGTATATCCTAGATACAATATATGTATGCAGAACCAAACAGTTCTCTTATTGCACAGGGAGAATTGGAATCAGAAGGTAAAAATAACCCAGGAAGAAAAAACAAAAATGCAAATAGTTTACATTCATTTCCCAGTGTTCTTTCTTTGGGTGTAGCTGCTTCTGTTCATCATTGATCAATTGAAACTGAGTTAGGTCTCTTTGTCAAAGAAATCCACTTCCATCAGAATACATCTTCATACAGTATCATTGTTGAAGTATATAATGATTTCTTGGTTCTGCTCATTTCACTCAGCATCAGTTCATGTAAGTCTCGCCAGTCCTCTCTGTATTCATCTTGCTGGTCATTTCTTACAGAACAATAATATTCCATAACATTCATATACCACAATTTACCCAGCCATTCTCCAATTGATGGGCATCCATTCAATTTCCAGTTTCTAGCCACTACAAACAGGACTGCCACAAACATTGTGGCACATACAGGTCCCTTTCTCTTCTTTAGTATTTCTTTGGGATATAAGCCCAAAAGTAACACTGCTGGATCAAAGGGTATGCACAGTTTGATAACTTTTGGGGCATAATTCCAGATTGCCCTCCAGAATTGTTGGATTCGTTCACCACTCCACCAACAATGCATCAGTGTTCCAGGTTTCCCGCATCCCTTCCAACATTCATCATTATTTTTTCCAGACAGATGTATAGTGGTATCTCAGAGTTGTCTTAATTTGCATTTCTCTGATCAGTAGTGATTTGGAACACTCTCCCATATGAGTGGAAATAGTTTCAATTTAATCATCTGAAAATTGTCTGTTCATATCCTTTGACCATTTATCAATTGGAGAATGGCTTGATTTCTTATAAATTAAAGTCAATTCTCTCTATATTTTGGAAATGAGGTCTTTATCAGAACCTTTAACTGTGAAAATGTTTTCCCAGTTTGTTGCTTCCCTTCTAATCTTGTTTGCATTAGTTTTGTTTGTACAAAGACATTTTAATTTGATATAATCAAAATTTTCTATTTTGTGATCAGTAACGGTCTCTAGTTCATCTTTGGTCACAAATTTCTTTCTCCTCCACAAGTCTGAGAGATAAACTATCCTATGTTCCTCTAATTTATTTATGATCTCGTTCTTTATACCTAAATCATGGACCCATTTTGATCTTATCTTGGTATATGGTATTAAGTGTGGGTCTATGCCTAATTTCTGCCATACTAATTTCCAGTTTTCCCAGCAGTTTTTTTGTCAAATAGTGAATTCTTATCCCAAAAGTTGGGACCTTTGGGTTTGTCAAACACTAGATTGCTATAGTTGACTATTCTGTCTTGTGAACCTAACCTACTTCACTGATCAATAATCTATTTCTTAGCCAATACCAAATGGTTTTAGTGACTGCTGCTTCATAATATAATTTTAGATCAGGTACAGCTAGGCCACCTTCATTTGATTTTTTTTTTCCATTAATTCCCTTGAGATTCTCAACCTTTTATTGTTCCATATGAATTTTATTGTTATTTTTTCTAGATCATTAAAATATTTTCTTGGAAGTCTGATTGGTATAGCACTAAATAAATAGATTACTTTAGGGAGTATTGTCATCTTTATTATATTCGCTCAGCCTATCCAAGAGCACTTAATATTTTTCCAATTATTTAAATCTGACCTTATTTGTGTGGAAAGTTTTTTTTTTTTTGTAATTTTGCTCATATAATTCCTGACTTTCTTTTGGTAGATAGATTCCCAAATATTTTATGCTGTCTACAGTTATTTTGAATGGAATTTCTCTTTGTGTCTCTTGCTGTTGTATTTTGTTGGTGATGTATAAAAATGCTGAGGATTTATGGTGATTTATTTATATCCCTCAAATTCACAGCATTTTAAGCTCTGAACTATTTTTGGAGTGACAGAACACATAAATATATGGAGTGTAACAAATTTCCAGCAGAAGATAATTTAGATCTTCAGAAAAATTATATTTCAATTAGGCATGGAAGGAGGCAGGCCAAGCACAGAAAGTCAAAGGCAGGCGCCTGAGTGCAGGAAGTGTAGAAACCAAGGGTGGTATGGATTCTGCACTGGGGAATTTACCAGGAGTGATCTGTAGCAGTGCTGACGATTCTGTCCTTGTTGCAAGTCAGTAGATCAGCAGATTAGCTATAACCCATCAAATACAAATACAAAAGGCAAATAGTGAGACCCTAAACTCCAGAGTATCATGCCACCTGGCCATGTCCACACAACATCTGAAGTTGGTCAGCACTGATCCAACAGAGACATTATTGCCTGTAGAGGAAGCTTGGGACAATCTCCCCTTTACCCCCAAGCCAGAATTCAATCTTTTAAAAAAATAAGCAAAAAAGCAAAAATAACTCTGATCATAGATAGTTTTTTATGGAGAAAGAGAACAGATTTCAAACTCTGAGAACAGTAAAAGCAGATCTTCTCTAGATGAAGCACCAAAGGGTGATATGAATTGTTTCCCATCTCACAAGAGTCTCTTGGAAGAATTCCAAAAGGATCTTAAAAGAGAATTAGAAGAAAAATAGGGAAAAGAAATGAGAATATGCAAGAGGGTTTGGAAAAAGAAACACATAAATTATCTGAAGAAAACTCCTTACAAAATAGATTTGACAGAATGTGAAGTGGAAAAAGGAAACAACTCCTTGAAAAACAGAATTTGTGGAATGGAAAAAAAATCCATAAAGCAAAACAAAGCATTTAAAAATTCAACAGATCAAATACAAAAGGGACTAAAAAGGGAATTTAAGAAAGCAATTCACTAAAAATTAGAACTGACAAAACGGAAATGAATGACTCAATGAGATGTCAAGAATCAGTCAAAAATATAAAAATTAAAAAAAATAGAAGAAAATGTAAAATACCTCATTGGAAAAACAACTGACCTGTAAAAAAGATCTAGAAGAAACAATCTAATTATTGGACTTCCAGAAAATAATAATGAAAAAAAGAGCCTGGACATTCTATTTTAGGAAGTCATCAAGGAAAATTGTTCTGATGTGCTAAAATCAAAAGGTAAAATAGCCATTTGGAAGAATTCACCCATCACCTCCAAAAAAAGACCTCAAAATGAAAAGTCCAAAGATTATAATAGCTAAATTTCAGAATTATTGTACCAATGCAAAAATATTGCAAGCAACCAGAAAGAAACAATTCAAATATAGAAAAAATGCAAACAGGATTATTCAGACCAAGCAGCTTCCAACTTAAAAGATTGAAGGGCCTGGAATATGATATTCCAAAATGAAAAAGAACTTGGATTGCAGCCAAGAATCAACTATCCAGCTAAATAATGGATTATCTTTCAGGAAAGAAGATGGACATTCAGTGATAGACATGAATTTCATTTATTTCTGATGAAAAGATGAGAGCTGAACAAAAAAAAAAAAAATGATCTCCAAACACAGAACTCAAGAGAAGCATAAAAAGATAAAAAGGTGGGTATATTTAGGAGTGCATGTATAATTTGATTTCACTGTGATGATCTGAAAAAGAAAATAGAGGAGGACAGAGGACTTGCTGGAAAAAGAGGAAAATGGAAGTAAAATGAGGGAAATTACATCTCATGAAGAGGCAAAGAAAACTTATAATTGAAGGAAAGAAGGGAGGGGGGTGAACATTGTGTGAATATTATTCTCAATAGATTTGACTCACAAAGAGACTATTAGACATATTCGGTTTTACAGAGAAACTTGTCTCACCTTATAGAGAAATGGGATAACTAGGGGGCGAGGGGGAAGAAAAGGGGAGGCTACTAGAAGGTGAAACAGTAGTAGGGGAAATATATAAGAAAGGGGGAAGCATTGCAATGGGGGAGAGCTGTTTGAGGGAGATGATGGTCAGAAGCGAAATACTGGAGAGGAAGGAAAAGAGGAAAGAAAAGAGAAAAAGCAGAACTTGGGGGAAATAAGATAATGGGGAATAGAGAATTAGTCATTTTAACTGTGAATGTAAATGAAATGAACTTTACCTTAAAATGGAAGCATATAGCAGACTGGATTAAAAGCCAGAATCCTACAAGATGTTGTTTACAAGAAACACATTTGAAGCAGAGTGATAAACTTAAAATAAAGATAAAAGGCTGAAGGGAATCAATTATGTTTCAGGTAAAGTAAAAAAGCAGGGATGTTGATCCTGACCTCAGATCAAGCAGAAGCAAAAATAGATCTATTAAATAGAAAAGGAAAAAAACTATATAATGTTAAAGGGTACCATAGATAATGAAGTAGTATTGATATAAAACATATATGCACCAAATGGTATAGTATCCAAATTCATAAAGTTAAGAGAGCTGCAAGAAGAAATAGATAGCAAAACTACACTAGTTGGTGATCTCAATCTTCCTCTCAGAATGAGATATATCATTCCAAAAATAAATAATAAAAAAGTTAAGTAGGCCAATAGAATTTTAGAAAATATAGGTATGATAGATATTTAGAGAAAACTGAATGGATACAAAAAGGAGTACACATTTTTCTCAGTGGTTCATGGAACTTTTACAAAAAATGATCACACTTTGGGGCATAAAGGCTTCAAAATCACATGCAGAAAGGCAGAAATGCTAAATACATTTTTCACATCATGATGCATAAAAATTATATTCACTAAAAGGCAAGGGAAAATAGTCCAAAAATTAACTAAAATACTAAATAATCTAAAGAATGAATGGGTGAAACAACAAATAATGGACACAATAATTTTATTGAGAGAGTGAAAATATGATGGAACATACCAAAATTATGGAATGCAGCCAAAGCATTTGTTAGGGGAAATTTTATATCTCTAGATGCTTACTTGCATAAAACAGAGAAAGTGAAGATCAATGAATTGGGCTTACAATGAAAAAAGCTAGAAAAAGAACAAATTAAAATCCCCCAATTACACACACATTTGAAATTCTGAAAAGAAAAGGAGAGATTAATAAAATTGAAAGTGAGAATTGAATTAATAAATAAAACTAAGAGTTGCTTTTATGAAAAAGCCAACAACATAGATGAACTATTAGTTAATTTGATTAGGAAAAGAAATAAATAAATAAATCAAATTGTTAGTCTCAAAAATGAAAAAGAAGAACTTTCTACCAGTGAAGAGGAAATTAAAGCAATAATTAGAAATTACTTTGCCCAACTCTATGTCAATAAATTTGAAACTCTAAGTGAAATGGAAGAATACTGACAAAAATATAGATTGCCCAGATTAACAGAAATGGAAAAAATATTTAAGTATTTCCAATTTAGGAAAAGAAATAGAGCAAGTTATTAATCAATGCCCTAAGGGAAAAAAAATCACCAGAATCAGATGAATTTACATGTGAATTCTATCAAGCATTTAAAGAACAATTATTCCAATACTATTAAAACTATTTGAAAAAATTAAGGAATGAAGAACTTCTACCTTATTCCTTTTATGACACAGACATGGTACAGATACCTAAAGCAGGTAGGACAAAAACAGAGATGGAAAATTACAGAACAATCTACCTAAGGAATAGTGGTGCAAAAATCTTAAATAAAATATTAGCAAAGAGATTACAGAAAATCATCTTCAGAATAACACGCTACATACAACCAAGTAGGATTTATACCAGGAATGCAGGACTGGTTCAATATTAGAAAAAAACTATTAACATAATTGACTATATCAGTCACCAAACTAACAAAAACCATATGGTTATCTCAATAGATACAGAAAAGGCATTTGATAAAATCCAACACCCATTGCTATTAAAAACACTACAGAGAAAAGGAAGAAATGAACTTTTCTTTAAAATAGTCAGTAGCATCTATTTAAAACCATCAGCAAGCATGTAATAAGGATCAACTAGAACCCTTCCCAATAAGATCATGGATGAAACAATGTTGCCCACTATCACCATTACTATTCAGTATTACATTAGAAATACTAGATTTTGATAGTAAGAGAAGAAAAAGAGATTAAAGGAATTAGAGTAGGTAATGAGGAAACCAAATTATCACTCTTTGCAGATGAGAGGATGGTATATTTAGAGAACCTTAGAGAATCAACTAAAAAACTATTAGAAGCAATCCACAACTTCAGCAAAGTTGAAGAATACAAAATACATACAAAATCACATAAATCCTCTGCATTTTTATACATCACTAACAAACTCCATCAGCAAGAGATACAAAGAACGATTTCATTTAAAATAACTATCACTAGTATAAAATATTTGGGAATCTATCTGCCAAAGGAAAGTCAGGAACTATATGAACAAAACTACAAAACACTTTCCACACAAATAAAGTCATATCTACACAACTGGAAAAATAGCAAGTGCTCTTGGATAGGTCAAGCAAATATAATAAAGATGACAATACTACCTAAACTAATCTACATATTTACTGCTATAGCAATCAAACTCCCAAGAAACTATTTTAGTAACCTTGAAAAAATAATAATGAAGTTCATCTGGAAGAACAAAAGGTCAAGAATTTTAAGGGAACTAATGAAAAATTAAAAGAAGGTGGCCTAGCTGTACCAGATCTAAAACTATATTATAAATCACTGTTCATCAAAACCATTTGGTATTGGCTAAGAAATAAAGCATTTGATCAGGGTAATAGGTTAGATTCACAAGACAAAATAGTCAATAACTATAGCAAAACCCAAAGACAGCAGCATTTGGAATAAGAATTCACTATTTGACAAAAATTGCTGGGAAAATTGGAAACAAGTATGGCAGTAACTAGGTATTGACCCACACCTAATACCAAATACCAAGTTAAGATCAAAATGGGTTCATGATCTAAAAGGAATTTATGGCCAAAGGAAAACTAAAGATCATTACTGATCACAAATTAGATAATTTGATTATATTAAGTTAAAAAAGTTTTTGTACAAAGAAAACTAATACAGACAAGATTAGGAGGGAAGCAATAAACTGAGAGACATTTTTACATTCAAAGTTTCGGATAAAGGTCTCATTTGTAAATATATAGAGAATTCACTTAAATTTATAAGTTAAAGCTATTTTCCAATTGATAAATGGTCAAAGGATATGAAAAGACAATTTTTAGATGAAGAAGTTAAAACTGTTTCTATTCATACGAAAACGTGCTCCAAATCACTATTGCTCAGAGAAATACAAATTAAGACCACTTAATTAAAATACCACTGCACACCTCTTAGATTGACTAAGATGACAGTGAAAGACGAAGATAAATGTGGGGGGTAGGGAATGGGAAAACCGAAACACCCATACATTGTTGGTGGAACTATGAACAGATACAACAATTCTGGAGAGCAATTTGGAACTACACTCAAAAAGTTATCAAACTGTGCATATTCTTTGATCCAGTAGTATTTCAACTGGGCTTATTTCTCCAAGCGATCTTAAAGAAGGGAAGGAGACCCACATGTGCAAAAATGTTTGTGGCAGCCCTTTTTTAGTGGCTAGAAACTGGAAACTGAATGAATGCCAATCAATGGGAGAATGGTTAAATAAATTATGGTATATGAATGTAATGGAAAATTGTTATTCTGCAAGAAAGGGCCAGCAGGGTGATTTCAGAGAGGCCTGAAGAAACTTTCATGAACTGATGCTAAGTATAATGAACAGAACCAGATAATCATTATATACAGCAACAACATGACTGTACTATGATCAATTCTGATGAATATGACTCTCTTCAACAATGAGATGATTCAAACCAGTTCCACTTTTTCAGTGATTAAGAGGACCATCTACACCCAAAGAGAAGACTGTGGGAAGTGAGTGTGGACCACAACATAGCATTCTCACTCTCTGTTTTGCTTGCTAGAATTTTGTTTTGTTTGGCAGTTTTTTCTTCCTTCTTGATCTGATTTTTCTTGTGCAGCAAGATAACTGTAGAAATATATATACAAATTGGATTTAACATATATTTTAACATATTTAATGTATTGGACTACCTGCCATCTAGGGCAGAGTATGGGGAGAAGGAGGAAAATTTAGAACAGAAGATTGTGCAAGGTCACATGCAGTGAAAAAATTATCTGTGCATATGTTTTGTAAATAAAAAGCTTTAATAAAAATATAAAAAATCATGTGAATATCTCAATAGATGCAGAAAAAGCATTTGATAAAATCCAACATCCATTTCTAATAAAAAATACTAGGGATAGAAATAAGTGGATTTTTCCTTAAAATGATTGGTAGTGTCTATTTAACAATCAGCAAATATCATATGTAATGGGGACAAATTAGAATCATTGCCCATACGATTAGTAGTGAAACAAAGTTGCCACTATCACCATAACTATTCAATATTGTATTAGAAATATTAGCTTTTGCAGTGAGAGAAGAAAAAGAGATTAATGAAATTAGGGAAAACAAATTATCATTCTTTGCAGATGATAGGATGGTATAAATAGAGAACCCTAGAGAATCAACTAAAAACATAGTAGAAATAATTCACAACTTAATAAAGTTGTAGGACACAAAATAAATTCACATAAATCATCAGCATTTTATATCTTACCAACAAATTCTATCAGCAAGAGATGCAAAATGAAATTCCACTCAAAATAACTGTTGATAATATAAAATATTTGGGAATTTTCCTACCAAGGGAAAGTCAGTAATTATATGAAGACAACTACACAACACTTTCCACACAAATACAGTCAGATCCAATCTGTTGGAAAAATATCAAGTGCTCATGGGTAGATCAAACAAATGTCATAAAAATGACAACATTACCTAAATTAATCTTTTTATTTATTGCCATACCAATCAAAATTCCAAGAAATTATTTTATGGACCAAGAAAAAATAATAATAAAGTTTATTTGGAAGAACAAAAGGTCAAGAATTTCAAGGGAATTAATGAAAAGAAAAAATGCCAGTGGAGATGGCCTAGCTCTGCCAGACCTAAAACTGTATTATAAAACAGTAGTCATCAAAACCATTTGTTATTTGCTTAGAAATAAATCACTTGGAATAGTTAGCATCATAGGACAAAATAGTCACGAACTATAGCAATCTAGTGTTTTACAAACCCAAAGACCCCAGGTTTTTGGATTTAAACTCACTATTTAACACAAACTGCTGGGGGAAAATTGGCAACTAGTATGGTAGAAAATAGGCAGTGACCCATACCTAATACCACATACCAAGATAAAGTCAAAATGGGTTCAAGATTTTGACATAAAGAGTGATATTATAAAGAAATTAGAAGAACAAAGGATAGTTGACCTCTCAGATGTGTGAAGAAGAAAGGAATTTATGACCAAAGAAGAAGAAGGGAAGGTATAAATTAGGAAAACATTTTTACATTTAAGAGTTCTGATAAAGGCCTCAATTCTAAAAAAAAAAATAACAAGTTGACTCAAATTTATAAGAATTTAAGCCATTCTCCAATAGATACATGGTTAAAGGATATGAACAAACAATTTTTAGAGAAGAAATTGAACTTATTTCTAGTCATATGAAATGTTGCTCCAAATCATTATTTCTCAGAGAAATACAAATTAAGACAACTCTGAGATACCACTACACACCTCTCAGATTGTCTAAGATAACAGGAAAAGACAAGGATGAATGTTGTAGGGGATATGGGAAAACTGGGACACTTATGTGAACAAAAGTGGGAACTGTGAACATATCCAGCCATTCTGGAAAGGAATTTGGGATTATGATCAAAAAGTTATCAAATTGTGCATTATTTTTGATCTAGCAATATTTCTACCCACATATATGAAAATGTTTGTGGCAGCCCTTTTTGTTGTGGCAAGAAAATGGAAACTGAGCAGATTCCTATCAGTTAGAAAATTGCTGAATATGGGACTTCCGGCCAAGATGGCGGAGAGGAAATACACTGATGTGTAACCTCTGGATTTTTCTCTCACTATCCATTTCATTTCATGTCTCTGAATTAATGCTCGACTGAAAAAAAAAAAAACATACAATTACTTACCAAGAGAAACCATCCTTGAGACTCGTCAAGAAAGGTCTGTTTTTGCGCGAGGGCAAGGACGATATTTAAATCTGAAGCAGTCTGCAGGCAGCAGCTGCAGCGAGAGCACAGATAGCAGCTCAGAGCCGAGTAGAGCTGAGAGGGGGTGGGGCGTGATCGCAGCCGACTCTGCGGGGAGAGCTTTGCTACAGGATTAGATACTTTGCTCCGGCAGCAAGTCAGCAGCCCAGCAGAGAAGCTAAAAACACCGAGGGTGAAGAATACAATCCCAAACAGCTGGAGTCTCTAGGGACCTGGCCACCCCTCCCCGACAGTGTCTCAGTGCGCTGGGATCTCAGAGCGCAGGTGCCATAGCACAGTAGAACCCGTGCCTCACGACTACCCTGCCCCTCCTCCAAAGAAAGCAGCCTCCATTCAAGGGTTTTTTTTCTTCTGTTTCTTTGATAGTTTGTCTTTGATTACTAGACAGAATGAGCAAGAAACTGAAAAAGAATTTAACCCTTGACAGCTTCTATACAGATAAAGAGCAGACTCCAAATCCTGAGGAGACTAAAAACAAACAGTCCCCAGGTGAATCCCCAAAGGAGGAGATCATATGTTCCTCAGCACAGATGAATCTCATGGAGGAAATTAAAAAGGCTCTCACAAGGGAGCTAGAAGAAAAAATGGGGAAAGGAGAGGGAGGCTTTGCAAAAGGGGAAGGAGGCTTGGCAAAAGGAGAAGGAGGCTTTGCAAAAGGAGAGGGAGGCTTGGCAAAAGAGCCTGGAGAAGTCAGTTAAAGAGAGAGTGGATAAAGAAACCAAATCCTTGAAAAATAGGATTGGTGAACTGGAAAACAAAATTGGCGAAATGGAAAAAAATTCCACAGAACAAAAGAACTCAATTGGACAATTAGAAAAAGATCTTTAAAAAGTGAGTGAAGAAAATACCTCACTGAAAATCAGGGTCGAACAATTGGAATTGAATGACTCGAGGAGACAAGAAGAATCAGTCAAGCAAATCCAAAAAAATCAAACAATGGAAAAGAATGTGAAATACCTTCTGGGGAAGACAACAGACCTGGAAAACAGATCCAGGAGAGACAACCTGAGAATCATCGGACTTCCAGAAAAGTATGATGAAAAAAAGAGCCTGGACACTATTTTCCAGGAAATTATCAAAGAGAACTGCCCAGAAGTCATAGAAACAGAAGGTAAAATAGACATTGAAAGAATTCATCGATCCCCTACTGAAAGGGATCCTAAAATCAAAACACCAAGGAATATAGTGGCCAAATGCCAGAACCCTCAGGCGAAGGAAAAAATACTGCAAGCGGCTAGAAAAACCCAATTCAAGTATCAAGGAGCCACAATAAGGATCACCCAGGATCTGGCAGCATACAAATTAAAGGATCGAAGGGCCTGGAATATGATATTCCGAAAGGCTAAGGAACTTGGTATGCAACAAAAATAACTTACCCAGCGAGATTGAGCATCTTTTTCCAGGGAAGAAGATGGACATTCAACGAAGTAAGCGAATTTCATCTATTTCTGATGAAAAAGCCAGAACTTAACAAAAAAATTGATCTACAAGCACAGAACTCAAGAGAAATCTAAAAAGGTAAAGATTACTCTTGGGAACTATATTTCGGCTATAAAGATGTATAAAGAATACATGTATACCTTGTTCTAGAAACTAGATGTGGAAAGGACATTGTACCATAAAAAAAGGAAAGTGGGGGTACTACATTTCATGAAGAGGCAAAGAAAACCTAGTATATCTGAGAGAAAGAATGGAGAGGGATGAATATAGTGAGTATTTTACTGCTTTCAGAATTGGCATTAAGAGAAGAATTTTAGACATATTCAATCTATGGTGAAACTTCTCCCACCTCATTGAAAAGTGAGAAGGGAAAAGTGAAAAGGGAAGGAATAAGCTAAGTGGAAGGGAATACAGTAACTGGGAGGGAAAGGGGTAAGTTAGGGGGGGAAACTCTAAGAGGGGGAGGGATACTAAAAAAGGGAGGGCTGTGAGAAGCAAGTGGTGCTCACAAGCTTAATACTGGGAAGGGGGGTAAGGGAGTAAGAAGAGAGAAAAGCATAAACCGGGGTTAACAAGATGGCAAGTAATACAGAATTGGTCATTTTAACCATAAATGTGAACGGGGTAAACTCCTCTATAAAGAGGAAGCGGTTAGCAGAATGGATTAAAAGCCAGAATCCTACAATATGTTGTTTACAGGAAACACACCTGAAGCGGGGTGATACATGCAGGTTAAAGGTAAAAGGTTGGAGCAAAACCTACTATGCTTCAGGTGAAGCCAAAAAAGCAGGGGTAGCCATCCTGATCTCAGATCAAGCTAAAGCAAAAATTGATCTAATCAAAAGAGATAAGGAAGGGCACTATATCT
This sequence comes from Antechinus flavipes, assembly GCF_016432865.1. Lineage (NCBI taxonomy): Eukaryota > Metazoa > Chordata > Mammalia > Dasyuromorphia > Dasyuridae > Antechinus > Antechinus flavipes. The sequence continues at coordinate 302,532,521 of NC_067400.1, read as the reverse complement.
TGCTAAAGGGTAGCATGGATAATGAAGAAGTATCTATATTAAACATATATGCACCAAGTAGTGTAGCATCTAAATTCTTAAAAGAGAAATTAAGAGAGCTGCAAGAAGAAATAGACAGTAAAACTATAATAGTGGGAGATCTCAACCTTGCACTCTCAGAATTAGATAAATCAAACCACAAAATAAATAAGAAAGAAGTCAAAGAGGTAAATAGAATACTAGAAAAATTAGATATGATAGATCTCTGGAGAAAATGTAATGGGGACAGAAAGGAGTACACCTTCTTTTCAGCAGTTCATGGAACTTATACAAAAATTGACCATATATTAGGACATAAAAACCTCAAACTCAAATGCAGTAAGGCAGAAATAGTGAATGCATCCTTTTCAGACCATGATGCATTGAAAATTACATTCAATAAAAAGCCACAGGAAAGTAGACCAAAAAATAATTGGAAACTAAATAATCTCATACTAAAGAATGATTGGGTGAAACAGCAAATTATAGACATAATTAATAACTTCATCCAAGAAAACGATAATAATGAGACATCATACCAAAATGTATGGGATGCAGCCAAAGCGGTAATAAGGGGAAATCTCATATCTCTAGAGGCCTATTTGTATAAAATAGAGAAAGAGAAGGTCAATGAATTGGGCTTGCAACTAAAAATGCTAGAAAAGGAACAAATTAAAAACCCCCAATCAAACACTAAACTTGAAATTCAAAAAATAAAAGGAGAGATCAATAAAATTGAAAGTAAAAAAACTATTGAATTAATTAATAAAACTAAGAGTTGGTTCTATGAAAAAACCAACAAAATAGACAAACCCTTAGTAAATCTGATTAAAAAAAGGAAAGAGGAAAATCAAATTGTTAGTCTTAAAAATGAAAAGGGAGAACTCACCACTAACGAAGAGGAAATTAGAGCAATAATTAGGAGTTACTTTGCCCAACTTTACGCCAATAAATTCGACAACTTAAATGAAATAGAAGAATACCTCCAAAAATATAACTTGCCTAAACTAACAGAGGAAGAAGTAAATATCCTAAACACTCCTATCTCAGAAAAAGAAATAGAACAAACTATCAATCAACTCCCTAAGAAAAAAACCCCAGGACCAGATGGATTTACATCTGAATTCTATCAAACATTTAAAGATCAATTAATTCCAATGCTAAATAAACTATTTGAAGAAGTAGGGATTGAAGGAGTCCTACCAAACTCCTTTTATGACACAGATATGGTACTGATACCTAAACCAGGTAGGCTGAAAACAGAGAAAGAAAATTATAGACCAATCTCCCTAATGAACATTGATGCTAAAATCTTAAATAAAATATTAGCAAAAAGATTACAGAAAATCATCCCCAGGATAATACATTATGACCAAGTAGGATTTATACCAGGAATGCAGGGCTGGTTCAATATTAGGAAAACTATTGACATAATTGACTATATCAACAACCAACCAAACAAAAACCATATGATCATCTCAATAGATGCAGAAAAAGCATTTGATAAAATCCAACATCCATTCCTAATAAAAACACTTGAGAGCATAGGAATAAAAGGACTTTTCCTTAAAATAGTTAGGAGCATATATTTAAAACCATCAGTAAGCATCATATGCAATGGGGAAAAACTGGAACCTTTCCCAGTAAGATCTGGAGTGAAGCAAGATTGCCCACTATCACCATTATTATTCAATATTGTATTAGAAACACTAGCCTCTGCAATAAGAGTCGAGAAAGAGATTAAAGGAATTAGAGTAGGCAATGAGGAAACCAAACTATCACTCTTTGCAGATGATATGATGGTATACCTAGAAAACCCCAGAGATTCTACTAAAAAGCTATTAGAAATAATTCATAATTTTAGCAAAGTAGCAGGATACAAAATAAATCCCCATAAATCCTCAGCATTCTTATACACCACCAACAAAATCCAAGAGCAAGAGATACAAAGAGAAATTCCATTCAAAATAACTGTTGATAGCATAAAATATTTGGGAATCTACCTACCAAAGGAAAGTCAGGAATTATATGAGCAAAATTACAAAAAAGTTTTCACACAAATAAAGTCAGACTTAAATAATTGGAAAAATATTAAGTGCTCTTGGATAGGCCGAGCGAATATAATAAAGATGACAATACTCCCTAAACTAATCTATTTATTTAGTGCTATACCAATCAGACTTCCAAGAAAATATTTTAATGATTTAGAAAAAATAACAACAAAATTCATATGGAACAATAAAAAGTCGAGAATCTCAAGGAAATTAATGAAAAAAAATCAAATGAAGGTGGTCTAGCTGTACCTGATCTAAAATTATATTATAAAGCAGTAGTCACCAAAACCATTTGGTATTGGCTTAGAAATAGATTAGTTGATCAGTGGAAAAGGTTAGGTTCACAAGACAGAATAGTCAACTATAGCAATCTAGTGTTTGACAAACCCAAAGATTCTAAATTTTGGGATAACATTTCATTATTTGATAAAAACTGCTGGGATAACTGGAAATTAGTATGGCAGAAATTAGGCAAGGGCCCACACTTAACACCACATACCAAGATAAGATCAAAATGGGTCCATGACCTAGGCATAAAGAACGAGATTATAAATAAATTAGAGGAACATAGGATAGTTTATCTCTCAGACTTGTGGAGGAGAAAGAAATTTGTGACCAAAGATGAACTAGAGACCATTACCGATCACAAAATAGAAAATTTTGATTATATCAAATTAAAAAGCCTTTGTACAAACAGAACGAATGCAAACAAGATTAGTAGGGAAGCAACAAACTGGGAAAACATCTTTACAATTAAAGGTTCTGATAAAGGCCTCATTTCCAAAATATATAGAGAACTGACTCAAATTTATAAAAAATCAAGCCATTCTCCAATTGATAAATGGTCAAAGGATATGAACAGACAATTTTCAGATGAAGAAATTGAAACTATTACCACTCACATGAAAGAGTGTTCCAAATCACTATTGATCAGAGAAATGCAAATTAAGACAACTCTGAGATATCACTACACACCTGTCAGATTGGCTAAGATGACAGGAAAAAATAATGATGAATGTTGGAGGGGATGCGGGAAAACTGGGACACTATTGCATTGTTGGTGGAGTTGTGAACGAATCCAGCCATTCTGGAGAGCAATCTGGAATTATGCCCAAAAAGTTATCAAACTGTGCATACCCTTTGATCCAGCAGTGTTTCTATTGGGCTTATACCCCAAAGAGATACTAAAAAGGGAAAGGGACCTGTATGTGCCAAAATGTTTGTAGCAGCCCTGTTTGTAGTGGCTAGAAACTGGAAAATGAATGGATGCCCATCAATTGGAGAATGGCTGGGTAAATTGTGGTATATGAATGTTATGGAATATTATTGCTCTGTAAGGAATGACCAGCAGGATGAATACAGAGAGGCTTGGAGAGACCTACATGGACTGATGCTAAGTGAGATGAGCAGAACCAGGAGATCATTATACACTTCGACAACGATATTGTATGAGGATGTATTCTGATGGAAGTGGATTTCTCTGACAAAGAGACTTAACTGAGTTTCATTGGAGAAATGATGGACAGAAACAGCTACACCCAAAGAAGGAATACTGGGAAATGAATGTGAACTATTTGATTTTTGATTTTCTTCCCGAGTTATTTTTACCTTCTGAATCCAATTCTCCCTGTGCAGCGGGAGAACTGTTCGGTTCTGCAAATATGTATTGTATCTAGGATATGCTGCAACATATTTAACATATATAGGACTGCTTGCCATCTTGGGGGGGGAGGGAGGGAGGGGAAAAAATGAAACATAAGTGATTGCAAGGGATAATGATGTGTAAAAATTATCCTGGCATGGATTCTGTCAATACAAAGTTATTATTAAATAAAATTAAATTAAAAAAAAAAGAAAATTGCTGAATATGTTTTGATATATGAATGTTATAGAATATTAGTGTTCTAATAGAAAGAATCAGGATGATGATTTTAGAGAGGTTTATTCAATTTAGTTCTGTTCTAAACAAAGAAGTTGACCTCCAAATATAGATTCAAGAGAAGTATAAAAAGGTAAAAAGAACTCTTGAGAATTGTATTTCTGTTATGGGTATACATAGAGAGTGCATGTATAATTTGATTTTACTGATACAATATAAAAAAGGAAATAGAGGTGGGAAGGGGATTGCATCAGAAAAAGTAAAAACTGGAGGTAAAGAGGGAAATTACATCTCACAAGAAGTAAAGGAAACCTATTACATTTGAGGAAAAGAAGAGAGGGGGATGAGCATTGTGTAAATTTTACTCTCATCAGATTTGGCTCAAAGAGAAATTATTATATATATTTGGTCTACAGAGAAATTTCTCTCATGTTATTGAAAAGTGGGAGGGGAAAAGTGAAAAGTGAAGGTGTAGGCTAAATAGAAAGGAAAATAGAAATTGTAGGAGAAAGGTATAAGAAAGGGGGAGGGACTCTAAAGGGGGAGAATTCAAAGAGCGGAAGACTACTAGAGGAAAGTTATGCTTATAAGTTAAATAGTAGGGAGGAGGGAAAGAGGAAAAGGAAAAAGAAAAGTATAACCTCGGGTTAATAAGATGGCAGGAAATACAAAATTAATAGTTTTAAACATAAATATGAATGAGATGAACTCTTACATAAAGTGGAACAGACAGCAGACTAGATTAAAAGCCAGAATCCTACAATATGTTGTTTACAGGAAACACATTTAAAGCAGAGTGATAAATCCAAAGTAAAAGTAAAAGGCTGGAGCAGAATCTATTATTTTAGGTGAAGTTAAAAAAAAGCAGAGGTAGCCATCCTGATCTCAGATCAAACAAAAGCAAAAAAAAAAAAAAAAGATCTAATTAAAAGAGATAAGGAAGGAAACTATGTCTTGCTAAAGGGAACCATAGATAATGAAGCAATATCAATACTAAGTATATATGCACCAAATGGTATAGCATGGAAATTCCTAAAGGAGAAGTTAAGAGAGCTGCAAGAAGAAATAGTAAAATTATAATAATGGGAGATCTCAACCTTGCTTTTTCAGAACTAGATAAATCAAAACACAAAATAAATGAGAAAGATTTTAAAGAGGTAAATAGAACACTAGAAAAGTTAGGTATGATAGATATTTGGAGAAAACAGAATGAAGACAGAAAGGAGTACACTTTTTTCTCAGCAGTTTATGGAATGTATACAAAAATTGACTGTATATTAAGACACAAACACCTCAAAATCAAATGCAGAAAGGGAGAAATAGTAAATGCATTTTTTCAGATCATGATGCAATAAAAATTACATTTAATAAAAAGCCAAGGGAAAATAGACCAAAACATAATTGGAAACTAAACAATCTCATCCTAAAGAATGAATGGGTGAAACAGCACAATTAATAATTTAATTCAAGAGAATGACGATAATGAGACAACATGCCAACGTTTGTGGAATGCAGGCAAAAGGATAATAAGGAGAATTATATATCTCTACATGCTTATTTGCATAAAATAGATAAAGAGAAGACCAATGAATTGAGCTTGCAACTAAAAAAGCTAGAAGAAGAGCAAAATTATAAACCCCCAATCAAATACCAAACCTGAAATTCTAAAAATAAAAGGAGAGATCAATAAAATTGAAAGCAAAAAAAAAAAAACAACTATTGAATTAATAAATAAAACTAAGAGTTGGTTTTATGAAAAAACCAACAAAATAGATAAACCTTTAGCACATTTGATTAGAAAAAGAAAAGGGGAAAATCAAATTGTTAGTCTTAAACATGAAAAGAGAGAACTTTCCACCAATGAAGAGGAAATTAGAGCAATAATTAGAAGTAACTTTGACCAACTTTATGCCAATAAATTTGATAACCTAAGTGAAATGGAGGGATATCTACAAAAATATAGATTGTCCAGATTAAGAGATGAGGAAATAAATTGTTTAAGCCATACTATTTCAGAAAAAAGAAATAGAACAAGCTATTAATCAACTCCCTAAGAAAAAAGCCACAGGACCAGATGGATTCACAATTGAATTCTATCAAACCTTTAAAGAACAATTCATTCCAATCCTATATAAACTATTTGGGAAAATAGGTAAAGAAGGAGTACTCCCAATTTTTTTTTAATCACACAAATATGACAATGGTACCTAAACCAAGAAGGGCTAAAATAGAGAAAGAGAATTACAGACAGATTTCCCTAATGAATATTGATGCAAAAAATTGAATATATTAACAAAGAGATTATATCAATTTATCAGCAGTATAATGCACTATAACCAAGGGGGATTTATACCAGGAATGCTATAACCATTAGCATAATCAATCCTATCAATAACAAGGACAACAGCATTCATAGGATAATATCAATAGATGCAGAAAAAGCTTTTGACAAAATACAGCACTCATTCCTATTAAAAATATTAGATAGCATAGGGATAAAGGCAGCTTTCCTTAAAATAATAAACAGTATCTATCTAAAACCTATAGAAAGGATTATTTGTAATGGAGAGAAGCTGAATGTATTGCCAATAATATCAGAGGTGAAATAAGGATGCCCATTATCATCACCATTAGTCAACATTATTATACTAGAAATGTTGACTTTAGAAATAAAAAAAGGAATTTTAAAAATTTTAATAGGCAATGAGGAAATAAAGTTATCATCCTTTGCAAATGATATGGTGATATACGTAGAAAATCATCCCAAAGCTTAGTGGAAACAATTCACAGGTTTAGCAAAGTTAAAGGATATAAAATAAAGCTAAAAATTGTAATCAGCACCTCTATATTTCAAAGTCCATCAGCAAGAGACAGAAAGAGAAATTGAATTTAAAATTGCTGCAGAAAAAATAAAATACATCCTCCAGCAAAGGCAAATACAAAAAATATATAAACACAATTACAAAACACTTCTCACAGAAATATATTCAGATCTACACAATTGGAAAAAAATATCCATTGTTCATGGCTAGGCTGGGCTAACATAACAAAAATGACAATCCTATCTAAATTGTTTTGCTTGTTCAGTGTCATACCAACCAAACTGCCAAAATAGTATTTTATAAAACTAGAAAAAATAATGAAATTCACCCAGAAAAAAAAAGGTCAAGAATATCAAGAGTATTGATAAAAAAAAAAATACGAAGAATGGTATTTTTAAAAATACAATGCATAGTGGCTTAGAAGTACCAAACCTAAAACTATATTATAAAGCAGCAATCATCAAAACCATTTTGTACACTTTATACCTCTCAGATTGGGCTAAGATGACAGGAAAAGGTAAGAATGATTGTTGGAGAGGATGTACGACATTAATGCATTGTTTGTGGAGTTTTGAAATGATCCAGTCATTCTGGAGAACAATCTGGAACTGTGTCCAAATGGTTATAAAACTGTGTACACTTTTTGACCTAGCAATGCCATTACTGGATCTGTATGCTAAGGGAATCATAAAGGAGAAAAAAGAACCCACATGTGCAAAAATTATCATAGCAGCTCTTTGTGTGCTAGCAAAATACTGGAAAAAAGAGTGGATGTTCATCAATTGAGGAAATGACTGAATAACTTGTGGTATATGACGGCAATAGAATATTATTTTTGCATAAAAATGATGAACAAACTGATTACAGAAAGGCCTAGGAAAATTTGCATGAATCAACGATGAGCAAAACAAGCAGAATTACGAATACATTGTATTCCTATAACAGCATAATAACAGCAAGAATGTGAGATGATCAACTATGAAAGACTTGTTTCTTCTTAGTGGTGATTCAAAGCAATCCTAATAGAATTTGGAAAGAATATGCCATATGCCTTCATAAAAAATACTAAGGAGACTGAATGTAAATCAACACATGCTATGTTCATTTATTTTTTTCTTTTTTAAAATATCTTCCATGGTTTTTCCATTTTGCTCTGATTTTTCTCTCCCAACATAATTCTTAAGGCAATGTGTGTTGAAATAAACAAATACATAAATTTTAAAAAGTGAAAAAAAAATTCAACTCAATTGAATCAAGGATTTGTGAAGAAGATAACATTTGAAGAAGACTTTGGAGATGTATAGGTTTTCAAAAGATTACAGGGAGAATATTCTAGGCATGTAGAAAACATTTTGTTCACTTAGAAAGAATAATTATTTGTGATGATAGAATATTCTAGAGAAAACAATCAAGGTTCCAAAAGAGATATTTCCCAAACTGATTAGTCAACTGTGGTATCGTTGAAATAAGCTTGTTTAAATTTTCAGATGATGAAATTAAAGCCATCTGTAGTCAAATGAAAAAGTGTTCCAAATCATTATTAGGAGAAATGCAAGCAAGTTCAAACAACTCTGATGTATCACCTCACCTCTCAGATTGGCTAGGATGACAGCAAAATATAATGATAAATATTGGAAGGGATGTTAGAAAACTGATACACTAATACATTGTTGGTGAAATTATGAAATTATCCAACCATTTTGAAGCATACCTTTTGACTCAGCAGTGCCATTACTGGGTCTGTATCCCAAGGAAATCATAAATCAAAAAGACCCACATGTGCAAAAATGTTTTTAGCAACTCTTTTTGTCATAGCAAATAATTGGAAAATGAGTGGATGCCCATAAATTGGGGAATGGCTGAACAAATTATAGTTATAAAGATAATTGAATGTTATTGTTCTGTAAAAATGATGAATAAGCTGATTATAAAAAGACCTGGAAAGATTTACATCAACTGATGCTGAGTGAAACCAGGAATACATTATGCACAATAACAGCAAGAATTTGTGATGATCAGCTGTGAAAGATTCGGTTCTTCTCAGTGGTTCAGTGACTGAAAGCAATCCCAATAAACTTTGGACAGAAAATACTATCTACCTCCAGAAAAAGAACTAAGGAGACTGAATGTAAATCAATACATGCTATGTTCACTTCTTTTTTTTTCTGTTTTTTTATCTCTCCCATAGTTTTCCCCTTTTACTCTGATTTTTCTCTCCTAATATGATTCATCACAATGTGTTAAATTAATCAGTTAACTAATTTTAAAAAGAAATAAGCCTATTTATTCTAAATGTGAATAATAAGGCAGAAACCCTTTTCACCTGAATTTTTAATTTTCTATTGTTCCAGATAATATGAAACAAAATCTTATATTTATTACTTCACAAAACAATCCCCTAATATTCCGCAGTGCCCTAACTGCAGAAAGCTTTGGGCAATTTCATTTGAAGATAACATGTGCCATGTGTCTTCTATTTTATGCCATTGTGGCTATGAGCCTCTGAACCCAACAAGTTCATCTGTTGTGAGCTACTGTAGAAGATTAACATTATCTGGAAAAAAGCTATACTATCCTTTAATCTCATGAAAGAATTTTTCTTATGGCCACTCACATGAGTCTGCTAATTAGAAAGTGTATATCTGAAGCTCTACTTGAACCAGGCAACTATGAGAGATGCCACAGTACAGTAGTCTAAGCTGTAACTCATCAGTGGTAGCTATCCAAGGTTCCCATTCCAGCCACTATCTATTGTGACCACATGATAGAAATCTAGGTCAGTGAGTGAAACAACTTTTACCACAAACATTTTTAACTAGGAGGTCTACAACTTTCTGGCAAAAGTAAGCATCGGTTACAAAATAAGTTTCTAAAGCCCCAGCTGTGTATCATTCATTGGATCATCCTTGAGAATTACCTTTATTGGGACAGCTGGATTGCACATTGGATAGAGCACCAGCCCTGAAGTCAGCAGAACCTAAGTTCAAATTCTGCCTCAGATACTTAATACTTCCTAGATGTGTGGCCATGGGCAAGTTATTTAACCCCATTTGCCTCAGGGGGGAGAAGAATTTTTCCTTTTTTTTAAATTTTTACCCTCATCATCATAGATTCATACATTCATAACAAGGGTGATCAAGGTGTCATCTGGATCAACTTTGATGGAATTGTTATTATGGAAATCATGGCAGAAATCTCTTAGGGAACAAAGTCCTCAAAGTAATTTTTGTGCATTTGATGGGCTTGATATCTAGGTTAAATATTTACTGTCTGATTTTGGTTGATACTATGACCAAATGATTAAATTAAGTCTCAATGAGAAAAAATTATTTTATTAATTGGCTCTTCATCATAAATCTGGACCACTCTTTGGTCAACATAAGAGATGTGGTAGAAAAGAAAGAAGGGTCTTGGACATTGCAATGTGTCTATTTGTCAGCTGTATTAATTTAAGCTTTGAGAACATGGGACCATCAACAGTAATGGCAAAACTAGTGCTAGCACATGACTCAACATGTAAGTCTTAGTTAACCATCACTTCCAGTTCTGACTAGATTCAGGATAATATCAAGAGAGACACCCTCTTCATGACATGGGGGGTGTTGTCTTAGCCAATGTATGAGACCTTTACATTGTTTTGTAGGACAGGAAGGATCTCAAAAAAGAAAAGAAGAATGTAAGTGTGATATTCTGCAAATGAAACTTCACAGGTTATGATGATGCTAACCTTAAGAGCTATGTCTATGCCCTCCCTAAAAATTCTTAAACTCTGGCCATCCTAGAACTCTCAAGTTCTATCCAGAAAGAGAATTTCTAATGGACAAAGATGGTAAGAAAATCAAGCTGGAATTTTATGAGTTTCTCAAAATAGATTTTGACTCAGGTCAGGACACATTAGCAAGATGACAGTGGAGATGAACTCTGACAAGTCAATTACTATAACTCCTAAAACTCTCTAAAAACTGGTATGGTCAAGACCTTGGAGATCTTCAGATTCTTTTCAAGATCAAAGATCAATTATTATTACAACTCAGTAGCTGGATCTTGTCTCAAGTTCTTGAGCTAACTAGACATATTCAAAAATGTATTGACCACAACTAACAAATTGAAGATAAAAGCTACATCATTAGGGAATATGATGTTCCAATGATTTTGGCTAGTCCTGAGCAATATTTGCCATTAAAAGGAAAATGGTATCATATGTGAAAACTGAAAGTACAATTGAGTAAACATGGATCTTGAACCCAGGGACTAAGAAAAGGCAGCCATCATAACCAAATGCTTGGCCAGAATTCAGTAAACTAAATTGAACAAATAGGATGTGTTGCCACTGATTTTTTGCTAATCATGCAGAGTATAACAAGATTCATCCTGAGAAGAAACTGACCTTCCAAGGACTAAAAGGTCTTTCTCTTAATAAGCTCCTTAGTGCATCATTAAACATCCCAATGGGAATGAAGAAATCATCTTTCTCAAATACATTTTCAAAAATGAAAATTGGATAGTTTAAAAAGAAACCCCCTGAAGAAAACGTAAAAATGAAGAAATGAACTTCTTCCTGTACTCATCTGAATCATTTCCTCATCCTTGGTTTCCTGTTCCAGCCTCTCCAATTATTCTTCATCCTACAAATTTAGCATCATTTACAAAAATGAAATTCCATGTGTGTTGTCAGAATTACCTCAACAAATATAATCTTATCTTCTTCCAATATATGATGATTGCAGACATACTCGCCCTTTTTGCCATAACACCTTAAGTGTCATCTCTATCTCCATTTTCAATTTGGTTCAGACTTGCAACTTTTTCATGGAATTATATTTATTTCTGATGACTAAATTCCATCTAAACAGATTTTCCCCCAATTAATCATTTCACTGCTAAATTACAGGTGTTAAAATATAGATTTGTTTTTCTTATTCTTGCAATAGCAATTAAGATTAAAATTATCTAACATTTCTTTTAAAGGCCTAAACATTCTTTCTATTCAGAATTTCCCTAAACTCTTCTATTCCCAGATTAGAACATAAACTCCTTGAAGATGAGTTCTGCCTTAGTTTTAGGTTTTATTTCCAGAGCTAAGCATAGTTATTGACATAAGTAAGTACTTAACATGTTTTTCATTCATTCATATCATATCTGATTTATAACATATATATTATAATAAAAAGTATCATATGATAATATTTACTCATTAATACTGGCACAATTGCAATGATAGAGTAGTTGGAAAATACCATATTCCATATTTTATCAATAAACATCCCTTATTTATAGGGCTTTGGAATTATACATTTAAATTGCTCTTGTTGCTAATAATGAAATAATTGTATGTGCTGTAGTGGAGAACATAATTTTCTTTTTGTTTTTGTTTTTATTCTTTTTTTCTTTTTCTGTATTCTTTTGTGGTCAGACTACATTTGTAGTATTATGCTCTATTCTGGGAATCATAATTTAAGGAGGACATTCATAAAATATAGCATATCCACAGAGGGATAAAAAAGATGAGAAAAATGGAAACCATTACTTTGTTTACCAGTTTAAGGAATTGACAATGTTTATCTGGGAGAAAAGGAAATTTCATGAGGGTATATTTATTTTCAAATGCTACATGGAAATGGAATTAGAATTATTCTATTTGATCCTAGAGAGCAACACTCAGAGAATCGTTTACATCCATGTAAAGTGGATGTTACATAAAGAAAAGTTAATATTTGATTAAGAAAAAAATTTCTTAATATATAATTGCTCAAAATTTGAATTTCCTGCCTTTTCCTAATGGAAGTATTGAAAGGGAAAGTAGATAATTACTGGTTATATTATAAAATAAATTTCTATTTAGGAAAAAAAATGGAATCTGATGGTCTCAAAGATCCTTTCCAATATTCAAGTTCTGGGATAGAATTTCTGATTTATTAATATCATCTAATTAAATTAAAATCTTCTTGTAGAATGCTCTTTTTGCTATTTTATTTCAACAATCCCAGTTGTTTTTTTTTTTGTTTTTGTTTTTGTTTTTTTGTCTAAACCCAGTTTAGATTAAACTTTCAGAGTAACTCTTGCCCTTCCCTAACAGACTAGGAAGAAAATGCAAAGAAGAAAGTTAAATATTTCTTCTTTAATGTTATGTGGAGGGAGGAAGAAAGGATAGACAAGCAAAAAAGATATTTGAGTAAACATGATTTCTATTATAACACCATTTTTTTTTCTTCCTGCAGAATCAATTTATATATAACTGACCTCTGTATGAAGTGTAAAATAAAGAGCTCTTTGTTATATATAACTAGTGGAGAGTAAGATGACTAGATCTGTCCAAAGACCAATAATTAACTTATGGGACTTTGAGGGACTAGCTGTAGGAAAGTGTCATTACTGTTATATAAATTCCATTACTCCAATGGATCTGTAATCTTATCAATTTGGGCATATCTTCCAATGATATAGATCTTAATCCATTGGTACTTGGTTATAGTGTCAGTCTTTTTTTTAATGTCTTTTCATGAATTTACCATAGAGGAACTGAGAGTTTTCTTGCTTTCTCTAACCCTGATGAGAATATCACTATAGCACAAGGACTATTAATAAATTATCCCTTTTTTCTTACCATGTATTCTGCCCATCTCTTTCAACTCCATGTTTCTTTGGTGACTTCTTTTAGGCTTGTTCCTCTCTCCCCTACCCCGTTCACTGGCTTATATCTGGCTGTGTAACCTTGAACAAGTCATTTCATTTCTCAATGCTTTAAATAATTCTGTAAAGCCATAAGTTTTTGAGAAAGTCCCAGCCTGCAGCAAAAGGATGAATTTTCCCCTAATAAAGGACTTTTTTAAAGAATTGATATTCAATTGCACTGCAATGAATCTTCTCCATGACAGTGAGGAATTATAAATTTATTATATTATAAATTTACATGGGGGGAGGCAGATTCTTTTAATGGAAAGAGTTAAATGTGAGGTACATTATGGGACAAAATACCAGGAATTTACTATTTGTATGCCAATTGATCAACCGTAATGTACAATGGAAGCCTTTTCTTCTTTAAGGTGTGAAACAAGTGAGTGTTAGGTAATAATATAAGCAGGTTACTATGTCATTATCACCCATTAAAAGCATATTAAACAAAAGGCTCAAGAAACAGAAGGAGGCTGAGATTGTAGCTGCATGAGGTCCTAATTTGGTGAAATTTTGACAGTATGTTTTTTTTTTCTTATCAAGTAACTATTCTCCGAGCAAGCAGAAAAACAAGTACTTATGCTTGAAAAGAAGTAAGGGAGTTCTCAGAGTAGAAACATCGTGCTTGTTTTCCCAGTCATGCATAAAACTCTTGGAAAAGGCAGTTGTGCGGCTAACTAGTCATTTTGTTTTCAAAACTGTTCAAAAAATGATGCATTATGCCTAATACTTTTCAGTGAAGTTACAGTACTGTCCACAGTCATTTACTGGCATAATGCTCTGCCTTTCACTGTATTACCAGGGGAAAAAGGAAATAAAACTCAAGCATAGAAAGATAACAATAACTTTACAATCATAGGGGTCCATGGGAGTGACATGGCTAAGGAAGACAATAGACCACATAATGAGGTTTTGTATCATTGAGTGGTTCAGGATCTCTATTATTCATGTAGAGAATAAAAAGTTTGTTTTATTTCTTAAATTTATACCAAGGATTAATACAGGCTACTAAAACAGGATTGAGGTAGGAGGTACTTTCTGGACTACAGTGAGTCATCCACAAGACTCATCTAGGTTTAACATTTATTTTTCCCTCCAATAAATGTACAAAAATTTGTAGCATTGTCTGACAAGGTGGAATGGCTGTTCCTGTGAATAATGGTCAATTAACAGTCACTTTCCTTTTATCCCTTTGGCTCCTCTTATCCAGAAATACACATTAAAGCTGATGCTTCATAGTTTAGGAGGAAATCTAGGACTGGCTTATCATGTAACTGGAAGTTTAAGCTTGTCCTCAATCATGACATATAACAATATCACTGCTTGCCTATGGTAAGAAAAGACAATGATTGAATACCTCTTCACAGAGTGAAAGGTTGAGTAAAATGATACCTGCTTCATGTTTGGTGCCAGAGCAAATTGAAAAGTAAATTGGGAGTAGGCAGAGGTCCTATGAATCTAACAATCTCATTGAGTGTAACTGAGATTTCATGCAAACAATGACATAATATTTCAGTGGTCATTCCTTTAACTGAGATTAATGAAGATTCTTTTTGTATTATTCTTGATAATATACATGATACTCATGCTTAGAAGGACTCTGGGTTACTCAACACTGATTTATTTCAGTAATAACTATGGACTTTAGTAATACCTCCATGGATTTCAAATCACTTTAGAACTAAGAATTAATTAACCACTGTAACACATTTCAGCATTAGGGAAGAGAAAGCTCTCTCTCTATTTTACAATCATATCATCCCAATTAAAGATATTGACTAAGGAGTGTTAGATATTATTCAGTCAAGTTATTCTTTTGTCAGAGTTAGCAGTACCCTAAAGAACTAAAAAGATTGTCATGGATGTAAGATTCCAATTAAACGGAATTCCCAACAGAATGGAGGTTAGTCTCATATCTAGGCAGCCCAGGAGAACTGTGTAAACATTGTTCATAAATTGCAGCTTATAAACATACTGGCCTTAAAGTAACAAAAAGGTTGTATAAGATGAATGTTGAAAATTATCCATGCATATGTTTTGAAAATAAAAAAGCTGTAATAAAAAAGAATAACCAATTAAGAACCACTGTTCAATATTTCACAAACAAGTGAGAAATACAACATGGCTGTTCCTCGAATGTGCTAAAGTTATTATTCACTTCCCCAATCTCATCTCATGTTTGTACAATCAGTAATATTTAGAACCATTGATTTGTGAAGCAGAGAGAATTATCTGGCTGCCAGTAATCCTAAAAGGGGGCATTAGACTCCCTCTCACTCAGAGTGGTTAGAAAACACTTTTTAAAGATAGAGATAGACCAGGCTTTTGAGCTGGTGTTTGCTAAACTGATGCTTATACTATAAATCTGAGTGCATTGCCAGGGAGAAAAAGCAGGTGAGGCATCTGTGTGACATAGGAATGCATCTCTAAAGAATCCAGGTATTTAGAACTTTCCTTACAATCATAAGTATTATCTATCTAAAACAATCTCCTTATCTATAATAAGGAAAAGTGAGAAGTTTTCCCAGTAAGATCAGGGCTGAAGCAAGGATGTCCATTATCACCACCAGAATTCCATATTGTACTAGAAATGTTAGCTTATGGCAATTTGAGATGGAAAAAGAAATCGAAGATATTAAAATAGGCAATGAAGAAGCAAGACTATCACTGTTTTCAGATGATATAATGATATACTGAGAAAATCCTACTTCTCTAAAAAAAAGCTACTTGAAATAATAACTTTAGCAAAGTTGTATTATATAAAACAAACCTATATAAATCATTAGCATTTCTATATATTACCATGTGGTAATATACACATATATAATATAATATAATATATATATATACTATGTTACTAATTACTAATATATACTTTATTACTCCATATATTAATCTCAGCAGCAAGAGATAGAAAGAGAAATTCCATTTAAAATTATAGACAATATAAATTATTTGAGAATCTTTCAGTCAAGAAAAACTCAGGAACTATATGAACATAATTACTTCACTTTTCACATGAATAAAGTCAGATTTAAATAATTGGAAATTTTTCAATTACTCATAGGTAAACACAGCTAACATAATAAAATGACAATTTTGCCCATATTAATTTCCTTATTTAATGCCATAACAAAAAAAAAACTATCAAAATTATTAGAACTAGAAAATATAACAACAAAATTCACATGGAAAAACAAAAGGTCAATAATATCAAGGGAATTAATGAAAAAATAAAAAAAGAAGGTAACAGCCATATAAGATATCAAACTACAGTATAACATGATCAGCATAAAAACTATCTGGCACTCACTGAGAAACAGAGTGGTGGATCAGTGGAATGAATTTGGTACAAAAGACAGAGGTCAATGACCATAACAGTAGTCAATGATTATAGTAACCTTAGGTTTGGTAAATCCAAACACAATAACTTTTGTGATAAGAACTCATTATTTGATTTAAAAAAAAACTGCTGAGTAAAATAGAAAATAATATGTCACCTTACCCTGTGCATCAAGATAAGGTCAAGGATTTGGACATAAATGGTGATACAGATACATGTCAGATTTACATAGAAAGGAAGAATTTATTTATTTATGTATTATTTAATAGTATTTTATTTTTTCAATTGCATGTAGAGATAGTTTTTAACATTCATTTTTATAAGATTTTGAGTTCCATTTTTTTTTCCTGTTCCATCCTTATATCTTCCCTTCCCAAATTGGAGCTCAGGTCTTTGTGACTCCTAATCCGGTATCTTCTTCTAAGGCTACTTCATCTATTTGCATATTAATTAATTCTAACCATAGTTTAGACATAGATATTCAAAACAGAACCAGAAACAAGTAAAACTGTAAGTTATAAGAAAGATACTTCGACTTTGAAAAAAAAATAATGAAATAAATATAGTTAGTGGTTTTCTGAAAGAAGAGCAGTTGTTAGAATTGCATATTGGAAGGGAGCAGTCATATTTCTCCCAATTTTTCTGGTGTGGCCTTTTGGAAGAGATTGGATTACAGTGCCTGTTTGAATGATGAGAAAGTGGGAAATTGGCAGGGAGAATCCAAAATTCTGAGAGATTAAGCAAATTTGCACAAGGTTACCCAATATGCCAAAAGCAAAGTATGTAATTAAACATGGTGAAAAGAAATGAATATTTCAATTGTAAGGTTTTTTTGGGGTGGGGAGGTTTAGGGGGGGTGGTCTTTTTTTTTTTTGAGTGTCTTTGAACTTTAACTGAGACCTAAATACAGTTTACAGATTGAGAATCAGAAAGACTTCTGTGGAGTCAAAGCATGTCTTAGTTAAATGGAAAATAGAATCCTTGCTTATACCTCAGTCACATTCCCTTGTTCTAAATCTGTTTTCTGTCTTTCTGATTGATTTCCATTGTAGTTAAAGAACTCACATAATCTCTGAAAAAGATTGTAAATTTGATTTTTTCACCTTTTGAAGGAATTTAGAGGAATTAGCTCCTCTTCCTCCAAAAAAGAACATACTTAATCAGAGTGGAAAATCACAAGAACAACAAGAACACATTCTAGGAGATAGAAAGAAGCAATTCTAATAAAGAAGAAAAAGGATACTGGCCTTAAAAGACAGATATAGATTCAACAACTTAGAAAATTTAGGTTTGAAAAAGAAATGGATAATCTGGATACAAGATTGAGAAATGGAGGAGGGATATAGAAATGTTATATAGTTTTGTAAGAATAGAACTTTTAAAACAAAAAGAAGAGAAGCTAGTGAGGAAAACTTATTATACACACTGAAAAGGGTTTTTGTTGTTGTTGTTGTTGTTGCTGTTGCTGTTTGTTAGTTTGTTTTTGTCTTTTAATCACATTGAATGAAAGAAGATCAAAGATAAGAGAATATCATTACTCAATGGAAACAAATACCAGGGAGAACTTTCGAACAATTAGTTTGTTTTCATATTAGATTGTTCGGTTTTTTGTCATTTTCCTTCTTATGTTGTTTTCATAAAGAGAGTGATCTTTGGACTTCACAGACTGCAACAATGAATGGATAACCAAGAAGTTGATAATCAGGAGAATATGATGAAATGATGAAAACCAAATTGCTTTGATTAAACAGCCAGGCTCAGAAGATTTCCATTTTTAGGTGGAAAAAAACTGGGAAGTTTTAGTTTTAAAAGTTTAGTTTTAAAAAAAAAAAAAGCCGGGAAATGATATAGATTGTCAAAGCTTTTTGTAAGATAGTGGAAAACACAAGAATTGACATGGGAGAAAGACAAATGTTGTTTCATTTCCCCCCTCAGTAAAAGAATGGAATCTCAAACATATCAGCTAATAAGATTGATTTTTATTTCTGAAAAAAATAAATATTGTATTAAATTTTAACATATTAAATAAATAAATGTGCTAAAAGTTAATAAGTAAATAACTCAAAAAGAAACCATGATCTCAAAGAATCATTGTGGCTTCAGAAATAGAGCAGGCCAGACCAGATTACTACTAATACTGCCACTCCCCTATTGATGCAGCTGTTGCAACTTCCACCATCATCACCACCACTAATACCCACTATGAGTCTTAGTTATACTAGTACAATTACCATTACTATTAGTACTAGTGATAATGATAATCACAATTGACATATAACATTATCAATAGGGTTACTAACATTTTTGTAAAACATTTGAAAAACTCAAAATTCCCAAAGAAATCCTAAAGGAGGGAAAGGGACTCACATGTGCAAAATTGTTTGTGGCAGCCCTTTTTGTAGTGGCAAGAAACCAGAAACTGAGTAGATGCCTATCAATTGGAAAATGGCTGGATAAGTTATGTCATGTATGAATGTTATGGAATGTTATTGTTCTATAAGAAATAATCAGTAGGATGATTTCAGAGAGACCTGGAGATACTTACATGAACTGATGCTGAGTGAAATGAGCAGAACCAGGAGATTATTATACATGGCAACAACAAGATTATATGATGATCAATTCTGATGGACGTGGCTCTCTTCAACAATGAGATGATTCAAACCAGTTCCAATTGTTCAGTGATGAAGAGAGCCTTCTACAGCCAGAGGACTGTAGGAACTGAATGTGGCTCACAACATAGTATTTTCACTCTTTCTGTTGTCATTTTTGTTTTGTTTTGTTTTCTTACTCAGATTTTCCCCTTCTTGAACCAATTTGTCTTGTGCAGCAAGATATTTGATTTAACATATATTTTAACATATTTAATATGTATTAGACTACTTGGCATCCAGGGGAGGGAGTGGGAGGAAAGAGGAAAAAATTGGAACAGAAGGTTTTGCAAGGGTCAGTGATGAAAAATTATGTATGCATGTTTTATAAATAAAAAGTTTTAATAAAAAAGGAAATGGTCTATGACTAGATTCAAAGAGTAATCATTAAAGTCCCATTATTTAATTAGAAGGAAGGAAATATTTGGAAGGTTTGGTGTTGTGATTTTATTTTTTTCCAATGCCTTGGATAAAAGCTTAGATAACCTGCTTGTCAAATTTGCCAAAAGCTGTGAAGTATACTATATCATAGTTAACAGAATTTAAGATGATCTTAATGAGCTAGAATAGTGGGTCAGATCTGATAATGTGAAATATGTCATAGAATTAACTGTAAATTCTGAGATTTGGGTTCAAAAAGTCTTAGGTTTAAGATGTTACATTTATTCCTTTGACAACTCATTTTATCAGATGAAGACATGGATGTACTCTAGTGTATCTGAAAGAGAAAAACAAACTTAGAAAGTAGGTCTTTAAGCTATGCAAACTCAATAGGATCATCTTCTATGTTTAACACTTAAGATTAAATTGACAGTAAAATATAACATAAAAAATTAACATTTTAGATAACCATATACAGGAGGATAAATTGAAAGCACTGAAGATGTTTAATTTGTACGTGGGAAGATATAAGGGATACATGACAATTACCTTTAAGTATTTTAAAACCAATCACTTAAGAGGAATTAGCATTATTCTATTTATCCCAGGAAGCAAAACTGTTACCAATAGGAGAAAGTTGTAAATCAATAAATGTGACTTGACCTAAGGAAACTATACTTACAGTTAGAAATACAAAGAAATAAAATACTCTACCTCAGGAGGTAGTCCATTTTCTTTCCTGACTGGATGAGCACTTGAATATGATGTGCAGTGGATAACTGATCAGATATATGTTCAGAGACTAGACAATCTCTGAAAATCTTTTCAGTTCAGACTGCTTGTGATTCTTTTTATCTCAAAAGCAAGCATTAAAAAGGCAATTCAAATAACCATGATCTTCAATTCTATAAAGAAAGTTGTAGAAACTTCAATTAGGATAAAATTAAAAAGCTAAGAGTATAGGAGCTTAAAAGGACAGGGAAATGGGGGACATATCTTCTACTGTTATTCTACCTAAGTCTGCAAAAGCATTTCTCAGAAGATTTGGAGTACAGTATAATGGTGACATTAGTCAGAAAAGAAATAATTAAACATCTTTTTTTTTTTCAATTTTGAATGTCACCAAAGATTCAAGAAGTTTGGATTTTTAATGAGTGGGACTAAAAATGGATCTTTATTTTCATTATATAGCTGTTTTACTCCTTAAAGTAATAACAATAATTATTACTTTAATTATGAATGTATATAATGTATGGTTATATTATTTTGAAAGTATAGAGTCATTTCAACAAGGGATAAGACCCCCACTAAACCCTCTGCCATCTTCTCAAGATACTTTAAGTCCCACATAAATACTTACATTCTGTAAAGATTTTTCTGTTGTCTATTTTTTTTTTATTTCACATGATCCTCAATTACATTTGTTTTTAAAATTTGAAGTTTCAGATTCTCTTCCTTCCTCACCTCTCCCCAATGTGAAGGCACATGAGAAGTCATGCAGACCATCTCTATGAAAGTCATGTTATGAAAAAAAAACACAAAATAGGCCACCTCTTTCCTACCCAAAAGACCTCAAGAAAAAATAAAGTTTTTTTTTAAAAGTAGTTTTAATCTGTATTCAGATGTAATTAGTTCTTTTTGGATATGGATAGCATTTTTCATCATAAGGCCTTCAGAGTTTGCCATGGATCATTGTGTTGCTGAGAATAGCAACGTTATTCATAGCTGATCAACTTACAATATTGCTGTTGTTTTGTATATAGTACATTTCACTTTGCATAAGACATAGAGGTCTTTCCAGTTTTTCTGAGAGCATCTTGTCATCCATTTATATCACAATTTATTCAGTCATTTCTTAATTGATGGGCATCCTCTCCATTTTCAATTCTTTGCCCAGAAAAAAGAGTAGCTATAAACATTTTTGTACAGATAGATCTTCCTTTTTAAAAACCTCTTTGGGGATGAGTGCCTAATAGTTATATTGTTAGGTAAAATGATATGTATAGTTTTAGTTACAAAATTTTCTACAAAATGGTTGAATCAGTTCCATCAACAATGCATTAATGTCTTATTTTCTCCCCATTCCCTTCAACATTGTTATTTTTTTCTGGCTTATTACCCAATATAATATGTGTGAGGTAGTACCTCAGAATTATTTTACTTTGTATTTCTTCAATCAATACCGAGAGTATTTTTTCCATATGGGTATAAATAGCTTGATTACTTCATCAGAAAATTGTTCATATTTTTAGATCATTTATCAGTTGGGGAGTGGCTCCATTTTTGTAAATTTTACTTAGTTCTCTTGTTTGAGAAATGAGGCCTTCATCAGAGAAACTCACTTCCAAATTCTTAAGTGTTATTTCCCACCATTTATTCTATTCTCTCTTTACTTCATCCTATCCCTCCTCAAAAGTGTTTGCTTCTGACTATCCCTACCCCCAATATGCTCTCCCTTATATCACCCTCCTCCTTTCTCTTATCCCCTTCCTCTTATCCCCTTCTCCTCCTACTTTCATGAAAGTAAGATGAATCTCTGTGCTTAATTGAGTGGCTATGTTAACTCTGTCTTTGAACCAATCTTGATGGGAGTAAGATTCATCTGCTTCCCTCCCCTTCTTTTCTTCCCCTCCACTGTAAAAGCTTTTTTTCCCCTTCTTTTATGGTAGATAATTTATAACATTCCACCTCTCCCTTTTCCTTTTCATCAAGAATATTCATCTGTCATCTCTAAATTGTTTTAGATATTATCCCTTCTTGTTTACCTTACACCTGTGCCCTTTCTATATATGCTCATAAGTACTCTAATAATGAGAAAGTTCTTATGAACTACAAGTATCAAACCCCCATACAGGATTGTAAACAGATTAACCTTATTAAATCTCTTATGGTTGCTTTTTCCTGATTACCTCTTATGTTTCTCTTGAGTCCTGTATTTGAAAGTCAAATCTACTATTCAGCTCTGCTCTTTTCTTCAAATACATGAAAGCCCTTTATTTCATTGAATATGCACATTTTCCTCAGAAAGACCATGCTCACTTTAGCTGGGAAGGTAATTCTTGATTATATTCCTAGCTTCTTTGTTCTCCAGAATATCATATCCCATGCCCTTTAATGTAGAATATGCTAAATCTTGCTTTATCCTGATCATAATAGCTCTTGACCTGAATTGTTTCTTTTTGGATGCTTGCTATATTTTCTTCTTGATCTTGGAGTTCCAGAATTTGGCTATAATATTTCTGGGAGTTTTCATCTTGAATCTCTTTTAGAAGGTGATTGGTGGATTCTTTCAATTGCTATTTTACCATCTGGTCTAGAATATCAGGAAATTTCTCCCTGTTAAAGTAATGAAAAATGATATTCAGATTCTTTTTTTTTTTTGATCAAGGTTTCATTGTAGGCCAATAATCTTTAAATTATTTCTTCTAATTCTATTTTATAGGCAAGGTATTTTCCCAGCAAGATATTTTACATTATTTTCTATTTATAATTTTTGAATTTTTTTGATTTTCATTTTTAATTAAAGCTTTTTTATTTTCATATATATATATATATATATATATATATATATGCATATATATGGATAATTTCAACATCTACCCCTACAAAATCCTGTCTTCTAATTTTTCCCTCCCTTCCTTTCTCCCCAAGTCAGCAAGTGATGCAAAATATGTTAAACATGTGCAATTCTTCAATATATATTTCCAAAATAAAAAAACATGCTGTGCAAGAAATATCAGGTCAAAATGGAAAAAAAATGAGAAAAAAAAATGCAAGCAAACAACAAAAAGAGCGAAAATACTATGTTGTGGTCCACATCCAGTTCCCACTGTCCTCTTTTTGAAGACAAATGGTTTTCTTCACCACAAGACCATTGGAAATGGTCTGAATCAACTCATTGTTGACAAGAGCTATGTCCCTCAGAATTGATCATCACATAATCTTGCTGTTGCTATGTATAATGATCTCGTTCTCCTCATTTCATTTAGCATTAGTTCATGTAAGTCTTTCCTGACCTGTCTGAAATCATCCTGATGATCATTTCTTATAGAACAGTAATATTCCATAACATTTATATGCCATACCTTATTCAGCCATTCTCTAACTGATGGGCATCCATTAAGTTTCCACTACAAAAAGGGCTGCCATAAACATTTTGCACATGTGGGACCCTTTCCCCCCTTTATGATTTTTTTGGGATACAATCCCAATAGAAACACTCCTGGATCAAACAGTATGCATAATTTGATACCACTTTGGACATAGTTCCAAACTATTCTCCACAATGATTGAATCATTTCACAATTCCACCAACAATGAATTAGTGTCCCAGTTTTCCCACATCACATCCAACATTCATTATTATCTTTTTCCTGACATTTTAGCCAATCTGAAAGTTGTGTAGTGGTAACTCATAGCTGTCTTAATTTGCATTTCTCTGATTAATAGTGATTTAGAGAACCTTTTCATATGACTAGAAATAGTTTTAATTTCTTCATCTGAAAATTACTTGTTTATATCCTTTGACCATTTATCAATTCAAAAATGGCTTGAATTCTTATAAATTTGAGTCAATTTTCTATATTTGAGGTGTTTATCAGACCCCTTGAATGCAGAAATGTTTTTTCCAGTTTAATACTTCCCTTCTAATTTTGCCTGCATTGATTTTGTTTGTACAAAATCTTCTTAACTTAATAGAATCCAAATTATCCATTTTGCATTCAATAATGTTCTCAATTTCTTCTTTGGCCATGAATTTTTTCCTTCTCCACAGGTCTGAGAAGTAAACTATGCTTTGTTCTTTTATTTTGCTTACTTCACTCTTTATGTCTAAATCATGAACCCATTTCAATCTTTTCTCATTATTGGGTATTAGGTATTGGTCAATGTTTTGTTTCTGCCATACTAATTTCTAATTTTCCTAGAAGTTTTGTCAAATAGTGAATTCTTATCCCAAAACCTGAGATCTTTGGGTTTGTCAAACACTAGATTACTATAGTCATTGATTATTTTGTCCTATGAACTTAATCTATTCCACCGATGAACTAACCTATTTCTTAGCCAGCACCTAATGGTTTTTATAATCATTACTTTATTATATACTTTTATATCTGGCACAGCTAGGCCACCTTCATTTGAATTTGGTTTCATTAATTCCCTTGAAATTCTTGACCTTTTATTCTTCCATATGAATTTTGTTATTATTTTTTTCTATCTCTGTGAAGTCATTTCTTGGGAGTTTGATTTGTATGTCACTGAATAAGGAGATTAATTTAAGTAGTATTGTTATTTTTATTGTACTTGCTCAGCCTACCCATGAGCACTTGATATTTTCCCAAGAGATTAGATCCAACTTTATTTGTATGAAAAGTGTTTTGTAATTGTTTTCATATAGTCCTTGACTTTGCTTTGGCAAGTAGACTACCAAATGTTTTATATTATCTACAGTTATTTTAAATGGAATTTCTCTTTGTATCTTTTGCTGTGGAGCTTTGATGGTAATATATAAAAATGCTGATGTTTTTTGTGGATTTATTTTATATTCTGCAATTTTGCTAAAGTTGTGAATTGTTTCTAGTAGTTTTTTTAGTGGATTCTCTAAGTACACCTTCATATCATCTGCAAAGTGTGATAATTTGGTTTCTTCTTTACCTATTCTAATTCATTTAATCTTTTTCTTCTTTTATTGATAAAGCTAATATTTCTAACACCTAATTAGCCAGCTAGAGGGGTAACCTTGTTTCACCCTTGATCTTATTGGGAATGATTCTAGTTTATCCCCATTACATCTGATGCTTGCTGATACCTTTAAATAGATGCTGCTGATCATTTTTAGGAAAACTCAGTTTACTCCTATATTCTCTAATGTTTTTAATAGGAATGAGTGTTGGATTTTGTAAAATGCTTTTTCTGCATCTATTGAAATAATCATATGAATTTTGTTAGTTTGCTTATTGATATAGTCATTTATGCTAATAGTTTTCCTAATATTGAAGCAGTCCTCCATTTCTGGTATAAATTCTACTTGGCCATGGTGTGTTATCCTGGGGGTAACCTGCTGTAATATCTTTGCTAATATTTTACTTAAGATTTTTGAATCAACATTTATTAGGGAAATTGGTCTATAATTTTCTTTTTTCTTTGTGACCGTACCTACTGTAGGTGTCAATACCAAATCTGTGTCCTAATGTTTTTGGTTTTTTTTGTTACATTCCTTCTTTCCCTATTTTTCCAAAGAGTTTGCATAATATTGGAATATTAATTGTTCTTTAAATGTTTGATAGAATTCATACATAATTCCATCTGGTCTTGGAGATTTTTTCTTAGGGAATTGATTAAAAGCTTCAATTTCTTTTTCTAAAATGAGACTATTTAAGTAAGTTGTTTCTTGGGCATCTGTTATTCTGTTTTTTTCTGTTATTCTGGGCATCCATTTAACTGATTATCATATTTATTGGCATACAGTTGGGCAATATAGTTCCTAATTATAGCTCTAATTTCCTCTTCATTGATGGAAAATCCATGCTTTTCATTTTTGATACAATTTTATTTTCTTCTTTTCTTTTTTCTGATCAAATTAACTAATGGTTTACCACTTTTGTTGATTTTTTTCATAAAATCAGCTCTTAGTTTTGTTTTTTAGTTCAATAGTTTTTTTTTTCTTTCAAAGTTATTAATCTTTCCTTTTATTTTTGGAATTTAAAATTTGGTACATTTTTAATTGTTTTATTGTTTCTTGATTTCTCATAAAATCATTAGTTTCCATTTATGCAATTCTAATTTCTATGAAATTATTTTCCTCAGTGAGTTTTTGTATCCCTTTTTCCATTGATCAAGTTTGTTTTTTAGGGTACTCTTTTCCTCATTGACTTTTTGTACTTCCTTTTATATTACTCTTATTTCTCTTCCCAGTTTTTTTTTTTCTCTACTCTCTTATTTGATTTTCAAAATCTCTCTTTTGAGGTCTTTCATGACCTGAGTGAGACCAATTCTTATTTTTCTAGGAAGCATTGGATATAGGAGCTTTGACTATTAAATTCTTCTGAGTTTGTGTTTTAATGTTCTTTAATCCTTCTAAAATAACTCATGATGATCACAATATTTTTTTTCTGTTTTTCCCCATTTTCCAAGCCTATCACTTTATTTTTAACTCTTTGTTAAAATAGGATTCTGTTTCCAGGATGGAGGATGCAATGTTCAAGCCTGAGAAATTTTACTACTCTCCTGCCCTGTACTGTAGTCTGTGAGTTACCACAAGCACTCTTTTCTGCCCTGAAATTATGAGGAGGGTCCCTATTCCATTGAGGCTGAAAGTTCTAGTAGTGCTCCTCTTCACTCTTGGACTATGAACCAGTTCTGTTTCAGGGATCTGAGTATGCAATGCTACAGAGGCCTGCTTCAGTGCTAGCAAAAGGTACATGTAATCTTCTAATTACCTGTTTGATCTCCTTACCATTTGTGATCTGAAACTTTTAGAAGCAACTGCTGCCACAATTTCTGCTACTACTGCTGCTTCTGTCACTTCACCCACTAATTGCATGGTTTAATGCCTTTTCCTGCTTTGCTGGGGCTGGGCTATGCTCTCTTCTCATCCTAACATGACAACGTTTTCTTTTTAAAACAACATTTTAAAAAAAATTCCTCCAATTACATGTAAAACAATTGTATTTTTGCTTATAAATATACACTTATTTTTTTACATATTCCCATAGGAATCATGTTGAGAGAAAAAAAAAAAAAAGTAAGAAGAAAAGTGAAAACCAGAATAAAAAAAATAGAAGAAAGAAAAAAAAGTGAGCATAACATGTATTAATTTACATTCAGCCTCCATATTTCTCTCTCTGGATGTGGATGGCATTTTCCATCCAAAGTTTATCAATATTTCCTTGGATCACTAACTTTCTAAGAAAAACCAAGTCCATCATCATTGATCATCACATAATCTTGATGTTGCTCTATACAATGTTTGCCTGGTTTTGCTTGTTTGACTCAGCATCAGTTCATGTAAATCTTTCCAGGCCTTTTTAAAATCAGCCTGTTCATCATTTTTACAAGAACACTAATATTCCATTACTTTCAAATACCATAACTTATTCAGCCATTCCCCAATTGATGGCAATCTACTCAGCAGATTACTACACATCTACTCTATATACATCTTGTTTGCATATAAGCAGTTAGGTAGCATTGTGAAGTAGTAACCATCTGGAGTTAGTAACGTTTCAATTAAAATCTAGTCTCAGGCATTTACTAGCTGTGACCTTGGCCTAATTTTACCTACTTTCTGCTTTGATTTCATCATCAGTAAAGTGGAGTAATAAAAATATCTTCCTCCAGGGGTTTTTGTGAGCATAAATAAATACTATTTGTATAGTGTTTCATAAACTTTAAATTGTGTATAGATAGCATATTATTAATTTTAATATTATTTTCATTTAAATTGCTTGACCAGGGATTGTTTTCCTTTTCATTGTGTCTCTAGCATATAGCACAATGTTTAAAAAACCTAGTGGATGCTTCACAAATTTTTGGTGACTGAATGATCTCCTATTCCTTCTGTTCATAGTAGTTATTGCAATTCAAGAAGAGAAGAAGATATTCCAGAGTTAATGAGGAAAACAGTGTTGCTTTGAATGACACCAAAATGAAATGGAATCTAGATTTTAATATCACAATTGATTCTATAACTTACACTTAAAATATGTATTATAATTGTAATATTTGATGCTTGAATTCCCCAACAAGTCATCCCCTGTTTGAGCTGGAGCACTCTCCATCTTTCCCAGAGCATCATCATAACAAAAATAATTAAGTAGTAAACATTTTAAAGCTCCTAATACATACCAGGCATTGTGCTAAACTCTATTAATACAAAAGCGTTTAAAGATAGCCCTTACCTTAAAGCAGATTATAAGTGTATTTAATTAAGAGATGGTATGTCATTTAGGTCAGTCACAGAATTGTATTTGAAAGATACTGCAGATAGCATCTAGATCAGTCTATAGTTCTATGACATTACAATCAATAAACAATCATTTAGATACTTCTTGAAGACCCTAACATGATATGATTGCTTTCCATTATACTTTTGAGACTTCTGATTATTTGACAGTTTTGTCTCATAAAAAAACAAACAAAAATTATTTCTTTCTGAAAACTTCCATGCATTGCTCTTCCATGCATGCAGTGAAACTGTTCACTGGAGCCGAGCAAACAAACTTCAATCATTTTTCCATGTGAATATAATTCAAACAGTTGATGACACCTACCATGTCCCTCCTGTTTTCTCTTATACACTAATGCTATGTCTATTAATTCTCACCATGATACAATTTTCAGTCCCTTCAGCATCCTGATCAACTTCTTCTGGATGTATTCCAATTAATCAGTTTGTAACTGGGAATTAAACAAAGCATAAATAGAGCATCCCTGACTGATTATGACTCTACATGTGGTTAAGTGGTGAAGGGATCTTATAATTTGAGATTGAGAAATAATCCCCTCATTGACACTGAGTCAGAAAAATCCTCTCACTTGGGGAGAGATTTACTATATATATATACATATATATACTACTACTACTACTATTTTACAAAGAGGTAATCATTAAAACAGTCTGGTACTGGCCAAGGAAGAAAGTGATGGAACAGTAGATTACAAATTACACAGCAATAAATGACTAAATTAATCGACTATTTAATAAACTCAAAGATACAAACTATTGGTGCAAGTATTCACCTTCTAATGAAAATTCTTTGTAAAACTGGAAAATCAATTTGGCAGAAACTAGGCCTAAAACAATATTTCACGTTGTATACCAAAATAAGATCAAAAAGGGTAAGTTATTTAGACATAAAGGATGAAATTATAAGTTAATTAGGGAGAAATGAGGAGAAAAATCCATTAGATGAATGAGAATGAGACAATTTATGACCAAAGTAGGGATAGAGTGAAAAGCAAAATGGATAATTTTGATTACATGAAATTTTAAAAAAATTATACAATAAACACCAATATAGCCTAAAGTAGAAAGAAATCAGGAAACTAGAGAGAAAGCATGAATTCATGACAAGTTGATAAAGATCTTATTTTCCAAGAATATTGGGAACTGAGTCAATTTTATAAAAATCAGAGCCATTACTCTTTTGATAAATAATCATATTACATGAACAGACAATTTTCAGAAGAAGAAATCAAAACTATCTATAGTTACATGAAAAAGTGCTCTAGACAACTATTGATTAGAGAAACACAAATTAAAATGACTCTGAGATACCACTTCATACCTGTCAAACTTGTGAAAATGGCAAAAACAGAAAATGATAAATGGTGAGTTGTGCAAACATAGATACATTAATGCCCTAACTAGTGGACTTGTGAATTGACCCAACCATTCTGAGGAACAATTTGAATCTATACACAAAAGACACTAAAACCATGCATATCATTTGACCCAGTAATATCAATACTAGATCTGTTTCTTAAAGAAAGCAAAGAAAAAGGAAAATAATCTATGTTATAAAATATTTATATACAGCACTTTCTTGACTATGGAATTATGGGAATGTTTACTAATTGAGGAATAGAAAAAAACTTTTTAATACATGAGTGTGATATAATATTATTGTGCTGTAAGAAGTGATGAGCAGTATAGCTTCAGAAAAGCAACAACAAACAGCAAAGAGGGAAGTCTTATGTAAATTAATGCCAATTAAAGTAAGCATAACCAGAACACTGCACATAGTTAGAAGCTACATTGTAACTTTATTAGTTACTTTATTAGTGAAAGACTTCACTAATCTTAGACAATAACCTAAGACTTTGCAAAAAATCCACGATCAAAAATGCTGTCCCTCTCCAAAGAGAGAACTGATAGACTCTAAATGAAAATTGAAGGATTTTTTCACTTGTTTTATTGTTATTGTTTGTGTTGTTGTTTTGTAACATAATGTTCTGCATGATTTCACAATTGATATTCAGTTGTTGATGGTAGGAGGGAGGGAGGGAGAAAATCTGGAATTCTTTTAAATTAAAATATAAAGTAAATACATTAAAAATAATAAATGTAACTTTTTTAAAATGAAGGGAGAAAATAACTGAAATATTGTCTACATCTTTCTCTTATCTTTATGACTTTAGATCCTATTAGGATTATTTTGAGCCAATTTGCATAAAAGATAATAGAAAACTTGTATACTCTATCCCCAAACTAAGTCATGTGACCATAAGCTCATGGCTATTGAAACACATATCTTACCTAAGTCTAGCAGATTTTCTGTTTTGGACAGCCTCTTTTGTATTTGCTCTTTCTTGATCTTACATTAGTAAAACAAGAATCAATCCTAAAACAGGTTTTATCTGACAGTGAACATAATTTTGTAAACTTAACAGTTTAAGAGATCCTGGATCTTTAAATCAAAGTGTATTGACCACAGAATGATAAATCATCCCCAGCAGTTAATTCACTACATCTTGAAGAAGATGATTAGTGTTAGAAGGATAAGCCCAAGTCCTGACCCTATTTGCCAAAAGATAACTGCTACAAAGAAAAAAACATAAAGATGAAATGTGAAATAATTAGTTCCCTCACAAAATGTTTCTTGTTCTGATTTTTGTGATTCATTTTTCTTTCAAATTGTAATAGTAGTTATAAGCTATTGATTGCTTAAATGGGATCAATTTATACTGTTAATCTTTTGTGTCTTTTAGCATTACTTTTATAAATGAAAATATCATTGAATAAAATAAAAACAAATAAAAAAATTTAAAGAAATAAATATCTTTCTCATATCTCATTCATCTTATATGTGAGGACTTTTATAATTTCCCTTTGAGGAAAATTTAGGCATAAGAAAAAATATATAATCCTTAAACTGTTTTTCATAAAGATACTAAGATTAGGAATATAATGAGCAAAATAGTAAGAAATGAAGACTCTTAACTCCAATTCACCAGATAATCATTGATTCAGAAGAAAAATCAATTTGGACCACATTCATGGGAATAAACCAAATAGACCATTTAGTGGAAGAATGGTAGGTTCAGTTTCTCAGATACTCTTGTTCCTGTAATGTTCTTAATTGTTAGAAATATTCTTCCTTAAATGTGGCACTCTGAATTGAATACAGGGTATTTTATATGATCTGATTATGGCAAAGTACAACAGTTCTTCTGCATACTTGCTTCTCTCAATTCAGCCAAAGGTTACATTAGCATTTTTGGCATACTATCAGCACCATTTACTTATGTTGAGTTTGTAGTTCATTTTAAGTTTCCAATATGTATTTTTCTTTTTTTCCTTTAAGGTTTTCTTGACATTTTAAAATGTCATTACAATTTCTTTAATCTATCTCTTCCTATTGATTGTTCCCTTAAAATAAAGAAAAATAGTTAAAAAAAAAAAAACAAACACAATGAATTTATCAAATACCATATATGATATTCCACATCGATAGTCCCTCCATCCCTACAGAGAGAAGATAGTATGATATCTGCTCTCCAATATTGAGATCATTCATTACAACTAACCAAAGTTTGTTTTATTTTTTTACTCATTAAAACTATTATAGTAATTATGTTTGGGTTATTTGGCACTTAAACTTAAACTTAAATGACCCATCATCAATTCACATTAATTTTCACATATTTCTCTGAATTTTTCACTTTTGTCAATTCTTATGATACAATAGCATTTTCTTCAGTCAGTCACTAAGCATTTATTAAGCACTAACTGTGTGTTAGACTATGTTAAGCAGCAGGAATACTAAGAAAGGCAAAAATCATTTCCGTATTCAAAGAATTTATATTTATTGGGGAACAAAACATGTAAATAACTGAGTACAAAACTAAATAATTCCATATACATATGGAGCATATGAAAGTAATCTGAAATGAAAAGGCATTAGTAACTGGAAGAATTTTAGGAGAAATATTATAAATCTGGAAACCAGAAGATTTACCAAATGAATCATATATGTGTGGTGAATGAAAGTGGGAGATGAGAAAGGCACAAATGATGAATGTCCAGATGACTGGGATGCTCGTGTTATCTCTGAAAAAAAAATGATGGATATCTTTAGGGAGAAGATAATGATATCAATTTTGGACACATTGACGTTAATTTGCTTAGAGGAATAAAGGTCAAGATGTAAAAGCGGCAACTGACAATACTTGATTATGGTTCAGAACTGAGACTAAGTTTAGATATATAGTTTTGGGAATCATCTGCATAGAAATACTGACCAAAACCATAGAAGATAATCAGGTGTCTAAAGATTATATTTGACAGCAAATGGGAGAAGGACCTATGACAGAAACTGGAGGAGCGAGGGAGTCATTCACATTTAGTGTATGTGACCTGTATTTATAATGAAATAATTTACCAATCACAGCTTCTCCAGCCACTGGGCACTTGCTGTATATTTTTTTGGTAAACACATACATGAAATATATGTTATTGATATAAATATTTCATTATGAATATATTTATGTAGTTATTTATATTATATTCATGTGCAGATATATAATGAAGGATTGTTGATGATTTGTCTTCTCCATCTTTTGGTTTTGTGACTAATTTTTGAAGCTAAATATAGAACTTTATATTTATCCCTTTAAAATTTGATTTGCTCAGTTATTTCATGAAATCTGACCCATTTTTCTGATGCAAATTTGACTCTATATTTTTTTGATTTAGTTGTCATCCCGGATCAAATTTCTGTGGAACTAGACAAAATAGTCAAGGGAGCCCTTGATTTAGGATAAGAGCTGTTCAAATTCCATCTCTGATTATTTACTATAATGTAGGACCCTGAGCAAGTCATTTTAATCTCTCAGGGCCTCAGTTTCAACTTTCAAATAATAGAGTTGGACTATTTGAGCTCTAATGCCTATTAATGTTTTAAATTCTTTAATACTAACATATGTATTTAATTTTTAAATCATTTGGTGCCAGTAAGATTAACGACAAAGTGGAAATTGTGACAAACATGTCAAAAGTCACACACTTTACACTCAATACATCTTTAGTAAATTGATTTTTTAAAATTAATATGAATATGAACTGAAAATGAAGCAAGGGGATGGGAATAATTCCATAAGTTCAGATCTACATTTTTTTTCTCTTGACTTTGCTACAAATATCTCCCTTGAACTTTTCTTCTAAGGTTATTATTCCCTAGCATTAATGTTAATATTAAAACTTTACATTTATACATATTATGATTTTGCCATTATCTATTGCCCAGACAATGCATAATTGAATGTATGGCCCAAAAGTCAATATGCATTTGGGATATCCTAAACATACAACTTAAACAGCCTCTTGAATTTGAATAATAATTTTGGTTAGAAAGTAAAAAAGTAAACAATACTTTATGAAATTTCCAAAATTACAGTGCCGTCAGTAAGATTAATACAATCCATAATACAAAACTTTTTAAAATAGCAGTCATCATCTAGAAATGCCATTCAACTGAATATTATACAAAATCTGCAGAGAATGAAAGAGAAAATCTAGAGATAAGCAGATACATTTATAGCAGGCATATTGTGTAGCCAGCAATAAATGCTATTCAGGAAGTGATATAAAAATTATATGCATCTCTCTCTCTCTCTCTCTCTCTCTCTCTCTCTCTCTCTCTCTCTCTCTATATATATATATATATATATATATATATATAATATATATATATATATATGTTTATGTGTGTGACATATGTCTATGTATATAGATATGCACACACATACACACATTAATATTAGTATATAAACAAACATATATGTATATCCATACAAAGTTAGATATAAAAGTAGGAATAAAAAGTTTCTACCAAAAAGTGTGACCAGAAAAGGAGGTAGTGTGTTTGAATACTGAAAAAATGGAGCCCATCAACTACAAAGAAACATCCCCTAACTTTCAGCATAAGGGGTGAATCCCCCGTGGAAAATCAATATAAAGAAATAGATGAGAATCAAATTGGATGTGAATTGATGTGAAGCTATTTGTGGATTGTATTCTTCATTGTGGCAACAACTAAAAAATTCATATGAATAAGATCACTGATCCATTGAAGCAACTTTATCTACTATAGAGATGATTACAATTATATTTTTTCTTCTTATCTGGAGGGGAAAGCAAGAATCACAAAAATAGGCAGTTAAGAGACAAAGTATAGGAATTATAAATCATTCTTTATATGCCATGAATGTTTCAAAATCTTAGAGAAGGGAGAAATTAGGGGAGATGAAAATTATCATGAAATACTTTTTAGAAGAGATAAGGCTTGAACTGAGCCTTGAAGGATAGATATGGTTTAGAAAGAATGACAAAAGAGAAAAATTCATTCCAAGAAAAGGCAATAGTATGGGAAAAAGAAAAAGGAAGTAGAATGGATATCAGTTCAGTGAGGAGGAAGAGTTCAGAGACCAACCAGCTTAATTGGTACAGAAGTACACACAAGAATTTGAGCTTTAGATGACAGTGTCTCCAATGTAATTGTACAGGGACACTGTTAAGATTTGAAACTTAAATTTGGAACAGACTGCTTTTCTTTCTTTTCTTCCTTTATTAATGGAAGGATCTTTTGTAGTTGTGTCAAGCTGAACTGACAGCTGTGCACATGGGAGACTGTAGTAAAAAGACCCTATCTGCATTTCACACCATGAGTAACTTCTCATCCTTTAAATGTGTCATTAGGGAATTAAGAATGTGAGGAGTGCCAGAGATTTTTGTTAGCCCTCATCTTTCAAAAGTTGCTCTTGAAAGCTCTTTCACTGGCAGCATAACACAATGACAGTTTGTGTCAAAGCTCTTCAGACAGGCCACGGAAATTTGGCTTTTTTGATTAAAGTTTGCAGTCTTAACATCTTACATTACCAAGTTTAACTACTTCTAAAGTCAGACGCCATATCAAAACTCTCAATGCAACTACAGGAAATCAGAAGCCTAAATCTATATTTTCTATATGAATATATTTGTATTAAAGTCATTTTTGTATTGAAATAAAAGGAAAGAGCATTTTTTTAATTTGAAAGTGTATCTAACTTTTTAATTATTCACAAAACTATTAAAATATAGTTTCCATATAGACTATACATAGTCTATATAGAAATATATATTAGATTAGTATTTTGATTGCAAAAGTTTTCTTATCAGGTGGTAAATATATATTTGCAAAATGTTTACTATGCACCAAACACTAAGTGTATAATATTTAGTGTTGAACTATTAAGATTTAGTCTTTTATTGCATATTACGCAGATATTTCTATGTGTTAATGTCAGTGAATATTATGCTGCAAGAATAGAATTATTTCCTTTTGATCTTGGTATACATAATGATTAACTCAGTAACTGGTTTATAATAAGTGATTAATAAATGCTCATTGTTTTATCTTAGGAAGGGGGAGGAGAAAGAAAAGGAGAAAAACAATTTGGAACTCAAAACTTAAATAAAACGAATGTGAAAAAATATTTTAACATGCAATTGGTGAAAAATAAAATTATTTTTTAAAGTGTTACAACCTTTTTTTGAGATGCATTGGATAGAAATCCATACTTAGAGTTAAGAAGATCTTATGGATTTTGACATATCTTTTGTGATCTTGCACAAGTCATGTAACCTCTCACTGTCTCAAATAACTCTCTAAAGTTTTATTTTGAAGACTAGGTACCAATCTGTACTGGCAAAGGTAGTTTTCTAATCAGGTGCTCCCTAATCCATTGAAAACATGGATAAGATTTCCCAACCCAACCCTCTAAACAGAAAAGGAAAAACAAGAAGAAAGTATTTTTTTTTTCTGAATTTCTGAGTGATCCTGATGAGGCTATATTGAAGTTGAAGGATGGAATGATATTCTGGATTTGAAGATGGAGAGAGACAGACAGACAGACAGACAGAGAGAGAGAGAGAAGGAAGGAGAGAGGAAGGGAGGGAAGGAGGGAGGGAGAGGGAGAGGAAGAGAAAGAAAGAAAGAGAAAGAAAGAAGGGGGAGGAAGAGGATATGATCATCTATACAGTGTGAAAAATGAGTGAACTCTGGCATATATCCCTTGGGGGAAAACCATTCATCATAAAATGGAATTTGTAATACTATAAACCTATCAAAATTGAGTTTTTTAAAAAAGTACAGGTATCTTAGCAGAATGCAGGAACTGGTCAGAAGTCCAGGGATTTCTTTCTAATCTATGTTTTTTTTTTCTTTTACTCAATATATATTCATTTTGTAGCTTCTAGCATCTAGGCACAGTCAGAAATATAATGATGTCAGAGACCTGACCTGATGGGAAAGAGTTGACAGCATAGAAAGGAAAATAAGACATACAGTACAATAGCATATCCGATAACTTCTACCTGGGATGATCAAGGAAGACTTCAGGAAAAAGGCAGCTTTTAACATTGGCCTTGAAGAATGAGTAAGAGTTTTATAGTCATAAATATGACAGATAACATTACAGAAAAGTTTAAAAGGGGATGGAGAGATAATATAAAATTAAGTTGCAATAGAATCATATACTTTTGAAGCAGAGATTTTATGAGTGATATAGCATCCTTCCCTCATTTTACAAAGGAAAGGATAAAAAATATAGCAATAACAACAACAACAAAATAAAAAAAAAATCCTAGAGAAATATGTCCCAAATCCCCACGCAAATTAATAGCAAACTAATCCAGATAAACAAAATCAGGAAAACAACAAAAAACAATTATTGTAATGGCTAATATTATATATACCTTTATGGTTTTCAAAGCATTTTAAAATGTTAACTTATTTTTATGCTCATAAAAACACTGCAAAGAGGGCACCATTATTATCCAAATGTGGCAATCGAAGAAACAGGTATTCAGAGATTAATTGACTTTCCTAGGATCATATGTCTATGTAATATCTAAGATGAGATTTGAACTCAGTCTTTCTGTGTGCTATTCACTATATCACCTACATGTATGTTTAATACATGAAAAGTTGTTAAAAAGCCATTTATTTTGATATTAAATGGGTTGTTTAGATAGGAAACAGAGCACTTCATAATGGATGAAGTGCTGGTGTTTCACTCAAAAAAATGAAGATTCAAATACTGATTCTGAAATTCACTAACAATGTTACCTTGGGTAATTCTCTTAACCACTTAGCAGTTTAGTTTTCCCATTTGTGATCTATAGTTCCTATTCCACAAGGTTGTAAGGATTCGAAGAACTAATAGATGGGCAAAATCTTGCAAATTTTTAGATTCTTTGTAAATATCAACTATTATATTCAGAAAAAAAGGAAGAATCCTATTTTTGGCTTCAAAATCAGTAGGGTATAGGTTCAAGTATTCCCTTGACATAAAACTCTTGACATAAAACTCACTGATTAAGACTACAATTTGAAGGAAAAAATGTTGACATTGATAGACTGTGTCCTCCCTGGATATACGAATGAAATAACAGATTAAGTTTTTGTCCTATACTGTTAGAACTATTGATGCTGCACTGGATTTGGCTAATTAAGATGGCACCCACAAGTGCCACTTACTATCTGTATGAATTTGATAAAGTTATGCAGCCTATACTTTAGGCCTCAATTTCAGTACATATAAATATCTGGGGCCCTTCTAGCTAAAAATCTAAGAAAGTCTGACCCAATAAACTGGCAGATTTAAATGAAATTTCTTTTTTAATCTAATTAGGAATTTCATCAATGTGACCTAAGATGATAATGATAGAATCAACATCACCACCAAGTTGATTCTATATACTATGTACTCATTTGGAATAATTTTGTTCATATCATTTTCCTTAAAAAACCTTTATGGTTTCTTAGTGTATAAAATTCAAATTTCTGGCTCTGGCATTAAATGCCCTAAAAATCTGGTTTAATTCTACCTTCCCAGTGTTATATTGTATTAATTTTCAGTAGTACATGATCATGCCAAATTAAATCACTCACCATTTCTCAAATTTGTTTTGCCATTTACATGCTTCATGTATCTAATCATGCCATTCTCTATTCCTGGAATGTACTTCCTTATCCTTTCTTTTCTTTTCTATCTTTTAAAATAATCCTTCCATGCTTATATGTGACCAAGAGATGGTGATAATGTGGAAATGGTGATATATATAAAGATGCCATGAATCCCCAAAAAAGGAGATTGCTAAATAATCACTGAACAAGTCTCTCTTAAAGGCATATTATAATATGTTATGCAGGAAATCATGAAAAAAAATTCCCTAAATATATCAGAGAGCTCTGTGAATTTTTTTTTTTGATAGCTTCCATTATGAAAGCAATGTCTATTGAGTAGGGTATGTGTGTGTAGTGGGGAAGGGATGGATAGATGAGGACATGGCATAGAGAAACCCTAGAGCTGATTTAAATGTTCAGATTGCTGAAGTCACCTTGAGGACATTTTCTTCCCTTTTTGAATTAAGCAAAATAATTTCATAAGACATGGATATTGATTGCTATCTTGCCAGGTTTCTCCTTCCCTCTTTGTTCTAGAGCTGGTACTATCCTCCTTCAAAAATTAACACATAATATATTTTGAAGAATATTTTAAGGATGGTAATTTAATAATATCCAAGCCATTTCATATTTACTTGTACATTTGTACTGAGCTAGGAGTTCTCCCTGATAGTTTGTTGGCTTAATAATGCCCATTTAAGACCTTTTTTCATAAAAATGTATGTTCATTTAGTGGGGGGTAAGTCTGCCAGTTGGCTATAGGAACTACTGCCAACAAAGACACTTAGCTGAAACCAACAGATGTCCATGTTGTAACCATGCTATTAGCTTATGGTAGTAAGAAAATTGTTGAGAAAGATAGCAAGCTTATTATCAAGAGAGCTATGGGGAAATGATAACCTCAAAAGATGGGTTTTAATTATAGCATGAAAATAAAGGAAACATTCATGGGAAAAATATATAGAAAACATAGTAGTTGTTCACCTCTTCCCTATACAGTACACATTTTAATAGGTTTATAAGAGTGTGTTAGAAGGATTGGAGAAGGATAGGGCTGAAATGGATAAGGAAGAAAATATAAAAGAAAGTAGTAGGAGTGGGGAAAAAAGAGAAAAAGTTCCAGAACAAACTATTTGGTAAGGAATCTATATTTAAGGATTCTTTAACATAGGTGGAAGGAAAATAGCCTTAATATATAATGTCCAGAAGTCTTTTGGGGAGCACACATAATAAGTGTGAATATTCCATTGAGCCAGGAGGTTCTAAACTTAAATAAAGTTATGGGATCATAGACTTACAGTTTCTTCCAACCCCCTTATTTTTTAGAAAAAAAAATTCCCTCTCCCTCAAGATAGGCTGATCATAAGAAATCTCACCAAGAAGAATGATTCCATTTTGAATATTGTGACTTCTCTCCTCTGGTTGAAGGTCTAAAAGTTTGGACTATAATCTCCTCCTAGAAAGAAATTTGTGATCAAAGATGAACTAGAGACCATTACGGATCACAAAATAGGAAATTTTGATTATATCAAATTAAAAAGCCTTTGTACAAACAAAACTAATGCAAACAAGATTAGAAGGGAAACAATAAACTGGGAAAACATCTTCACAGTTAAAGGTTCTGATAAAGGCCTCATTTCCAAAATATATAGAGAATTGACTCAAATTTATAAGAAATCAAGCCATTCTCCAATTGATAAATGGTCAAAGGATATGAAAAGATAATTTTCAGATGATGAAATTGAAACTATTTCCACTCATATGAAAGTGTTCCAAATCACTATTGATCAGAGAAATGCAAATTAAGACAACTTGAGATACCACTACACACCTGTCAGATTGGCTAAGACGATAGGAAAAAATAATGATGAATGTTGGAGGGGATGCAGGAAAACTGGGACACTGATGCATTGTTGTTGGAGTGGTGAATGAATCCAATCATTCTGGAGAGCAATCTGGAATTATGCCCCAAAAGTTATAAAACTGTGCATATCCTTTGATCCAGCAGCATTACTTCTGGGCTTATATCCCAAAGAAATACTAAAGAAGGGAAAGGGACCTATATGGGCCAGAATGTTTGTGGCAGCCCTGTATGTAGTGGCTAGAAACTGGAAATTGAATGGGATGCCCATCAATTGGAGAATGGTTGGGTAAATTGTGGTATATGAATGTTATGGAATATTATTGTTCTGTAAGAAATGACCAGCAGGATGAATATAGAGATGCTTGGAGAGACTTACATGAACTGATGCTAAGTGAAATGAGCAGAACCAGGAGATCATTATACACTTCAACAACGATACTGTATAAAGATGTATTCTGATGGAAGTGGATTTCTTTGACAAAGAGATCTAACTCAGTTTCAATTGATCAATAATGGACAGAAGCAGCTACACCCAAAGAAAGAACACTGGGAAATGAATGTAAACTATTTGCATTTTTGTTTTTCTTCCTGGGTTATTTTTACCTTCTGAATCCAATTCTCCCTGTGCAACAAGAGAACTGTTCAGTTCTGCACACATATATTGTATCTAGGATATACTGTAACATATTTAACATATATAGGACTGCTTGCCAACTAGGGGAAGGGGTGGAGTTAGGGAGGGGGAAAATCAGAACAGAAGTGAGTGCAAGGGATAATGTTGTAAAAAAAATTACCCTGGCATGGGTTCTGTCAATAAAAAGTTATTATAAAATAAATTAAAAAAACAATAATCTCCTCCTAAAGTCTTAATGACTTTCTTCATAACTGAATTTTCCATCAACAACTTTGCTTTATTTCTACTCTATAGAATAACATGATCTATCCAATCAAGAATCTACCAAACTGCCTCAGAGAGATGGCTAATGGAAAAAAATCCCCTTTGCTAAACAGGCTAGAGAGGTCTTAACATCTACATGGTAACTGGTACCATTCTCATTTTGTACTTTTCTTTTTTCTTTTTTTTCTGAAGCAATTGGGATTTAAGTGACTTGCCCAGGGTCACACAGCTAGGAAGTATTAAGTGTCTGAGACCAGATTTGAACTCAGGTCCTTCTGACTCCAGGGCTGGTGTTCTAACCACTGTGCCATCTAGTTGCCCCTCATTTTGTACTTTTCTAGGAAAAGATGAGGTGATACAAAGAGAAATAAATGGAGGGGAAACAGTGGTTTTCAATTTTGAAAGATGCTTATAGCACTGTCTATGTAACCCTATAAAACTAAAGATCACCCTTGGCACTATAACTTCTTCTATGTACTCTCTATGTAGCATTTTTCTATTTATTTCCATGTTGTCTCCCCATAAGAATATGAGTTCCTTTTCATCAGGGATTGTTTTTGCCTTTTATTTTAATTAATACCTACAGTGTTTAGCTCTGTTTTTGACATGTTATCAAGTAATTCTTGCTGATTGGTGATTGATTGGGCTTCAGTTTTATCATTTACATGAAGTTCTATCATTTACATGAAGAAATGGATTAGAATTCATAATCCTAACATCATGAGTATTGTACCCAATCATTTTGTGCAGCTATCATAGTCATACATGGAGTTAATAGGTTTATAACTTCTTGAAATTCTACTGCTGAAACAGACCCTGTATAGAGGGATATCTGACCAATGAGAGAAGTCCATCTTTCATGATTTTTGTTTTGAAAATCCTTCTTTATATGGAATATTTATGGTCTCTTATGGCATTTTCTGAGGTGGGTGAGCCAACAGGCACAATTGATTACCTGACTGCAGAGTTTGTAGATCTCTGACAATGGTAAAAAAGCAGAAACCTCAGGTTACAATGTTTCATAGGAAGAATATCTATCAGATAACTGTTTTATCCAGAAGTAGATGCATGTCACTTGCAAGGTGATGGTTGGAATTCTTTTTGAGTACTGTAGTGGATATCTGGATGTATTTGTTCTATCATAAATTTCGGCTATTGTATTCCAACTTTTCATCTAATATCTTTTCCATCTGCATGAGCTTTTGACAAATCAATGGTCTTCTTTTGATAATTATTGATCTGTTCCTTAGACACCCCACTTACTTTGCAGATTATGAAAAATAATATTGTCAGATATTTTGACAACTACAACAACAATGTATTTGGTATTGCTTTTACTTTCCTGTAACAAATTGCCAGCAGATTTCAGGAAATGCCTAGTTTCTAGTCAAATATGTGGAAATCTTAATGCAATGTGTACCTGTGAGTATGTGTGGGGTCTGGGAGGTGGAAGGAGCAATAAGACAGGGAATAAAAGGAATTAGGTAAACATAATTCCAGTCCCTATAGGAAAGGAAAATGGTTGCCAGGGACAAGAAAAAATAAAATGCTTTTCCCAGAAAAGCAGATGACGTCTATTTGTGACATTGGACAGGTAAAGAACATCTAAAATATTTTGAACTAGTTTTGTCTAACACCTTGTGCTTCAGTTTTAAGGCCTCAGACAAAGTGCTCAGAAACACATGTAGGCCAATGATTATTTATTTTGTTGAGTCTAATATGTATTTAGTGTATATTTATATGAGCATATATCTAGCAACAATAAACAAAAACAATCTTGGGACATTTTCTTAATGCTACACACTGAATAAGAAAATATCTCTTTAAATACAAAACAAAATTATATGAGTTTATCAGTAGCTTAGATTCCCTCTGTGACTACTGTTAGTTTCCATTTCTTCTTCTTCCCCATAGAGAAAAGAGCCAACTTCTTAAAAAAAGAGGACGTAAAAAACATCACAGAAAAGCACAAAAGCACTAATTTACTAATATGTTTATGTCATACTGCTGAATATTTAAATTTATATTTTCTCATTTAAGGAACACATTTAAAAAAGTCTCTAGACAAAACCTCCTCACGAATTAAATTCGGGTTCATTCTTCTACAATCTATATAAATTTCCATTTCTTTAAGAGATCAAAATAGGAAGAATATTTTCACCAGGTTACCAACCAAATTAAAGATGGCAGTGATGCAAGGTAAGGAAATGGGTAGTGTAATTAGCACAAAGGCTTTTCTTTAATTTTGATTTCACACATATTCTGGGCTGAATTGGGTTAGATAGTCCTGCTGGTAATTTAGGTTCATATTTGGAACAGAATGAAGCATTTTTAAGTCATTCAACAGTTAAGAAAAAGATATTCTTAA
The DNA here is from genome assembly GCF_016432865.1 of Antechinus flavipes. Lineage (NCBI taxonomy): Eukaryota > Metazoa > Chordata > Mammalia > Dasyuromorphia > Dasyuridae > Antechinus > Antechinus flavipes. The sequence continues at coordinate 302,488,624 of NC_067400.1, read as the reverse complement.
GGACAGACATTTGGAATACTTTGAATTGATTCAACTGAGAGAAGTTCCTTTGCCCCTTATAAGAATCCTTGACCACCCCATTCACTATCCTCTTTGATGCTTTGTACCCGATGCTAGGGAGTACCTTTAACAATCGGACTTCTTGATGCCCCAAGCAAAGTTGAACATTTTAATTTTATTGAAAGAGGAAAATTTTACCTAAACATTTTGTAGGAACATGTTAAGAAATCATCCTATAAAAATATGGTTATTGATTAATAAATGCTAGTTTATTGGATGATTTTAACTTTCTATTATGTGGCATGATTTTATAGAAGAAATTATTTAGATATTGAAAGAATTGGCAAATGCATAGCTTATTCATTCTATCTTGTTTTTTTATAACCCTGGAAATTGACAGTTTCATGATTTCTAAACTAAAAGTATGTCTTGCATAAAAATTTTGGAAGTATAAATGTTGAAGTGCCAATTCCAGAAGAACACTGAAAAGAAAATTCATTTGAAGTCATGTATAATTGCTATTTTATAAATAATTATATAAAATTATTAAAGATCTTTTACTTATATTGGATATCCATTGCAAATTTTGTTAGTGGGTAGGATATATGGAAAATAAGGTCTGAAAATTTCTTCTTCGAAGAGACAGAATAACTTAGTAGATTGAATAGTATTGTCCTTGGCCTCATGGGATAAGTGATTTCAAACCCTAATTCATAAACTTTGTGATTCTAGGCAAGTCACATAATTATTCAATGATCAGGAAAAATCTAAGTTTTTAATTAATTGAAGGGATTTTCTATAATAAGACTTGATTACACCAATGAAATCTCAATTTCAGACCCAATCCCCAATTTATTTTTTTACAAAGCTTTTTATTTTCAAAACATATCTATGGATAATTTGACAACATTAACCCTTGCATAGCCTTGTGTTTCAAATTTTGTTCTCATTCCCCCTCTCCCCCAAGATGGCAAGCAATTGAATATATATTAAACATGTTAACATATATGTTAAATTAAATATGCATAAACATATTCATATAAATCCCCTGCTGCAGAAGAGAACTCAGATTAAAAAAAAAAGTAAATGACTAAGAAAACAAAATGCAAGCAAATAACATCAAATAGGGTGAGAATGTTATGTTATGATCCAAATTCAGTTCCCACAGTCCTCACTCTGGGTGTAGATGGCTCTCTTCATCACAAGATCATTGGAACTGGCATCAATCATCTCATTGTTGGAAAGAGTCATATTCATCAGAATTAATTGTCATATAATATTGATGTTGTTGTGTACAATGATCTCCTGGTTCTGCTCATTTCCTTTAGCATCACTTCATGAAAATCTCTCCAGGTCTTTCTAAAATCATCCTCCTGATCATTTCTTATAGAACAATAATATTCCATAACATTCATATACCACAACTTATTCAACCATTCTCCAATTGATGGGCATCCATTTAGTTTCCAGTTTCTTGACACTATAAAAAGGGCTGCTACAAACATTTTTGCTCATGTAGATTCTTTTCCTTCATTTAAGATCTCTTTGGTATACAGGCCCAATAGAAACACTGCTGGATCAAAGGATATGTACAGTTTAATCACTTTTTAAGTAGAGTTCCAAATTGCTCTCCAGAATAGTTGGATCCATTCACAACTCCAACATCAATGTATTAGTGTCCCAGCTTTCCCACATCCCCTCCAACATTTATCTTTGCCTTTTCCTGTCATCTTAGTCAATCTGAGTGGTGTTTAGTGATATCTCAGAATAGTCTTAATTTGTATTTCTCTGATCAATAGTGATTTAAAGCTCCTTCTCATATGATTAGAAAAAGTTTTGATTTCTTCATCTGAAAATTGTCTATTCATAACCTTTCAGCATTTACCAATTGAAGAATGGCTTCAATTCTTATAAATTCGAGTCAATTCTCTATATATTTTAGAAATGAGGCCTTTATCAGAATCCTTAAATGTAAAAATGATTTCTCAATTTATTGCTTCCCTCATTATGTACTATATACATGGCAACAACAAGATTATACAATGATCAATTCTGATGGATATGGCTCTCTTCAGCAATGAGATGATTCAAACCAGTTCCAATTATTCAGTGATGAAGAGAGTCATCTACAGCCCTCTAGAGAGAGGACTGTAGGAATTGAATGTGGATCACAATATAACATTCTCACTTTTTGTTGTTGTTTGCTTGCATTTTGTTTTCTTACTGAATATGGTTCACAGCATAGCATTTTCACTCTTTGTTGTTGATTGGTTGCTTGCTTTTTATTTTGCTTTTTTTTTTACACATTCAATTTGATTTTTCTTGTGCAACAGAATAATTATATAACTTTATATGCATACATTAGATTTAACATATTTAACAAATTTAACATAACTACCATGTTTAACATATATTGGACTGCTTGCCATTAGAAAGGAACATGGGGGAAAAGAAAATTTTAACACAAGGTTTTCCAAGGGCTAATGTCAAAGAATTGTACACAGATATGTTATGAAAAATAAAAAGCTTTAATAAAAAAGAATTAGTCAAACAAACTAAAAAGAATGAAAACTGGAAGAAAATGTGAAATACCTCATTGGCAAAACTGCTAACCTCAAAAATAGATCCAGAATAGACAATTTAAAAAGTATTGGCCTACCTGAAGGCCATGAGGAAAAAAAAAGAGCCTGGATAGCATTCTACAAGAAGTCATTAAGGAAAACTGTCCCAGTATTATAGAAACAGAGAGGAAAAATACTCATTGAAAGAATCCATCAGTCACTTCTAGAAAGAGATCCCACAAGGAAAATCCCAAGGAACATTGTTGCAAAACTCTAAAACTGTAATCTAAAAGAAAAAATACTTCATGCTGCCAGACAAAAAGAATTCAAATATCAAGGAGCAACAGTCAGGTTTACCCATGATCTGGCAGTTTCTACCATAAGGAATCAGAGAGGCTGAAATACCATATTCCGAAAGCCAAAGGACCTGGGGTAACAACCAAGAATTAACAACCCAGAAAGATTCAACACCCTTTCAGGGGAAGAGATGAAGCTTCAATAAAGTAAGAGATTTTCAATCATTTCTATTGAAAAAAAAAAAAAACAGAACTAAACTGAACTAAATCTACAAACACAGAACTCAAAAGAATGGGAAAAAAAGGTAAAGAAGAGAAAAATATATATTTAAAGGTTGAACTATTTACATCCCTAGGTAGGAAAACAATGTCTGTAACTTTTGCTAACTTTATCTGTCACAAAGCAGGCATGACATAGATTGAGGGCGTGGCTGTGAATGTCCCTGATGTCATGACATCAAAGAAAAAGACACTGAGGGATGGGAAATGCACTGTACTGAAAAAGGTGGAATCAGAAGGTATAATGACACAATTTCTTCACATGAAGAGGTACAAAAGACCTATTACACACGAGGGAAATGGAGGAGAATTAGAATTGTCTGAAGCTTCATCTCATCAGTTTAGCTTTAAGAGGGAAAAATCTAATCATTCAGTTGGGTATTGAAATTTATCTAACCCTTTAAAGAAATAGGAATAGAGAGAAAAAAGAAAAGAGAGGGATGAGATAGAAAGGAGGGCTGAAACTAGCAAAAAAGTAAGAAAAAGTAGCAAGAAATGATAGAGGATAAGGTACTGGGTAGAGTGGATTAACAAAACACTACTAAGACAAAGAAGGGGATAATAGATAAGGTACTGGGTGGATGGGTGAAAAACACTACTAAGACAAGGAGGAGGGATAATAGGAGATATAATATTAAATGGGACAGATAAAAAAAATAGTAGTAAGAGAAGGGGTGGCATTATAAGAAATAAGATAAGAGATGGAGTGGGTTAAAAAAAAAAATCACAGGACTTAGGAACAGTGGAAAGAGACAACAAAAGTACCTAGAGGGGAGAAAATAGAATGCAGGGAAATACAGAGCTGGAAATCATAACTGATAATATGAGTGGGATGAATTTTTCCATAAAACAGAAGTAAATAACACAGTGGATCAAAAAACAAAATCCTAAAATATGTTGTTTACAAGAAACACAATTGATAGAGAGAAACACACAGCATAAAGGTAAAAGGCTAAAAGATAATTTATTATGTCTTAGATAAAGTTAAAAAAAACAGGGATAACAATTCTGATCTCAGATAAAGCAAAAATAAAAATGGATCTTATTAAAAGAAATAAATGAAGAAAAGTTGATCTTGATAAGGGGTACTTTAAATAATGAAATAGTAACAATACTAAATGTGTATGCACCAAGTAGTAGAGCAGGCAAATTTATTATTATTATTCTTTTTAAAATTATTATTAAAGCCTTTTTATATAAAACATATGCATGAGTAATTTTTCAATGTTGACCCTTGCCAAACCTTATTCCAACTTTTCCTCTCCTTCCCCCCACCCCTCCTCTAGATGGCAGGTAGTCTAATACATGTTAAATATGTTAAAATATATGTTAAATCCAATATATGTATACCTATTTATACAGTTATCTTGCTGCATGAGAAAAGTTGGTTCTAGAAAGAAAGAAAAAAACCTGAGAAGGAAAACAAAAATGCAAGCAAACAATAATAGAAAGAGTGGAAGGGCTATGTTGTGGTCCACATTTATTTCCCATAGTTCTCTCTCAGGATGTAGCTGATTCTTTTTATTACTGAACAATTGGAACTGTTTTGAATCATCTCATTGTTGAAGAGAGCCACATCTATCAGAGTTAATCATCACATAATCTTGTCACTGTGTGTAATGACCTCCCAGCTCTGCTCATTTAACTTAGCATTAGTTCATGTAAGTCTTTCCAAGCCTCTCTGAACTCATCCTGCTGGTCATTTCTTACAGAATAATAATATTTCATAACATTCATATACCACAATTTATTCAGCCATTCTTCAACTGATGGCATCCCTAAGTTTCCAGTTTTTTGCCATTACAAAAAGGGCTGCCACATTTTTTACACATATGGGTTCCTTTCTCTTCTTTAAGATCTCTTCTTTGGGATATAAGCCCAGTATTAACTCTGGAGCAGGCAAATTTCTAGAGAAGATTTTAAGCCAGTTACAGGAAGAAATAGACAGCAAAACTATCCTAGTTGGAGACTTCCACCTTCCTCTCTAAGAATCAGACAAATCTAACCACTAATTGAACAAGAAAGAAACTATGGAGTTTAATAAAATCCTAGAAAACCTAGATATGATAGATCTCTGGAGAAAACAGAATAGGGCTAGAAAGGAATGCACCTTTTTCTTCGTAGTACATGGCACCTCCCCAAAAATTGACCATGTACTAGGGCAGGAAACCTCACAATCAAATGCAAAAAAGCAGAAATAGAAAATGCTTCCTTTTCAGACCACAATGCAATAAAAATTGTATTCAATAAATGGCTGGGGAAAAATACACTAAAAACTAGTTGGAAATTAAATAATCTAATTCTAAAGAATAAGTGTGTCAAACAACAAATCACAAAAACAGTTCATAATTTCAGCAATTCATCAGCTGGATAATACACTATGACCAACTAGGAAAATAAGGGCCAGTTCAATATCAAAAAAAATGATTACCATAATCTACCATAATAATAACAAAACCAACAGAAATCATATGATAATCTCAATAGATGCAGAAAAAGCTTTTAACAAAGTACAGAACCCATTCCTATTAAAAACACTGGAGAGTATATAAAGAGAGCTTTCCATTCAAATAATAAGCAGTATCTATCTAAAACTATAGCAAGCATTATTTGTAATGGAGAGAAGCTGGACATATTTCCTATAAGATTGGGGTGAAACAAGGATGTTCATTTTTATCACTATTATTCAACATTGTCTTAGAAAGGCTCTTTTTATCCAACCATTCTGGAGAACAATCTGAAAGTATGCCCAAAATGTTATCAAATTGTGCATACCCTTTGATTCAGCAGTGCTACTACTGGGCTTATATCCCAAAGAGATACTAAAGAAGAAGGACCTGTATATGCCAAAATGCTTGTGGCAGCCCTGTTTGTAGTGGCTAGAAACTGAAAAATGAATGGATGCCCATCAATTGGAGAATGGCTGGGTAAATTGTGGTATATGAATGTTATGGAATATTATTGTTCTGTAAGAAATGACCAGCATGACAAATATAGAGAGGCTTGGAAAGACTTAAATGAATTGATGCTGAGTGAAATGAACAGAACCAGGAGATCATTATACACTTCAACAACAATACTGTATGAGGATGTATTCTGATGGAAGTGGATATCTTCCACAAAGAGAAGATCTAATCCAGTTCCAATTGATCAATGATGGACAGAATCAGCTACATCCAGAGAAGGAACACTGGGAAATGAATATCTACTATTTGCATTTTTGTTTTTCTTCCCAGGTTATTTTTACCTTCTGAATCCAATTCTTCTTCTGCAACAGGAGAACTGTATGGTTCTGCACATATATATTGTATCTAGGATTTACTATAACATATTTAACATGTGTAAAACTAGGGGAGACAGTGGAGGCAGGGAAGGGAAAAGTTGGAACAGGAATGAGTGCAATTACCCAGGCATATGTTCTGTCAATAAAAAGTTATAATAAAATAAATGAATGAATAACATGTTTAAAAAACAAAACAAAACAAAAAGAAATGCTGGTTTTAGAGGTGATGTGGGAAAACTCGGACACTGATTCATTGCTGGTGGAACTGTGAGTAGATCCAACCATTCTGGAGAGCAGTTTGGAACTACACTCAAAAAGTTATCAAACTGTACTTATCCTTTGACCCAGCAGTATTTTTACTGGGCTTTTATTCCAAAGAGATCTTAAAGTACGAAAAGGGATCCACATCTGCAAAAATGTTTGTAGTTGCTCTTTTTGTGATAGCAAAGTTTTGGAAAATAAGTGGATGCCATCAGTTGGGGAATGGCTGACTAATGGTATATGAAGGTAATATAATGTAAAATGTTCTTTTAAAATAATGAACAAACTGATTATAAAAAGGCTTGGAAAAATTTACATGGACTGATGCTGAGTGAAATAAGTAGAACCAGGAATACATTATACAGTATAATAGCAGGAATGTGTGATGATCAACTAAAAAAGTCTTGGTTCTTCTCATTAGTTCAGTGATCTAAAGCAATCCCTATAGACTTGGACAGAAAATGCCACCTGTATCCAGAAAAAGAACTAAGGAGCCTGAATGTAAATCAACACATGCTATGTTACCTTCTTTTTTTTCTGTTTATTTTATCTCTTTCATGGATTTTCCTTTTTGCTCTGATTTTTCTCTACCAAACTAATTCATAAAGCAATGTGTTTTAAAAATAAATAAAATTACTACAATAAAAAAGAAAGATGTTCCTTTGATGTTGTTATTCTTTGTTCTTAGAACTCGAAGAGGACTATAATCAGGGAAGTGATGTTATTACCTTATACATATTCTTTGTAAAAATGTTTGTGTCCTGTTTATAGGTGTTGTTCCAGAGTTCTAAGAACATCAATAATATAGAGTACCAAATAGTACTTTATTATAGTTATGCACAAAAACCTTGATGTATGGTTATTATATTTTTGGAACAGCTAGATAGCACAATAGAGTGCTAAGTTGAGTCAGGAAGACTTGCAAATCCAGTCTTAGACATTTACTAGATTATGAGCCTGGGCAAATCATTTAGCCTCTGTTTTCCTCACTATCTGCATCTGTATAATTAATAATAGCACCTACTTCTCAGAGTTGTTATGAGGATCAAATGAAATGATATTTCCCAAAGTACTGTGCAATGTACCTGACATAATAGATGTCAATAAAAATTTTATAATTTAGATATTTAACAGAAGATTTGGAATAACTGTTGTGAATATCTAAACTGATTAACTTAGGTTAAAATGAAGACATGATATCATGATGTTGTATTTGGAATCAGAACATCTGGCTTCAAATCCTGGCTGCTCTGCCATCAGAGTAATCTTTGACAAGTCACTTCACCTCAATTTCCTCATGTGTAAACTGAGTTTGTACCAGTTGATATTGAAAGAGACATCATCTCTCTCAAATCTATACTTTGAGATGAAATAACAAAAAAAATTAGCTGTGACTGAAGATTAAAGATGCTCCACATTGCTCAGAAAGTAAAGATGTAAGTGAATGTATAACTCAGTTACTAATTATGTTTGATAGACATCTTGAAGTTATTTATATGGAGTAATTATTTTTTCTTGGACAGAATGAAAATGTTTGTATTTTTTATCCATTCATTCCTTTATTTGTTACTTTGTTAATTGTTGCAAGGGTTTTCTTTTTCTCCCTTTCTCCTCTCCTCCCACCCCTCCCAGGAATGAACAGAGTTTGGAGAAAAATAAATGCTGACTAATTAAAAAGAAAATAAATTTACAGGAAGAAAAATGAATTGAAAGACAAAAAGCTGCTGAAATAATTTGTCATACTGACACATCATAGTTGCATGAGTCATGATCCATGGTGATTAGGACAGAAATAATTAACTTCACAGTGTGGGAAAACATGATCTATATATTAGAATGATGACCTATTCATTAGAATGAAATATATAGAGCAGGACCTTGTGATCACTCAGAATTCAGTAGCACCAATGTTGTTTTAAATCCCTTTGCATAACTATGTGATAGGTGAGAAATTCCACAGAAGGTTGCTGTTGGTAATTGTTGGAGAAGGTTAATTATATGGAAAAACACTGGGGCAGATCACTTAAGAAGTATGGCAGATAATAGATGAACAGTGTGACTAACAGATTGGATCCTCTGGAACATAACAGCTGACTAGGACGCCAAAAACTTCAAATGGATGAATCAAGTGTCCACAGATGGAAAAATTAAACATAGGATCATAGATTCTGATAATGAACAAAAATTCATTTACATGGAGATGGGTGATAGCAGTTTCAAAAATGACCTGAAAGGATGATTTTCTATTGAACTATGAAATAACATAAGTATATACTCTCCTATAAAGGTGAACCTTTGAAAAGATCTGGAATATCCTGAGATTGCAGATACCTTGCTTTATTCTATTTTTACTCATTTTCAATAATTTGCAAGATAAAAGCATTATTTTTATGGAAATGTTATAGAGTCTCCTGAGGAATCTACCTCTCCAAATCATCTGTCTCTATGATAAATAATGATGAAAAACAAAAATTTAATGTTGTGCAAAGTAAAATGACCTTCTATATCAGTACTTCTTTGAAAGATTTCTTGAAAGCCACTTTTCAGATAATGGGCATACATTTTCTTTGTTTCATCTCCATTTTTGCCAATGCAATTCAATGGATAGATAACAAAATTAGGAAAATCCTTTTTAAAAGATGGTGGACAATTGTTCTGTTTTAAATCTATATGATTTCTTTTTTTAAATTGATGTTTTTTTTTCTTTTTTAGTATTTTATTTCCCTAAAATTATGTGTAAAATTTTTAACATTCTTTTTAAAAATATGAGTTTTAATTTTTTTTCCTTTCTTATACCTCCTACTCCTCCCCTTTAAGAAAACAAGTAATTCAGTAATGTTTATGCAACATATATTGTATCTAGGATATACTGCAACATATTTAACATATATAGGATTGCTTGCCATCTAGGGGAGGAGGTGGAGGGAGGGAGGGGAAAAATTGGAACAGAAGTGAGTGCAAGGAATAATGTAAAAAATTACCTTGGCATGGGTTCTGTCAATAAAAAGTTAGTATAAAATAAATTTAAAAAGAAAAAAAATGTTTATGCATGTTTAGTGATGGAAAACATTTCCAATATAATTATGTAGTGAAAAAAATTAGACATCCTCCCTCAAAAAAGAATATGTATCAGTTTTGTTTTGTTTTTTTTTTCCTGGGGATGTATAGCATTCCTCATCAAAAATCCTTCAGCGATGTCCTGGCTTAATACATTGCTGAGAATAGCTAAATCACTCACAATTGATCATTTTATGATACTGCTGTTACATTGTACACAATCCATTTCACATTGCATCTGCCCATGTAAATCTTTCTATGTTTTGGGTTTTTTTTTTGTTTGTTTGTTTTTTCTGATAGTATCCTGTTCATTGTTTCTTTATAGCACAGCAGTTACAGGGCTAGAACTCTAAAAAGGTGTACTTGAATCCACAACAGCAGAGTATTTAAGATAAGTACCTACTCAATGTGAGATAATGGTTCTATAAATATATACTTAGAGGATTATGGTGATGTAGTGGCTCTCCTCACTATTGGCACCTGATGAATGTGTGGTGGTAAGGTAATTGGAGAGCTGAGGGAGAGGGTCACAGTCTCTCTGCCATAGCACACTGAGGAGAGAAGATTTCAGACTCCAGACTCCAGATTCCAGGATCCATCTTTGATGAGTCACATGGCAGCTTACCTACTTCCTTCATTTCTCTTCCTAAAGACCAAGGACTTTGATTGATCCTGACTCTGACTGATCCTGAGGCTCTCCAAAAAGCTAGCCTGGACATTACACAATAGTATTCCAACATATCACAATCAAAATTTGTTCCTTTCTTAATTGATGGGTATTCCCTCAATTTCCAAATTTCTGTCACCAGAAAAGAATTGTCATAAATATTTTTATACACATGGATGTATTTCTTGTTTTTTATTTCTTTTTAGAATACAGACAATAATAGTATTGTTAGGTCAAAGGGGATGCATGGTTTTAGAGCCCTAAGGGCATAGCTACCAATTGTTCGTCATAATTCTTGAATCAATTCACAACTCTACCAACAATGCATTAATTTCTTATTTTTCTCACATCATCTTCATCATTTGTCATTTTTATTTTGTCTTAGCCAATCTAATAATTATGAAATAGCCTTGCATTTCTCCAATCAATAATGAGTTAGCATATTTTATATGGTTATAGACTGTTTTGGTTACTTCATCTTTTAATCATTTATTACTTGGGGAATGACTCTTATTTGTAGAAATTTGACACCATTCTCTTTATGTTTGGGAAATGAGGGTTTATCAAGGAAACTTGCTTCAAATATTTTTAGCAGTTAATTTTGTTAACTTTTCCCTCTATCCTACCCTCCTTACCCCATATATTCTATTCTCTGTTTCTTTTCACCCTTTTGCCTCAAAAGTGTTTCATTTCTAACTATCTCTTTTTCCAATCTGCTCTTCCTTCTCCTTTCCCCATTCTCTCCTACTTTCTTATAAGGTAGCATAGATTTCTATACTCAATTGAGTGTGTAAATTATTCTTTCTTTGAGTCAATTCCAATGAAAATAAGGTTCACTCATTTTCCCTAATTCTCCTTTTCAGCTGTATTGTAAAATTTTTTCTTTCATCTTTTATGTGAGGTAATTTATTCCATCCTACCACTCCCTTTCTCTTATTCCTGGTGCACTCCTCTTTCATCTCTTAATTTTAATATTTTAGATATTATACCTTCACTTTCAACTCACACTTGTATCCTCTGTTTATATATACTTCTTACTGTCCTGATAATAAAAATGTTCTTATGAGTTAAAAGTATTATCTTGAATTGTAGGAATATAAACATTTTGACTTTGTTAAATCTTTTATGATTTCCCTTTCCTATTTACTGTTTTATACTTCTCATGACTCCTGCATTCCAAAGTCAGTCTTTCTATTCAGTTTTGGTCTTTTCATCAAGAATACTTGAAAGTCCTCTATTTCATTGAATTTCTATTCCCCCCAATCCAAAGGATTATATTCAGTCTTACTAGGTAGATGAATAGTGATTATAATTCTAGGTTCTTTACCCTCTGAAAAGTCATATTCCAAGCTATCTGATACTTTAACATAGAAAATGCTATTATCCTGACTGTAGATCCTTGATTCTTAAGCTGTTCCTTTCTGGCTGCTTGAAATTTTCTCCCTGACCTGAGAGCTCTGGAATTTGGACCTAATATTCCTGGAAGTTTTCATTTCCAGGTCTTTTTCAGTAAAGGATTGTGGAATTGTTTCCATTTCTATTTTGCCATCTGGTTTTAGAATATTAGGAAAGCCCTCTTTGGTAATTTCTTGAAAGATGATATCTAGAATATCTTTTTGATCTTAACTTTTAGGTAGTACAATAATTTTTTAAATTATTTTTCCTGAATCTTCCAGGTCAGTTGTTATTCTAATGAGATATTTCACATTGTCTTCTACTTTTTTATTCTTTGAAAAAATTATTATTGTTTCTTTATTTCTCATAAAGTCATTAGATTTCATTTATTCAATTATATTTTTTAAGGAATTATGTCCTTTAGTGAGTTTTTGTATCTTTCCCCCCATTTGCAAAGATTTTTTTCCTTCAGTGAACTTTTATATTTTCTTTTTGCATTTGGTCAATTCTGCTTTTTTTCCCCTTCTCCTCACTGGTTTTTATACATCTTGTATCATTTGGTTTCATCTGGTTTTTAGGGTGTATTTTCTTTTGTGTGTTTATGTGTCTATCTGTCTGTCTGTATATCTCTTTTATCAAACTATCTACTTCTTCTTTCATGACTTTCTTGCATAACTTTCATTTCACTTTCCAATTTTTCCTCTACTTTTCTTATTTGATATTCAAAATCATTTTTAAGCTATTCCATAGCCTGAGACAAATTGATATTTTTCTTGGAGGCTTTATATGTAAGTTTTGATTTTGCTTTGTTCTTCTTTGTCACCATAGTAACTTTCTAGGGTCATATTTTAAAAAATTTGTTGTTTGCTCCTTTGAATCTTTGTTAAAGTAGAACTCTGTTTCCGGGGTGGAGAATGCAATGTTGCAAATTTCAGAGAGTTTGTGCAAGAGTTCAAATAGATCATTATAGGGACTTTATGTTTTCAGTTATTCCAAGATGGTGTGAATCAAGGAGAGGTATATTTATTACTCTCTTGTCATGTGCCCTGATCTGTGAGTGACCACTTTTCTGCTGTGGAACTGTGAGGAGGGTCCTTGCCCTGGAACTATCATCCAGAACTGCAACTTGGATCCAGATGTGGGCAAAGCAACAGAATCCTGCTTCAATGCTTACAAAATAGACCCCTTTAATCTCATTCTAACTAGATGATTGAACACTTTGCCATCTGTGGGCTGGGCTGATATCTCTGGAAGCACCTGCTGTCAATACTGATGCAGTGGCTCTCAAAGACTATTCCTTTTTTGTTCTTGTGGAGGCTATGATGGTGTAGCTTGCACTGGATTATACACCACTCATACCTTGGATCAATAGGTTTTTCCTGACAAACTTCAATATTTTTGTTGCTCTTGCCACTATATAATTTGTATATAGTCATTATTTAAAAATATTTAGAGGGATTTCAGGGGGAGAGGTTGGGAAAACCTCTGCCTTTATTCTGCCATTTTGATTCCCCCTTTGATTCCTTCTTTTTAAAAGAAGTACAAATCTTCCATCAACAAATTAATTGTCACAGAAAACAGTCAATACTTCTAAGAATCTGATTTTATTCAAATTCAACAGATTAGTCTTTGACAAATGGACTTTTGAATGACTCCCCTTTGTAGATGAGAAATAACAGAGTATTGTTCTCATTGGTTCTAACTTGATTTTGTTCAAGGCCAACAAAAAAGGGAGGCTGATAAAGAGATCAAGATATAAAATGATGTTTTTTTATGATATGCTAATAATGAATGACTTACATTCAGCAACTTTGACCTCCTTGAGGTTTTTGCTTTGTTCTTCTTTGTCACCATAGTATCTTTCTAGGGTCAGATTTTAAAAAATTTGTTGTTTGCTCCTTTGAATCTTTGTTAAAGTAGAACTGTTTCCAGGGTGGAGAATGCAATGTCGCAAGTTTCAGAGAGTTTGTGCAACAGTTCAAAGAGATCATTATAGGGACTTTAAGTTTTCAGTTATTCCAAGATCGTGTGAATCAAGGAGAGGTATATTTATTACTCTCTTGTCGTGTGCCCTGATCTGTGAGTGACCAATCCTTGAGGATTGGGTGTCTGAGATTCTCCACATTATATATCATTATAATAAAGACCAGTAATACTCTATGATAGCTTTCTTGCCTGGTCAACAGACTCCTAATAAGAAATTCTAAACTTTGGTGGGAATAAAATATATATTCTCAAATATAATTTATTTCCCTTGTTAATTGGATATATTTTATTTTGTGCATTTAGAAACAGCCTAAAAGCACCCCACAGGTTTCCCCAGATTGCTAAAGGTGCCCATACAAAGGAGTCTATATACTATATCAAAGTGAGAAAAAAATCTCTTTCCTAAGAGATGAGGACACAGATTGACTTGGTCTACATTCCAAGCAACCTAATTAATTTCCAATTTCCAAATTCCAATTGGATGGAAGTGCTAGTTAGAGACACCAAAAAAATGTGGGAGGGAAATCAGGTACAAGCTTTAAAATCCTGTCTTGGGAAATCTGATTTAAGTTTTATATACTGGATTCAATAAGAATTTTTCAAATGACCTTAATTATTCAGCATTCAATTTGATCAATTGATATGAAACTATTTTTAATCAAATGTCTGCTAACCTGGACTCCCGAGAGAGAAAATAATCTTAAAGAACCCTGGTTGGAATTTGACATTTTGGCAAATTGGAAGGAACAAGCCACCTGACCCAGAATATGCCATTCCAGGACAAGCAAGAATAAAAGATTGCTAGTGAGAAGTGATATCTTGCTACCTGGGGTGCAATTATTTAAGTTCAGAGTACCCTTCAGTACTCTGGGAAATTGATGTTACTTTAGGAGTGTAGATCTAAATTGGGTGGATGAATAGAAAGGTATTTAAGAATTATTAATCAGTTTACCATAAAATTAATCACTAACAAAAACTTTCTTTTCCCTTAAAAATCAGTTATCCTTCCCATGAAATTGCTATCCATGAATCAGAAAATTTTAACTTGAATTCTAGGAACCTTATAAAACAATATTTTGATAAGTATATTTAATATAATTGGTTTCCTTTGTAATCCTGTGCATTTTATTTTATACATTTAAAATATTTTTCTAAGAAGGGGTCCATAGACTTTACTAGGCTGCAAAAAGTCTAGGATTAAAAAAAAAAAGGGTTGTGTTATTGCCCTGAATATTGCATTTTAGTGATTTCAGAAAATATAGAACATAGTTGTCTTTACTATCCTTCCTCACCTCACTAGGATTAATATGCATGCTATTAGCTTTCTTTTCCAGATGTATGTGGGGAAACTGCAAGGAATTGTGAATAAAGTGACCTTGAATACTTCCTGAGTCAATGTATAATTGTGATAGAAAATGCAGCAGTCTTCTTTCTCCCCAATCCTGATCTGTGTCTACTTTTCTCTTTTTCTTACTCTGCTGAAAATATTCAAGTAAATGTTTTGCATTTAATTTTTCACAGATCTTGTCAGTTTGTGCATTATTAAATCAAACAAATAATTTTATGGATGATTGAAATGTACTGGCCTCAAATCAGCTAACAAGAAAAAAAACTGAATGATTCACCACCCTTGGTGACAATATACTGGCAAAAGGAAGGGCACAGATGGCAGTGGCTAGGTATATTTCAATGGAGCTTATAAAATACTTCCTTTATAGCTCTCTCCTTCATTGTTGCCTTCCTTTTATTGACTCCTACATGACAATAGTAGGCCTAAGGACAGAGGCAAGCAAAATCAAATGATTCAGAAGCAGTGCCAAAATAAGAGTTAGTATTATGAAACATTGTTTCAAAAACCACCTAAGTACCTAGTCCTTCTAATGCCATCTTGAAAAACACTGTGGCTCTGAATTCCTCAAAGTCAACTTTGGTTTTTATTCTCTTGCAAAACATCTGTCTTTCAAGATCTTTTTTAAAAATTAGCCTTAAGAATGTACTTTGTAATCAAATAATAGTAGATATTTTGTGTATTTTCGAAATACATTAATGAACATACAGATGTCTATGAAAGTAAGTGTTGTTAGATGGTGATGATGCTGGTTTTTTTTTTTTTTTTTGAATACCAACCAGTAAATATCATCTTGAGAAATGATGCTTTTCAGCATTTGTCACCACAAATCATTTTCAGTGTGTCAACTAAGCCTAAGGAGAAAATCTGTGGGACATGAACTTCTGCATTGCAGAGATGCCAAAGATGGAAAATGGTTGGCACACCAGCAGGTTTGTTGTTCTAAATTATTTTAAGAATATATTTGTGTACTCTAGTGAATCCTCAACAGAGTTATGCCTTTTTAATCATTGATTACTAACACTAATTAAGGGGAAAGTAATTTTTTTCAAGCATTGATATATGAAGGTCACATTTATTTCCAAGAATGTGCAAAAAATTCTTAAATCACATTGCCTATATAATGAAAAATTCTTTTTTATATAAAAATCAAGATAAAATTCATATGGATTTAGATGTACAATTGATCAAATCAAGACTGGGATATTTATCTGAAGATAACATGGCATAATCAACCTATAAAATTAATGTAATGAACATTTATTAAGCAGTTACTATGTACTAATAACTAGTATTAGAGATAGCATGGCAGAGTAAATAGAGGATTAATCTGAAATTAGGAAAACATGTTTCTAGCAGTATAACCTAAAGATTTGATTAAGGGGATTTTCAGATTTGATCTCTCTCTTTCTTATTTCCTTTCCACACATACAACACATACACAAGAACACACTATATATGTATGTATTTATGTGTATATAAATGTGCATATTATGATTGCATATGTGTATATATGTATATATGCATATGTGTTTACATGTCTATGTATATTTGAAGAATTAATAAGAAGAATTTTTGAAGGTTCATCATTCATATCATATTCTCTAAATGGAACCTGTTTTCTTTATACTGATCTACTTTCAAATCTATAAATATAATCCTGTTTTTTTCTTGATCTCTCATCTTTCAGTACCAAATATTTGTAGAACATTTTAAACTGAGTGTTTAAGATATAACATAGACTCAACATTTTTAAGCATATTGGATTTTTGTAGTAACAGAAATGCAAAAATATTACTTATTTATCTTGCCCCCTCCTTTTGTTGTCAACGGTCAGACCCTGGGCAACAATCCTGTAAGACTGGAAGAATATATACAATGGATTATCATATCTCATTGTTTTTATGCACATATGATCTATTACATTTGAGCCTGCACAAATAAATCCTTCCATACCTATATCCTCCAGTAAATTGGGTTAAGCTCATTCATGTTCAGCTGTCAAATTTTTTTCCAAGAAGAGCTACAATAGCTGTTGGGGCTTCTCCTAAAGTTGAGTGGACATCAACAGAGGATCCAGGAGCTTCCAATCCCTTAAATATTCAATGTTACATTAAATACTGGAATTATCCATCTCAGGATCTTTGCTTAAAGACCTATATTAAAGAAAGAAAGTAAACAGAAGTGGCAGCCCATGACTAAGGCTCAGATTTATACAGGCAGAACATGTACCTTGTTGTAATAGTCTTCTCTAAAGTGTAATGTTCTCTGGGAGCAGGTTTCTTGGGGGACTTCTAGGGGCAGCCTTCATTTCAGATTCAGTAATCACTCCAAATGCAGCCAGGAGTTAAAGTCCAAATCCTTAATTGTCTTCTTCAAAGTCTTGTCTCCTTCCTTGGGCCTGCTTAGCTTTCTTAGAGATTTATCTCTCTCCTTGGTTCTGAGAGCTCCTACTGCTAGTCCTTTGCCTCTGCCAGCTTCAGCCTCCGATGGAATGAATCTGTCTCCTTCTCCGAGACCTTCTATTGGGCTTCTGTGTCTGGCCCTGAGAGCTTCTTGCTTATATGCTGCACGCTGAGTATACATCAATCATTATATCACTAGCAAACAATTATTTGTTGTAGGATTAAATCAGTGCTAAACTAGATTTAACCAATGTCTCCTCAATTCCACTTACTTAGAACCTTGTAAGAATCCTAACATCTTGGTTATATTGCTCAAAGGTGTTACATTGCCGGAGTAAGTGAAGGGGATTTCTCTAAGGACATTTTGAAAGAGCAGAAAGTCAAAGGACAGTCACTTTAATATCCACTGAGAGATGTTTTTTTCATTAAAGGTCAAGGTATAGATTGAACATTACATGATATATGTATATATGTTCTATCTAGAGCAGAAAAAGTGGTGTTCAGTTTACCCTGCCCCATTTGCATATATATTTGGGTATATTATAATACATATGTATGAGTGTATCTGTGTGTGTATTAATATAATACCAAACTATAATTTTCAGGGTTAGCAGAATAAAGTATATATTTATATTTAAATTTATTTAATTTATTATATATATATATATTTAATATTTATTTGTATTTAATATTTAATTTTATTTATTCTCATTTATTTATTTTAAATATATTTAATATCTATTTATTTGTATATTTAAATATATTTGTACATTGATAGATAGATAGATAGATCCAGGGACAATTAGGTGGCATTGGTATAGTATTGGATCTGAAGTCAGAGAAATCTAAGTTCAAATCTAATCTCAAGTATATACCATGTTTCCCCAATAATAAGACACTGTCTTATTATTTTTTGGGACAGAAAAACCGCCAGAGGGCTTATTTTCAGGGGAGGGCTTATTTTAATGAACATTGACAGCAATTTTAATAAACAGGTAAATGTGAACCAAAAAAAGTACCTTTATTCAATAATGATCATGTCTTCTTCTTCAACAACATCGTCATAAGTGTCCATACCCTGAATTCCATCCTGGATGTCTTGCACCTCTATTTCCTTCAGAAGAAGTGGACCCAATCTGTCATGTCCAGCAATATAGCTCTCTTTAAATGAACATGTCTTGTCCAGGTAACCTGCTCGTAGTGCCTTGGTGACACAGCTGTCAGTAATTTTATCCCATGACTTCTTCACCCAAGTCACAACTTCTTGTAGACGGGGCTTCACAAAGTTTTCACGCTGATTTCTTTCCATTCTATTTTCAATGTAGTCATTGACTTCCATGCGCAAATGGTCCTTGAATGGCTTGTTTATTGCAATATCAAGGGTCTGGAGATAGGCAGTCATTCCTGCAGGAATCGTTACTTGATCTAGTCTTCTCTCTGCAAGGAAGTTCTTCATTTCTTTAGCGCAGTAAGTGCTGGCTGAGTTCTTCTTTTATCCTCCATCATGCCCCCTGAGTTCTTCTTTTATCCTCCATCATGCCCCTTTTATCCTCCATCATGCCCCCTGAGTTCTTCTTTTATCCTCCATCATGCCCCTTTTATCCTCCATCATGCCCCTCACTCCCACTTACATACCGGGTTTTTATGTTGTCCTGCCTCAGCTCTCCCCCGCGGCACTGCTCTCAATGGCGCCAGAAAGCAAATCACTGGGGAAGAACAGGATGATGCGCTCACTGCTGCAGCTCTGATTGGATGCAGATCAGAGCGCGGCTTGCGTTTCACCTTGCGGGGTTGGGGGGAGGGGACGGTGCATACAGAGGGTACCATAATGTAGCGTGTAGTGCAGGGGATCACCTTCACTACAGTAGCAATCTCAATAGGGCTTATTTTCGGGGGAGGGCTTATTTTAGAGGAATCTTACACAGTAAGGGGAGGGCTTATTTTCAGGATAGGTCTTATTATCGGGGAAACACGGTACTAGTTGTGTGTTCTTAGACAAGTTACTTAACCTCAATCTGCCTCACTTTCCTCATCTGCAAAAATGGTGTTATAATGAAGATAAAATGAGATAATATTTGTAAAGTACATTGCAAAATTTAAAGCATTCCTTAAATGCTATATATTATATGTAGCTATATATTTGAGTAGCTAAGGAGTGAAATGACTAGAATTCTGAACTGTCAGAAAAACCTGAATTCAAATCTTCACTTAGATAGTTATAAACTGTATGACCCTGCCAAATCATTTAGCTTCCATCTTTCTCAGTTTCTTTATCTATAAAAGGGGCATAATCAAAGCATCTACCTCACAAAGTTATTGTAAGAATCAAATGAGATAATATGTAAAATGCTTGGCAAAACTCAAAGAACTATATAAATGCTAGTTATTATTGTATATATCTCTGTGTATCTCTATCATAACCACTTGCACATTCATGTTCACACACACACACATATATATTGGTTTATTACTAGTACTCTGGAGAATCTGATATTTATAAGAATGTTGGTATTTGGTATTTTAAATTCCACTATTAGTGGGATATAATAGGAATCATGACAGAGTTGATAGAGTTAGTTTGAGTGCTGATGGCTTAGAGTGAGGAAATCTAGGCTTAATATACCATCTCAAGGAAGCCCTTTTAGCTCTCTACTTTTGTCTACTCCCTTGGATCTACCTATGGACTAAGCCTATATGAACTACTTTCTGTTTTGGTGCAATGAATCTCCATACGGGGCATTGGCTACAATGGCATAAATCATGTTTTTTTTTTAATGAGTTCAGATAAAGCAATTCTGCTTCTACAAATAATTAAAAATAAAAACAATAAAAAGGGATATGTGGGAGTATGTGTGTGTGTTTGTGTGTAAACATTTGGAAGAAAAAGGGGGTTCCTATTTGAGGATCAGTTCTGACCCTTAGTTTCTGATGTTCCAATCTTGGACATATTTACTCTTGGGCGTTTCCTCTGTTAAAAAAAAAATCTGTAAAAAATGGGGCTCATGATATTTGTCCTGAATATCTCACAGGACTATTGTGAGGAACAAATAAGTCATTATGTATGAGAATGTTTTGTAAATGATGAAATACCATAAAAATTAAAGCAACCCTTAATTTTCTAATCAATTGTTGTTTTTTTTTTTCATTTAATCCTTACAAGAAATATAAGCATTTTAAAAAGTAAGAAAATAGAATTAAGTGCCTGCCTTAAAGTGAGGATCAGTACTTTGATTATTTTATAACCTGTTATAACATTCACATCTTCTCTTGGTAGAATTCTGAGAGGAATAGTCAAGGTGAAGGTAATCACTTGAAAAAATATAATGAGAAATATCATTCTCATTTTTGTAAAATAATAGCTCCAGTCTGGTGGCACTTAGCCTTATTAACTTTGATGGGTAATGATGCCATCCTTCTAAAATTATGCTAATAATATTGGTTCCCATGCTCTCAGTGGAATCAAGATATCTGCATCCAATTTCAGTATTCAGTACTATGATGAAGAGGCTGAAATTTTTCTTTATGCATTTAGAAGCCACTGTAAAAGTACGTGTTAAAGATTTGATTCTCTGTGACTATAGGATACACTGTATAATATGAATAGATGTCTTTTTAAAAAAATTTTATACACATCATCAGATGTTACCCTTACAAACAATTCTGTACGGTGTTATTATTAGTACCACTTTATAGACATGGAAGCCCAGGCTCAGGAAGATTGATGACTGGTTCAGAGTCACACAGTTAGTGAAGTAGAATAAAAAGTCAGTTCTTCTTTCTGGTTCAAAGCATCAATTTCATTTCATTATACCATGCTTCTGTTACCTATATAAGTTCTTGAGAAGTAAGTCAAATTCAGAAAAAAATGTACAATTTAAGAATTATTATGGGAAAAATAATTATTATATGCTGCTAAATCAAAAGTAACATAGCACAGTGGATAGAGAACTATCTGCAAAGCCAAGAAAACCTGGTTTTAAGTCTCACCTCTGACATATATTGATTTGGAATTTTAAGGGAATTATTTCATTTCTCAGTCATTTGGGTCAGAATTTTTAATTACATGATTCATCAGGTCATATGTAGCCTACAACAATCTTGAGTATAGTTCAAACAAGTTGCTCCTATTTTATTTTAATGTATTGATGCATTAATAATAAAAAATAAATTACGTAAATTGTGACTTTCTGTGTCAATATGTAGATCAGAAGGATCATATGTATAGTTTAGTGATGGCTATTTTTCTTTGAGTTTGACAAAACTTCTTTTGGCAACTTTCTATATATGTGTATATGTATGTGTATATATGCATATATGGATATATATATATATGTATGCATATATATATATGTAATATATTCTAAACCATAATTAGAAGAGTTGGCAGAATTAATTGCTGCGAAGATGTTGGCTTGCATAATTAGAATTTCCTAAATTGGGTGTTCTCTATATTAATGAAATCACATGCCTAGATTATCCCTTGGTAATGCTGAGCCAGGTTGGTAATACTTAATTCATGCTTTCTGGTTTGAAGATCTTAGCACCTAAAAACATAAAGTTCTTTTTCTTTCTTGCTCCTCCCGTGCTTTCCAATTGTTTTGATTTTCTTGCCTTCAGTTCTTCACTTTACTTCATGTCTCATAGACCTAAATTTCCATGATTTATCATTCCTTTCATTAAAACAGTTAACTTAAAGAGTTGGATCTTGGAGGTTCTGGGGGGTAGGGGGGAGAGAGAGAGGAGTATAAAGCTATAATGGAACTAACTAATAATCTCTACCTTATAGGATTGTTGTACGAGTCACATCCGATGATGTGTGTCAAATATTAGAAAAAGACAACTATTCATGTTATATGGTACGCCCTATAGTCAGGGAGAACTAAACTAGATGATTTCTTATGGCCTTACTTTAATAACAAGGAGTCAGGATCTTACCTGCTAGGCTTGAAATCTGCATATGGTAGGCATTCAAGTAATGCTTCTTGAATTTAATCATTGCAAAATAGAAGATTGTTTGGCAATTATGTCTCAGAATAAGATAAGGTGAAAATCATTGCTAACATAATTAATGATATATTTGCATATAAATAACTAATGGTAATGTCTAGGAACCAAATGAAAAAAAAAGTGACCATATGATATAGATATTATTTTATACCATTGTTTTTAAATTTTAATTTCTTTATTAAAAATATTTCAGCCAATGATGTAATAGGTAAGTGTGAATTATATATATGTACTAATCCAATGTAACATAAAATGTAGAAGTAGTCAGCTTAGCTCTGGTGGTGCATTGTGATCTCAGGATCTAAGAATGCTGGAGCTAAAAAGAACCTCAGAAAACAATTAGACAAACCCCCTTATTTTAAAGATAAAGGAAGTGAAGAGCAAGGGTAAAGTCCTGTAATCATATTTTTAAATCTAGATTTGTACAGGAGTCACTTAGTCATCTAGGACAATTCTTTACTGAGTAGGTTATTCCATCTATTAGTGCCATTCAGATAGGATAGAGGATTTTAACTCAAAATCTTCTATAATTGTCCATTGTACAGTTGCCCATTGGGGCAGCTCTAGTATTCATATGCTACCAAAGAGTAATTAATTTTTGCTAAAGTGTCTGCATAATGACCTACACCTGTTGGTCACGGTGATTGGTATATTAACTCCAGGTTGCCTATTTTTGGGGGCTTATATTCTACAGAGTTCACTATACTCAGAAAACCACAACAAGTTTTGTCCAGGTTTAAGCATGTCCTTGCTACAGATTTCCAGTCACTGGGGGCTAAAATTTCAAAAGCCAAATTCTCTAATAACATCTTAATATAAAACAATGGAGATACACAGAGAGGGCAAGCCTTTTTCAGATCTTTGATAATTTTCAAATTAAACAGAGTATTTTCTTTTTTCTTGACCTGAAGAGTCAAACTCTTCAATCACAGGGTATGCTTCTATTTTTAAATTAGATATATCCTGTCTTACATTTTTAGCTTTAATTAGTACCCTTTGTAATAGTGTCATAGGGGGTGGACAAAACTGCTGCATGGATGGTACTGATGGTGTCACTGCCTCTTCCCCTCCTCCTCCTTCTCCTCCTCCCTCCACCTACAAAGGTGAAATTGAGGGAGGATGGTCAGGAGATGAGGAATGTCCTAAGTAAGTGAGCTGTGAAAGTGTGAAGCATCACACTTTTTAAGCTTATTGGTATGGTATTTAAGATCCAACTCTCCATACTTTTCAGCTGCTTTGTCAGTACCACCCCACTCCTTCCTTTTTCTCCTCACACTTCCTTGTCTGGCTATCCACCTTAAAACTTTTCCTTTTTTTAGAACTTGTGGGATTCCTTAAAGCCAATTGTATTTTATTATACATATAACATGTATATTATTATATTATATTTATTATAATACAATGTATTGTATTGAACCCAATATATGGATAATATGTCTAATTGTTTTCTGAGGTTCTTTTTAGCTCCAGCATTCTTAGATCCTGAGATCACAATGTACCACCAGAGCTAAGCTGACTACTTCTATATTTTATGTTACAATGGATTAGTGCATATATAATTTCCTCAGAAATTGAATCAGGACCCATAGCTTCATAATATTTAATTAGTTTCTCTCCCAATAGTTCCCAATATCTGGCACTAACTTTTCTTTCTTACAAATCCAAGGAGATGTACACTTTAATATATTTAAGAGTCTATTGATCTGCTTCCATATTACCAACAAACCTTCCTTCTTTATTAACCTAACTGTGCACACTACATACTTCTCTTGGAGTGGCGGAGACTCTTTTCTTAGTATTTGCCCCATTTCAGCTAAAAAACAAAAGTGACTAGTTTAGCCCTTACCATAGTTTCCTGCTTGTCTATTTTTATACTCACCCTATTTCCAGATCATGGGGGAACTTCTCCACTGAACTCAGCTGAACGTGTCAGTTGTGCTGATGTGTAGCCCAATTTCTGATTGAAATCGATTTGATTTGTATAGGAACTCACTTAGAGCCCCACACCAAAATGCAATGTCCAGATTAGCTCTGTGGAGGACCTTGAGATTTTCCTGAGTCTTTGGTTTTAGTGAAGGAGTGAAGAAGGCAGGAGGACCATGTGGCTGGTTAAAGATGGAGTCTAGTATCTGAAGTCTGGAGCCTGAAGTCTTCTCTGTGTCTGTGGTCGAGACCATTGCATACACTGACTCTTGCAAAGCTTTGTGTTTCAGATTTTCCCCTCCTTCCCATCACCCCCTCCATTAGATGGCAAGAAGTTCAATATATGAATAAATATTTATACAATTCTCTTGCTACATTAAAAAATCAGATAAAAAAGGAAAGTAAATGAATAACCAAACAAAATGCAAATGACCAATGACAAAAATAGTGAGAATGTTATATTGTGATCCACATTCAGTTACCATACTGCTCTCTGTGGGTGTAGATGGCTCTCTTCATCACAAATTGGAACTGGCATCAATCATCTCATTGTTTAAGAGAGCCATATGCATCAGTATTGATCATAGTCTTGTTGTTGCCATATACAATGATCTCCTGATTCTGCTCATTTCACTTAGTATCAGTTCATGTAAGTCTTCCCAAGCCTCTCTAAATTCATCCTGATGGTCATTTCTTATAGAACAATATTATTCCATTACATTCACATACCATAATTTATTCAGTTATTCTCCAATTGATGGGCATCCACTCAGTTTCCAGTTTCTTGCCACTACGAAAAGAGCTGCCACAAATCTTTTATGCATATTGTGGGTCCTTTTCCCTCCTTTAAGATCTCTTTGGGATATAAGCCCAATAGTAATACTGCTGAGTCAAAGGGTATGCACAGTTTGATAACTTTTGGAGCATAGTCCCAAATTTGTTCTCCAGAATGGTTGGATCTGTTCACAGTTCCACCAACAGTGTATTAGTCCCCCAGTTTTCCCACATCCCCTCCAACATTCATCATTATCTTTTTCTATCATCTTAGTCAATCCAGGAGCAATTAGCTGCATCAATTTCTAATAGATTTTTCTCAGGTTTTCATGAAACCATTTCCTTTACTAGTTCTTATGTAAGAATAGTACTTCATTGTTTTAATATCCCACAGTTTTCTTCAGTCAATATTCAATTGATTAGAATTCTCTCAGTTTCAATTTTTGATGCCACAAAAAGAGCTTCTGTAAATATTTTTGTACACATAGGTTTGTTTCCCTTTTCTTTGGTGTTTGGTGATATAGACCGAATACTAGTATTGCTTGGTCAAAGAGTATATACATTTTTAGAGCTCTTCCAGCATAGTTCTAACTTGTTCTCCAGAATGGTTTGATTAGTTCCCTACTTCATCAACAATGCACATATCACTCTTTTTCCATATCCTCCTAGCATTTGCAACTTTTCTTTTCTGTCATGTGAACCAATCTGTGAGGCTTGGGGCAGTACCTTGGAGGTGCTTTAATTTGCATTTCTCTAACCAATAGTTATTTAACACATTTTTTTTCATATAACTACAATTAATTTGATTTTTTTGATTTTTTCTACTGAAAACTGCTTCTTTATATTTTGACCTTTAATCATTTATGCTGTTGCCTATATTTTTTAGGAATGAAGCATTTAAGGTAAAAAAAAGTTCTGTAAAAGTGTTTAGTCTTTTTTTTTTTAATTTTCTATGGTATCATTTGATAAAATATGATTTCTCTAATTATCTCTTTTAATGAGGTTGATTTTTGCTTTTGCTCTATCTAAGATCATAGTTGTTACCTTAATCTTTTTTGCTTTATCAGAAAAATAATAGATTTTGTTTCAATGTGTCTTTCAGTTTCAGGTGTGTGGGATATGATTTCTAATACATCTTGGTATCTATTTCTGTTTTATGAGTTCATTCTATTTACATTCATTATTATGATTAGCAATTGTGTATTTTCCTCTATTCTATTTTCTTTTGTTTATTTTTCTTTCACTGATTTTATCCTATATTTCCTCAATTCCTTATTTTACTTTCCACCACTACCTTTTTTAATCTTCTATTTATCACCACTTCCATTTCTTCTGTCCTCTTTTTCTTCCTATTTTTCTTTTGGTTAAGATAAATTTCTGAGTGTGTGTGTGTGTGTGTGTGTGTGTGTGTGTGTGTGTCTGTGTGTGTTCTTCCCTCTTGCAATTTTTCTGATTCAAGCATTATCTGCCATCCCCACCACTTAACTGCTTCACTGTAGAAGTTCTTTGAATGCTTATTTTATGTGAGATAAATGTTTTCTCTCTTCTGTTTTCCTACTGCATCCATCTTTCTCAACCCTTCATTGCCAAGTTTACTTTCTTTGTGTATTTGCTCATTTTCTGGTCTATTTCTAAATTTTCAACTTTATGTTAAAGTTAAGCTCTGATCATCAGTAGGTACAGAGTCAATGTTCCCAACTTCAGACTGATTTGGGCTGCTGTTTTCAGAGTTGGTTCCAGGAATCTACTAATTTTTGGCCGTTCCAAAGTGATGTGATCTTGGGAAGGATATGTCATTGTTCCTTTTGTTTGTTCTTTTGCTTTTTCCTCAGGAATAACCCCTCTTCCCCATTGATGCAAGTGTTTATATTCTTTTTTATCCTTGAAACTGACAAGAACCCTTGTTCTCCCATTATAGACTGCAAGCACTTCATCTGATCTTTAAACTGTTTCCAACAACTTGTATGGATAATACAGTTGTCAAAGAGCATTCAATACTACACTCATTGTTATCTTATTGATTACAGAATCAACTGTAATCTTTTGATCAATTGTCCTACCTCTTTACTATCTCTCTTGCCTGAGAGCTCCTAAAATGCTCTTACCACTGAAGGAGTCAAGTCTAATACCCACCACTTTGGTGCTACTGAAATATGCACTGCAAGCTGACCTGCAACTTTGTATCACAGATATCTTCTACTGACCTCCTTAGTTGTCTTGGTCTGGGAAAATGCCTTGCCCTGATCTTTTGTAGATTCTACTACTCTAGCATTTTTAAAATGTTATTTTAAGATGAATTTTGGGAGAGTCTGCCTAGGTTGCTGCCTCTACTTTGAAAACTTCTGCATTTTTTAAAAACTCAGTTTGTCTTAATACATCACTTTATGGGTAAGTTCCTAACAGTGAGTTTTCCATTAATTAGTACAGAAAGCCACCAATCCTTGTTTTCTCTGCTTGAGTAATTTTTTTTGTTGTTGTTGTTTAATTTCCTTTAAATCCATTATAATGTATCTGCCTAATGTGGTTATTCCTTTTCGATGTGAGTTCTTAAATATATATATATATATATTTGCTTCATAATCTCTTTGAAAGTCTGGTGGAACCTACTGCTTCCAGTTTGAATAAAATAAAATGTTAAGCTTGAATTAGATATTGATGAAGATAAATATCTATTTTTCCCCCTTTTCCCTAGTTCATGGGTCTTCTGAAATCTATTTATGAATTAATTTTAGTACAATGAAACTTTAAGTTAATAAATTAGTTTCCAAGTCATACACACACACACACACACACACACTTTATGGTGGCACTATAGTTGACTATTTCTCTTCCCATGTTCTCATCCCATGGCAAATCTACTCCTTTTTTGATCAGAATTTTTCTCCCATACATGGATTTTTTATTCAGCTTATAGAATAATAACAATAGCAACAAATTAAGTGAAGAGATGTACTCAAAAACTACTTCCCAAACAATAGTTTGTTCCCAATAGCATGAGGTACATTGTTGTATCAATTTTGATCTATACTGGACTTAAAAACCCACTAGTTCTATTCTCTCATTTTAGAAATGAGGAAACAGGTTGAAAAGTTAAATTACAGGTTATAAACATGTGAGAGAAAATTGGAACTCCAATCTTCTAACCTTACAAGCATTATTATTTCAATTGTTCCATTTCAAGTCAAATGAGCCTATATGATTTTATTTTAGTAAAGATAATCTTATAAATGTTTATGATATTGCATTTTCAGTCTTCATTTATGATGAAAAAAAATGCCCAGGTGTAATGAGAACCATTTCACTATGTTTAAGAAATCTTTAATATAGAATCAGCCCTCATAAATAGATAATATAAATAGCAAGAATGATCAGCCTAAAAAAAATTCAAATCTCTCTTCCTGCAAAATTATGAGACTGATCTATTGTGAAGTTACATTACAAGCCTAAAAATTAAAATATATTATGTTTTGATTTATGTCTTTATAGAAAGTGCTTTCTAAAACTTATATTGAAATATACATTTATGCATATACACATATACATGCATACATATATACATAAAAGCAACCACAGTTTTGTAGCATATTCTCATCCTCAGCATGTTTATGCATTGAGAACAAGATAAATACACAAGGAGTGAAGAGCATCCTTCTTGAAGAGTTAATTTGAGAGCAAATATTAAACTGTTTCCCAAGGTATGCTATGTGCTATAAGGAGTGGACAAATATTGCAAGTTCTTACTATATTAATTATGCTGGCTGCTCCTATCAGAATGCTTGCCACTTCAAACGATGGAGAGAGTGGGATGAAATGTGATAGTACAGCCAGGTCTGACTGGTATATACCTTGATTACATTTTGGAGGCTACATTTGATTTTCTTAAAACACAATTGATTTGCTAATGGTTTTAAATAGATGCTACTGGATATTTTAAAGAAAATTCCATTTATTTCTATACTCTCTAGTGTCTTTAACAGGAATGGATTTTGGATTTTGTCAAATATTTTTTCTGCATCTATTGAGATAATCATATGGTTTTTGTTAGTTTGGTTATTGATATAGTCAATTATGATAATAGTTTTTCTAATATTGAACCACCCCTGCATTCCTGGTATAAATCCTACCCGGTCATAGTGTTTTATATTGGGGATGATTTTCTGTAATCTCTTTGCTAATATTTTATTAAATAATTTTACATCAATATTCATCAGAGAAATTGGTCTACAATTCTCTTTCTCTGTTTTCATCCTATCATTTTAGCTATCAGTACCATGCCTGTGTCATAAAAGGAATTTGGTAGGAGTCCTTCTTTCCCTAATTTTTTTTCAAATAGTTTATATTGTATTGGAGTTAATTGTTCTTTAAATGTTTGGTGAAATTCACATGGAAATCCATCTGGCTCCAGAGATTTTTTCTTAGGCAAGTTGATAAATAGCTTGTTCTATTTCTTTTTCTAAAATGGAATTTTTTAAGTAATTTATTTCCTCTTCTAATAAACTGGGCAACTTATATTTTTGTAGGTATTCCTCCATTTCACTTAGGTTATCAAATTTATTGGCATAAGGTTGGGCAAAATAACTTCTAATTATTGCTCTAATTTAGTCTTCATCAGCAGAAAGTTATCCCTTTTCATTTTTAAGAATAACAATTTGATTTTTCTCATTCCTTTTTCTAATCAAATTAACTAAAGTTTTATCTATTTTGTTGGCTTTTTCATAAGAACAACACTTAATTTTATTTATTAATTCAATAGATATATTACTTTTAATTTTATTAATCTCTCCTTTTATTTTTAGAATTTCAGGTTTGTTATTTGATTGGGGGATTTTAATTTGTTTTCTTCTAGCTTTTTTAGTTGAAAGCCCAATTTATTGATCCTGTCTTTCTCTATTTTATGCAAGTAATCATCTAGAGATAAAAAAAAAAAATTTCCCCTTATTACCACTTTGGCTGCATCAAACAAATTTTGGTATGTTGTCTCATTATTGTCATTCTCTTGGATGAAATTATTGTGTCTATGACTTACTCTTTCATCTATTCATTCTTTAGGATGAGATTATTTAGCTTCCAATGGCTTTTGGTTTTTTTTCCCCTGACCTTCTATTGAATGTGATTTTTATGGCATTGTAAGCTGAAAAAAAATTGCATTTACTATTTTTGCCTTTCTGCATTTGATTTTGAGATCTTTATGTCCTAATATATGGTAAGTTTTTGTACAGGTTCCATGAACTGCTGAGATTTACGTGCACTCCTTTCTGTCTCCATTCAATTTTCTCCAAAGATCTATCACACTTAAATTTTCTAATATTTCATTTACCTCCTTAACTTCTTTCATATTTATTTTGTGATTTGATTTATCTAGTTCTGAGAGAGGAAGGTTGAGAACTTTCACTATCATAGTTTTGCTGTCTTTTCCTTCTTCCAACTCTCTTAAAAATCTTCTTTAGGAATTTAGATGTTATATCACTTGGTGCATATATGTTTATTATTGATATTGTTTTGTTGTCTATGATACCCTTTAGCAAGATATAATTTCCTTCCTTATATTGTTTAATTAGATCAGTTTTTGCTTTTGCTTGATCTGAGATCAGAATCATCATCCCTACTTTTTTTTTACTTCATTTGAAGCATAATAGATTCTGCTAAAACCTTTTACCTTTACTCTGTATGTATCACTCTGATTTAAATATGTTTCTTGTAGACAACATATTGTAGAGTTCTGGCTTTTAATCCAGTCTGCTACCCACTTCTGTTTTTTGAGAGCATTCATCCCATTCACATTTATAGTTAAAACTACTAATTCTGTATTTCTCACCATCTTATTTAACCAAAATAATACTTTTCTATTTTCTTTTCCCCTTTCACTCCTCCCCAGTATTTTACTTATAAGCAACACTTGCCTCAAGCATCTCTCCCCGTTTATAACCCCTCCCCCCTTTCTTATATCTTTTCCCTACTATTTCTGTTTTGCCTTCTCTTTGCCTATCCCTTCCCTTTTCCCTTTTCCCCTCCCACTTTCCTATAATGTGAGAGAAGTTTCTCTGTAAAACCAAATATGTTTAATATTCTCTCATTGAGCAAAATCTGATGAGAGTAAGATTCACTGAATGTTCATCCCTCTCCTTTCTCTTCCTCAATTATAACAGGTTTCTTTTACCTCTTCATGAGATGTAATTTCCCTTACTTTACCTCCACTTTCTTTTTTTTTTTCTTGGCACAATCTCCTTTCTACTTCTTGTTTCTTTTTTTTTTTTTAATATTATAACCATAAAATCAAATTACGCATACATTATCTATGTATACCCATAATAGAGATAGTGTTTTCAGAGTTTAAAATCATCAGCAAGATTCATATGTAATGGGGATAAATTAGAACCATTTCCAATAAGATTAGGGGTGAAACAAGGTTGTCCACTATCACCATTACTATTCAATATTATATTATAAATGCTAGCTTTGCCAATAAGAGAAGAAAAAAGAGATTAAGGGAATTAAAATAGGTAATGAGGAAACCACATTATCACTTTTTGCAGATGATATGATGGTATACTTAGTGGTATGATCTGATGATAGCAGATATCATCTGCAGATAGTAGATGATATGATGTTATACAGAATCAATTAAAAACTATTAGAAATCTTCTGGCCAAGATGATGGAGAGGACACACACACACATCTATCTAAGCTCCTTTTTGCTCTCAGAATACTTTATTTCATAACAAGGCCTCAGAATTAGGGCTTGACTGAAAAAACCCACAAATACATTACCAACAAATGATATCCTCAAAATTTGCCAGAAAAGGTCTGTTTTTGCTCACAGGTAGGGAGTATTAGATCAGGCGCAGATTGAATGCAGACAGCGAGAGTACAGCAGGCAGCTCTCACTGAACAGACCAAGGGGAAAGGGAAGGGTTTGATCTTAGCCGTTTCTGTGGGAGAACTTTACCACAGTATGGCTACTTGGCCCTGGCAGCAAGCCAATAAATCGGCAGAGAAGCTATAAACACAGAGGGTAAAGACTATAACTCCAAATAGCTAGGGTCTCTCCGGACCGGGGCACACCCACCAGGAATGACTCAGCCATTGCTGTCCTGCTAGTGCCTCACTGCTGCCCCCTGCAGTCTGTAGAAGTATCTTGGTAATACCATCCACCTTCCTCCCCTCCTCCCCCCCAAAAATAAAGCAGATTGCATTTGCTTTTTTTGTTAGTTTGTTTTCTTTGATTCTTCTTTGACAAGATGAGTAAAAAATTAAAGCAAGCTCTAACAATAGAGAGCTTCTATACAGATAGAGAGCAGACTTTAAAACCTTTGGAGACTAAAAACAGACTGTCTCAAGAAGAATCCACAAAGAGAGATATGATCTTGTCCTCAACACACAAGACTCTCATAAAAGAAATTAAGAAGACTCTTACAAGAGAGCTAGAAGAAAAATGGGCAAAGGAATGGGAAGCTTGGCCAGAGGGTCTGGATAAGTCATCCCACTCATTTATAGATAGAGTGGATAAACAAATCAAATCCTTGAAGAACAGAATTAGTGAATTGGAAATCAAAATAGCTCTCTAAAAAATAAAATTAGTGAAGTGGGAAAAAATTCCATAGAACAAAACAACTCACTTAAAAACTCAATTGGAAAATTAGAAAAAGAAATTAAAAAAAGTGAGTGAAGAAAATAATTCATTGAAAATCAGAATTGAACAAATGGAATTGAATGACTCCAGGAAACTCCAAGAATCATCAAGCAAAGCCAAAAAAAAAAAAAAAAGAAAGAAAGAAAGAAAGAAAGAAAGAAAGAAAGAAAAGAAACAATGGAAAAAAATGTCAAATACCTTCTTGGGAAAGCAACAGACCTGGAAAATAGATCTAGGAGAAATAAGCAGAGAATTACTGGACTTCCTGAAAATTATGATGAAAAAAAGAGCCTGGACACTATTTTCCAGGAAATTATCAAAGAGAACTGCCCATATGTTATAGAAACACAGTGTAAAATAGACATTGAAAGAATTACCTTAAAATCAAAACTCCAAGAAATATTGTGGCTAAATTCCAGAATTATCAGACCAAGCTAAAAATACTACAAGCTCCAAGAAAAAAAAAAATCAAATATAGAGAAGCCACAATAAAGATTAATTAGGATCTAGCAGCATCCACATAAAAGGCTTGAAGGGCCTGGAGTCTGATATTTCAAAAGGCTAAGGAACTTGATATGCAGCCAAGAATAACTTACCCAGCCAAAATGAGCATTTTTCCCCAGGGAAGAAAATGGACTTTCAATGAAATAGGTGAATTTCATCTATTTCTGATGGAAAAACTGGACCTAAACAAAAAGTTTGATTTCCAAATATAAGACTCAAGAGAAATATAAAAAAGGTAGAAA
Source organism: Antechinus flavipes (assembly GCF_016432865.1). Lineage (NCBI taxonomy): Eukaryota > Metazoa > Chordata > Mammalia > Dasyuromorphia > Dasyuridae > Antechinus > Antechinus flavipes. The sequence goes on along the minus strand of NC_067400.1, from coordinate 302,455,005 downwards.
GAAATCTTGGGAACTATATTTCTATTATAAAGACACATAAAGAACACATGTATAATTTGTTCTAGAAACTAGAAGTGAAAAGGAAATTGTACCAGAAACAGAGGCAAAGAAAACCTATTATATCTGAGAGAAAGAAGGGGGCAGGAGGGAATGAACATAGTGTGTATCTTATACTCATCAGAATTGGTTTAAAGAGAAAAATATAAGATATATTCGATTTACAGAGAAACTTCTCCCACCTCATTGAAAAGTGGGAGGGGAAAAGTGAAAAGGAAAGGAGTAAGCTAAGCAGAAGGGAATACAGAAATTATAAGGAAAAGGAGTAAGAAGGGAGGAGGAACTCTAAAGTGGGGGGAGGAATCCTAAAAAGGGAGGGCTGTAAGAAGCAAGTGGTGTTCACAAGTTTAACACTGGGGAGGGGATAAGGAAAGGCAGAAAGGATAAGGAAAGGAGAAAAGCATAAGCAAAGGTTAACAAGATGGCAAGAAATACAGACTTAGTAATTTTAACCATAAATGTGAATGGGATAAACTCCTCCATAAAGAGGAAGCAGTTATCACACTGTATTAAAAGCCAAAATCCTATTATATGTTGTTTACAGGAAACACACTTGAAATAGGATGATACATATAGAGTAAGGGTAAAAAGTTAGAGCAGAATCTACTATGCTTCAGGTGAAGTCAAAAAAGCAGGGGTAACCAAGATGATTTCAGATCAAGCAAATGCAAAAATTGATCTAATTAAAAGAGATAAGGAAGGGCACTATATCTTGCTAAAGGGTAGCATACATAATGAAACAAGATCAATATCACTATTAAACATATATAAACCAAGTGGTATAGCATCTAAATTCTTAAAAGAGAAATTAAGAGAGCTGTAAGAAGAAATAGCAAAACTATAATTGTGGGAGATCTCAACCTTGCACTCTCAGAATTAGGTAAATTACTGCCAAATAAATAAGAAAGAAGTCAAAGAGGTAAATAGAATATAGAAAAGTTAGGTATGATAGATCTTTGGAGAAAATGAAATGGAGACAGAAAGGAGTACAATTTCTTCTCAGCAGTTCATGTAACCTATACAAAAATTGACCATATATTAGGACATAAAAACCTCAAACTCAAATGCAATGAGGCAGAAATAGTAAATTCATCCTTTTCAATGGAAAATTATATTCAATAAAAAGCCAGGGGAAAATAGACCAAAAAATAATTGAAAACTAAATAATCTAATATTAAAGAATGATTGGGTGAAACAGCAAATCATAGACAGAATTAATAACTTCACCCAAGAAAATGACAATAATGAGACATCATACCAAAATTTGTGGGATGCAGCCAAAGTGGTAATAAAGGGGAAATTTTATATCTTTAGAGGCCTACTTGCATAAAATAGAGAAAGAGAAAGAAGGTAAATGAATTGGGCTTGCAACTAAAAATGCTAGGAAAGAAACAAATTAAAAACCCCCAGTCACACACTAACCTTGAAATTCTAAAAATAAAAGGAGAGATTAATATAATTGAAAGTAAAAAAAAAAAAAAACAAAAAACTATTGAATTAATTAATAAAACTAAGAGTTGGTTCTATGAAAAAAATAACAAAATAGACAAACCCTTAGTAAATCTGTTTTAAAAAAAGAAAAGAGGAAAATCAAATTGTTAGTCTTGAAAACGAAAAGGAAGAACTCTCCACTAATAAAAAGGAAATTAGCAATAATTAGGTGTTACTTTGCCCATAAATTCAACAACTTAAATGAAATGGAAGAAAACCTTCAAAAATATAGCTTGCCCAGATTAACAGAGGAAGAAGTAAATAGACTAAACAGTCCCATTTTAGAAAAAGAAATAGAGCAAGCTATTAACCAACTCCCTAAGAAAAAATCCCCATGACCAGATGGATTTACATGTGAATTCTATCAAACATTTAAAGAACAATTAACTCCAATGCTATATAAACTATTTGAAAAATAGAGATTGAAGAAGTCCTACCAAATTCCTTTTATAACACAGACATGGTACAGATACTTAAACCAGGTAGGTTGAAAACAGAGAAAGAAAATTATAAACCAATCTCCCTAATGAATATTGATGTAAAAATCTTAAATAAAATATTAGCAAAAAGATTATAGAAAATAATCTCCAGAGTGATACACCATAACCAAGTAGGATTTATACCAGGAATGCAGGGCTGGCTCAATATTAGGAAAACTATTAGCATAATTGACTATATCAATAATCAAATTAACAAAAATCATATGATCATCTCAATAGATGCAGAAAAAGCATTTGATAAAATCCAACATCCATTCCTAATAAAAACATTTGAGAGGAAAGGAATAAATGGACTTTTCTTTAAAATAGTCAGGAACATTTATTTAAAACCGTCAATGAGCATCATATGTATTGCTAGCCTCAGCAATAAAAGTTCAGAAAGAGATTAAAAGAATTAGAGTAGTGATAAGGAAATCAAATTATCATTCTTTGCAGATGATATGATGGTATACCTAGAGAACCCCAGAGATTCTACTAAAAAGCTATTAGAAATAAATCACAACTTTAGCAAAGTTGCAGGATACAAAATAAATCCCCATAAATCCTCAGCATTTTTATACATCACCAACAAAATCCAACAACAAGAGATACAAAGAGAAATTCCATTCAAAATAACTGTTGATAGCATAAAAATATTTGGGAATCTATCTACCAAAGGAAAGTCAGGAATTATATGAGCAAAGTTGCAAAACATTTTCCACAAAAATCAAGTCAGATTTAAATAATTGGAAAAATATTAAGTGTTCTTGGATAGGCCAAGCAAATATAATAAATATGACAATACTACCTAAACTAATCTATTTATTTAGTGCCATACCAATCAGTCTCCCAAGAAACTATTTTAATGACCTAGAAAAAATAACAACAAAATTCATATGGAAGTACAAAAGGTCAAAAATTTCAAGGGAATTAATGAAAAAAAAATCAAATAAAGGCAGCCTAACTGTACCTGATCTAAAATTTTATTATAAATAGCAGTCACCAAAACCATTTGGTATTGGCTAAGAAATATATTAGTTGATCAGTGGAGTATGTTAGGTTCACAGGGAAAAATAGTCAATAACTAGAGCAATCTAGTGTTTGACAAACCCAAAGATCCCAACTTTTGGGATAAGAATTCACTATTTGACAAAAACTGCTGGGAAAACTGGAAACTAGTATGGCAGAAACTAGGCATGGATCCACACTTAACACCATAAACCAGGATCAAAATGGGTCCATGATTTAGGCATAAAGAACAAGATTATAAATAAATTAGAGGAATATAGGATAGTTTATCTCTAAGACTTGTGTAGGAGGAAGGAATTTGTGACCAAAGAAGAACTAGAGATCTCTAGATTTTTTTTTATTTGTTATTTAAGACATTATAGATCACAAAATAGAAAATTTTGTTTATATCAAATTAAAAAGCCTTTGTACAAACAAAACTAATGCAAACAAGATTAGAAGGGAAGCAATAAACTGGGAAAACATTTTTACATTCAAAGGCTCTGATAAAAGCTTCATTTCCAAAATATATTTGGAACTGACTCAAATATATAAGAAATCAAGCCATTCTCAAATTGATAAATGGTCAAAGATATGAACAGAGAATTTTCAGATGATGAAATTGAAACTATTTCTACTCATATGAAAGAGTGCTCCAAATCACTATTGATCAGAGAAATGCAAATTAAGACAATTCTGAGATACCACTACACACCTATCAAATTGGCTAAGAAGACAGGAAAAAAAATAATGATGAATGTTGTAGGGGATGTGGGAAAACTGGGATATTGATGCACTGTTGGTGGAATTGTGAATGAATCCGATCATTCTGGAGAGCAATCTGAAATTATGCCCAAAATGTTATCAAACTGTGCATACCCTTTGATCCAGCAGTATTACTACTTGGCTTATATCCCAAAGAGATACTAACGAAGGGAAAGGGACCTGTATGTGCCAAAATATTTGTGGTAGCCCTTTTTGTAGTGGCTAGAAACTAGAAAATGAATGGATGCCCATCAATTGGAGAATTGTTGGGTAAATTGTGGTATATGAATGTTATGGGATGTTATTGTTTTGTAAGAAATGATCAGCAGGATGAATACAGAGATATTTGGAAAGACTTACATGAACTGATGCTGAGTGAAATGAGCAGAAACAGGACATCATTATACACTTCAACAACAATACTGTATGAGGATGTATTCTGATGGAAGTGGATATCTTTGACAAAGAGAAGATCTAATTCAGTTCCAATTGATCAATGATGGACAGAATCTGCTACACCCAGAGAAAGAACACTGGGAAATGAATGTGTGTTGGAATCCTTACTAACTGCTAACTAATTAGAGTTGATCTAATCTTACAAGAAGATGTTTTGGGCAGAACCTGAAACAAGGTACTAAGTAGAACTAATTAATACAAGGCTTGTGTTCACACCTTTACTCATTGGAGTCCACAAGTATGCTGGCTTCACAAAGTACACTTTCTAACTTCAAGGGAGTCCACACCTCCCTTAAAGCTCGTTGGGCCAGAGAACACTATGGGAGAAAACCCATAATCCCATTCTCTCAGAAGAGTCAGATAAAAGGCCAGCGATGAGGGATCTATGGCAGAATACATTTTTCCTCTTGGCTGGCCTTTTATCTGACTCTTCTGAGAGAATGGGATTATGGGTTTTCTCCCATAGTGTTCTCTGGCCCAACGAGCTTTAAGGGAGGTGTGGACTCCCTTGAAGTTAGAAAGTGTACTTTGTGAAGCCAGCATACTTGTGGACTCCAATGAGTAAAGGTGTGAACACAAGCCTTGTATTAATTAGTTCTACTTAGTACCTTGTTTCAGGTTCTGCCCAAAACATCTTCTTGTAAGATTAGATCAACTCTAATTAGTTAGCAGTTAGTAAGGATTCCAACATCTCCCCCTTTCTTTTGTTAGATGAAAACACCAAAGGAAATAGGAATGACATGAAGAGTGCAGCTGGCTGGAGGCTGAAGAAAGCAGAGGCAGAGGCTGAAGGACCAGACCTTTGGATTTGACGACATTCGGAGAGATCTCTTGGAACCAAGCAGAGAGATGGGCCTCTAAGCTAACCGGGCTATATTGGAGATAATAAAAGATCTGAATTTTTATCACCTGGCTGAATTTTGGGAAGAAAAAGCTTACCACATTTTGGCGCCCGAACAGGGACCGACAAAATCCTGATTCCAGGGAAAGCACCCAGAGAGAACTTTTATAATATTTTAAAGAAGAACAAGAACTCAACATTTGAACTCTAACAAATGTGGACAAACATTTTTTTGTTTTTCTTCCCAGATTATTTTTACCTTCTGAATCCAATTCTTCTTGTGCAACAAGAGAACTGTATGGCTCTTCACACATATATTGTATCTAGGATATACTATAATATATTTAACATGTATAAGACTGCCTGCTATCTAGGGGAGGGGATGAAGGGAGGAAAGGGGAAAGTTGAAACAGAAGTGAGGGCAAGGGATAATTGTAAAAAATTATCCATGCATATGTTCTGTCGATAAATAGTTATAAAAAGACAGAGAGAGAGAGAGAGAGAGAGAGAGAGAGAGAGAGAGAGAGAGAGAGAAAACTATTAGAAATAATCTACAATACGGACAGCTAGTGGTACAGTGGATAGAGCACCAGCCCTGAAGTCAGTAGGACCTGAGTTCAAATCTGATATCACACACTTAACACTTCCTAGCTGGTGACCTTGGGCAAGTCCAACCTCAATTGCCTCAGTAACAAAACAAAACAAAACAAAAACTAGATATAATTCACAACTTTAGCAAAGTTGCAGGATACAAAATAAATTCACATAAATATTCAGCATTTTTATACATCACTAGCCAAGTCTCCAAAGAGAAATTCCATTTAAAATAACTGTTGCTAGTATAAAATATTTGGGAATTTATCTGCCAAGGGAAAGTCAGGAACTATATGAGCAAAACTACAAAACACTTTCCACACAAATAAAGTCAGATTTAAACAACTGGAAAAAAAAATATCAAGTGCTCTTGGATAGGTTGAATGAATATAATAAAGGTGACACTATTACCTAAACTAATCTACTTATTTAGTGCTATACCAATCAAACTCCCACAAAACTATTTTATAGACCTAGAAAAAAACAAAAATAAAATTCATCTGGAAGAACAAAAAAATCAAGAATTTCAAGGGAATTAATGAAAAAAATGCAAATAAAGGAAGCCTAGGATACCAGATGTAAAACTATATTATTAAAGCAGAGATCATCAAAACCATTTGGTACTGGTTAAGAAATAGAGTACTTGATCAGTAAAATAGGTTAAAAAAACAGGATGAAATAGCTAATGGCTATAGTAATCTAGTGTTTGACAATCCCAGAGACCTCAGCTCTTGGGCCAAGAATTCACTATTTGACAAAAACTTCTGGGAAAATTGGGAACTAGTATGGCAGAAACTAGGCATTGACCCACACCTAACACCGTTTTGCAAGATAAGGTCAAAATGGGTTCATGATCTAGACATAAAGAATGATATTATAGACAAATTAGAAAAAACATAGGATAGTTTACCTTTCAGATCTGTGCAGGAGGAAGAACTTTGTGACCAAAGAAGAACTGAAGATAATTATTAAGCACAAACTAGATAATTTTGATTACATTAAATTAAAAAAGTTTTGTACAAACAAAACTAATACAGACAAGATTAGAAGGAAAGCAATAAATTGGGAAAACTTTTTTTTACATTCAAAGGGTCTAATAAAGGCCTAATTTCTAAAATATATAGAGAATTTATTCAAATTTATAAGAATTCAAGTGATTCTCCAATTGATAAATTGTCAAAGCATATGAACAGACAATTATCAGATGAAGAAATTGAAACTATTTCTAGTCATAGGAAAAGATGCTCTAAAGCACTATTAATCAGAGAAATGCAAATTAAGACAACTGTGAGATACCACTACACACCTCTTACATTGCCTAAGATGACAGGAAAAGTTAATGACAAATGTTGGAGGGGATGAGGGAAAACTGGGACACTGATACATTGTTGGTGGAACTGTGAACTGATACAACTATTCTGGAGAGCAATTTGGAACTATGTTCAAAAAGTTACCAAACTATTCATTCCCTTTGATCCAGCAGTGTTTCTACTGGGCTCATATCCCCAAGAGATCTTAAAGGTGAGACAGGGATCTACACGTGCAAAAATGTTTGTGGCAGCCCTTTTTGTAGTGGCAAGAAACTGAAAACTGAATGGATACCCATCAATTTTAGAATGGCTGAGTAAATTGTGGTATATGAATATTATGGAATATTATTGTTCTGTAAGAAATGACCAACAGGATGATTTTAGAGAGGCCTGGAGAGACTTACATGAATTTATGTTAAGCGAAATGAGGAGAACCAGGAGATCATTGTATGTGGCAAAAGCAATATTATACGATGATCTATTCTGATGAACGTGACTCTTTCCAACAGTGTGATGACTGATGCCAGTTCCAAAGATATTGTGATGGAGAGAGCCATCTACACCCAGAAAGAGGACTGTGGGAACTGAATGTGGTTCAGAACATAGTATTTTCATTCTTTTTGCTATTGTTTGCTTGCATTTTATTTTGCTTCTCTATCACTTTTTTAATTTTTATTTTACTGGTTTAATTTGATTTTCCTTGCGTGGCAAGATAATTGTATAAATATGTATGAATATATTGAATTTAATATATATTTCTACCATGTTTCACATATATTGGCAACTTGCTATCTAAGGGAAAATGTGAGGGAAGGGGAACTATTGAAACAAAGGTTTTCCAGGGGCTAATGTTGAAGAATTGTCCACACATATGTTTTGAAAAATAAAGCTTTAATAAAGAAAAAAAAATTAAAAAGCCTTAACTGAATTTCTTTCAGAGATATATTCAATAACTTAAATCCATGGTAATTACTGTGTGAGTATGTATTTTCTTGTTTAATTTGAAGTTGTAACTTTTAAAGTATATGTCATTCAATTTACTAATAATTTACCCTCATCACTAATTATGATTTCAACCTACTTTCTCCAAAATATAATTTACTTAGATTGATCCAGTCACAAATATGATACTGTTGGTATATGTTCAGAAGTTACCTTTCAAGACTATATTTTCCCAAAATGCCAAAGCACTATCTTTCAAGGAAACATAATAATGATCACTATCTTGATAAGACTATTATATTCCTGTAATTAGAGCATATAAATGTTAATGCCAAATGTGTATTTCTATATCCCTTAAAAGTGAAATTCAACTAAGAAAACTAAAACAACCTAATATTAAGGTATTCATTTTGCTTGATAGGATTCTTTCCCTTGCTAACATTTGCAAGAAAGAAAGAAAGAAAGAAAGAAAGAAAGAAAGAAAGAAAGAAAGAAAGAAAGAAAGAAAGAAAGAAAGAAAGAAAGAAAGAAAGAAAGAAGGAAGGAAGGAAGGAAGGAAGGAAGGAAGGAAGGAAGGAAGGAAGGAAGGAAGGAAGGAAGGAAGGAAGGAAAGAAAGAAAGAAAGAAAGAAAGAAAGAAAGAAAGAAAGAAAGAAAGAAAGAAAGAAAGAAAGAAAGAAAGAAAGAAAGAAAGAAAGAAGGAAAGAAAGAAGGAAAGAAAGAAAGAAGGGGGGAATCCTTGACTTTGAATTTCTAGAATTTTTTTCAGCTTAAGCATTCCCTTAAGTGGCTTCCTGAAATAGAAACTGCTTTGGGCTTAATAACCTGCTTTTCATTCTCTTACAATTAGAATACTTCAAACTGGGATTGTACTGCATCCCTTAATATGGCAATCACATTTCTCTGGGCTGGTATTGCTACACTTTGCTTTTATTAAACGTGCATTTTTGTAATCATGTCTTGCTTTCAGCAAATCTGCATGTATTTTGGCCTGGTTAAAGAATCAGAAAACATTATTGGCAGCCCTAATTTTAAAGCAGTCTAATTGATTTAAAAAAAAAAAAAAAAAAAAGAATAAAGATGCCTTCTCAATGCAAACCAGCCTATTTCCACATAGGCACATATTAGGATTAGCTCTCCCTTGGACAAATTAAATCCCTGAAAGCCTGCATTGAGCTGTACATCTTGCTGCTACAGTGATGGTTTCTCATGCATAAGCTTATAAAATGAGATGCACATAAATAAAGGACTTAACACTTCCACTTCAGACACAGGTGCATGTGTATAGATGACACTACTTCTTAAGCGAAGGTTTTAACTTTCCTGCCATTAGCTGACTTCACATTCTTGAAAAACGCAGATTTCAATGGTAGTCCAACATTTAAACAGAAAGAGCCGACTTAACACTTCAGACACTATAGACTCTCTGACATTCTCTTCTGGACCCAGCTCCAAGGGCTCTATGCTTCCTTTAATTGAGAACAAGAAAATGTTAGTCTGGGGGCTCAAGCAATTCACCAGATGAAAAGAGACAGAAGTTGTCTCTGCAGGTGGGTTAACAGCTGCTGCCAAATACTCCCCACCTTCATGTTTTAGAACAAGCTTTATAGCAGATAGCTTGAATAATTTCCAGTGTTATAAAACCCTGAGAGAAGAAGAAAGGATGTGCTCCATTCTTCATGAAATATGTGCTTGATGACCCAGGGTTTAGGGCCTCCAGTTTTCGAACAGACAATATCTCATCTCAATTATTTAAGCTCTCCCTCCCTCCCTCCCTCCTTTCCTCTCTCCTTCTCTCTCTCTCTCTCTCTCTCTCTCTCTCTCTCTCTCTCTCTCTCTCCTCTCTCTCTCTCTCTCTCTCTCTCTCTCTCTCCCTCTCAACTTCCCTACCAATGTTGAAATTGGTAGAAAGATTAACCTCCTAGCTTTAATTACCTATAATTTTGCTATCAAGACAGCCCATCAATGTGCTCTACAAACAGAGGCATGATTGAAAATGAGAGACAAGTGCCTTACTTGCTGCAAAAACTATTGAGGTATAACATTTAAATCACCCTATTTTGCTTTGCCTGGATCTTCTTCATTTACATCTTGTGTACATACCACTCCCCAAATGTTATGTCTTCCTTTCCTACATCTCTGTGTCATTATGTTTAATGATGGTTTGATTTTAAAGCATTGAATTCAAAACTCTTTGCAATGTACAAATGTCATAGAAGTTGTTGATTTAGAAAGCTATAAATATATAGTTTAAAAGAAAAGGAATCAGGCTTCTGCAATGCAATAAATCCTAAAGGAAAGCCTTTAAATCATATAGCTAAGTTAATGAAAATGACTTTTAATGTTTAAAGAAAACTGGACAGAGGTTTTACATTTTTTATTTAACAATCATAAATAATAATAGTGACAAATAGCTGATGTTTATTTAATACTTGGAGATTTATCAAGAGCTTTACCTATATCTCATTTGATTCATCATATGCTTATATATGGATGAGGAAACTACAGATTGGAAATATTAAGTAACTTTTGCAGAATTTCAGAGCTAACAAAGTTTTTGAACCTGAAATAACCAAGTCTTTCCAATTCCAATTCCAATTTCCAATACTACTTTCATGGTAGTTTTATCAGTTTTAGCTTAAACAGCATCAACATCTCAAGTAAGTCACAATATAGCCATTTGGAGTTCATGCCAAGGTCTTGCTTCACATATTTACTCAGCATGGGCTCCCCGCTGATATTTATGCCTTGTTTCCATGTCTAAAATAGTGTTTTTAGATGACAGTTACTTAATAATGGATAGTCATAATAATGATTAATTGAATGAATAATAACCTGACTTTTTAAAGTTTATATGGCCATAATTACATGAGATCATGCCTCTTACATCACAAACATTATCTTTGAGAAAAAAACTTGTTAGTGCTAGATGTGATGAGCACTACAAAGTTCCATAAAGAATGAAAAATATTTTAAATAATATTTATGGATTTAGAAGTTATCCTTGAGTCACTTATGTGTATATAAATAGACTATCAACTCGTTACACCTAAGATTAGAGTAAAAGAAAGGACAAAATAAATAATAATAATAAAGAAAAGATATGGCATCTAATTAAAACACTTGGGGAATACAAGGCTTATGTTTTCTTTTCAAAAGGCAGTGTTTCCCCTCTTTTCTCTTACTTTACCATCTTTCAATATCTTCCATTCTTCCATGAACTTATCATCATGATGTCCCTCCCACTTACTTCCTCAGCAACAATTTAAGAAAACAATCAAAAAATGAGTAATAACATCCATTTTATGGAAGTTTTCAACATTCACCCTTATAAAAACATGTGTTACAAATCTTTCTCCTCCCCTCCCCCCATTCTTACCCTCTATAATAAATAATCCAGATTAAACATGTGTACTTCTAACTATAAGAAATAGATTTTTTATGGCTACTTTACCAGAAACTAGAGCATATACAAAAGATTTCTTGTGAAAATTACTTGACCTTTTCTTTTTTCTTCTCCAGCCTTTAGTAATAAAGACAAGCTCCTGTAGGCATATAGGTTAGGATGGTCCCTTGGACCCTGTCTTGTTCAGAACTGTGGTGAAGCCTCAAACACATGATACGCCTGGATCTGAGAGAGGTGAGAGACTCTTGAAGATAGAGTTAACTAGGTAGTAACCTTATTTACTCTGAGGTTATAAAAGGCACCAGAAATTCAGGAACCAGGGTCCATGATAGTGGTTTATCACCATGCTGCTAAAGATTGACTGGGACTCAGTCCAGCAGTGGATTGACCCTGCAATTAACATGACAGGTCTTATAAGAGAAAACAAATTGTTCATGAGTTGTGCAGAATTTGGAATTTAATTTGGTGAGGACAAATGCATTGTAGTTTGAACTCGCTGTTCTTAGGGACTAAAGTAGTAAAGAAGAGAGTATTGATTATTTTTTCTCTTGTATATTTTCTTATTAATATCTTTTTTGTAAAAGAAATTTATATTACTTGGTTAAATGATACAGGGATTCAAATTACTTGAAGATATCAAATACATAAAGAAGTTACACACTCTGACTGGCAATTGATTTAGGAAAAAATACACCAGAATAGTACCTTGCTCCAGTATAATTAAAAGAATGACAACCCTTACTAGTACCTCTAAAGTCCTGAAAAACCAATGTAGCCAGCAGAGTGGCTCTGGGAACCTGATTTATCAGGGCAAGGAGGAATTGGGTGAAAAGGTTTCCAAAGCTTACAAACAGTCCACTTAGATAAGAAAGCTGAGCAAAACAGTGTGATGAAAATGATTTGCTTTGCTTTATAATTAAATGGCCAGAAATTGAACTGAAATACGGATGTCTTTTAGGAAAACAAATTGAGAATTCAGGAATTGGGGCTGGGGTATCTATGGGAAGAATTTGAAGGTGAAAATGATAAACTGAAGTATTTTTCTTTGGGCCTTTTGATGTCTGCTATCTAAATATTTCCTTTTCCATTTCTTGTCCTGTGCTGGAAAACAATAAGCTTGCTGAGAAGGCGAAAACAACCTTCAAGGCAGATTAAATTAAAAAAAAAAAAAAAAAAAAAAAAAAAAAAAAACTTTGAATAAAAGAGGATGGAAGATCTCTCTTGTTTGGCTATTACTACTAAGAGAACACAGAAAGAAATTTGGCAAAATCAACATTTTTTCTTTCCTATATACTGTCATGCCTAAGCTTCTTGCCACAAATTGCTTTTTATTATTATTATTATTATTAGATTGTAATCATGAAGGTAGTAAACAGTGAATGAAACTGAGAAATCACAAAAATAATTTTAAGGAAATACTTAAAAATACCTTTTCCAGAAAGCATTTTGGGTAGAGACTGGAATTTTAGGGACCAAGGGATCTAATCTACCATCTTTTTGTTGTTGTTGTTGTTGTTGTTGTTACAAATGAGAAAACTGAGGACAACAGAGATTGTCTCAGATCACACAGCAAGTTAGTAACAGAAATGGACCAAGAACCCATATCTTTTGACTCCTAGACTAGCATTCTTTCCAGTATTCCACATTGCCTTCCTCATGGAAGGAAGTCATGGAATAAAAGGCCATGGAATTAGTCATTCATGGATAACCTGACAAGAGATGGTGATAAATATTATTTGTTCAGATAATCAAGTCCTGATAAAAATTACCTCATTTGACCCTCACAGCACTCCTGGGAGGTAGATGTTATTTTTTTTTCCTATTTTATGGTTGAGGAAACTGAGGCACACTAAGGTTAAATTGCCCAGGGTCAAATAGCATGTGAGTACCTGAATCTTGATTTGATTTCAGCTCTTCTAGACTCCTGATTCAGCTATTTATGCATTGAACCACTTAGCTGTATCTAGTAGCAAAAGTGGCACAATGGATTAGAGTGTCAGGAAATTTTCTTCCTGGGTTCAAATTCAACTTTAGACATTTGCTAGCTATGTGACTCTGAGCAAGTCGCTTAACCCCTGTTGCTTCAATTTTCTCATCTGCACAATGAGCTACAGAAGGAAATGGCAAAACATTTCAGTATCTTTGCCAAGCCAAATGGGGCCATAATTAGATAAAATTCTTGTTTTTATTTGATTTTTAACAACAACAACAACAACAACAATGGGGAAAAGATACAGTAATTACCTAGAGCAAAAGTAGATATTTTCTTTTTAGAACATCTTTTCATTTTCTTTTCTTCAGGGGAAAAAAAAATCATTTTTTTTTAAAGTTCCACCTCTTACAGTTAGTTGTTTTTCCCTCCTTTCACATACATTCTTCCATTCTGTGACTTTTTGATGATTGTTTTACCTCTGCCCCTTCAGATCATTGCCTCCCATGTAACTGAAACCTTTTTTTATATTTAAAAAATATTAAAAGATTTCATTAAATGATAATGTGGAGTGTACAAAGAGGCATTTCTCAAGTATCCTTGCATTCTTTTCTAGGAGGGAATCCAATAAGTAGCAGAAACACAATCTAAATCACACTAAATTCATACTGCTCTTTATATTTATTTAAGCACTAATTTTTTCTTCCTTGACAATAAAAAAGGTGACAGCATCAGGACAAAGGTAGAGGCCACACTTCTACCTCCTTAATTTTCATAATGTGTATTCATGGTTCTCATCTCCTTTCTTGGTCTGGTGGTGAAGAGAACTAGTTCTGCTTTCTAATATAGACCTTTCAAGAAGATTTTAACAATTGCATATTTTTATATATTATCTGGAACTTTTATTGAGATATCAACATATTCTAGCTTTTTGAGAAACATTTGACAATTCACATAAAAATAGCTACTTCTTAAGTATATAAAAAAATTGCTACAATTTTTTATGTATCTTGAGAGAAAAATTTTATACATCAGCTCATTCAAGTTTTATAAAACTAGTTCTAATAATGCCCTGTTACCACCTGTTGCAAAAGAAAAGCATCTTTCAAGGGCCCATTTTCATCATTCATTTCAGCCGTCAGCATGCAATTACCAGATCTTTCTTAGCTTTGGAAGTTTGGATGCTAAGAATTCCCTTTTAAATAACTGTACTAGGATAAGCAATCATATTAGACAATTGAGTGCGAAGGACCATGCTTAAGTGGGAAGCCCAGAAAACCTGTAAAGGGTTAAAGAGGTCTGTATCATTAAGGGACTGGTTGGTTCCTGGGCTTTTGTCCATTGCCATAGCTCTTAACAATACTTCCTTTTATGTTTCCCCTCTTCCTGTTGGTTGAAGTTAGGAATATAAGCTCTATTTTTTAATTGTACTGGGAAGGAGGGAAGAGAATACAGATTGGACTCTATGGGAGTGTATGCCTCTTCCCTAACACTGAACCTTACCAAAAGTGACAATGAAGGTAATGTGCACTATATATGGCATTTAAAGGCCTAGATGTGACTCCAGTTAAATTTCTCTTTGCTTTCCCCTCCCTCCTCCCAGAAACAGACTATTCAGTTGTATTATCCTGACTCTTCTAGAGGTCTTCTAGACCTTCTCGCTCCAAAATGTCAGTTTTTAATGTAATTTGAAAATTGTCCTTCAGGACTCCGAGCAGAAAATATTTCCCTTAGCATTCTTGAGTTCTATTATTAAAGAATCATTTATAAGGGTTTAATCCTGATTCTGTCATTAAGAGTCATATGAGGCTGGTACCTTAAGCCTCATAGTCTTTTGCTCTCCTAATACCCTAGGAAAAGACAAAAATTTTGATATATTTGATGATAAGGGAGATGAGACAGATGTTGTGATGGAGATGCTAAAAAAAAAAAAAAGAGAGAGAGAGAGAGAGAGATGATAGGATGCCACAAAGTTAATCTGCCTTGGGGGTTTATTTTTTAAAATTTTATTTCTTTAATTTTTAAATTATGGAATAAACCAAGTATTTGCATAATATAATGTAATAAAAAAGATGATTGCACACAAAACAACAATTCTATTATATACCACTTTCTATTCTTTCTTAAATATATGAAAGTTATTATGCAAGTTTCTTTTTCCTTTTTTTCTCCTTTCCCTAGAGATAGTTAAATATAGATAAATATGTATATATGTATGTATATATATATGTGTATATATATAGATAGATAGATACAGATATATACCTGTGTGTATACATACATTTGCATATATATATATACATATATATATATTTTCCATACCTATTTATAGTTATATTTATATATGTAAAATCATTCAACACATACTTTTATTTATCATATCTTTTACTGGATGAAGATAATGCATTGGTCCTCTATAGTTAATTTGGTATTTATAATAGCCTTGGAGTTTTTAAAATGAAGTGTCTTATAGCCAGGGCAATTCTTTAATCCAAGCCTGATGGTGGTTTTCCTCATTGCTGCTTCCATACAAAGATGTCTAGTTCCAGTTCTTCCCCAGTTCTTTATAGATCCTGCTTTCTCTCTTTGTTAGTAATGATCAGATAATGCCATTTCTCCCTACTCACCATTCCCAAAATAGGTTTTAAAAGACTCCAATTAACAAGTATGGTTATTGGAACAACTCTTGATTTGTGCTTGCTTACAGTGACCCCAAGTTAGATGACTGCTTTTTTGTGACACTACTTTACAATTCCTTCTTTTCATAAACACCTGACTGAAGAGAAGGAAGGGAATAAAGATTTAGATAGTGCAGGCATTATACTAAGCAGTGTTTACAAATATTACCTCCTTTAGTCCTCAAAATACTATTATTGTCCCTATTTTATAGTTAAGAAAATTGAGATAAATCAAAGATAAATGACTTGTCTAAGGCTTATAGCTATTACCTGAAGTCATAGTTGAACTCAGTCTTTCTCATTACAGATTCAGCACTTTATACATTGTATCCAGCTGCCTATAGGTTTATCGGAACCTAGATCTTGATCTAAAATGTTTTTAGGAGACTATCTAATCCAAGACATTTCTTTTATAATGCATCCCATCCCATCCCTGCAGTTCACAATTGTGTCCTCCAGAAATAAAAAGAATAAATCTAAATCGTTTTTGATATCAAGGTCCTTTACATAGTTTAAGACAGATACAATGTGGCTCCTAACTCTCTTCTTGTCTAAGATAAACATCCTTAGCCTTCAATCAATCCTTTTATGGAATAACCTTCACTCTGCTAATCCTATTACATTTTTTTGAATGCACTTTAATTTGTCATGTTATTGCCCTTATTAAGGGTGAGACCCAGAAACAAATATTATCATACAGAGGTTGTCTGACCAGAGCAGAATCCAGTAAGATAATCACTGACCTTTTATTAGACCCTATTGATGTGGTTCAAGGACCAACATGATAAAATTGATGTAGACACTAAATAATGGCAGGCACCAAAAGTTGGGGTTTGCTCATGTGAAGAATTCACAATGACCATTCTCTTTGTCAAAAAGGGAACAGGTACAAACAAAATGAAGAGAGATAATAGACACTAGGAGTGGTACAAATGAAATAGAGTTGGGCAAACATAGGAAAGAGATGTTCCTCAGTGGAACTCACAATTACCCGATAAAAAGGAAGCATCCCAGGAGCTTGAGGTGTGTCCTTACCTGGCAGGTTAAATGCTGAAAGGAGGTTAGGACCCTAAAAGAGTTAATTAACTGTAATGAGGAGAAGTGGGGTTGGAAAGAAGAATAGAGTTAGGAGAAATACCTCATGGCTTGAAGGTAGGGAAAGGGAAAGATACCACGAGGTAGAATGCCTGCTATAGCAGACCACCTCAAAGGAAGGAAGCAGTTATGGGATGACCCCTAACTAGATTTTATAGGGAAAATTTAACCTCAGTGACACGACTGGGATTTCTTGAGTGACATGGAGGACATGGCAAAGTGAGACTGCTGGAGAGTTCCTTTGAGGGAACTACTTCCCTGGAGGGTGGGACCATGAAGCTAAACTTACCAGGGCCTTCTCTCTACTTGCCTCAGGGATCAGTTCTTTTGTTTTTCTCTATCCTAAACATCATTCAGGACCTCATCACTATGATCCTTTAGTGTACTAAAGATGGTATTAGCTTTTTGTCTGTTTGCCAAATCATATTCTATATTTAGCTGTAATCCACTGAAAATCCTAGATTTTTCAAATTAATTCTTGAGTAGCCATGATTCCCCTGATTCTATGTCTAAAAAGTTTTTTTGTTTTTTTTTTGTTTTTTGTTTTTTGTGAAGTCAAGGGTAGAATCTGATCCTTATCAAATTTCTAATTATTAAATTGGACTGAATATTCTATAGTAGCTGACTCAAACAATATTTAAAATTAAAAAACAAAAGGCAGAGTATTCAAATAGTGGTCTGTGATCTCATAGTGTTTTTTAAGGTCTGTACTATTTTCCAGCCACAATTTTCAGCTTAAGAGAGGAAATGATTTCCTCTGCTCCTGGGACTTGAACTAAAGACCTTCAGATCTCAAAGCAAGTTGCTCCCTTAACTGGATTTAAAATGTGTTTGCCTGGAGGGGAATAAAACCCTTGAATGTTATTAGTATCATTTGTCCTTTAAAGTAATAAAAATGCATCCTGAATTTACATTAGAAGGATGAATTATCATTCCCTGGTAATGCCTGGTCTAGGTCTTAAAATCAGAAGGTCAAGACCTTCATAAAAATGGAACAAGGAGGAGGGGAGAGTAAGTTGCTAATTTTGTGGCATTTCCATTAGATTTGTTACAGTCTGAATTAGTTATCACTGATTTTTTAAAGAATGTTTATGATCTTCCACTCATTTACCTTCATCCAGTCTTTTCCTAAAAATATTTTCTTTCTGCCAAATGCTCTAACCCACAAAAACAACTCTGAAAGAACAAAGAACTACAATTTACTGGATTAAAGATTGTTAGTACTTCCTTTGGAGTAGCTGTCTTGTTTATTTTGTTCCTCTTGAGATTCCCATACAAAGATGTTCTTTACCCTTATCATTCTTCCTTTCCTCTACTCCTTTGCCTAGGTTCTGCTTGAGGTGTAGCAACACATTTAATCAGGAAAATAAAATTGAATGAGGAAAAGAGAAATTTGACTTTCAAATACCCTGGACCTCAAATATTTCATCATTTAAAGCATTTGTTATTCAACAAGGTAAAAATGGCCTTTGTTGATTGGCCATTTTTTTTAAATTCTGAACCAAAAATTAGAAGTGAAGCAATAATTCCTTTCTCATACCCCTTCTCTATATGCACTCTCATGCATACCCTCTTAAAATACTACAAACTCTAACTAAGCATTTTTAATTTTCTCATTAAAATGCTAGAAGTCCAAAAGTTTTGAATGTGACTTCTTGATTTTATCATCTATTTCTCCTTTCTTTACATTCTTAATTTGGTACATATTACTTTGTGAAACTCTATGCTAATCATTCTATCAAATATATCTATGTTCTATTGAGAAGAAAGAATCATATGTTTACCTATTTTTAATACTCAGAAGATTATGACTCTAGGTATGTAAAAGAATAAGTAAGGAACAAACTTATCTTAAAAATAATATACAAACTAGGTGTCACTTAAACTTCTTACTGGTCAATTCAGTGAAACAACCTTTATTTATAGGAAGAAGAAATGTATATAACATCTGATCTTTTTGTTCCAATCCTGTGTGAAAGAGGTTGCTAATGACTCATAAGAGAATACTAGAATAGATGGAGTCTATGAATATAAAAAAGTGAATACTGGGAAAAAAAAGAACACTAAAAATCAATTGAAGCTATCCTTAGGGAAATAAGATATGGTAAAGTTAAAGGAATATAAGTTTTCTCTCTCTTCATTGCCTAATGTAGTGATTGGTACATAGTAGGTACTCATTAAATAATTACTGAATCATAATGAATTAAGAAATTATGGGAAGTTCAAAAGGCAATAGATTTCAGAGATAAAACCTTTCAGGATTATCTAACAAAACACAACAATCACCACAAAAACCTTGCCATATCTTGTTTCTGTTAATATTAAGTAATTGTTGAGGCTGATGGCAATCTTTTTAATATATTTCAGCCTTTGAAGTAGAATGATATTCTTCCTTCTTTGGTTATTTAATATCTCTTATTTACACTTTCTTTTCTTTTTTTTTTTTCTTTTGATTTGTTTGGAAACCACTTTAGTGTGAAGAGAGCACTAGTGACAGATAACTGAAGAAAAGAATGTCAGAAGCAGTTCAATAAAATTAAAACTCAATCCTATTTGAGCAATAGAAGACCCATTTTTTAGTGATGAAATATACTTTGATATTTGAATCTAGGATTACATGAACTTGGTGAGCTATTTATTTTCTCCACCCTCTGAGGGTGAAATCATTATGTTCAGCATTTAGCAAACTGATTGATGTTTACTGAAAGGAATATGGGGGGATGGGCATGATCACTTTATGACTGTTTTTTTTTTTCCCCATGAAATGAAATGCTTTCTTTCCTCCACCTTCCCCCCTCATATAAAACAAAAGAGAAAGTAGGACATTTATATTTGGAGAAATTATCTCAATTAATTATCAATAAGGTGAGAAATTTTAAACATCTCTAAATTTCACAAGATTATTAAAATAAGAAGCAAAGCATTAAACGTGAAATATAGCTTGTCAGGATAAGAAGCTAATTATAGAAGCTTCCCTAAAATCGGTCACCATTGCCTTACTTTTTTCAATCACTCAATGAATCTTGCTTTTAAAGAAGCCACCACTGGGAACTTCCTTAAACCATTCTGCTGCTTTAGCAATAATGGATACCAGAAGATAGTGCCTTGGGAGATTGAAAGGATGTAGTTATTGACTTCCAACTGAGGAGGAATTAACCCTCTATACCTATATCTAGGTGCATGTAGATCCAGAAGTTTAGGAATCAAGAGATTCCCTCATTTTCTGAGTAAATATCTTTCGTATATTAGTGTGTTCTACAATTCATAATCAGGTAGCTAATTCTAAGCCAGTAATATAAGACTTACATAAAAATAATGTTACTAAAACATACATACAGAAATCAAGTCAAAGTGAAAGAAGTAGCAAGGCCTATAGCTAGCCTTTTACTGAAAAAGTATGCAATGTCATTTAGAGATTTTCAGGACTCAAGGTATATATATATATATATATATACAAGAGTTTCAAAATCATAAAGTAGTGGCAGAGACCAGGGAACCAGAAGTATGATCCTGGATTAGCAATGTGGACTGTGGACCCAATCAGTTAGGAAGTTCTATATCTATCTGTTCTATATCTTTTCCCTTTCCCTTTTGTTAAAAAAAAAAAAAAAAAAAAAAGGAGAGCAGTAGGGAATATGTAAAAAAAAATCTGTAAAATGACTATAAAGGGTTCCCTAATAAATAAACTACTTCAATCTATGCAATCTCATGTTCTTTGACTGCCACCAGCTTAATATCATCCCTCAGGCATCTCTCTGGACAATAGCAATAACTTCTAGTGGCCCTTCTTGCCAGTTCAAAATTTTGTCCCATCTGATGGTTGGTATACTTGTCTTCCTTCTGATCCCTGTGTCTGAATATCGTCTTTTTAACTCCTTTACCAAAATCTATTTAATTCTGAGCCACCTTTTAAAAGTTAATTCACAGGCTACTTTCACAAAGAAGTTTCAGATCTTTTTGATTCACACCCTCAACAGAATCTATCACCTGAGAGTCATCCTTTACCTAAATCCCATCAGTCTTGAGAAATGATCCTAACTCCTTTATTATTCTCCTTCTATTGTGAATATAATTTATAAAAAGCTTTTTCCCCCCTCCTAGTCCTTTTAGTCCTCCTCCTCCTTCTCTTCCTTTTCCTTTTCCTTTTCCTCCTCTTCTTCTTCATAGACTGATAGAATAAAATAATACTATAGCAATACTTGATCTAATGTGGGCCCTCATTATGTTATATTACTGTAGTAATGCTACTGCTATGTCTCTCTGTCTCTAGTATTTCTCCACTCAGCGGCCAAACTGATTTTCCTAAGGTGCAGTTTTATTCTACCATTTCACATTCCCATTCAAAAAGGCTTATGTTGAATCATTTTAGTGATGTCTGACTCTCTGAGATTCCACAGGGTTTTTGTTTCAAAGATGCTGGAACAGTTTGCCATTTCCTTGTGACTTGGCCAGGATCTTATAGCTAATAAGTAAATGGGGTCAGATTTGAATTTAGTAAAATCATTCTACCCAATTATAAGCTCCAGGCTCTCACTGCCCTTAATAAGCTCCAGTGACCCTATCACTTTAAGAATTAAATGAATCTTTTTTTTTTTTTTTGGTCAATTTAAGTCCTTTATAACTCTGTTCCCTCTTAACTTCCCAGTCTTTTTATATCTTACTCCCCTTCAAAAATTCTGCAATCCAGAGACACTTGTCACTTTTCTGTTCCTTCCATAAGATTGTGCCTAGAACTCTCTTTCCTTCCCAGGGTCCCAGAAAAAGTTCTATCTTCTGCACGGACTCTTTTCTGCTGCCTTCCCACTGACATTATCAATGTTTTTTTCTGTATATATCTTGTCTGGAGTTGTTTTAACATTCTTTCTTCCTTTAGACTTTAAGTTCCTTGAGATCAAGGTCTGTTTTTTTTTGTTTGTTTGTTTGTTTGTTTTTTTTTGTTTTTTTAATCTTTCTTTGTATTCACAATGCTTAGCCCAAGTCCTGGCAATCATGTTTGAATCTTCATGACTCCATTTGGAGTTTTCTTAGAAGGACTTGCTATTTCCTTTTTCAGCTCATTTTACAAAGAGGAAACTAAGACAAACAAGGTTAAATGATTTACTCAGCATCACATAGCTTATGTCTGAAGATGTATTGATGATTTCATATTCTGTTCAGGGAGCAACCTCACTGATCACATGGCCCATTGAGGATGCTTAATAAATACTTATTGACTCAAAAAGAAATAACAACAAATTATAATGACTGTCATTTGTATAGATCTTTAGTTAAATGCTATGAAAATCTCAAATTTTGTCCTTAAGAAAATTTCATGAATTAGATATCATTATCCTTATATTACAGGTGAGAAAGTTGAGACTCCGTAAGTTTAAGTGATACATACAAGAAGATACAACTATTGTGGCAATAGGATTTAAACATAGATATGTTGATTCTCTGTTGCCACAATTTCCTTTTGTTGTCCTGATTCAGTTTCCCTAATTTTCCTGACCCAATTTCCCTAAATTGTTCAGCCTCAGTTCCTAATTGTAATGCGCAATCCTGCAACATCACCCTTCCTTCTTAATCATCAGAATGTTTGATAGGATAAAGATCTTATATCTTAGACATCATCAGTTGCCTCTCCCCATTCCAACTAATTAAAATATCAGGTACCTCTCCCTCTCTGATGCCTCTCCCCATTATGTCATTCCCATCCCAGGTACCTCCCCCCATTATGTCATCATTCTTGTTACCCTATAAAAAAATTTTGTATCTGACATTCACTGCTGGATTTTTGGAGACAATAGTCTCATTCATCCCTGGGACCAAATCATGGATCTATTTGGTCCCAGTAAATCTCTCCCTTTCAAATAAAACATTAAAACTCTCTAATCTCTATCTTGCCTCAGTTTCTCTGTCATTACAATTCTAAGTGCAGCATTATGTCTTCCATAATACACTTAAAATTATGCAAAGTGAGTTCATGATTTCTTTAGGAAACAAGACCTTATTTTCCCCAACTTTGCCTCTGAACTCAATCTCAGGATCATGATACCAGAACAGATCTTGAGTTTGGTTCAGCATGATATTTTTTATATTCCTATATTTCCAATGCTAAAAGGTCACTCCACAGTGGTGTGATGGATCTAGTAGAGGCATTGTTTAATTTTCTCTTTGTTGTTGTTGTTATGGAGAGGCAATTGGTATTAAATGGCTTGCGTAAGGTCACATAGCTAGGAGGTATTAAATGTCTGAGGCTGGATTTGAATTCAAGTCTTCCTGATTCCAGGACCAGTGCTCCATCTACTACCATCAAGCTGCTCCCATTTTTAAATTTTCTGCGTGAATATTTAAACTACAGAAATTGGAAATTATAATCAGGACCTGATTTATTATTTTGTTGATTGCATAGCTGTGGAAAAGTGTTAATACTCAGATTTAACTTCAAAGAATGTTTGCATATATTTCCCCTCATGGATTCTTGTTTTTAAGCTAGTATACTAATTTCATTAGTATACCCTTGTACTGTTCTATAAACATTGCTTGAGATCAGCAAGAATATAGTAGAAGGCTCAGGGAATGAATTCTTATCAGCTTGGAGAGTTGGTTGCAGTAACCTAATAATAATTAATAAAATTCATAATAACATTTGACATTTATATAGATATTTATGGTTTGTTAAATTTACATTTTAAACTCTACATCCATTATCTCATTTGCACCATATACCATTCCTGTCCCTGCTCCTGTTGTCTCTATCAACTGCCAGCTCTACAGCATATTTCATAAATATACTACATGTGTAGTGTAATAGTAATATAGTTTAGTAATAGATATAGAAAGACTCCTAGAACAGAATGGTGTCATTTTCTCCTACTACATTATTTCTCAGATGAACAAACAGATGTCTCAAAAGGGGATACAATCTGCCTATGGTCACAGTTTCCTAATGAGTAAACCAATTCTACAACCCTAAAATGGACAAAGCATAGATACTCAAGTCAGGAAGACTGATCTTCCTAAAATTAAATAAGGTCTCGGATATTTCCTAATGTTGTGATCCTGGGCAAGCTATTTAACTATATTTTCCTCATTTTCTTCATTTGTAAAATGAACTGAAAAAAAGAAATGGCAAATCACTTCAATATCTTTCCCAGGAAAACCTAAAATAGGTTCATGAAGAATGGGACACAATTCAAATAACTGAACAACATTTTTCAATCCCTAGTCCAATATTCTCTTCACTTTTTTTTCCAATGATGATTGGACCATATCAAGAATATATAATAGGCACTATAGTTATTTATTTGAATAGGGAAAAGTTGAGAACCAATTTATTAAGGTTTTAAAAAACATAGGAGCGATAAACAAAATATCTTAACAGAATTCTGAAATTCAAAGGAGGAATATTGGACCAAATTTAGAAAATTGGGAGGAGGGGCCATATAAAAATATACTAGGTTATTTATAAAAAGTACTTTCAGTTTCAGAAAAGATGAAACAACATATCCATTCTAATTAGAAGTACAAATGCTTTACATAGCCTCAAATATGGTTACTTTGTCAATTAGTTTCACACCACTATATTTAGGTTATAAAAAAAAGGAATTGACTGGAGAGTAGATCATCTAAGAATTAAAAAATAAAAGTAGTACCAAAAGGGAGAATTAAAAATAAAATTTAAAAAGAATATGTAGCATTTGTAAAGCAATCAATATCAGAAAGCAGCATGTTACTCTTAGTTGGAAGAGATGGAGTAAAAGAGTAGACATAGACAGCAATGTGAAGTATTTAGGGAGAGATGAATCTTGCCTGTCCAGAATGGAAGTTTCATTTGTTTAAAGTAATGGGGAATCACATTGAGTAGAAGGGATATAGAAGTTGTGTGGAACTCTATAAATACAGGAGATTTTGTCTAATAAATAATAATGAACAAACATTTCTAAACATAGGAGTTAAATGAGAAATGAGATATTTTTAGAATTTTCTAAAGAATATTATTATGATCTTCTTTTCAGCTATATTTTTTCATTGACTGTTATGTTGCAGTATCTATAGAAGGTAGAGCAAAGAATATGGATATTAAATCAGAAACTTCTGTACCTTGCTTAGCAGTGGTGATTTATAGCAATATTGAACTTTGTGAACTAGTATCCAGCCACAATGAGTAAATCAATTGATTATCTTATGCTGATTTATTCTTTTCCCAAACCAATAATTTTTTTATGAAAGATATGGATGACTTGCTTATTTAGAGCTTTTATGCCAATGCTTTCAAAGTGCTGTGCTTTCTTCTGTGTGTACATATTCTAATGATATTGATGCCTTGTATATTATTTCATGAGTTGTTATGACAAAAAATACATCATCTACAAGCCAGTCTTCAGATGCTGAGTATCACTAAAATTTGATTGGTCACTGGACAGCAACTGTCATCCGATTTTCTATAAATTGTCAAGAGCTTGTGTTCTATTGTCAATGCCTTAATAAGCAGAGTTACATCAATCCCCTGATGAACCATGGAGAACTTTAGTATATCCAAATTGTATTTTACTCTTTATTATTTATTAGACAAAACTTCCTAGTATTCACAGAACTCCACATGCCATGCATACTCCATCTATTTAAGAGTTCTTCCCAATAGTTTTAAAAAAATGAAATTTCTATTATGGACAGCAAGGTTTCACATTCTCTCTCCAAACATCTCAACCTCCTGTCTATCTCTGATCCTTTGCTCCATATCTTTCAATGAACAGGAATACAGTATACTGACCCTGAATGTCTTTACAAATTCTACCTATCCTTTTTAATTTTATTTTTAATTCTCCCTTTTTTGAAGTACTTTTTTTTAAACTTGGTAGATGATTTATCCTCCATTCAAACCTTTCTTTTTTTTTTTTTTTTAAACATATTATGACGTTGACTCAAAGGAAATACATCTGATAATATTTAAGATATTTCCATTTCTACTCAGGGTAGATAAGCTGTATCATCTCTTCTGGGATTGAGACTTTTTACTCATCTTCTCCATCATGAAGCTTCTCCTAGCCAGATCAATTATGTCACCTCTTAATGTACTTTATAGAACTTTCAAAATTATCTCTGCCATTCATCAAGATATATAATTAGATGATCATTCTTGTATACTATATAACTCTTCTATGCATGTAAATTTTTCTTATCTAGTGATAATGGAAATCACTCAAAAGTATGCATGAACACAATTTTTGTTTCTTTAGATCAACAAATCCTTCAACAAGCATTTATTAGGAGCCTAGGAAATTCTAGGCTAAGCTTGGAATTCTGCTAAGCACTAGGGTTATGACTACAAAGAGTGAAACAATTCTTCCTCATAAGGCACAGACACTCTAATCAACCACTGCTCCCAGAACAGACAAAGTAGAATAATTATTTTTAAATAATGATTTGTTGAATTAATTTTTAAAAGATCACGGAAGAAAAAATTAAACTGTTTGACAGTTGGAAGATTTTTTGACAAAAGCATGTTTGGGGGAAGAGGAGTATTTGTTGTGGGTAACTAATAAAGATGATAGACTGTCCATTTCTGGTAACCTTTATAAATAGAAAACAATCATTTTTGCATCTTAGAACTTCATATGCCTGTGCTGCTATGTGTGAAGGACTTGACCCTTATAGTTCATACATATATGGATTATATATAATAATCTAACAAAAATGCAAAATGTTTTCAAATAAGAGATTTGTGGATTTCAAACCAAAACACTCTCTGAATATATAGATATGATATAGTTTTACTGAAATCAAACTTATTTTAAAAAGCCAAAGTTTATTTACAATATTTTGGTTTCTCCGTTTATTTTTCTTCCAATCTCACATAATAAGTAGCCTTTTCTTTCTACTGTGTGTCAGAGCTTCCCTTTAAAATTTTCTCCCATCTCATAGAATTATTTCTTTTCTGGCATTAACTTCTTGTCTTGAGAAAGACTGTGAGAACCAAAGGAAGTCCCAGCTATTGCCTAGACACAAAGAAATTAAATCAAATCTATTATAAAGAAATCCTTATATCACTTCTCAACTATCATAGAAGAACCATCACTTGATTAAATGCTAAATTATTGGAAGAATAGAATATGTGAAAAACACCCTTACTTTGCTGTTTCCTAGTAATAGGAACTAGTAATGGCTTCCCCTAAAATGCCCATTGAACCTATTGGATTTCTGCTTACCTTTTAAAACAGAGTTTAAGCATCACCTCAATGAAAATCCCACTTTACTCAACTAATATGTCTTGAACCTTACAAAAGCACTTTGCTTGTGCCAGAGACCATGTCCTTGGAAACAAAGAGCTAATGTGATTAAATTCCTGAGACAAGATTATGTGTGTCCCAGGAAATTGGCCCTACCCGCCCAGGAACTAGATAACGAGTATGCCCCAGGATGTCAGCCACACCTATGGTCTGAC
This sequence comes from Antechinus flavipes, assembly GCF_016432865.1. Lineage (NCBI taxonomy): Eukaryota > Metazoa > Chordata > Mammalia > Dasyuromorphia > Dasyuridae > Antechinus > Antechinus flavipes. The sequence goes on along the minus strand of NC_067400.1, from coordinate 302,427,528 downwards.
ATTCTTTACATTGCAACCCCCCACCCAGAAATCATATAAAACTAGACCCTCTTCATTCAATAAACTGAGACCTTGCTCCACCTCAGCTTGTCTTCCTCCTCATTTCTAACCCCATTCCTTTTCAGGCCTAGCCTTACAGGCAAATGTCCGCCTCAGGACCCACACTTTGATGACCTGCTGGACGGGTCATGCTTGAATTTCTCAAGCACTCAAATTTATTTTTTATTTTAGCTGTGTGACTGTGTGTATCTCATATTCTCCTACCAGACTATAGGTCTGGGGGAGGGAGTACCTATTCTTAAAATTTTGTATTGTGCATAATACCACACTATATTAAAAACAGTGACTTTCCACCCTTCCTGTAGAGTTAGAGGTCAATGGATAGGGAACATTACAGATACCATTCATTTTGATTGATTTACTGTTGTTGTTTGAATTTGCATTGTGGTAATAGTTTATATTGTTTTCCTGGCTCTTCTATTTTACTTTGTGTCAGTTTATATAAATCTTAGAATTTTTTTTCTGTATTGATCATATTTATAGTTTCTTATATCAAAAAAATTATTCCATTTCATCTGCACACATGAAAACAATCCTCCTCCTTTTTTCTTTTTCTTATTCTTCTTGTTCTTGTTCTTCCTCTTCTTCTTCTTTTACCTGCTTATGATCTATGTTCAGCAGTGGGAATCTCTGAGACAGAAGAAAAAGACATTTTTGTCACTTTCTTCATGTAATTCCAAATTTCCTTTTAGTAGTATTGAACAAATTCACAATTTACATTAATATGCACTTATCTCCATAAGCCCCCATTCATTACTCATAATGATTATCCTTGCCTTCTATTGTCTTTGCCAATTTTCTGGATGAAAATTCTCCTGTGAAGAAGGATAGAAGTGTGTTGGTAAATATTTGACCACCTACTTCTACCAAAAAAAAAAAAAATCCAATAACAAAAAACAAAACAATAACATAAACAACACAGGTCACAGTTATAAGTTTAATCTGAATTAATAACATTTCCCTATCATTTTCTTATATTTTGACAATAAAAACACATGCACACAATAACATCAAGCTTATATTTGTAACATTTGGTGATTTCTGAGGTATAAAAATTGAATCCAGAAATACTGCTCTATCCACTATGCCATCTAACTGCCCCATTTAGAGCTAATGTGATCTAATTCCAGCAAAACCACAGGTATAAAGCTAAACCAATGTGTATTCTTTAAAAGTTTCTTTTTTTTTTATTATTGATAATGGATCATTATCTTTTGGCTGCCAAGAGTTTACAATTCACCTCTAGAACTGCTTGTTCCTATGAATATCATTTAACTAGAATAGTTTTTATAAGTTTCAAATTTTGTTGTGTTGAAATAATTATTAAAAACCATTTGGTAATTTTTTTTTATTGTAAACACTAAATTTGATAGACTAAACAAAGAGAAATCAGAAATAGTTGAATTTGATAACCTATTTTATATTTTATTGTAATTGTTATAAAAATGTTAATTTGGGTAACAAATGTCATATACATAAGCTGAAATGACCATATGACTTGCATACTATTTTTTTAAAATTATAAAACAATTAAATCAAACATCATTCAAATCTATACTTAGGAATTAAATTCTTAACCTAATAAGGAATTAACTCCTATTTTCAAAGAGATTAATGTTTTCCAAGGTACAAAAGAATAAAAACTGATTTTAAAAGGTAAAATAGGTGACTCAATTGATAAACATTTATTGAGTGCTCACTGTATCAGGTACTTATTTAAACTTTGAGGATACAAAAAAAAGAGATGGAAGGAAGCCTTTGCTCATGGGATGTATAATCTAATGAGGGATACTACATATTAAGATGTATTTACAAAAATACATGAACACAACTAGGAAAATCATTCAACTTGGGAAAAATTCTTTTTATTAAAAATCTGAAAATCTTGGATATTAGATCCAAACTTTATAAGTAACAAAGAGGAATATCTAAGATGAAAAAGCCATGTCTCCATATATATATGCTTTTAAAAAAATTCTCAGAAGTTGAAATTTACACTATAGTCAACAATATGATAGAATATGTAATTCAGTAATAACGAGAAATGAACATTAAACCATTCTGAATTTTCATCACACATCCAAAAAAGTGGAAAAACTGATCAGAAATATCAATTCTAAATGTTGGAGAAGATGTGGAAAGATGGTTTCACTAACTGTGAAGTGCCTAATCATTCGGGAGAGCAACTGAAGACTGTTGCAAAATAGTTATGCCGTGTGACCCATAGCTTTCCCTGTTAGTCATAGATTCTAAGGTGATCAATGGAAAAAAAGGAAGGTGACATAAATATTTGTATCATTACTTTTTGTGATAGTAAAGAGATAGAAATTGATATCCACTGAATGAAGAATGGCTAAACAAATTGTGTTATATTAATATAATGAAATGTGTTGTAATAGAATGTAAATAAGATGAATGTAATAAATATAGAGAAACATAGGAAGACTTATATGAGTTGATGTAAATTAAAAAAAGCAGAAGTAGAAATGATATCTTCTATTTCTAACTCCATGTGATATTTATGTAAATGTATAAGTAAAAATAATAACATAAAACCTGAATGCTTCAGAATTATAATGATTTTGGAAGGAATATGTTAAGCTTCTTTCCCATTTATACACAAGTGTGGAATACTATATTTTTGGTATATTCATTAGATCCACTGACTTTTTTTTTATCATTTTTTTCTTTATTATCAAAAAAAAAAAAAAAAAAAAAAGGCAGCTTGGCAGCTCAGTTTATATAGCCCTAGGTCTGAGTCAGAAAGATTTTAGTTCAATGTCACTCTCAGACCCTTACTAGCTGGACAAGTCACTTAACCTTTATTTGCTTTAATCCATTGCAGATGGCAAATTCCTCTAGTAATTGTTCCAAGAGAACCTCATGAACAACATTGGTATGCTATGATCCACAGGTCATGAAGAATGAGATATAACTGAATGATTGTATGACAATTACAACAGCAACATAAAGGGTGATTTTTTGGGGGGGATGGATGGGATATATATTGAGAAATAAGAATTACATAGAAATAAAAAAAAATTGTTAAGATTTCTTTTAATAAATATTCCTTATCCTAATCTGATTTTCTTCTGGATTTTTTTTTTTTTTGTAGTATGCTCTTTAATAATTAAGTCACATGCCCATTTTTAGTTTATTATCACAAGATGGTAGGCATCTTCAGCATTTGACTTCAAATATAACTTCTAAAAGAGAAAAGATAATCCATAGTAATTAAGCTTGAGACAATAAGATAAAAAGATAAAAGCACTACACAAAACAATAAGTCTCATGTAGCAAGAACTGAAAATGAAACTATATTGAGTTCCCAATCATCTTTTCATTCTCCAAACCAATCTACATTGGTAATTCAATCATTAGAAGCAAATTTATATACTTAAGTTGCATTGTTTGACTGTATGGATCCCTCTCCAGTTCTATTCCTAAATCAATATATTCAAAGTTTATAAACAAATAGTTCTCAGTGGATAAGTTAAACCCTGTTAGTTACTAAGTGAAAAACGACTCTTCATAGCCAATGATTAAAAATGTAAATAAAAATAATTTTGAATTTTCCCCTTATACCTGGTAAATTAGTAAAGATGACCAAAAAAAAAGGAAATACTAAATGTTGTAATGGAAAGAGGAAGAGAAGCCCATTAATTTGCTGTTGACAGAATTGAGATCCTAGAGAAGAGGTTTATTTCCCCCTTTAACTGGGAATGTTGGGGGGATATAATAGTACAGAAATCTCTTCTGCACAGTTTTAGCATTTTTTCTGCTATTTTGATACATGAGAAAGATGGGACAAAGATAATGGTAAGTACTTTTCTTTCTCTGTGGACAAACACTTTAGGATTTGTACAAGCATGCCCCATCTAAAGTCTTTAATTAGATCTAGGAAAACATGTTGTTAGGTGAAACAACATTTCAAAGGGCAATTAGTTCCTTCAGAACAATGTCACAAATGGGTAGGCAAGTGAAGCATATTACAGCAGGATTTCAGAACTTTACTGTGGAAATTTTTTTATAGCATATTAATAATGTTTGGCAAAATGATATTGGTTGCATCAAATTTATGCAAGGTATACCTTTTTTGTCTCCTTTGTCATATCAGAAGACTGCACTAAATAATCTTCAAAATTAGATTTCTATGACTCATATTCTATGGTTGTGAATGAGATAATCATATATAGATAAATCATAAATTATAGAAAGATGATAGAAAGAGATAAACAAATGGATACATACATATTAAAAAACATAGATTAAAAACTAGAGCACTGATTTCATTGATAAAAGAAACTTCCAGTTAAGGAAATTCCTTCAGCAAATGTGGGCTGTCATGTTCTCTGCAACTTAAACTTTTAGGAAGTTGCCTAGAGCATGGAGAAATTAGGTAGCTTGCTCAGGGTCATAGAATCAATATGTAACATATAAAAGAGCTTGGTTCTAAGGCCAGCTCCTTAACTATTATTCCAAAATACCTCTCCTTCACATATACTTATAGAGATGTATGTATATATATATATATATATATATATATATATATATATATATATAGGAAAGCACACATGTCCATATATATGTATACATATGTCTCCATTAGTGAAAATAAAGTGCCTCACAAAGTGTTCACATTATCTAACTTCATACTAGTTGAAGTTATAATTATATGTAAAATATGGTAATTTGTTTTGGCCTAATGGAAATATGTATTGGAAATTCAAATAATGCAACTACTTAATAAGATTCTTTATTCTCACTAATCAGTATCAAGCTGTACACACATACATACATAATGAATGAGAAAATAGGTTTGATTGGCATCCCATCTTGATGCATAAACAAGAAAACTTCAGTATAAAAGGTGGCTTTAAATACAGAGATTTTTACTCAAACTCATTTCCCTTTCCCTTGGTATTTATTCTAAATAAGTCAATAATGTTTGAATAGGAGTTTATGAAGTTTTACTTGCTCAGTTCTTTCTTTGGCTTAGGATAAAGAATATTCTTTTGATATGTGATTCAGGTCTCTGAGTTCTGGACCAAATTTCCATAATGAAGCATTTGAAGGTACAAAGCCCTTAATGCATAATAAAGGGGAAATTAAATAAGGTCCCTTATGTGTGTCCTCCTAGATTTACATTTTTATTTGTATCACCCACTCTTTCAGCTACTCAGTGTATGCTTGACTGTATATATATCACAGTTCATTACCCAACCCTTGGGCTGACTAATCGTGCCAGATGGTATAATTTTTGTGCATACTTCATTTGCTATGAGTGTTGCTTTATTTCAGTTCTCATTTGTAATAAGTGAGGGTAGAAATACAACCTAGGCAATTTTGCTATTCACAGGTGATTACAATGAAAACTGAAATTGAAAATGAAATAACAATAATGCTATGATTCTGTAAATCTATATTCCCCCTCCCTCATAAACAAATATCCCAAAGCAGTAGCCATGAAAATCAAACCTAATTCCAGTCAGTTCATAGATTCCCTAGACTCAAATGGTGACAAGTCCAAACCTACTACTTTTGTTTAAAGAAAATTACTGTCCTGTAAAACTCTGTCCTCCATTCAAAACATATGCATTAAACTTGATGACAGGGTACTTGAAATATATTGTCATACAGAAGGTAGAATGAATAATCCATAAAAAGTTTCAATGGTCCATAAATCTCCACACAATGTCCAAGGAATATAAAAAAGATCTGCTGCAAGCTTTGTCTGTGGACAACTGGTAGAAGGCTATGGATCAAAATCACATAGAAATAGAGGACAGGGATAGGAGGTGGTATTTATTATTGAAAGGAATATTTGAATTGAAAAGATCAGAAATCCATTTTAATATTTAAGTAAATGAAGTAAGGTCAGATTCATACACTGGACTGAAACCAAAGTCAAACCCTGTAAAGTCTGGGCTAGCTCCCTGAAGGCCTTTATCCTCCTCATCCTGTGGAAAAGTGAGCCTCTAATTCTTCCTACAATTATCTGTATACACCAAAAGATTGAGCCAGCACAGAACAATGAGAAGGTCCATTTTCCAAACATATTCTAATAGCATTATTGTCCAATAGGTAATTAGGCTTAAGTATTTGGTTAGCTGATACAAGCACATCTTTTAAGTGTCTCCATTCTTTACAAAACCCATTAACTCATCTTCTTCAGTTCCTGGCTTCTTCAGAAAAGTGAATGTTGTTACTTGTTTTTCATTTTTGAAGAGAACAATGACATTACAGGGTGACATTTTGACATTTACATTTATTGGATCTATTAGGCAAAGTTGCATAGTTATCACTCTTCCAGAGCATCAAAATTCCTTGGCAAAACAAAAGTCAAGATGATTAGTGATGATTCAGGATACAAGGGATGACCTTGGCATTTTCAATGTCAGAACAAGTTCCAAGAGCTTCACAGTGACTGTTTCAGCTGCCTTCATGGTCAATTAGACCATTTTTGTCTTAACTGACTTATTCTGCCCAGGATTCTGTCTGCTTGAAGAAGACCTCTCTCTAATGCATTGACAGAATTTTGGCCTATCAGTTACCCTTAACTTTTAGCTTATATGTGTGTGACTATTTGAATCATTCAGTTCAGATGGTTATTTTATTCCAAAACATCTCCATGAAAAATGTCTCTCTCTGGGTGTATGTGGCTTTCTTCATCCCAAGATCATTACAACTGATCTGAATCACCTCATTGTTGATGAGAGCCATGTCCATCAGAATTCATCATCATATAGTCTTGTTGCTGTATATAATGATCTCCTGGTTCTGCCCATTTCACTTAGCATCAGTTCATGTAAGCCTCTCCAGGACTCTCTGAAAAATCATCCTGCTGTTTTTTCTTATAGAACAAGAATATTTCATAACATCATATACCATAACTTGTTTAGCTATTCTCCAATTGATGGGTATCCACTCAGTTTCCATTTTCTTGCCACTACAAAAAGGACTACCAAAAACATTTTTGCACATATGGGCCCCATTCCCTCCTTTATAATTTCTTTAGGATACAAGCCCAGTAGAAACACTGCTGGATCAAAGGATATGCCTAGATTTTTATCGCTCTTTGGGCATAGTTCCAAATTGCTCTCCAGAATGGTTGAATCAGTTCATAACTCCACCAACAATGCATTAATATCCCAGTTTTCCCACATCTCCGCCAACATTCATCATTATCTTTTCCTGTCATTTAAGCCAATCTGAGAGGTTGATAGTGGTACTTCAGAGTTGTCATAATTTGCATTTCTCTGATCATGTATACAATTTTCTATCCTTGCTCTCCTGTCAAATCTGTACCCTTATAAAAGTGAATACATTGTAGAGACTCCTGAATTTACAATTCTATTATGTATGATTATGTAAAAATGACACATCAGCCCATAATTTTGATGAATAATAAATGGCTAAATATTATATAATTTTATAACTGAAAGGCTTCTTAGAGATCAGTTGGTCCAGCAGCCTCATTTTATAGATAAGAAACTGAAATCCAGAGACACAAAGTAGTTTGTCCCCAAAATATAAAGCTAATTAAAGTCCTTGCAATAAAAATATGAAAAGTATCATACTAGACCAGACTGACATTCTAACTGAGACTACTGGGTTATTGGAGAGAAATATTTCTCCCCATACCAAAATAGATGTGACATTTTCCATTGTCTGGGACAATGAGAATGTTGGTTTTAGTTATGCATGTTAAAGGGGAATTATTAGAGAGATGAAATTCTTGATGAATTTCATAGGCAGAGATCCTGGATATGGGAAATCTGTGTTACAATAAGTATGAAAGGTTAGAAAAATGTTTTAAGGGGATGGGAGGGAGATCATAAAAATGAAAAGATGAAATGGCATATAGGTTAACTTTAGAGAAATTAGTAACAGTAATAGCACAAGTGGATTCAAGTTAAAATGCAAAAAGTACTAGACTATAGAAAAGTTTGAATAACAAGGTCTATGATTGTTGGAAATATATGTGAGTGTGGTACTGTGACTTTGCCCAAATTCCAAACCAAACCTTTCTTCACAAAGCTGTTGTTAGGATTAAATAAGAAAATCTAATCTTTGCAAACCTTAAAGCTATGTAAATAGTATTTTTTTATTTTAGTTATTCCCAGGGGAATTTAGGATGTCCATAAATTAAGATTTATCATTTCCTTAATTAATATTACAAAGACTGAAATTTAAGGAAGTTTTATTAATTGATGTAGTATATTTATTTTTGTTTTGATCTTTTTTTTTTCCTAATGAGGCAAGAAAAATTGAAATTATAGAATGGAAACTTTCATTTCAAAGTAAAATTATAAAATTTTGTTTATCAATTGACTTATTTTCTCATCATTGTGTTAAGCATCTATTACATGCCAAATACTATACAAAATTTTGGGAATACAAAGAAACTACCTCTCTCCACTCCAGAAGAAAAACAATTCTTGCTTTCAAGAAATTCACAATCTAATAGAAGAGACAAAATGCAAACAATTATCTATAAACAAGATACATATAGGTGTGTGTATGAGTATATTATGCTCATATACACATACATGATTGAAGATATTCAACAGAGAGAAGACTAGAATTAGGGAGATGAGAATAGAATGGAGTAAGGAAATTTTATATATATACATACACACATTTATTTATATTTACATTATCTTCTAAAATTAAGGTTGAAGAAGTTGAAAAAAAAATAGAGGCTAAGTGATTTAACCAGGACCAACTGGTTCCTAACTCCAGGCTAAATACTCTCTCTATTCTGCCACTTGACTTTCTCTAAATGTTAAGTGGAGAGACATCTTTAAAAAAAAAAAAAAATACTAGCTTGTGACTCACACAGGCAAAAATGTTTGTGGAGCCCTTTTTGTAGTGGCAAGAAACTGAAAACTGAGTAGATGTCCATCAGTTGGAGAATGGCTTAATGGAGAATGGAGAATATATGAATATTATACCAGCAATCAGCAGGATGATTTTGAAGAGGGCTGGAGAGACTTATATGAACTGATGCAAAGTGAAATGAGCAGAACCAGGAGATCATTATACATGGCAAGAGCAAGATTTTTCAATGATAATTTCAGATGGACGTTGCTCTTCAACAATGATATGATTGAGCCAGTTCCAATGATCTTATGATGAAAAGAGCCATCTACATCCAAAGAGGACTGTGGGAAATGTGTGGATCACATCATTTTTTTTTCACTCTTTTTGTTGTTGTTTGTTTGCATTTTGTTTTCTTTCTCTCCTTTTTTAATATGATTTTTCTTGTGCAGCATAACAATTGTAGAAATTGGTATAGAAGAATTGTGCCTGTTTAATATATATTGGATTACTTGACATCTAGGAGAGGAGGTTGGGAAAGGGGGAGAAAAATTTGGAATACAAGGTTTTGCAAGGGTCAATGTCGAAAAATTATCCATGCATACCTTTTGAAAATAAAAAGCTTTAATAAAATAAAAAATACTAAATTTTAAATTTCAAACTATATACGAAGATAATTTTCAACATTCGCTCTTGCAAAATCCTGTATTCTAAAACTTTTCTCTCTTCTTTCTCCCATTTCCTCTCCTAGACAGCAAATAATAATATAATAATATATTTTAAACATATACAATTCTTCCATACATATTTATCATGCTTCACAAAAAAAAAAAAAATCAGATCAGATAGGAAAAAGAAAGTGAGTAAGAAAAATTTAAAACAACCAAACAAAAACCGGTATAAATGTAATTCACATTTAGTTCCCATAGTCCCCTTTCTGGATGCAGATGGCTCTTTTCCTCACAAGTCTATTAAAATTGACCAGAAACACCTCATTGCTTAAAAGATCCATAAGTGGAGAGACAGTTTATTGAAGATATGATTTCATTAGAGAATTTAAGCAAGCCAGGGTAGGAAAGAACTCCAAACTTTGGGAATAGCTAAGTAAAATGCCTGGAGTTTAGAAATGAATTATTTTGAGAGGAATTTCAAGGAGGCCTGTATCAACTGATCAAAGAGTAGGTGGGGATAGGTAAAGTATTAGAAAGACTTGAATGGAAGGAGGGATGAAGTTTTTAAAGGACTTTGAATGCCCCATTGAATCTGAAATATACTTAAGAGATCATTTAGTCCAACTATTCTGTTTTATAGATTAAAAAATATTTTATTTTTGATCCAGAAAGTAATGGGGAGCCACTAGAATTTTGTTATTGTTCAGTCAGTTCAGTAATGCCTGAGTCTCTGTGATACCATTTGGAGTTTACTTGGCAAACATACTAGAGTGATTTGCCATTATTTTCTCCAGCTAATTTTATAGATGAGATAACTGAGGTAAACAGCATCATATGACTTGTTCAGAGTCACACAGCTGAGAAATATCCACTAGAGCCACTAGAGTATCCCTTCTATTCCCCCCCTTTTTTTGTCCAATTTTAGGACTAGATCCTCAAGCTTCCCACAATTTGAGATCCTCCTGACTCCAGGGCCAATATTCTTCTCTATTCTGCCCCAGCAACTAATAGGCAGAATTTTTTCAACATTTCTATAAGGACCTCAGAGATATTGGTATGAAATTTAGAGATTCATCTGGGAGGAAGTCTGAAAAGACAAAACTGAGAAGAACAAAAGGAAATGACAATTGCTACTGTGGCTTTAATAATCTAGCAATATGATTATAAATATGTTCTCTTCCCATCTTGCATTTGTCTAATCAAGACTTGGACAGTGGATTGAGACATTTCTCCTTTAATGGGAAAACAAAAACAAAGGACCAGGAAACATGGAGTATGGGGATCTGAGACTAGTTAATGAAGGGAAGATTAGGAAAGAAGGAAATTTTCTTCTCTTAACCTTGCCAACAATGAAGGCAGGTTTTGCTTCCCCATCTCCCATTGATCCCAGATGTAGCAGAAGACTGAGAAAATAACCATTTCCTAGTGATGAAATTCAGCCCAATGCTCCATTTAGCCTTATCTATGATTGCTTCCAGAGCTCCCTTTATCAAGTTGGAATGGCATGGGAATGTAGCAGGAATAATTCCTAGTCAGCAAACTTCAAGGAGAATAGCACCAGAAACTTAGGCAAGGAAGTTATTCCAACTCATGGCCATTCCCAGGATAAAGAGCACTTCCCAATGGAATTCTACCTGGTTTATAATCTATGGTATCTGCATTGTCTTCATGATCAAATGCATCTCTCTCTGTTCAGCATTTAAAGTGCATTATTGTCTTTTCCCAAGGTATTCTTCCAAATTTCAAATACATTACTTCCCTTGACATATTTTGTGATTCAGACAAACTAACTAGGACACTCAATTGGCTCATAAAAACTTTATATTGCTACTCTAAGTATATTAATATAACTTTTCCTTATCTCTACAATGTACTATGTATTCTCTTTTCAACTCTGTTTTAGAATTCATGTCTTCTAAAACACCCTCTCCTGTTCTCCTTTTGTATTTGATATTGATCATTTTTTTTAACTGTATATTATGTTTGGATCATTTAATTTTTTTCATGTTTTCTTAACTTCCCTAAAAGCAAGACTCACACATCAATTCCCACTTTGACTTTTGTTTATCTTCTCAGCTAATAATGCTTCTTCTCTCCTCTCCCACCCCAACAAATATATTTATATCTTTCTATTCATTTTGTATCTATTTTGTATTTCATTTATATGTATATTTCCTTTTTCCTTTATAGAAAGTAAGCTTTCTGAAGGCAGGGAATGCTTCTTTTATATCTTTGCAGTCTTAGCATTTAACATATAACATAGTTCCTAAAACATGAGAGATATAAGGGTGTTACTATTCAGCATGTTCAATTTCTATAAATTGACTATGGGAAAGGGATCCAAGATGAAACAAGACTCCTACACTTTTATCCCTGAGTGGTTGAAAGTAGAAAAGATGGTCTACTTGAGGTCAAAAATGTGCTTTTTTTTTTTTTAACTAATCATTTGCTTTCTTATTATTGTATCATTTTCTATTTTAAGTTTTTTTTCAACATAATATATCTAAGTAATGTTTTAAAACATAATGGTTCTATCCATGAAGAGAACATTCTAGTATATGAAAGTAGAAGCCCAGTATAATATCTATAATCCAAGCCCTAAAAGAAGTAACTTAGAAAGAGAGTTCTTGGTGAGATTGCCCAAATCCATATTCAATATTTTGTAGAATGTTCTCTGTTTTGAATCAGAAAGATCTGTATTTAATAAATTTGTAAGAATAAAAGCCATACCCCAATTGATAAGTAGTCAAAGGATCTGAACAGGAGATTTTCAAATGAAGAAATTAGAGCGATATATAACATATGTAAACGCATTCTAAATCACTAATGATTAGGAAAATTTAAATTAAAACAACTTTTGAAGTATCATCTCACACCTATGAGATTGGCTGATATGACAGAAAAGGATAATGATAAATGTTGGACAAGATGAGGGAAATTTTAACACTAATATTTTGTTGGTGCAACTGTGAACTGATCCAAACATTTTGAAGACCATTTAGAAACTATATCTAAAGCTCTATAAAAGGATGTAAACCCTTTGATCCAGCAATACCACTATTAGATATATATGCCAAAAGGATCATTTTTTAAAAAGGAAAAGGACCCAAATATACAAAAATATTTATAGCAGTTCTTTTTGTGGTTGCAAAAAATTGGAAATGGAGATGTCTATTAAATGGTGATTGACTAAACAATCTGTGGAAAATGTAATATTAAGTTAAAAAAAGACTGGATTCAAGTCTCATCTCAGATACTTTGTGACTAACACTCTGCAAGTCACTTAACCTTTCTATCCAGTTTATTTATCTGTAAAAAGAGGGTATTGGATTCTGTGGTCTCAAAAATCCTTTCTAAGAATAAATCTGTAATTCAAAATACGGAAAGCAAATCTTAATGGTGTACTGCTCTTTCTAAAAAAAAAAGAACATATTTCTAAAGAAAACAGAAAACGTCTTTATCAAAGGACTAGAAGAAAAAAGGATTGCAAGAATCCCTGCTTTATGAATCCCTGAATGATTTCAAGTACACTAATGACTGGTCTGTTTGTGATCATCCTAATATAACTTGTTACCTTGTTTTTCTTTGCACTATTATATTTAGCCAAGACAAAAGGCAGGTTCATAGGTTTAAAGGTGAATAGAACCTTAGAGGCTATCTATTCTAAATATTTCTTTTTATAAATGAGGAAATAGAGGCTCATAGAGGTGATTTCTCCTAACTCATCTAAAGAAGTGGCCTTTTTAATCCCCCAATTCTTCTACACATTATTATCTTCCCCATATGTCTCTGTATCCTTCATATTTTATCTTTTTCTTGGAGGGTTCAGGGGCAATTTCTCCTTATTATCCACTTTTGTAAGCTTAAGTCTAGTTCATCTTTCCATCTCTCTCATTGTACTATTTCCAATAAGTTTATGAATCTGGAAAATTTTGTCTGTATCATCCATTTTATCCACTCCCTTCTTTCTCTTTCTTTCTCTTTAAGTCATTACCAATTTAGTTTTTCATATCATACTAGACAATTACAACAACTTTCTAATTGCCTCTTTGGTCTATCAACCTCTTCTACAACCTATCTTCCAAAAATCTAACTAAATCGAACTTCAAAATAATTAGCTCCTATTGGTTCAATTATTGTTTCTATTCATTTCTATTATTTCAAAATCTATATACGCATTCCTAGTCTCTCTCCTGAGTTGCAAATCCACATCACCAATTGCTGATTGATAATCATTTGAACTGGATATCTTCTAAGTACTTTATATTTAAAATGTGTGAGAACTCATCTTTTCCCTCCTTTAGCTTCTCTATCATGTTATGTAGTATCATTATCCTACCAGTAAAAAAACGTGTGGAAACTCATCCTGGACTCTTCACTCTCAGTCACCCCACATAGCAAATTTTGTTACTTTTTTCTTCACAAAATCTTAAGACTTCATTCTTCTCATTAGCATTCCCTTCCTTTAGACTTTCATCTAAGAAAGAGCATTTCAAGATCTTCCTATAGTGTCCTCACTGTTGAAGACCTTCTGCTTCATTTCATCTCACACAGCTTCCTACAGTTATTTTAAATGGAATTTCTCTTTGTTCTTCTTGTTGCTGGAATTTGTTGGTAACATAAAAATGCTGTGATTTATGTGGATTTATGTCTTACACAGTATTCAAAGATATTTTTAATAAGATGCTGATCTCAATGAGTTGCTTTTGGTCACTATTCTCTTTTAGGATCAAATATGGAACCTCCTATCAGACATTTAAAGGTTTTCACAACATGATCCTTTTCTATATGCCCAATCTTCTTATATAATATTCTTATAAAGAGTGTCCTAAAAATTCTATTGCATTTTTAAGATTTAAAATTACAATAAGTTTTTTTGGAGTGACTCATACTTTATTTCTCATATATTTTATCACAAAACCATAAAGATCTATTTGCTTTTCCTCACATATCCTGCTCCATCTCTTTTGTCTCTGCCTTTGCATATCTTTCATGCCTGTGATATTCTTCCTTACCACATCCACTTCTTATAATCCTATCTGTTTTATGACTCACCCTAAAATACACCAGGTGTTATTCTTTCAGTGATTCTCTTAGCTTCTCATTCACTGTTTTCTAAGGTAAGGACAGAACTTACATGATTATTTTGAAGGTCAAACAAGGTAAGTTTTGTAAATCATATAGCAAACTTTTAAAATCATATAGCTAGGATTAAGACTAAGAGATATTCATTGAATTAAAAAGAGTGAGGTAGCACAGTATCTAGAGTCCTTATTTCAAGTCAGAAAGATTTGAGTTCTAATCCTAGCTCAAACATTTACTAGTTGTATGATCCTAGACAAGTCACTTAATCTATGTCAGTCTCAGTTCCTTCAGTTATAAAATGGGGATAATTATAGCACCTACCTTCAAAGAAAGCCATGAAAGAAAAATAAGATTGTATTTGCAGTATTTTGTAAACCTTGAAGTGTTATGTAAAATTCTAGAAATTAATATATTATTACTACTAAGAAAATGATATACAAATCATAAAATACTACATAATTGATAGTCATTATCTTTAGTAACTGCTTTACAAACTTTAAAGCTCTATTTAACTGAAACTTATCTTATTCAAGATTCATACTGTTGGTTCCAAACAAAGTCAAAGCAGAATATCAATTCGTTGCTATTTTTTGATATGATTGTCTTATCAACTTCCCTTAGTTGGTAGTCATGGGTCTGACATCAATTATATTCACTTAATATCTTCTAAAACCAATTTAAAATTTTAGTCTCTATTGTTTTGACAGGATAATGAATTCTAAACATTTACCTTGAAAGAGGTTAGTTTCTCTTATTTGGACTAAAGTTCTTCAATGGGAAAGAGAGTCTTAGATATTAGAATGCCAATGAGCTTAAATTGTCTATTGGTGTTCTAGTTAGCCTGCCATACTTGGATGAATGTTCTCATTGAGATTTGTACTACTTCCATGTCAAGTCAAAGAAACAAGCATTTATTAAGTAACCAGATTGAGCCAGGAACTGTGTCAAGCACTGGGGATACAAAGAAAGAAACAAAACAAAACAACGCCAACAACAAAAACAGTCCTTGCCCTTAAAGAACTCATGATTTAATGGTGGAGCAAATATGCAAACAAGTATGTACAAATAAACTTGATACAAGATAAAACTGGGAAAATTTCAGAGGGAAGTAACTAGTCTTGGGAGAGCTTAGGAAATTCTTTATTTAGAAGGTAGAATTTTAAATGATATTTGAAGGAAATTGTGGAAGGCAGGAGACAGAGAAAAGAAGAGAATGGAATTATATGAATGGGGAACATTCAATGAAAATGCTCAAAGCCCAGGGGAAGAGTATCTGAAGTTACTATTAGAGTTGATCACAATACATCTATGACTTCTTGTCCATGTTTGCCCATCAATTCTGCAAAGATTATCTCCATAGTTTATTTGAAGTTTTTTTCTTGATCTTATATGATTTCACAGATACTACTGGAACATTCAAGTTCTATATCTGAGTTTCATTTTATGATTCCCCCCTGCAATTTGCATTTCTTTAATGGTGTATTCTGCATCAATTTTAAAAAAAAAATAAGCTAACTTTATCAATAGGTTATAGCAATCTTCCCATTGCTTCTTTGTGCCACTCCCTATTTTCATTCTTCCAATATCATGGGGTATTATCAATGTTTATAGCCATATAGCTTCACAAGGAGCTTACTGACATGAAAACCATTTGTGTCTGTCGTGCAGGATAACAGACTAGAGAGAAAGAAGCTTGGAAAAATTGAAAGTAATACATAGTTTTCTCCTGCCAAATACTCTTCTGTCAAACTCTGCCTTGCTTTAAATACTATTATCTTATGTTATTCATAGGATCATAGCAAATAGTTTGAAGTGGGAAGGATCCACCTATTCTAGTCTCTTCATTTTACAGCTGAGGAAACTAAAATCCAAGAAGAGGGACTAATTTGTTTAAGGTGACATAAGCAGTTAGCATCAAAGACAAGATTTGAATCCTGATCCTCTGAAGGTGTTGAAAACAGTGCTTGGGTTCCTCTTAGAAAATTGGAAAATAATACTTAATTCTCCATCAGCAACACCTTGCTAAAATATATACACAGATTAATTCAATAGATTGTGCATTCAACAGCATGCCAAAATCTGAGAAATGAGCATGAGAATGCATTCATTCATTGCATTTAAAAAAAATTCTGATTTCCAAATGTTTCTCTGCCATTAATCTCTTCCTCATCCTTGTGAAATAATGCAAAACAGGAAATAAACATTTTGAAAGAGTTTGAATTTTTTTGTTTATGTGGAATATTAGAGTAAGCTAATTTCAACATGTGGAGGGCTTGATGAAATCAGAACAACATCATGTATAAATAGGAACATTTTATGGATTATACTCTTACATCATATACTGGGAATCACTTACATTTGAATTATATGAAGAGTATTACTCATGATTATATGAAATATTATTGGTAAATATAGGCCTCTTTATTCTATAACTTATTTGATATTGATAATTGAAGGTCACATATATCAGAATAGAAAAAAAGAATGCTGGATTTGGAGTCACAAGACCTGGGGAAGAAACCCAGTTCTGTCACTGAAAACTTGGGTGAACTTGGGAAAATCAGGAAATTTCTTGGTCCTTTGTTTACCCATTTGTAAAAACATACAAATCAAAAATAGAACCTTTCTATTTTAATTTTTTTTTTTTTTTGGT
This sequence comes from Antechinus flavipes, assembly GCF_016432865.1. NCBI lineage: Eukaryota > Metazoa > Chordata > Mammalia > Dasyuromorphia > Dasyuridae > Antechinus > Antechinus flavipes. The sequence continues at coordinate 302,410,236 of NC_067400.1, read as the reverse complement.
AAGGCAATTGGAGTTAAGTGACTTGCCCAGGGTCACATAGCCAAGAAAGCTTAAGTGTCTGAGACCAGATTTGAACTCAGCTCTTCTTGCCTGGTGCTCTATCCATTGCATTATCTGGATGCCCCAGATCCTTTCTATTTTTAAATCTATGATAAAGAGTCACATATATTGTAAAGGGCTGAAACTCTGAACAAGGTATACTTGAATCAGATAACTGAGCACTTCAGGCTAATTACCTATTCGATATGAGACAATGACTCTATTAGCATATGCTTGGATAAATGGCTCTTCTTACTGTTTGGTGCTTTCTGAATGTTTGGTGTTAAGATAATCATAGGCAAGAATTAGAGGGTGGAGGGACAGAGGCCAGAGTCAGTTTGCGGCAGGACGAGGAGGAGAGAAGTTGGTGACTTTGGATTTGAGAATCCAGGAGCCTCATAGCAGTTTGTCCATCTCCTTCACTTCTCCCTTGAAAGACAAAGGACTTTTACTTATCCTGACTCTGGCTGATCCTCAGGCCTTCAGGGAGCTAGCCTGGACTTCACATTTTGGCACCCAACGTGTGAACTAAGGACCCTAATTTCACTGAACAAATCTCTGATGGCCAGGAAATAGGGTTAATATTTTAACAGATTTGTTAAGAACTAAACTAGCAACTCTCATTTTCTAGCTGAAATGGGCAGATATTGGGAAAAGATTCTCCCCTACCCCCAACCCCACCCCAAGGGAGATTTACAGGAAGCATATTCAGATTAATAAAGAGGCAAGGTTTGATTGTAACTTGGGAGCAGATTGATGGACTCTTGGATACATTAGAATTCATGTCCCCTTGGTTCTTCAAGGAAAAAGAAATAGAAGCAGATAATTGGAAGCTCGTAGGAGATCAACTATGTGAATCCTACAATGATAAAAGTCCTGATTCAATTTCTAAGGAAACATTCTATATGTACAACTTAATACAATTGGCCTTAAAGAATCTTCCAAGTTATAGAAAAAAGAAAAGTTTTAAGAACAGTCAGATGAGGAAGTGTGAGGAGAAAGAGGAAGAGAAGGGAGAGGATAATGGAAATATTGCCAGAGGGCATGGGGAATTAAGTGAACTTAAAGAATGTGATTTTCACTCTCACAATCCAGTTTCAACTCTGCCTACACCCAAGCAGGTCCTTGACCCTCCCCCATCAACTTCACTTTCCTGGATGGAGGGAGGAAGAATACCCCAGTACTGCAGTGATATCACCAGCACTTCCCTCCTCCCCTCCCCCCCAAACAATCACCCCTTCCTATGATTCCATTGCAAAAGACACTACTTAAAGCCAAAGAGGAAGGGCAGACTACAGCTGATTTGAGAATAAAAATGTATTCTGTGATTGAACAGCTTAAGTCTTCAGGTCAAGAAAGGAGAAGATACACTCCCTTTAATCTAGAAATTATCAGCAGAGAAGCTAAAAACACTGGGGGTGAAGAATACAACCCCAAACAGCTGGAGTCTCTCGGGAGCTGGCCACCCCTCCCCCACAGTGTCTCAGCACGCTCTCGGATCTCAGAGCGCAGGCCCAGCACAATCCTGCTAGTGCCTCACTGCTGCCGCCCCGCAGTCTGTAGAGGAAGCTCAGTAACACCATCCAGCCCCTCCCCCCCCAACAAAGCACCACCCATTCAGGGGTTTTTTCTTTTGTTTCTTTGGTAGTTTGTCTTTGATTCTTAGACAAAATGAGCAAAAAATTGAAGAGGACTTTAACCCTTGACAGCTTCTATACAGATAGAGAGCAGATGCTAAATCCTGAGGAAACTAAAAACAGACTGTCTCCAGGTGAATCCCCAAAGGAGGAGATCATCTGTTCCTCAGCACAGATGAATCTCATCGAGGAAATTAAAAAGGCTCTCACAAGAGAGCTAGAAGAAAAATGGGAAAAGGAGAGGGAGGCTTGGCAAGAGAGACTGGAAAAATCATCCCACTCATTTAAAGACAGAGTGGATAAAGAAATAAAATCCTTGAAAAATAGGATTAGTGAGCTGGAAACAGAAAATAGCTCTCTAAAAAACAAAATTGGCCAAAAGGAAAAAAATTCCACAGAACAAAAGAACTCAATTGGACAATTAGAAAAAGATTTTTAAAAAGTGAGTGAAGAAAATACTTCATTGAAAATCAGGGTCGAACAAATGGAATTGAATGACTCTAGGAGACAAGAAGAATCAGTCAAGCAAATTCAAAAAAATCAAACAATGGAAAAGAATGTGAAATACCTTCTGGGGAAGACAACAGACCTGGAAAACAGATCCAGGAGAGACAATCTGAGAATCATTGGACTCCCAGAAAAGTATGATAAAAAAAGAGCCTGGACACTATTTTCCAGGAAATTATCAAAGGGAACTGCCCAGAAGTCATAGAAACAGAGAGTAAAATAGACAGTGAAAGAATTCATCGATCACCTACTGAAAGGGATCCTAAAATCAAAACACCAAGAAATATAGTGGCCAAATGCCAGAACCCTCAGATGAAGGAAAAAATATTGCAAGTGGCTAGAAAAACCCAATTCAAGTATTGAGGAGCCACAATAAGGATCACCCAGGATCTAGCAGCATCCACATGAAAGGATCGAAGGGCCTGGAATATGATATTCCGAAAGGCTAAAGAACTTGGTATGCAACCAAACATAACTTACCCAGCTAGAATGAGCATCTTTTTCCAGGGAAGAAGATGGACATTCAACGAAGTAAGTGAATTTCACCTATTTTTGATGAAAAAGTCAGAACTTAACAAAAAGTTTGATCTACAAATATAGAACTCAAGAGAAATCTAAAAAGGTAAAGATTAATCTTGGGAACTATATTTCTGATATAAAGATGTATAAAGAATACATGTATACCTTGTTCTAGAAACTAGATGTGGAAAGGACATTGTACCAGAAAAAGGATAAAGTGGGAGTTCTACATCTCATGAAGAGGCAAAGGAAACCTATTATATCTGAGAGAAAGAATGGAGGGGGATGAATATAGTGAGTATCTTACTGCCTTCAGAATTGGCTTTAAGAGAAAAATTTTAGACATATTCAATTTATGGTGAAACTTCTCCCACCTCATTGAAAAGTGAGAAGGGAAAAGTGAAAAGGGAAGGAATAAGCTAAGCAGAAGGGAATACGGAAACGGGGAGGGAAAGGGGTAAGATAGGGGGAGGAAATCTAAGGCGGGGGGGGGGGTGGAGATACTAAAAAGGGAGGGTGTGAGAAGCAAGTGGTGCTCACAAGCTTAATACTGGGAAGGGGGGGAAGGGGAAAGAAGGGAGAAAAGCATAAACAGGGATTAACAAGATGGCAAGTAATACAGAATTGGTCATTTTAACCATAAATGCGAATGGGGTAAACTCCCCCATAAAGAGGAAGCGGTTAGCAGAATGGATTAAAAGCCAGAATCCTACAATATGTTGTTTACAGGAAACACACCTGAAGCTGGGAGATACATGCAGGTTAAAGGTAAAAGTTTGGAGCAAAATCTGCTATGCTTCAGGTGAAGTCAAAAAAGCAGGGGTAGCCATCCTGATCTCAGATCAAGCTAAAGCAAAAATTGATCTAATTAAAAGACATAAGGAAGGGCACTATATCTTGCTAAAGGGTAGCATGGATAATGAAGCAATATCACTATTAAACATATACACACCAAGTGGTGTAGTATCTAATTTCTTAAAAAAAAATTAAGAGAGCTGCAAGAAGAAATAGACAGTAAAACTATAATAGTGGGAGATCTCAACCTTGCACTCTCAGAATTAGATAAATCAAACCACAAAATAAATAAGAAAGAAGTCAAAGAGGTAAATAGAATACTAGAAAAATTAGATATGATAGATCTCTGGAGAAAATGTAATGGGGACAGAAAGGAGTACACCTTCTTTTCAGCAGTTCATGGAACCCATACAAAAACTGACCATATATTAGGACATAAAAACCTCAAACTTAAATGCAGTAAGGCAGAAATAATAAATGCATCCTTTTCAGACCACGATGCAATGAAAATTACATTCAACAAAAAGCCAGGGGAAAGTAGACCAAAAAATAATTGGAAACTAAATAATCTCATGTTAAAGAATGATTGGGTGAAACAGCAAATCATAGACATAATTAATAACTTCACCCAAGAAAATATAATAATGAGACATCATATCAAAAAAGGAAAGAGGAAAATCAAATTGTTAGTCTTAAAAATGAAAAGGGAGAACTCGCCACTAACGAAGAGGAAATTAGAGCAATAATTAGGAGTTACTTTGCCCAACTTTATGCCAATAAATTCGACAACTTAAATGAAATAGAAAAATACCTCCAAAAATACAGCTTGCCCAGATTAACAGAGGAAGAAGTAAATAGTCTAAACAGTCCCATTTTAGAAAAAGAAATAGAACAAGCTATTAACCAACTCCCTAAGAAAAAATCCCCAGGACCAGATGGATTTACATGTGAATTCTACCAAACATTTAAAGAACAATTAACCCTAATGCTATATAAACTATTTGAAAAAATAGGGATTGAAAGAGTCCTACCAAATTCCTTTTATGACACAGACATGGTATTGATACCTAAACCAGATAGATTGAAAACAGAAAAAGAAAATTATAGACCAATCTCCCTAATGAATATTGATGCTAAAATCTTAAATAAAATATTAGCAAAAAGATTACAGAAAATCATCCCCAGGATAATACATTATGACCAAGTAGAATTTATACCAGGAATGCAGGGCTGATTCAATATTAGGAAAACTATTCGCATAATTGACGATATCAACAACCAAACAAACAAAAACCATATGATCATCTCAATAGATGCAGAAAAAGCATTTGATAAAATCCAACATCCATTCCTAACAAAAACACTTGAGAGCATAGGAATAAAAGGACTTTTCCTTAAAATAGTCAGGAGCATATATTTAAAACCTTCAGTAAGCATCATATGCAATGGGGAAAAACTGGAACCTTTCCCAGTAAGATCTGGAGCAAAGCAAGGTTGCCCACTATCACCATTATTATTCAATATCGTATTAGAAACACTAGCCTCTGCAATAAGAGTTGAGAAAGAGATTAAGGGAATTAGAGTAGGCAATGAAGAAGCCAAACTATCATTCTTTGCAGATGATATGATGGTATACCTAGAGAACCCCAGAGATTCTACTAAAAAGCTATTGGAAATAATTCATAATTTTAGCAAAGTAGCTGACTACAAAATAAATCCCCATATATCCTCAGCATTTTTATACATCACCAACAAAACCCAACAGCAAGAGATGCAAAGAGAAATCCCATTCAGAATAACTGTTGATACCATAAAATATTTGGGAATCTATCTACCAAAGGAAAGTCAGGAATTATATGAGCAAAATTATAAAAAAGTCTCCACACAAATAAAGTCAGACTTAAATAATTGGAAAAATATTAAGTGCTCTTGGATCGGCCGAGCGAACATAAAAAAGATGACAATACTCCCTAAACTAATCTATTTATTTAGTGCTATACCAATCAGACTTCCAAGAAAATATTTTAATGATCTAGAAAAAATAACAACAAAATTCATATGGAACAATAAATAGTCGAGAATCTCAAGGGAATTAATGAAAAAAAATCAAACGAAGGTGGCCTAGCTGTACCTGATCTAAAATTATATTATAAAGCAGCAGTCACCAAAACCATGTGGTTTTGACTAAGAAATAGATTAGTTGATCAGTGGAAAAGGTTAGGTTCACAAGACAGAATAGTCAACTGTAGCAATCTAGTGTTTGATAAACCCAAAGATCCTAACTTTTGGGATAAGAATTCATTATTTGATAAAAACTGCTGGGATAACTGGAAATTAGTATGGCAGAAATTAGGCATGGACCCACACTTAACACCATATACCAAGATAAGATCAAAATGGGTCCATGACCTAGGAAAAAAAAATTTAGAAATTATCAAAATCTGCAAAAGGCTTGCACTCTTTATGGGGCTACATCATCTTATGTTAGGGTGTCATTACAGAATTTGGCTTATGAAGACTTAGCTCCTAGTGACTGGAAATCCATAGCAAGTGTATGTTTAGAACCTGGAGAAGACTTATGGCTTTCTGAATATAGTGAGCTCTATAGGATACAAGCCCAATGAAATAGTCAAAGTGGAGTTAATACTCCAATCACCTATGACCAACTAACAGGCGTAGGTTCTTATGCAGACAATTCAATACTGATTAATTAGCCCATAGCAGCATATGAGCAAATTGCTTCTGCTGCTATCAAAGCATGGAATTTTATCCCAGGTAAATAGGACAAGGGAGAGGCCTTCACAAAAATATCACAAGGGCCAAATGCACCCTTTGCTGATTTTGTGGGACGTTTGCAGACAACTGTCATACAAACTAATGGTGAAAATGTGGCAACAGACATTATGATAAGGCAACTTGCTAAAGAAAATGCTAATGAGGTTTGTAAAAGAATTATGCTAGGGCTACACAAGGATGCTTTTTTAGAGGAGATCATAAGATGCTGTGCCACAGTGTACACAGATACCTTTTATAGCCAGGAGATGATGCAGACTTCCCAAGATCCAAATATGGGAAGACAGGGTCCCTTTTGGCAAGAAACTTCCAGAGAGACTTGTGAAGGCTTTCAATATGGAAAAGTAGGGCATATGAAAGCTCAATGTTGGCATAGAGACAGAGTGAGAAAACAGGGTGGGAGAAGAAGACCAAAAACCCCATGTCCAAAATGCACCAGAGGCTTCCATTGGGCATCAGAATGTAGATTGATTCAGGGAAATGGGATGGGAGGCCCACAGACATGACCAATCAGCCAGGAAGCAATCTGATGAGAGAAAGGGATTATGATTGGGGAGAATAGAATTGTATTTAGCTGGGACAACTGAGATATCCCCTGGAGAGGTAAAATCTCCTCCTCTCCAGCCTATGGATCCCTTGCCTCCAGGCACAGTAGGCTTCACCATTTCAACTCCCGAGAGCACTTACAAAACCATGTCCATCCATAAACTGATGTGGAAAATGGGGAATGTGTAGATAATATCCCAGTCACTAATACTGGTAGACAATGTGTGACTTATCAACAAGAAGAAGTAGTAGCATCAGATTTACTGATAGACTCCTAATAAGCAATCTGGTGACTGTTGCCCAGATTCTGACTTCAAGCAACAAAATCCAGGAATATTCTGGACTGCAGCTGTGACAGTTGACCAACCTATGCTCACTATCAATATAAATACCATACCATTAGAAGGACTGGTAGACACTGGTGCAGATCGTACAGTCTCTGGCCACAGTCACTGATGCCAACTGGCCCTGTCACTGGCCGAAGACTAAGGCAGACACCTACGTGTCTGGCGTAGAAGGATCAATAGCAGCTAAAGTTAGTGCTACCACTTTGAGATGGATATTTGAAGGTGAAACAGGAGTTTTTACTCCTTTTATAGTTGAAAAAATCCCCATCAATCTGTGGGGAAGAGACATTTTACAACAATTAGGATTACAAATGAGTATTTCAGTTTTTTAGGCAGAACTGCTGTTGAAGGCTTGTCAATACTTTCACCTGTTCCTATGCAATGGAAAACTGATACACCAGTGTGAATAGAACAGTGGCCCTTAGTTAGCGATAAAATTCAGGCCTTATTAGATATAGTACAGGAGCAGCTTGACTAAGGACATTTACAACCTTCTCTAAGTCCTTGGAATTCCCTTGTATTTGTTGTAAGAAACAAATCTGGGAAATGGAGGATGTTGACTTGTGGTGTTCTCTTCTTTTGTATAATGTGATGGTTCTCTCTGGGAGCAGGTTTCTTGGGGAGGTAGCCCTAGTATCAGTTCAGATCAATAATCACCCCAAATGCAGCCAGGGACTAAAGTACAGCCTTTTATTGTCTCTTCCAAAATCTTATCTCCTTCACTTGGGGCTTGGCTAGTTTTCTGGAGGCCTTCTCTCTCCTTGGTTCCAAGAGCTCTTGCCGCTAGTCCTTTGTCTCTGCTCCCTTCAGCCTCCAGCCAGCACAAAGGTGGAAGATGGAATGAATCTCTTGTATCCTTGCCTGGGGCTAGGCAGCTTTCTGGAGAGCCTTTCAGACCAGCCTTTGTCTCAGTGGGGGAAGTGCAGGAGGCCAGCCACCATTCCAAATATCTCCAGCCAGAACCAAGGTGAAAGTTGGAATGAATCTGACTCCACTTCAGAGAGTGGGCTTGTGAGCTTCCTCCCAGAGTGCTCTGTGTCTGTCCCAGAATGCTCTTTGACCCTTAGAATTTCTTGCTTATATGAGCTCTCTAAAGGTGTGAACACAAGCATTGTTTCTATCAGCTCCACTTAGTACCTTGTTTCTTCTGGCCCATAAATCTCCTTGTAAGATAAGATCAATTATACTGAACCATGCTAAATTAGATAATTGTCTCTATCAATTCTAATGACTTTATACTTTGTAAGGATTCCAACATTAACTGATTTAGGAAAAGTAAATGAACAGATGGAAACTATGGGAACTCTTCAGTCTGGGCTTCCATCTCCTACGCGATTGTCTAGAGAATGGCCTCTTTGGATTATAGACATTAAGGACTGTTTCTATTCTATCCCTCTAGATAAGGAGGATATGAAAAGATTTGCCTTTTCAGTGCCCAGCATTAACTTAGCTGAGCCTTATAAAAGATATGGACAGTTTTGCCGCAGGAAATGAAAAATAGTCCTACTATGTGTCAAATGTATGTTGCTACTGCTCTTCTTCCAGTAAGAAAAGCATTTCCAAAAGTTATGTCGTTACATTACATGGATGATATATTGGGATGGGCATCTGAGGAGCAAATGTTAGAAGCATGTCTACAAAAGACCATAGAAACACTAAGGAACTACAAATTGCACGTAGCTCCAGAAAAATTCAAAGACATGCTCCTTTTCAATGTTTAGTATATGAAGTATACCCTAAGGTGCTTACAGTACAAAAACTTTCCTTAAGAACAGAGACGTTGAACAACTTAAATAACTTTCTGAATTGATAAGAAATATCCAATAGATGCGTCCAGTCTTAGGCTTAATTACCTATCAATTACAACCATTATATGACATTTTAAGGGGAGACAGTGCTTTAAACTCACCACGCCAGCTTACAAAAGAAGCTCAAGAAGGTTTGAGAGAAGTTGAACTGGCTTTATCCAATGTGGTTGAAAGAGTCACTCAAAAACCCTTGGAAATATCAGTTTTTGCTCAGAAGAGGCACCCACAGCAGTCCTTCATCAAGGAGACAGTGTAATAGAGTGGGTGAACCTTCCAGCACAATTAGAGCAAAGTCTTGCTCCTTACCCAGTGCTTGTGGCTAAAATTTTGCTAAAGGCCATACATTTACTAAAGAGCAATACAATTATCTGGGATAATTGACCTGACAAGATATATACCTTTTATACCAATGCACAAATCAATGTATGCTGTGAAACCATCCCAGAGCAGCCATGGCTTTCTTTTTGAAAAAGTAATTGCTGACTCAGAGGATGTTTCTGATTGTTGTTTTTCCCCCTTATTGTTTCTAGTGCTTTTACATTGGTTAAGTTGACCTAAAATGAAATCTGTATAAATGTCTTTACTTTTTTCTGTTTCCCATTATCAGAGGTAAGAACTTATTTGAAAAGGCTGGAAAGGATATATGTGAAAGTTCAAGATGAAGGAATAATTCCTGTATTTACAATATAAGATATAGGTTCATATTCTGCTTCTGTTTCTGACCACCTGTATGACTTAAAGTATCTATACATATATTTATACATATATAGATATTGCCAATCTTCATTAAATTATTGTGCCCCTACTTGTCAGTCTTTGAGACCCTAAGAACTGTAATTTAAAATTAAAAAAAATAATATAAAAGATTTCTACCCTGAAAAAAAAAAAAAAAAAAAAAAAAAACTACCATGCTTAGTAAAGTATATGTACCAGGACGAGAGGATGGGAAAAGGAATTGAGAGCAGGGGCAGGAAACAGTCTTTTTTTTTAACCTTACATCACTCACTGTGTATAATATCATGTTCTGCCTATTGTTAAGTACTTTGTAAATGATGACTGGATTAATGTGTGTTTCATTAAGAGTGATAAAAATGGAGATTGAAATATTGAAAGGAGATAATGCCTTTTAAAAATAGTAACTTAAATTAAATTTGGAAGTCAAGGACATCGAGTGTTTTGGAATCAGGAATGTTGGCAAGTGTTGATTCCAGCAAATCAATGGCTTGGTATTGAGGATGACTCCTCTCCAACCTTGGACAATGCCAAGTATTTCCAGTAAAGGTATGAATCCTACATAATGCTGTTAATTCATCTCCACGCTGTCTTGGGGGAACATTTCCTTGGATTCCATCTGGCGTTGATCTTATGTCCTCTAGAATGAGAGCCTCTGGTCCTTATCCTTCAATTTTCATATATAATTATATAGAATAAAAGCTTTTTCCTTCTTTCTACTAGAATGACTTCACTTACCTTTTCACAATGAATTCCATGAATTGTCAATGTTGTAAATTCTACATAGCTGGATAATTGTAAAAATCTCTCTACTCTCTTTTTTCCCAATCTATCTTAAATCTTGCCCCCAAATTCATCTTCCTAAAATGTAGGATGATAATGTTACAAATATAGAGTTGAACAGAGCTTCAAAGAAGTCCAAGCCCTTCATTTTACAGAACAGGAAACTGAGTATTGGAGAGGCTAAGTCATTCTTCCAAGGTCACACAGATTGTAAACAGCAGTATTGAGAAGTGAAATAGATCATCTACTACCACTGGCCAGAAGTGTTCTTTCCAGTGTATCCCAAGGACCTTTTGATTCTATCTTGACTATGTGATAATCATGATTGTCTTTCACCATGTGGAACTTTCTCACCTTGAAAGATTCCTTTATTATTCTAGTCTCTTTCTCCCAGTCATAAATTCCTTTCAGGACTTCCATTCTGGGGATTTGCTCAGTACACCAGTGCTTTAATCTCCTTCTGGCTGTGTTTTTTGAATTTTAATCTTTTGCTGCCATGTCCCTTCAAGGATACTTTTTCTCCAGTCTGATCCACTCCATTCAACTTTTAGTTCCCTTTTATATGTTATGTTACACAATTAGGATGCAAGCTTCTTGAGGGCAAGTACTGTCTTTTCTCTGGTTTACATTTATATTTATATATTTAACACAGTGCTTGGCACACAATAAGTACTTAAGTCCTTGTTGCCTGCCAGTTCAAAAATACTTCATTAGTTTTTCATTGTCTAGATAAAAATGCCTAAATACCATAATTTTCACCCACCTATCTTTCAAAAATATATTTCTCACTATAACCCTATATGAACTCTCTGCTGCAGACAAATTAGTTTTCCCATCATTGAGTGAATACTTGTTTCTGTCTACCTGCTTTTCTTTGTTCCTACCCAGAACCATAAGTACCAGTTTTTATCACTGAGATAAGGCATACAAAAGACACCTTCAAATGTTACTAGAGAGATTCCTGTGGTGACCAAGAGGTCAGCTTATTGTGTCCACCTGTGAAGTTACACTAGATCATGTTTTTTTCCCCTACACTGTTAAAGATCTGAGAGGGGAGGTTAGCATATTCTAAATTTTAACATACTCTGACAAAAGCCTAGTTACTCTCTTCTTAGATGTAGTTTTATTTCTATTAATTTTTTTCTACATAGAATGTCTTCCCTCTATGAATTTTTTTAGTATTCTCTCTACTATAGATGAAAGCTGCCTTTGAGGTATCATGTCTGAATTTCTGTATGTAATTATATTATATAAATCCTAAGGGAAAAGTGAATAGGAGAAAGGAAGAAAATGTGCAATTAACCAAAGAGAAAGAAAGGAAAGTTAAAGGAAGGAAATTTCAGAATCATAAAGTCTTAGAGAACAACTTAAATTCAAAGACCATTTAATTCAGCTCATACCACCGGGGAAAAAAAATTCCTTCAAGAACATACATAGCAATTTTGAACACCTCCGGTAAACTCTGCTTTCTCCTGGGTACCTCATTTCACTTTTAGGCTACTAGAATTTTTATATACATACATGCATGCATATGTATATGTATATATGCATACATATTTCATATCACATGTATATATCTCATTATGTGTGTATATGCTCATATATATTTCATATCATGTGTGTGCATACACACACATATATGTATACAGATATGTATAAAACTTTTATCTAGGAATATTCCTTATATTTACTTCTTTGCAATTTTCTGCCTATTGCTTCTATTTTTCTTAGTTTCAGGTAGAATAAGTATAATTACCTTCCAGTGATAACCCTTCAATCATGTCTCTTCTAAGTTCCCTTCTTGAAGCTAAACATTCCCTATTCCTTCATTTGGGGTCGGGGAAGGGAATGGTAGGGAATGCTGGAGGTTTGATTCACTTTGGAACCCTTTTCTAGTGTTCTTGAACTCTGAAGGAACATGTTGTAGGTCATATAATCCTTTGGATCAAAGTAAATAAATATTTGATCAAACAATAACAACAACAAAAGTTGTTAAGATTTTTTAAAAGCATTCCAGAAATTGTACTAGGGCTGGATGTACATAGGGAAAAATATAAGTTTCTACCCTCAAGGTGTTTCTTTTCTTTACACTAGGTTATTAACTAACTTTACTAGAGACAGGAATTATTCATAAGGGAAAAAAATAAGTTTCTGTCTCTGGTGTATAAATGTGAAACTGGAGCCAAGAAATGAATGTGTAGAGTTTAATAATAAATTATCAGCAAGCTGAAAACTAGTGTATCTCTATATTTTATTTGGAAGATTTGCCTTTTTTAGACTTTAGGGAGGAATAATCAATCAATCAACAATATTAAGTACTTACTATGTACTAGCTACTGTGCTAAATGCAGAATAATTTATATTTCTCATTTCCCTGGGATTTACATATGTGAAGTAGCATTATAATATTCCCTTTGGTTTGAAAAAAGAGAGCAAAGGAAACCAACTACTCTAGCTTCTATCCTGTTTCAATCAAGTAAGTCCAGTAATGGTACATAACCTGAGCAAAAGAATCAGAAAGGGGTTAATAAAAAGGTCTGACTGCAGAGATATCAAAGAGGAAAGAAACTAGGAGTAGCAGTTGTTTTTTGCAGGTGACAATTTAATAGTTCATATCAGAAATAAGATTTATATGAGTTAGGAATAATAAAGCACAGAAAATTAGTAAAATATAAATAATAATGGTTTATATTTGGATATATTTGGATTAGGGGTTTACTCTTGATAACCTTGCAAGGCATATATAGATTTCTATTTTATAGATCAGTAAACTGAAGCTCAGAGAGGTTAGATATTTTAATCAAAGCCATAAATTAATAAGGCAGGAGTCATGGTACAAACCTAGTACCTCCATCTTCTTCTTCTTTTTTTTTTTTTTTAATAACTTTTTATTGATAGAACGCATGCCAGGGTAATTTTTTACAACATTATCCCTTGCATTCACTTCTGTTCCGATTTTTCCCCTCCCTCTCTCCCTCCACCCCCTCCCCCAGATGGCAAGCAGTCCTTTACATGTTGAATAGGTTACAGTATATCCTAGATACAATATATGTGTGCAGAACCGAACAGTTTTCTTGTTGCACAGGGAGAATTGAATTCAGAAGGTATAAATAACCCGGGAAGAAAAACAAAAATGCAAGCAGTTTATATTAATTTCCCAGTATTCTTTCTTTGGGTGTAGCTGCTTCTCTCCATCTTTGATCAATTAAAGCTCTCTTTATCGAAGAGATCCACTTCCATCAGAATACATCCTCAAACAGTATCGTTGTTGAGGTATATAATGATTTCCTGGTTCTGCTCATTTAACTTACCATCAGTTCATGTATTCATCCTGCTGGTCATTCCTTACAGAACAATAATATTCCATAACATTCATGTACCACAATTTACTCAACCATTCTCCAATTGATGGACATCCTTTTATTTTCCAGTTTCTAGCCACTACAAACAGAGCTGCCACAAACATTTTGGCACATACAGGTCCCTTTCCTTTCTTTAGTATCTCTTTGGGGTATAAGCTAGTTCCTCCATCTTCAAGATTAGCACCTTACTCATTGAATTAAAAATTCCACACTGGGTCAGATTTACATTAATCTGTTTCTAGCACAAACATCAATTCTGTTATGGGAAAGGACATAATTATCCTTGAAAAAAAATCTCTCTCTCTCTCTCTCTCTCTCTCTCTCTCTCTCTCTCTCTCTCTCTGTCTCTCACAAAAACCTATGCGTTACTAAGCCAATCTATTCTACAGTTCTAACAGTTTCTAACTAGAAAGTTTTCCTGTCATAAAGAATAAATTGATTCATCGCTTCTTGCACATTGTTGTTTATTCACTAAACAGACATGAAAAAGGATAGTCTAACTTCTCTTTCTTGTGACAGTAATTCAAGTAGTCAAAGGCAGGTATAATTTATCCTCTTGAATCTTCTCTTCTCCAGGCTAAATATCTCCAATTTCTATATTAAATCCTTATGTTACAGAGATCATTGCTTAGTAGTTGTCACTCAGCCTGAACTATGGCCAAACCAAGCATAGATATTGTCTGATCAGGAAAGAATAGAGCAGAAGTATCACCATCTTACTACTGGCAACTATACATATCTTAATAATTCAATATTATGTTAGGCTTCATGCTTATTATATCATATTATATGAATTTTTAACAATCACCAATATTTATTTATTAATACATTATACAATCATATATTATGCTAATTTTGTGTATAATATATAAATATATGACAAATTAATATATTACTTATTAATGTTGTAGGCCATGAATATCTTAAATCTTTTGTAGGAAACTGTTGCTATCTAAAACTCTTCTATTTTGTATTTGTGAAGCTAATGATTTGCATCCAAATATGAAACTCTAAATTAATATACATTATATTTCAACTTCTTTGAGTTAGCACAATAATGTTTGATTTTCATTCTAGAAAGATATGTCAGGGTATATTGCATAAATTGTTGAACTTGGAGTCCCAAACACCTTGATTCTAATCCTACCTCTGATACTTACATTTACTATGTATGAGACCATATACAAATTACTCAGCTTTTTTTGAATTTGAGGCTACTCTTTAAGTTTACCTATGTCTATAAGTTACAGGATGGCTGGATTATGATCTTTTATATCAAAGAGAGTTTCTACAACTATAAAATCAAGGATTTTTGATAGATAAATATTTTACTGGGAATCAAAATTCAATCGGTCAACTACGGCAGGTAAAAAAAAAAAAATTAATTTAGAAATTAGCTGAGGGGAGAGAAACCTCAAAGCAATATAGGTTTTGTTTCCTTGAATTCCATGGGGCATTATTAGGTATGACTAGCAGTCAAGGTTTTCATAACTAATGGAATGATTGTAGGCAACTAATTTCACTCCTCTGGTCATGAATTTCCTCATATGTAAAATGAAAGAATTGGTGTGAACAATTATGATTATAACACACATGTAAGTATTTTCCTCTTAAAACTCCAAGGTAAAAAGGTTTCTTCTAGTTTACAACCTGGTAACTCTGTGGGGGATGATGTGAGATTAGTAACATAGTAATAAATCTGGCACTATGGCAAAATGAGACAGCATTAATCTATTGTCAGGGAAATGAAGAATTCAGGGTAAATCACTTTGCCCCTCTGAAACTAAATTTTAAGTTTGCTCATCATTTTCCATTACATAATTCATGTTAAATATATGCATATAAGATATAGAAAAAAACACAATACCTCATCAATACTTCTGGTCTTATTAATATTTATACTCTTTTTCAAGTGCTAATATATCCTTGTTTTGATATCCTTTGCAGGAAATAAGTACCATCAGAAATTGCCTATATCAACATTTAGCTATTATTGAGTTTTAATATTAAAAAAAAGTTCATTTAGTTAAACTGATAGAGCTGAGGATATATTTTCCTATTCCTCAAGATGTTTCTGGGGACTTAATGCAAATCCTAGATTTAAGAAAATAACAACTTTGGGAAGGAGCCCAAAATTTGCATAAGGGGAATTTTCAGAAACATGAAAGGAAAAAAAAAATAACCAAACAAATAAATGAAGCCAAGAGTTGAAGTTAGAAATTCTCAGCTACCTTTCTGTACCAGAAACACAATTATGCTCGTGACAAATGTGGAAAATGGCAACCCAATGACATTTGTGTAAAACTTTTTCTTTGTAGCCAATGAAAGTAAAATCCACTAAAAGCCATCTTGCTTGGTAAAAATTCTCAGCACTGCCTTTTAAAGCCCTTGCTTACTGTGTACATGTATGATGTTCCCCTGGTCATAAACTTTTCCTAATCCTTTTGAAAACATGGGGATTTTGTCATTTATTGTGTGTGATGTGATTTATTAATACACTGACTATTCAGAGACTCTCCAGGGTAATGTACAAAAACAATAGAGTGTTAGCCATCTATTGTTGGTGATTATAAAATACTTATCCTTCTCATTCTCCTATGGTGCAGAGCAAATAACTCACTAATAGATTAGTTTGTGTGTTTCACAATATTCAATATTGCTTAAAAACAAAAGAGCTATGATGTTTTTGCCTTTTGTTATTTTATCATTTTAATTTATTTCTTCCTATCATTTCATAAACCTTTCTTTTTTATCTATTTGTATGGTGCATATAATATGTTCACATATATATATATATTTATATATATTATATGTTTTTAATAAATGAACATATTATATGCAAGTTCTTAAAAGGCAGGAATATAAATATTTCATCATAAAAGCACATGATATTTGTGAGAATTTAAGAATTGATACAGATGGTGAAATTTCAATAGGTGACAAGCTCACTTCATTTTTTAATAGCAGTATTGGACATATAAGTGAAATTGTTCAGAACATAATGTGTAGAAGGCTGGAATCTGGAAAGGTATACTTGAATCAAGGACAGTAAGGTGTTTATAGTTAAACACCTACTCAGTGTGATTGATGGGATAATAGTTCTCTAGTTAAACATATACTTAATGTGATGTAATAATGTAATCATTCTAGTTGCCATATACTTAGCGTAATATGGTGATGTAATGTTCTATAGTTGGCATATGTTTAGTTGCTGTAGTGATGTAATTGTACTGAAGTATTTAAGGGCTGAGAGGACTGGAACTGGGAGTCTCAGACACAGAGGAGATACAGAAGAGTCTCAGTCACAGGCACAGGGGAAGCTCAGACTCCAGACTCCAGACTTTATCCCTGACTATCCTCATGGTGACTCACCTGCTAAGATCCAGGCTTGTCCAGAGATCCTCCAGAAAACTAGCCTGGACATTATAATAATGGAGAGATCCAAGCCCCATCCTTCATCCTTTTTTGATTTTATCAATGGCTCTATCAATAATCAGATAATCATCTAATATTAGTACTGAATAATTAAATTGTACTTTATTATTAATCATGGGAATTATTGCTGTTTTTACCTTACCTTAACAGTAAAAAGTAAAGTGGGATGTCACTAACTTCAGGAACATTGAATATATTCTCAATATCAACGACTTGTAAAAAATGGAAGAAATATGTAATTTTTTAAATCACAAATATCTATCTATATTAGCTTTTATTTTCAAATATATGCATAGTTTTTTCAACATTCACTCTTACAAAATTTTGTGTTCCAAAATTTTCTCCCTTCCTTTCTGCCAATCCCTCCCCAAGACAGTAAGTAATACATTATAGGTCAAATGTGTATAATTCACCTATACATCTTTCCCCAATTATGCTACACAAGAAAAATCAGATCAAAAAGAAAAATAGTAAGAAAGAAAACAAAAAAAGCAAACAACAAACAAGGTGAAAATACAATATTGTGGTCCACACAGTCCATTCTCTGGGTGCAGATGGCTCTCTTCATCACAATCTGTAATTTTTGAAAAGAGCCACATCCATCAGAATTGATCATCCTATAATATTGTTGTTGTCATACACAATGATCTCCTGGTTTTGCTCATTTCACTTAGCATCAGTTCACCTAAGTCTTTCCAAGTCTCTCTGAAATCATCTTGCTGACAGATTCTTACAGAAGAGTGATATTCCATTACATTCATATACCATAATTTATTTAGCCATTTTCTAACTGAAGGGCATCCACTCAGCTTCCAGTGCCTTGCCACAACAAAAAGCTCTGCCACAATTATTTTTGTACATGTAGGTCCCTTTCCTTTCTTAATGATCTCTCTAGTATGCAGGCACAATAGAGACACTGCTGGATCAAATGGTATATACAGTTTGATAGCACATTGGACATAGTCTATAGTTACATATTGCTCTCCAACACCAACAATATATTAGTATCCCAGTTTTCCCACATACTCTCCAACATTTATCATTATCTTTTCCTCTTATCTTTGCTAATCTGAGAGGTGCGAGAGACATCAGAATTGCTTTAATTTGGATTTTTCTAATCAATAGTGATTTGGAGCATTTTTTCATGTGACTAGAATTTTTTTTAATTTCTTCATCTGAAAATTATCTTTACCTGTCCTCTGACCACTAATCAATCAGAGAATGGCTTGTATTCTTATAAATTTGAGTCAATTTTCTATATATTTTAGAAATGAGCTTTTAGCAGAACTTTTGAAAAAAATTTCCCTGTTTTCTGCTTCCTTTCTAATTTTGTCTGCATTAGTTTTCTTTGTTCAAAACCTTTTTCCTTAATATGATAAAAATTATCCATTTTGCAATTTATAATGTACTTTAATTCTTCTTTGGCCACAAATTCCTTCTTTCACCTCTCTGGGAGCTACATTATCTTTTGTTCTTTTAATTTCTTTATATTATCACTCTTTATGTCTAAATTATGAACCCATTTCAACCTTATATTGGTGTAAGGTGTTAGGTATTGATCAATGCCTAGTTTCTGCCATACTATTTTCAAATTTTCCTAGAAAATTTTGTCAAATAGTGAGTTCTTATTCCAGAAGCTACAGTTTTTGGTTTTATCAAGTACAAGATTACTATAGTCATCATGTATTGTGTCTTCTGAATGTATTGTGAAGTAAAATAACTTATCAACAACTCTTGTTTCTTAGCCAGTACCAAATAACTTTCATGACTTCTGCTTTACAATATAGTTTTTAGTCTTGAATAGCTAGGTCACCATCATTTGCATTTTCATTAATTCTCTTGAAAATCTTGACCTTTTGCTTCTCCAAATGAACTTTGTTATTATTTTTTTCTAGTTCTGTAAAGCAATTTCTTGACAGTTTGATTGATATGACACAAAAAAGTTGATTAATTTAGGTAGACTTGCCATTTTTATTATATTAGCTTGGGTTACCTGTAAGTACTTGGTTCTACCATTTGTGTAGATCTGACTTTATTTGTATGGAAAGTGTTTTGCAATTGTGTTCATATAGTTCCTGACTTTGTCTTGACAGATAGACATATACATATTTTATGTTATCTACGGTTATTTTTAAATGGGATTTCTCTATCTTCTGCTGCTAGAATTTGTTGTAAACATATAGAGATGCTGAGGATTTATGTGCATTTATTTTGTATCCTGCAACTTTGCTAAAGTTATTAATTGCTCCTAGTAGTTTTAACTACTTTACTTTACTTAATTACTTTAACTGATTCTTTAGGATTTTCTAAGTATACCATCATATCATCTGCAAAGAGTGATAATTTTCTTTCCTCATTACCTACTCTACTTCCTGTAAGTTTTTTTTTTTTTCTTCTCTTATTGCTAAGGCTAACATTTCTAATACAATATAGAAAAGGCATGGTGATAATGGGCAACCTTTTTTCACCCTTGATCTTATTGGGAATGCTTCTAGTTTATCCACATTACATAAGATACTTGCTGATGGTTTTAAATAAGTGCTACTGATCATTTAAAGGAAAACTCCATTTATTCCTATGCTTTCTAGTGTTTGAATAAGAATGGAAGTTGGATTTTATCAAATGTTTTCTCCGCATCTATTAAAAAATCATACAACTATGGACCCACACTTAACACCATATACCAAGATAAGATCAAAATGGGTCCATGACCTAGGCATAAAGAACTGTTAGAGTTCAAATGTTGGAGTTCTTGTTCTTCTCAAAGCACAGCCGATTTAGAGGCTTAGAGCCCTTCGGATGTCTCCATATCCAAAGGTTCTGTCCTTCACCCTCTGCCTCTGCTTTCTTCTGCCTCCAACCAACACAGAGATGGAATGTCTCTCTTGACTCCTTCTGGGGAGCCCAGCCACCAACTACAGTGGTGTGAGATGAAGATGAATCTGGTTGTCCACTGAACTCTCCACTCGTAGCTTTATCCTCTGAAAACCCTTCGTCTGTCACCAGAGTCGCTCCTCTCGAGTCCAGCTGAACTTTCTTCTGCGACCAGCCAGCCAAGAGGAAATAATGTATTCTGCCATAGAGCCCTAATTGCTGGTCTTTTATCTGACTCTTCTGAGAGAATGGGATTATGGGTTTTCTCCCATAGTGCTCTCTGGCCCAACAAGCTTCAAGGGAGGTATGAACTCATTGAACTCCAATGAGTAAAGGTGTGAACACAAGCCTTGTATTAATTAGTTCTACTTAGTACCTCGTTTCAGGTTCTGCCCAAAACATCTTCTTGTAAGATTAGATCAACTCTAATTGGTTAGCAGTTAGTAAGGATTCCAACAAAGAACGAGATTATAAATAAATTAGAGGAACATAGGATAGTTTATCTCTCAGAGTTGTGGAGGAGAAAGAAATTTGTGACCAAAGATGAACTAGAGACCATTACTGATCACAAAATAGAAAATTTTGATTACATCAAATTAAACAGCCTTTGTACAAATAAAAGTAATGCAAACAAGATTAGAAGGGAAGCAACAAACTGGGAAAACATTTTCACAGTTAAAGGTTCTGATAAAGGCCTCATTTCCAAAATATATAGAGAACTGATTCAAATTTATAAGAAATCAAGCCATTCTCCAATTGATAAATGGTCAAAGGATATGAACAGACAATTTTCAGAGGATGAAATTGAAACTATTACCACTCATATGAAAGAGTGTTCCAAATCATTATTGATCAGAGAAGTGCAAATTAAGACAACTCTGAGATACCACTACACACCTGTCAGATTGGCTAAGATGACAGGAAAAAATAATGATGAATGTTGGAGGGGATGCGGGAAAACTGGGACACTAATGCATTGTTGCTGGAATTGTGAATGAATCCAACCATTTTAGAGAGCAATCTGGAATTATGCCCAAAAAGTTATCAAATTGTGCATATCCTTTGATCCAGCAGTGTTTCTATTGGGCTTATATCCCAAAGAAATACTAAAGAAGGGAAAGGGACCTGTATGTGCCAAAATGTTTGTGGCAGCCCTGTTTGTAGTGGCTAGAAACTGGAAAATGAATGGATGCCCATCAATTGGAGAATGGCTGGGTAAATTGTGGTATATGAACGTTATGGAATATTATTGTTCTGTAAGAAATGACCAGCAGGCTCAATACAGAGAGGCTTGGTGAGACTTACATGAACTGATGCTAAGTGAAATGAGCAGAACCAGGAGATCATTATACAGTTTGACAACAATATTGTATGAGGACATATTTTGATGGAAGTGGATTTCTTTGACAAAGAGACCTAACTGAGTTTCAATTGATAAATGATGGACAGAAGCAGCTACACCCAAAGAAAGAACACTAGGAAATGAATGTGAACTATCTGCATTTTTGTTTTTCTTCCCGGGTTATTTTTACCTTCTGAATCCAATTCTCCCTGTGCAACAAGAGAACTGTTCGGTTCTGCAAACATATATTGTATCTAGGATATACTGCAACATATCTAACATATATAAAACTGCTTGCCATCTAGGGGAGGGGATAGAGGGAGGGAGGGGAAAAATCGGAACAGAAACGAGTGCAAGGGATAATGTTGTAAAAAAATTACCCTGGCATGGATTCTGTCAATATAAAGTAATTATTAAATAAAATTTAAAAATTAAATTAAATTAAAATAAAATCATACAACTTTTGTTGGTTTGGTTTTAGATATAGTCAATAAATCTAATATTTTTCTTAATATTGAACCAGTCCTACATTCCTGATATAAATCTTCACAGGTCATGCTGTATTATCCTGGTGATAACTTGTGGTAATCTCTTTTGCTAACATGTTATTTAAGTTTTTTGCATCAATATTTTTTAGAGAAATTGGTCTATAATTATCTTTTTCCATTTTGGCCCTACCTGGTTTACATATTAGCACCATATCATAAAAGAAATTTGGTAGGATATTTTTTTTCCCTATTTTTCCAAATCATTTGCATAGTATTGGAATTAATTTTCTTCAAATGTTTGGTAGAATTCACTTTTAAATTCATCTGGCCTGAAGAATTTTTTTAGGGAGATGATTAATAGCTTGTTCAATTTCTTTTTCTAAAATGGGACTATTTAAGTAATTTATCTCTTCCTCTGTTAATCTGGGCAATCTATATTTTTAAGTATTCATGCATTTCAACTTAGGTTATTAGATTTATTGCCATTCAGTTAGGCAGAATAGTTTCTAATTATTCTCTATATCCTTTTCATTGGTAGAAAGTTTACCCCCCCTTTCTCTTTTTATACTAATAATTTGATTTTCTTCATTCATTTTTATAATCAAATTAACTAAATTTTTATCTGGTAGTTTTTTCATAAAACCAACTTTTTAAACTTTTGTTTTATTTTATTGATTAGGTCAAAAGTTTTATTTCAATTTTAATAACCTCCCCTTTTTCTTGAATTTCAAATTTAGTATTTAATTAGGGTGTTTAAATTTGATTTTTTTCTAGCTTTTTTTCCCCCAATGCATTGATCATCTCTTTCTCTATTTTATGCATGTAAGCATCTAGAGATATAAAACTTCCTCTAAGAAATGCTTTGGCTGCATCCCATAAATTTTGTTATATGGTTTGGTGTGTTTTACTATGACATTACCATTCTTATGGATGAAATTATTGATTGTGTCTGTCATTTTAGTTTCCAATTAATTTTAGTTCTATTTTTTCCAGGCCCTTTATTGCACATAATTTTTACCGCATCATGACCTGAAAAAGATGCATTTATTATTTATTTATTTCTGTATTTGATTTTGAGGTTTTTAATGCCCTAATATATGAACATTTTTTTGTGTAGATCCATGTTCCATTGAGAAAAAATATATCTCTTTCTGTCTCCAATTTTCTCAAAAATTCTATCATACCTAACTTTTCTAAAAATTTATTTACCTACCTAACTTCTTTCTTATTTATTTTGTGGTTAGAGTTATCTTCTTCTGATAGAGTAAAGTTGTGATCCCCCCACCCAGTTTTAGTTTTCCTATCTGTTTCTTGTTGTTACTCTCTAGTATTCTGCTTTTGGGAATTTGATGCTATATGTGTTTACTATTGATATAACTTCATTATCTATGGTGCTCATTTGTAAAATATTGTTTCCATCCTTAGCTCTTTTATTTAGATCTATTTTTGTTTTTGCTTGATCTGAGATCAGAATTGCTACCCCTACTTTTTTTTTTTTTTTTTACTTCAGTTGATGCATTATAGACTCTGCTCCATACTTTTACTTCTACTCTATTTGTATCACTCTGCTTTAAATGTGTTTCTTGTAAACAACATATCATAGGATTCTGGCTTTTAATCCCATCTGTTGTTGGATGAGAGAATTCATCCCATTCACATTCATATTTACAATTAAAATTATGATCTCTGTGTTTCCAGTCATCTTATTTTCCCCAAGTTATACTTTTCCGTTTCCTTTACTCCTTATTCTCCTTCCCAGTGTTTTGCTTATGACCACCACCTCCTTTAATCATCCATCCCCTTTACAGACCCTCCTGCTTATTCTTTTCCCCTTCTCCTATTCTTCCTTCTATTAGCTTCCCCTTTCCTTTCTCCTTTCCTTTCCCCTTTCCTTTCCCTGTTCCTTTCCTACTTCCCTATAGAGAAACAAATTTGTCTATCAAATTAAATATATTTGATATTCTCTCTTTGAGCCAAATCTGATGAAATTTAGGTTCATGAAATGCTTACCCTTCTCCCTTTTCCCCCTCAATTATGAAAGATCTGTTTTTGCCTCTTCATGTGATGTAATTCATCCCATTTTGCCTTCCCTTTCCTCTTCATCCAATACAATCCCTTTTCTACTCCTATTTTGTTTTTTATATCATCATAATAAAGTCAAATTTTACCTATACCTTCTAAATATACCCTTAATAAAGATACAGTTCTCAAGTATTAAATAAATCATCTTCTTATACATGGATGTAAACTTTTTTAACTTACAAAAACCAGTTTTTTTCCTTACCTTTTTATCTTGTTATGCTTCTCTTTCATTCTGTATTTGAAGATCAAATATTATTTTCAGGTCTGGCCTTTTCATTAACAATAAATGACAATGCTTCATTTTTCTAGATAGTTGATTCTTGGCTGCAATCCAAGCTCCTGAAGAATACAAGTCATTTTACAATTGATAAATGGTCAAAAAATATGGACAACTTTCATCTGATAAAATCACTATTGATCAGAGAAATGCAAATTAAAACAACTCTGATATAGTAGGTCATATCTCTCAGATTGGCTAAGATGAACAGAAAAAAATATGATAAATGTTGGACAAGATATGGTGAGACTCGGTCACTACTGCATTGGTCATGGAGTTGTGATATGATCTAACCATTCTGGAGAGAAGTTTGGAACTATGCCAAAAGGTCTATAAAACTGTGTATTCCCTTTAACACAGCAACACCATTATTGCATCTCTCTCCCAAGGAAATCATAAAGGAGGGAAAAAGACCCACATGTACAAAAATATTTGTAGCAGCTCTTTTTGTGGGAACAAACAATTGGAAAATGTGTAGATACCCAACCATAGGGAAATAGCTAAACAATTTGTGATATATTAAGGTAATGGGATTTTATTGTTTTATGAAAAAATGATGACCAAGCTGATTTTAGAAAGGCCTGGAAAGATCATCATGTGTGATGATGAGCAAAACAAGCAGAACCTGGGATACATTGTGCACAATAACAATAAAAATGTGCAATGATCAACTATGAAAGACTTGGTTTTTCTATGTGGTTCAGTGACCCAAAGCAATTTCAATAGACTTTATACAGAAGATGCCATCTATATCCAGAAAAAGAACTAAGAAGAGTGAATGTAAATCAACACATGCTATGTTCACTTCTTTTTTTCTGTGTGTTTTTTTTTTAATTTCTCCCATTTTTTTTCCTTTTGGTCTGATTTTTCTTTCCCAGTATGATTCATAAGGCAATAAAAAAGTAAATAAATTCACTAAATTATAAAAAGTAAAAATAAAACAATTATAAATAATAAAAGTAAATAATAAGGAAGTAAGATGTATTAGTGTAAGCACCAATAATCATGAAGTGGTTTATAGTGCCTCTAGCTTCATTTTTGCTTTCTCCTCTGATCTGAAACCCCAAACTAAGAGTTCTCCCATTCTTTTAAGTGCCTGTAGCTCACAGTGGCCCTGCCCTACTGCCTCTGCATGCACAGTTGTGGTGTACCTTCTCAGCCAGGGCACCATTTTTGCAGCACAATTGATCCTGATGCTCCTAATAAGCCAAGGTTCATTCAGTCTTTCCATACTCAGACTCTCAACTCCTCAAACAGACCAGGAGGTGAAAATTTCTATGGTTCCTGCTGAGGCTATAGCAAAACCCAGTTAGCCTCAGGAGTCCCTACTTGGTATTTGCACTTCACACATGTTAATCTCCTGGCATATTCTTCACATTTTCTGTGGTTGTGCCAGGAGGATCCCTGCTCTGCCCCAAATCTTATTGATTTTTCACTAGTCTATGTTTGCCCTGAGGTGTGAATCTGTTCGACTTGTGGGGGAAATCTGGAGAGCTTGAAATTTACAAACCTACTCCACAGTCTTCCCAAAATCCTCCTCTAACACCTATACTGACTCACTGATAAATCCTGCAAAGATTTATTTCACATTTTGCAAGAATGTATGTCTTGGTTAATAGAATTCCACAAACACATTTAGATTAGAAGCAGCTTTTTTAAAATAAATTTTATTTTTCAGAATTTCAGAAAAGCCTGGAGAGACTTACATGAACTGATGCTGAGTGAAATGAACAGAACCAGATCATTATACACTTCAACAACAATACTATATGATATGATAATACTAATTCTGATGGACATGGCTCTCTTCAACAAAGAGATGAACCAAATCAGTTCCATTTGTTCAATAATGAAGAGAACCAGCTACACCCAGCAAAAGAACTATGGGAAATGAGTATGGACCACAATATAACATTTTCACTCCTTCTGTTATTGTATGCTTGCATTTTTGTCTTCCTTCTCAGGTTATTTTTAATTTCTAAATCTGATTTTTCTTGTTCAGCAAGATAATTGTATAAATATATATACATATATTGTATTTAACATATACTTTAACATATTTAACATGTATTGGTCTACCTGCCATCTAAAGGAGAGAGAGTGGGGGGAAGGAGGGAAAAAGTTGGAACAGAAGATTTTGCAAGGCTCCATGTTGAAAAAATGACCCATCTATATGTCTTCTAAATAAAAATCTATAATAAAAAAATAAATATGCATTTGACCCTGGAGGTAATATACACATATGGGAAGTACAGTGGATAGATTTCTGGGCCAGGAACTTAGGAAATTTCATGTTCCTGAGTTTACACCTCACCTCAGACTCTTAGTAGCTTTGTGACTGTGGATACATCATTAAACCTGCTTATTTCAATTCCCCCATTTGTAAATAAACTGGCAAAGAAAATGGTAAAGCACTGTGATATCTGCAAAAAAAAAAAGAGTTAGAAAGAGTTGGATAAAACTGAAAAGACTGAAAACAAGTGGGGAATAATAAGGCCAATATAGTTTTTTGACTAGGGAAGTAGTAAGACAAGATTTTCATTTGAGAAATTGCTTTGGCAGCTGTGTAAAGAATGGATTAGAAAGGGAAGAGATTTGGAGCAGGAGATGAATTAGGGGACCATTGAAGTAGTCAAGAATAGAAATGGTATTAAAACTGATTTAAAACTATGACTACGTAAGTGGAAAGGAGGGGTTTAGATATAAGATTTGAAAGTAGTTTTGACAATATTTGACATATAAGTGGAAATATTAAGGAAAAAGAAAGAGTCAAAGATTGCACAATGATTCTGATCTCATAGAACTGGGATAGTGATGACCTTGACAAAAATAAGAAATCTCAACAACAACAACAACAAAACATCATAGAAATCACTTTTAATTCTTTACTGAATGTATTTATTTGTTGATTACTACAAAGATTCTGTCAGATAATACTTAAAAAGTGGGTAATAACATATTCCCATTTTAGGTCATT
The DNA here is from genome assembly GCF_016432865.1 of Antechinus flavipes. Taxonomy (NCBI): domain Eukaryota; kingdom Metazoa; phylum Chordata; class Mammalia; order Dasyuromorphia; family Dasyuridae; genus Antechinus; species Antechinus flavipes. The sequence continues at coordinate 302,382,893 of NC_067400.1, read as the reverse complement.
TATTTTCTCCAGTAGGCAGTTCAAGATAAATAAACCAAAAGTATTTTTCATTTTGGAAAAGGAAATGGCATGACAAACTACTCTAGTGCCTTTGTCAAGAACACCTCAAATGGGATTGCATAGTTAGATAAAACTAAAAAAATAACTGAAGAGTAACAAAAATCATACCTTTGCTGAGATATTTGTTCATATATTTAAACAACGAACAAGGCTTGATAAACAATAAAATTGTCCTGAATTTTTTATTTTTTTTAAATTTCATTATTGTTGTTTATATGTGTGGTGGGGTTCTTTGATTAAAAAGAAAAGGCATACTCCTGGGATTTGTGTGTGGAGAGGCTGATGAGTAAGTTGCTAGGTTTGCCTTTTAATGCCATGGCAACAGTATCACAATAGAGTTCTATGGGACATAGTCATGTGATGAATCACAATGGAATTCATGTCCTTGGGGTTAGTGGGGCATGACTGTTTTGAGTCCTGGCAAACATCTATAAGATTTCATTGCTTCAGCTTACCTGTTTCTCTCCACCTAAAAGAGAATTGCAGCAGACAGTTTATTTTATAAATTGAGGATTAAAAATGGTACAAAGAGGAAATGAATAACATGCATATAATATATTTTATAACATTGTATATGATATTCAAATGAAGTCCAAACCCCTCTTAATTTTTCACTTACATAGACAAATATGCGTTTAAAAATTTTAGTGTAAAGTTTTACCCTGAACACAATAGTAAAATGCATCAGAATTCAGAATTCTCCACTGGCAAATTTTGAAGCTAGAGATCATATGACAAAACATTATTTTTCTCATTTTTGTCAAAAAGAGAGTAGACTCTGAGGCATAACTGTGAGAGGCAATCGTTATTTGGAAGTGACAATGATATAATGTTTTAATGGTTTGTCTTGGAGGATAGGAAAGAGGGATTGTTTTGAATGTGACCTAAAATGTCACGACCAAGGTGATAAAGTTAAAGAATATGAACAGTTTTCAAAGAAGAAATGCAAGCCAAATTAAAATGTAATAGTCATGTAAACAAATATTCCAAATCACCAAAAATCTGAGAAATGTAAATAAAAAAAGTAAAAAGAAAAAATGTTAAAAAAAAAAAAAAAACACTCACATCCCTCAGATTGTTAATGATGATGAAAAAGAAACATAAAAAATCTTGAAAAGGCTTTGGGAAAATAGGCACTTTAAGGAGTTGTGAATTGGTACAATCAATTTGGAAAGAAAATTGGAACTATGCTTTAAAAGTCTTTGAACTGGGTATATGTTTTGACCTAGAGATAAAACTACTAGATCTGTACTTCTAAGGAAACCAAAGACATGAGAAAAGATTCCATGTATGAAAAAAATATTTATAATAGCATTTTTTTGTTATAGGTAAGATTGTGAAACTAAGGGGAAAAGGGTACCCACCTTTGGGGAATGACTAAGCATATTATGGTTTAGGAATGTAATGGAATTCTATTATTCATGAGAAATGACAAAAAGGAACAGTGTCAGAGAAATCTGGAAAGATGTATATGAAAACAAAATGAGCAGAATCAGAGAAATAAAAGCGCGTTAAAATACATTTTGAAAGACTAAAGAATTTGATCAATTAAATAATCATGATTTCCAAGCAGCAATGATGGAATATGCTACCTATCACTTTATTAAAAGGTTGATAGAACCAGAACACAGAAGAATCCAAAATATTTTTTTGAATATGGTCAAAGAAGGAATTTATTTTATTTGACTATACATGTTGTTACAAGATTTTTTCTTTATTTGTCCCCCCATTCATGGAGGAGATAAACTAAGAGAGAAAGAAAAGAAATACCTTTTTATTAGAAAAACTATGTAAAATAAAATAAAATACATAAGAAGCTAGGTAAATTAAAAATAAATAAAACCAATGGGGATTACAGAACTTGAAGATTATTGAGTCAACAAGCTAGGTAATTTTCTATTAATAATTCACTGCTAAAATATAACATATAATTCTTTTTTATAAAAAAAAGAATGAATTTTACAACAATAAAAGCTAGACAATACTTTTGGAGAAATATCATTTATGGGGGTAAACAAATTTCTTCACTGCAAGACATTGCAGTGTTTGCTTTTAGGAACAATATAATAGAAAGCCACTGAAACAAAACAGAAATCAGTCTGGCAAAGAGCAACACCATATAATACCAGGAATTTGGAATACCACCAGGCTCTTTTCTGCTCACAACATATTATCACTTTAAGGGCAATAAAAAATTTACCCATGAGATGGTTGGACAATCCACAGTTAGGTTAAATACCATTAGTTTAAGACAAAAAAAATGAAGTGATGACATATAGTATTTGATTAAATACTGGCTCTCATTGTCTATGCTCCTGCCAAAAAGTTTGAACTTCATCCAAAGCAGTCTGTTATGTTTTTCATGCTTTTTCTAAGCCCCCTTCCCAAATGAGGAGACGCAAAATGCACATGCATTGCTTAGCCACTGAAAAGAGTTCATTTTTTTCATGCCAAATGTCCTGTTCAGGTGATAAAAATCAAATCCTGCAAAATCTCTAGTGACAAGGTTTTTAGGCGCAAACGTTTTTCTACAGACACTGATTTAAAAAAAAAAAAAAAAAACTTTCATTTGTATTTTAAATGTTTTAAAATGAATGAAACTTGTTCTTTCAAACTCTGTGTTAAAAGTATCAGCTGTATTGTCATCTGATATCTTTTCTCATTCAATTTCATGAGACTCACAATGGAAATTTGGAAGGAGATTGTTGAACTTTCTAGTGGGATTTCAAAATAAAATATTCTGTTCATTTCCAGTGTAAAGGAAAGGATGTGAGTTGTCATTTTTAATTCCTTCTTTAGAGGTAACAGAAGGTCCAGATGGGGTAATAAATATGATCTAGAAGACTACTAGGGAGGTTCTTTAATAGACGTTTGCATTAGATGATCACCAAAGACTTAATATTTTCATTTTCAATCAGTCACATTTCCCCAAATGCAACCCTTCTTCCATGTGTGCATATGGATTAATAAAAAAATACCCTTGGGTTTGTTAGCACAGATATGAAGAAAATATTCCAATTAATTTCCTCCTCCAAAAATTGAAATGAAATACAAATAGTTTTTTCTTTCATTCACAAGCTCCACTTATGTAATTATTCTTTGAAGATGGTCAGAGTCATATTTACTTCCAAGATCTATTAAGTCAAGAAGTACTTTTGTAGCCTTTTGTTATTAGTGGGGAATTGCAAATAAGAGAAGAGGATCATGAGAGCTCAAAGGAGCATTTTATGCCAAGCTTGTCTTTTAGCAAATAAGGGAAAAAGAGGTTGTAACTTGTTCAAAGTTACACAGGCAATGAGAAGAAAAGTTTTGTATTTGAATCTAAATCCTTCACCACTAAATGCAATAACTTTCTGCTAACATAACTCTTACTTTTCTTTGACTTCCATTGGTATTTTGGATTGACATACTAAGCTGTGATATTTTAAAATAAACAATGCAATTTGTTTCTTTGAGACTGAAGTAGAAAACAGGAAAGGGAGGCATTTCTCAGGATGCCAACAGGATGTTACTACCACTAATCACCTGAACAGAGTAGACTAGGTCAAAAAAAAAAAAAAAGTTCTTATTTTCTGTCTCTATGCTAAGTGTGCATAAGACAAATAATTAAAAAAAAAAATAAGACAGTTCTTGCCATTAAGAAGATTAGATTTTAATGAGGGGAAAATCTACATGAAAATAAGGAGAAAATTAAAGGAGTATTATCTGGGAAAAAAGGAAGAAATCAGGAGTGAAAATCATAGGACAATGAGTGAGTGTACATGTCTGACCTAGAGACTTTATTTTACACTTAATTATTTTTAATATTTTTATTAAGGCTTTTTACTTTCAAAACATATGTATGGATAATTTTCAACATTCACCCTTGCAAAGTCTTGTATTCCACGTTTTTCCCCCTCACTTCTCATCCTTTCCCCTAGATGGCAAGAATTTAATATATGTTAAACATGCGCAATTCTTCTATACACATTTCCACAATTATCATATTGCACAAGAAATATCAGATCCAAAAGGAAAAAAAAAAAAGAGAATGAAAATAAAATTCAAGCAAACAGCAACAAAGTGAAAATACTATGTTTTGATCTACACTCAGTTCCCATTGTCCTCTCTCCAGCTGTAGATGGCTCTCTTCATCACAAGACCATTGGAAATGGTCTGAATCATCTCATTGTTGAGAAGAGCCATGTCCATCAGAACTGATCATTGCATAACCTTGCTATTGCCATATACAATGATCTCCTGGTTCTGCTCACTTCACTCAGCATCAGTTCATTTAAGTCTCTTCAGACCCCTTTGAAATCATGCTGTTTGTTGTTTCTTACAGAATATTCCATAATAATTTCATAATTCCAATAAATCCAATAATATTCCATAACATTCATATACCATAATTTATTCAGCCATTGTCCACTGATGTGCATCTATTCAGTTTCCAGTTTCTTGCCACTACAAAAAATGGATTGCCACACATATTTTTGCACATGTGGGTCCCTTTCCCTTTTTTATGATATTTTTGGAATATAAACCCAGTAGAAACATTGCTGGATCAAAGGGTATTCAGAGTTTGATAGCCCTTTGGGCATAGTTCCATATTGCTTCCTGAAGACATTTAAAATTATGAGACAAATTAGGAGTTTTTATCTTATAGAATATGATACTTCAATACTTACTTCATACCTTAATTCTTCTGTATAAGAAAGGATTTTGATGAAATGACCTCTTAAGTCTTTTCTAGAGGCATCTAGATAGTGAACACAGTACTGGCTTCCAGTAAGGAAAACCTGAATTTAAATTCCATCTCAGATACTTACTAGTTTTGTAATCCTGTGAGAATGATTGAACCTTTGTATGCCTTAATCCACTGAAGAAGTAAAGGTAAACGTTTCCAATATCTTTGCTAAGGAAACCCCATGTCCACAGGATCATGAAGAATTGGACATAACTGAATAACAACAGAGTCCCTTCAATTTCAAAAAATATGATCTCATGGACCAACTCTTTCCCAAGGCAGTCCATTCCTTTTGTGAACAGCTTAAATTGTTAAGAGATTTTTGAAAGGCAAAATTCAATTCTACTTCCCTAAACAGAAATAAGTATTGGAGTATCACAGGCAATAAGTATCAGTGTCAAATTTTAAATTTTGTGCTTAATCTCAAATCTAGCAGTCTTGCTACCATAGCACATGCTGGTTCCCCAGTTCTTCCTCTCTCCTTCCCTTACTCCCTCCTTCCCTCCCTCCCTTCTTCCTTCCCTCCTTTCCTTCCTTCTTTCCTTCTTTCCTTCCTTCCTTCCTTCCTTCCTTTCTTTTTTATTCTTTTGTTTATTCATTTGTTTGTTCATTCATTTCTCTATTCCTTCCTTCCTTCCTTCCTTCCTTCCTTCCTTCCTTCCTTCCTTTCTTTTTTATTCTTTTGTTTATTCATTTGTTTGTTCATTCATTTCTCTATTCCTTCCTTCCTTTCTTCTTTCCTTAACATACACGATGAGCATAGCCCACTGTACCTCAGAACAATGAAATTCAAGAGAACCACTAATCTTTTCTCTCTGGTGCCTGGGATTAGAGATATGTGACCCTAGTTTATCTGAATTAAATGGCACAGTGCATAGTATTCTGGGTTGAGAGTCAAGAAGATCTAGTCACAGACACTCACCAGCAGTATGATCCTGAGCAAGTCACTTCACTTACATCTAGCTCAGTTTCCTCAACCATAAAATGGGGATAATAGCATCTATTTTACAGACTTGTGAAAATCAAATAAGATGATATTCATAACATGTTTAGCGTAGTGCTTAGCACATAATAGGTCCTTAATAAATATTTGTTTCCTTCTTCCTTTATTTCCCCAGTACATGTTTTCAAGTGGATGCTAGATTTTCATTTGTCTAAGTTAGACAAAGGGAAAATGAAATTAGATTAAATGACATTTTCAACTCTGAAATTTTGCAAGTTTTTGAAGGTATAACATATTCAAATAAGGCAACCAAAATGGTGAGAAGATTCACAATTGTATAGCAAATAATTATAGATTGACCTAGATATCTAGCTTGGACATGAGAAATCAGAGGCTAATTTAGGGAATTAGTTTAAAGCATCTCTGATAAGGAAGACACAGAAAGTGAGGAATAAAAAGAGCCAAGTGTAGAAACTAAAGATAGGCAAATTACAACACTTTCTCAATATGGGCATTATTTTTGCTAAAGGCCAATTTCTACGTGCAAAATTCCATTATGAAAACATATATTTATTCCAAAGTGTCATTCACAAAATTCTCTGCAATTCTCTGATATATGTCAAAAGGATATGAGTAAACTGTTTTCCAAAGAAAAATTGCAAATTGTTAAGAATTCTATGAAAGGTTGTTCCAAGCTACCAATATAAGAGAAATGTAAATTAAAAAAGCTCTGAGGTTTCACTTCACATCCATCAAATTGACAAATATATTGAAAGATAGAACTAATCAATGTTGGAGGAGGGAATGTTGGTAGATCCCTTAATTGGTTCAACTCTTCTGAATATCAATTTGTCATGCAAGAACTTTGAGAAACTGTTCATGCCCTCTGATTCAGCAATCCTTTTATTAGACTTGGAACCTAAACAGGTCAAGAACAAAAATCAAAGATCTTACATATTTCACAATATTTCCTAGTATCACTCTTCATAGTAGCAAAAAACTAAGAAATGTTCTTTCTCTCTCCTTCCCTCCCTCCCTCCCTCCCTCCCTTCCTTTCTTCCTCTCTCCCTTCCTTCCTTCCTCCCTTCCTTCCTTCCTTTCTTCTTTTGTTTATTCATTTGTTCATTCATTTCTCTATTCCTTGCTTCAAAAAAGAGAGAAATGAACAGGGGTGTCAGAGGAGAGAGTATACACATATACATGTATATATATATATATATATAAAATCATTTTGATGTAAACACATAATTCATTTATAATATCCTAAAGAAGTAATCCCCAAAACAAACATGTAATAATATCTCACAAAATAGAATCAATTGTCTTCTGAGAAGAAGCACATTGTTCCTTAAAATGCTCCAAGGCTTTATCCATGGTTCTTGACAGATTGGCTTTCCATAAATATTCTAGAACTACTTTCAATGTCACCTTTATCAAAATTTTATCTCAGCTATTTGTTAAAGTGGATAACACATGAAAATCAAATTCTCACTGAAATAATATTGATTTTTTTGGTAATGGTGGAATTTAAGACATCAGAAAGTTTAAAATTGATGTTGAGATCTTCCCAATTTCCTTCACATTATATTGCATGAGTAGTGACCTCTTTTTAGAATGAGATCAGTGTTAGCCAGAGAAATAGAAGTTCAGAAAAGGAAATATAATCCACATCTTTATGTCAAGGATAATAATGACTATCATAGAATTGATGCAAGGAAAATCTTAAGTAAAATCTTATAGTTTTATCTAAATGTGAATTATTATTTTTTGATCTACAAGCCAGCCACAACTGACTTTGTTAAGCAAATATCTGATTTAGTTTAAATGATCTTTTTTTGTATTTTTTTTCTTCCAAGACTGTAAGTATCATCAGGGGTGAAAATATATTTTATCTAAATTTTGTATCTCCTCTATCCCATGGGAAAAAGTGTTCTGCATACAGTGGTTGTTGAATAAATGTCACTTGAATGAATGCTATGCTGGAAATTTTCTAATGTATAGGAGTATTTCAAAATGTATGAATACACAATCTTGCATTTTGAAAGGAATTATTGGAACTTCAGAGAAACCTAAAGAAAAATTATTGCAAAAGTTTCCCTGAAGTTCTAAAACTGTTGCATTTGACATAATTCTAATTTGGCTCTTTTCAGAGAAGGCATTCCAATCTTTTCTTCAAATAATTGGGAAGAGCAATTACATGTCCTCTGTAAGAGCATTACTGAGGATACTGCAAAATGTTTTCTCATCACTGGGTAATATATTGATTCTGAAACATAGCTAATTCTCATTTATATGATCCATGCTCCTTCCCAAAACCACTTTCCTCCCTCCAATAGTAAATGCACTGAAACTGCTTGGTTCACTGTATTTATCTGGTACAATTTCAAGACAAAAGAATGCCCTAGATATCCTATTTCAAAGATTTTTCTACTCGTTTTAATCACTTGTAAACACATGTGGTTTAATTATTTAATAGCACAAGCTACCATTTTCTGAGGCTTTCAAGATGAATTTTAAAATGTTTGCTCATTTACTAATTGATTAATTACAATGATCCCTAGAGAGCCACCTATTTATGAGTGTGAAAGGTTTATCTCTATTTCAAATGAGTGTCAAGTTACACTGATGAATAAATTGTAAAAGGGAACATTCATCAAGTCAGCAGCAACTAGTAACATTATCCAGATAACTCTTAACTCTTAACATATTTTTTAATAGTTGAAGACTCAGGAGCTTGATGCATAGGTCATTGAGATAAAATAAAAATGACATAAGTTTGAGAAGCAGATACCTGAAAACATCAGTGCATTATTAAATTGCTTTCAAAATCATGACTTGGAAGGAATTGGAACTCTTAGGGATAGAATGATGTAAAAAACTAAGGATAGAAAACTGAAGACAGGAAATTTTCAATGTGAAGCATTCAGAGGAAGTTTCTCATTTTTTAATTTCCCCCCTCCCAAGGTTCTCAAGATTGCTTCTTTTCTATCCTCTTAACTTTTTCATATTTCTATTTACTTTGATGCAGAGGACCTGTTCATAGAAACACTTCCTTTCCCATCATGTCTGTAATCAAAGGAGCCTACTTCATTGGCTCTGAGAGAGTTTTGCTCATTGGAATGGATTTCACTGCCCAGAAAGCTATGAGAAAGCCTGCTTTTGGGGGGAGTGGATGTCATCAGATGCAGATTCCAATTGGAAGTTTATATCTCAAGAAAAGGAATTAAGTAAATAAAGAAAAGCCTTGAGTGTTTTGAGATGAGATTGGTATAGAGCAGTTGATATGTTGTTGGGAAGGAAAGATGTAATGCCTCAGTTTCCCTGAATTATTATGCTATGCCTTGAATAAAATTACTATGTCCAGTCCCCTTTCTTTACCCCATTAAGCTCTGGCCAATATCATATTCCAGTGAATCATAAAACTCCAAGTGGCTTATCTCAAATGCCTGGGTATTGCTCTCTATATTTTGGGCTGGATTCACTGTCTCCTGCTCCTGACAGTCTTAACTCCCGACTTGTCAGAACAAAATTATCATCATTTCCTGAAATTTTGGCAGGTCCACTCACCCAGTGTTCTGCCCCACCCTTGCCTTTGTTTCCCTTCTAGCTGGAGCCCTATAAGAGTTTCTGGAATTAATTGCTTACTGCTGGATGCTTTGAGACAGGAGTCCCATTCAGCTGGATAGAGGTCAGACATCTTTTTGACATGAAACCTATTCAATCACTAGCCCAAATTCTCCAATATTAAACTATTAAAAACCTAATCTCTGTCCTGCCTCAGTTTCTCTGGCAATACAATGTAGGTGTTACAGATTTGATTATGACATTCAGACATTCCTGGCATTGAAGATGCCTAAAAGAATTTTGGCCCACTTTTAAATTTTCTCTAGTGCTCGAGACAGCAACATTGTCTAGCCATTTAGAGAAATCAGTACTCAGTGGAATGCTACACTGGTATTGAAGAGAAAATGACTAAGCAAAGCAGCTTTGGGCTCCAATCTCCATCACCAGTATTGTGAATTATCAAACTGCTAGGAAGAATAAAGCATTAACCATGGAGTTGATGAGTGTTTCCCTGGAGAACTTCCAAGGGAACCAGCTATTTGATAGGGGTGTAGAGAATGTTCATTACTTGAGAGTTCTTTATTTACCATGCTATCATGATTCATTATTTGCCTTTTAGCTTTGAATATATGCTTCGATAAATAGAATTGTAAGGTTTTTGAACTGTGAATTAGAAAAAAAAATAACAAATAATTCTCTGTCCAATTTTTTTCTCTATTGAGTTTTCATAGAGTGACTTGCTTTTCCTATGCTTAATCAAATAGTCCCAATAAAGTTGTTCTTCAATAATTTGTTGGAGAGTGAAGATTATCTTGGATTTTCAAGCTCTATACCAGAAGAACTCAAAGTCAGGATCATACCAAGATCTGATTGCTCTTACTATTGTGGGAGAATAAACTTCATTTAGTTTAGAAAGTCTTGTCAATAAATTGTTAAAATGGTGATTATTACTATTATTATTGTTGCTATTACTGCAATGATGTTCCAAAATAAAATTGCATATGTTAAATGTTAGAATAGCTGTAATTCACATGAAAAGAATATGGCCACACAAAATGTTTGAAGTAAAAAAATATATATATATATATATTAATGTGGTAAGAAGTTAGGGAACCATCTTGTTTGAGGGCCAATGAGTTCCAAGAAATAGAATGGAATTCTTAGTTTCTGTAACAACAAAAACAATAACATCTATATAGCACCTACAATGTGCTAAGAATTGCTCTAAATTATTTACACCTATTAATTCGTTTGATCCTCATGATGACCCTGAGAGGTATATGCTATTATTATTTCCATTTTACAAATGAAGAAACTGAGGCAAACAGAGGTTAAGTGACTTGCTCATGCTTACACAGCTAGTAAGTATCTGAGGCTAAATTTGAATTCAGGTTCTGCTAATTCCAACTCCAGTACTCTATCCATTGTGCCACTGAATTGCTTAGAAATTCATTCATTTACACTTCATCAATGCATTCGTTTAAAATTTATTAACTATATTGAATAAAGTACTGTGCTAGTCTGTGGAATGTATAAAGTAGAACAAAAAGATTACTATAGTGTGTCTCTACTATGTCCAGTTTGGTTTTCTTTTAAAAATCATAATATAGTCAACAAATAGCTTTCAATCATTTCCTGTTTCTTAGTGTTTTTCCCTAGTCTTCTTTCTGTTCTGTTCAATACATTTTAAAGTACCTCAGTGACCCAGTCTTCCCTCCCTCTCTCCCTCTTCTCTCTCTCTCCTCTCTCTCTCTCTCTCTCTCTCTCTCTCTCTCTCTCTTTCTTTCTCTCTCTCTCTTTTCTCTGTTTTTCTCACCCTATCACCACTCAGTCCCTGTCTCTGTCACTCAGTCTCTGTCTCTCTCATTCCTTTGTCCATTCCCACAGGAAAAAAAAAAGACATAGTAAATATAGTAGTCAAAGAAAATAAACCTCTGCTTTACCATGTCCAAACATGAAATTTTCATTTTTTTCTTGAGCTTACCAGTTTTCTCACAAAAAGTGGATAATATACTTTATCATCAGTCCTCAGGATATATGGCTACTTGTTGAATTGATCAATTAGCTGTTTTCAATTTTTTCTTTATATTGATACTCAATTATATATATATATATATATATATATATATATATATATATATATATATGTATGTATACATATATATTATATACAAATATTTTATATCTATCTATATACATAAACATAAATATACCTCTATTTATCCATCTATCTATCTATATCTATCTGTACATTTTTTTTGTTCATACAAGTTCTATCTTTTTCTGAAATCATCCCTTTCATTATTTCTTATGGTACCATAATATTTCACTTTATTAATATACATTCATGAGTATCCTCTTAGTTTTTATTTGTCTTTTAGCAAAAAGTGCAAGCATGATTATTTTTGTATAATTGCCTCCTTTTCTTCTTTTTTGGATCTCTTGGGTAGTAATATTACTTTCTCAAATCATATACACATTTTAGTGGCTTTTTGGACTTAGTTCCCAGTACTTTTCTGGAATTACTGGACCAATTCACAGAGGGAGATTAGACTCCAGCAGGGAACACAAGACACACTAGCAAGAATAGAAAACACATGAGGATAAGTATTATAAAGCTGTATAAACAAGGTACTATGTATCTCTTTCTCAGCTTGAATAATATGAGGAATGGATATCAGAGTCTTCTTTATATTATGATCTGTGCTCTATCTTAGATTAATCAGCTGTTTTTTTGTAGATATAAGATGCTTGGAAACCTGGAAATAGAAATATACACTGCTCTTATGTTGATATCTCGTTCATGGAATCCCAGGCTTATAGATGTAAAGCTAGAATATATCTCAGAAACCATTTTATTTAGCCCTTTCTTTATATGAGGTTTACAGAGGTTAAATAACTTGTTCAAAGTTACACTTGTGTATTTGCTTCTTTTATTTTCATTCTTATGTTTTTCCCTTTTGATTTAATTTTTGCATGACAGATATAGAAATATGTTTAGAATTGCACATGTTTAACCTATATCCAATTGTTTTCTATTGTGGGTGGGGAAGGGAGAAAAATTTTGAATACAAGGTTTTGCAAAGATGAATGTTGAAACTATCTTTGCATGTATTTGAAAAAAGTAGTAATATTATTTTGGAATGGAAGCATTAGAGATTATATGTCAATCTAAACAATGAAATAATATGATCATGAATAGAGTCCTGGAAGAGAGTTCAGCCTATGAAGGGTATTTGTTATGTGAGATAGGATTCAGGCTATCTTTTCAGGGCTGTTCACTCACTTCAGTGTCTGCCTCTCATTTAACTCTTACCGCTGGCTCCAAGAAACTTTAACTTGCCCAGCAGCCAAACTCCAGTAAAACTGTTTTGGGAGACAGGCAAAACCAGTTGGAGGGTGACCTCGGGGACTCAAACTCATCAATAAGTTAGGGGGTCACCTAACCCAAACATGTGAAGACTTCCTCTGACATAATGGGCAGATTTCAACAGTTTGTTCTAAAGCACAACAAAGGTGACTGAAGCAGCAATGTAGAGCTCTTAGAATTTGGCCAGATATAAAAGATCCCAAGGTCATCCACTGAATGCCAGGCCAAAACTGACTTTTATCTTATCACTGGACTTTTGTGTATCTGAAAAACAAAGAAAGCTGATGATGTTGTGAAACTCTACCTGACTTAAATAAAATTCACAGACAAGTTAAGATATTATCCCATGACGTCATTGGTCCTCTTTGAAAAAGGATGAATGTCAAAATCAAAACTATGTAATTTAATGCCCTCATTTTACAGATGAGGAAACTTAGGTCAAGGGAAGTGAAGTGATTGCCCAAGTTTATGCAGATGTGGAATTTGGACCCAGATTCTCTGACATCAGAAAACAGGCTTACTTCTTATTGCACCACACTGATACAGTGGAGAAAACATTAAATTCAGAGTAAACAGTTTTTGTGTCAGGTACCATCTCTATCTAGTATTTTGCTAGTTAGACTAAATGAACAAAAAATCCTAAATTGTAAATGATTCAATTTCCTTCTCTGAAAAATAAAGATAATGATACTTTTATTGCCATCCCCACAGGGTATAGTTGATTTGTAATTATAAAGAATTGTAAAATATACTATTATACTTATTTAGTCATTTATATTAATCATTTCCACTTCAAGGTAATTAATAAAGTTTAAAATGATAATAGATATGGAAAATGTGGTTGGAAGAGGATTAGGGGAGAACAGAGCAGTCCCCATAATCCCAAATTTGCTTTTTATTATGTGCCTGCTACCTCAGTCCCCTTCTGGAGAGAACATCATTAAGAGCTGAAAAGTAGATTGTAACAGATAGTGCCAAAACACACTCTCATCCTCAGAGGCCTCTAAAAATGGTTGAATTACCAAGGGATGGAAATGCTGCATGAGTCTCCAGGGAAGTAGACAAGAGCCAGAATGAAGTAGTTGAATTCCTATAATGGCCCAATAGTTAAGGATATTTTGTAAGCGAATAGTTTCTTTAAGAAAGCTGTCTGTCCTTTGAGAATGATAGAGCCTCCAGGGAGAGAGGCTAAATCTGACCCACAGTGTGATAAGAGGGAGTGGAATCCATAGGGTATGCAAGAAGTAATAACAGCATAGTAGAGAGAGGGGAAGAGAGAAAAGGGACTTACTTAGACACTTCACTATCTATTTCAGACAGTTGTAGTTATTAAAACCTCCCACAGTTCTAAGGTGGGGAATGCTTTATTCTCACTTTTCTTCTTGTTGAGAAATTATAACATTTGGTTTTTATTATATTCTTATTTGCACTTAGCTTTTATGTTGGATTTATCTATAAAAAGAGAAAATCAGTTCTCTGTCTCTATCAACCACATCATTTAGTTCTTTTTATCTTTTAAATTTTTATTTATTTATTCATTTTTGTTTTGTTTTTTTTTTTTTTTTGCTGAGGCATTTGGGGTTAAGTGACTTCTCCAGGGTCACACCGCTGGGAAATATTTGGGAAATATTAAGTGTCTGAGACCAGATTTGAACTCAGGTCTTACTGACTTCAGGTCTGGTACTTTATCCACTGTGCCACCTGGCTGCTCCTTCTAGTTCTTTTTATATACAGAGTGAATTTTTTTTGTCTGGGAGAGACTGGGGCTCAAGACTAGACCACAGACAAATAGTATAATTTGAACTGTATTTAGATTTCCTCAGTTCTTGCTCTAGAGATGGAAGACATTTTCCTTGAGGGGTACTTTGGAATTGTCTTGGTCAATTATCTTGATCAGAGTAGTTAGAACTTTTATAATGACCATCCCTAAAATATTATTGATACTGTATATAATATTTTCCTGAATTTGCATACTTTACTTTGCTTGAGTGCATATACATCTTTTGTGATTTTTCGGAAACTTTCCTACTCATAATGTCTTATGGCAAACAGTATTTCATCACAGTCATGTGTAGTAACACTTGATCTACCAACCTCCAATTGATAGTATTTTCCCCAATTTCTCATTCTTTCCCATTTCCAAAAGAATTAAATTAATACTTTTTACAGTAGATTCTTTTCAATTAACAAAACATATTTTCACACAAATCAGGCAGTATTAAAAATATTCCTGTCAGGAAAAAGATAATGATAAATATTGGAGGGAATCTGGGAAAACTGGGACAGTTAATACATTATTGGTGGAGCTGTCAACTAATCCAACCACTCTGGAGAGCAGCATGGAATTATGTTCAAAGGACTATAAAACTCTGCATAGCCTTTGATCCAGCAGTGTCTCTACTGGGTCTATCCCAAAGAAATCATAAAAGAGGGAAAGGACGCACAGGTGCAAAATTTTTTGTAGCACCCCTTTTTTGCAATGGTAAGGAACTGGAAACTGAGTGGATACCCATTAGTTCGGGAATGGCTGAATGAAGTGTTTTTTTTTTTTTTTAATGAATGTTAAGGAATATTATTTTTCTATAAGAAACAATCAGCAGGATGACTTCAGAAAGTCTTGGAGAGGCTTACATGAACTGATTCTAAGTGAGTAGAACCAAGTGAACACTGTGCACAGCAATAACAAGAATATGTGATCAATTATGATGGAATTTGTTCTTTACAAAATGAGGTGATTCAGGCTAATCCCAACAGACTTGTGATGTGGAGAGCCATATGTATCCAAAAAGAAGGCATTGGGGACTGAATGTGGTTCACAACATAGTATTTTCACCTTTTTTGTGGTTGTTTCCTTGTCTTTTGTCTTTTTTTATTTTCCCTTGTTGATCTGATATTTCACAAGAAAAATGATATAATAAATGTATATTGTAGAAGAACTACACATGCATGTATTTTGAAAATAAAAAAATTTTTATTTTTACTAAAGCTTTTTTATTTTCAAAACATATATATGGATAATTTTCAATGTTCACCCGTGAAAATCTTTGTATTCCAGATTTTTCCCCTCCCTTCTCATCACCCCTTCCTCTTTATAATAAATAATCCAATATATGTTAAACATGTGCAATTCTTCTATTTATATTTCCACAATTATCATGCTGCACATGAAAAAACAGATCAAAAAGGGAAAAATGAGAAAGAAGACAAAATGCAAGAAAACAACAACAAAAAGAGTAAAAATACTATGATTCCTACAATCCTCTTTTTGGGTGAAGATGGTTCTCTTCATCACAAGATTATTGGAACTGGCCTAAATTATCTCTTTGTTGAAAAGAGACATGTTCTTTCAGAATTGATCATCATATAATATTGCTGTTGCCATGTACATTGACCTCCTGCTTAAAACTCACTTTGTTATCATCAGTTCATGTAAGTCTTTCCAGGACTCTCTGAAATTATCTTGCTGATAATTTCTTATAGAAAAATAATATTCCATAATGTTCATATATCACAATTTATTCAGGCATTCTTCAACTGATGAATATACCCTCAATTTCTAGTTTCTTGCCATAACAAAAGGACTGCCAAAAACATTTTTGCACACGTGTGTCCCTTTCCCTCCTTTATGATAGCTTTGGGATACAGCCCTAGTAGAGACATGCTGGATCAAAGGGTATGTACAGTTTGATAGCTCTTTGGGCATAGTTTCAAATTGTTCTCCAGAATGGTTGAATCATTTCACAACTCCACCAACAATGCATTAGTATTCCAGTTTCCCCACATCCCCTCCAACATTGGTCATTATCTTTTCCTGTCATCTAAGTCAATCTGAGAGGTGTGTAGTAGTATCACATAGATGTCTTAATTTGAATATCTTTAATCAATAGTGATTAGAGCATCTTTTCATATGAGTATGAAAATTCAATTTTGTTATCTGAAAATTGTCTATTAATATTCTTTGACCATTTATCAACTAAAGTATGGCCTGAATTTTGTAAATTTGAGTCAATTCTGTATATATTTTAGAAATGAGGCCTTTATCACAATCCTTGAATTTAAAAATGTATATTTCCTGTTCTGACCTTTTTTCTCATGTTTGGTAAAGCATCTAACTTTATTTTAATGAATGTTTTGTGTGTGTACTATAATTTGACAACTTTTAATACAAAATCTGTGTGACAATATTAATTTGTGAACCAGTCTGTAGGTCTTCCTTGCTGTATTCTTCTAATTGTTTTGGAACTTTTGACAGAATTCATTTGTAAATCCATCAGGATTAGCATATTGATTTTTCCCTGTGATAATTCCATTATGTCTAAGTCATTTCCAAATTTTGATTGTTAAAATTTTCTGTTTCCTGTTATGTTAATTTTTGTAATTCATATTTTTAATGATGGATTTGTTTTAAAAGTCTCAGTTTTGCTACATTTGTATATAACAATAAATTATTTTTACTCCTCTTCTATTTGTTGCATTTTCCCTCATTTTTATTGCATGTTTTGATTTTTCTCCATGTATGTTTTGATCAAATTAGTTGAAGGTTTATTGATTTTTTTCCATTTTTTCACATGATCTACCTTTTTTATTTTATTTATGATTCTGTAATGTTTTCCATTTTACCTGTTTTTCCTTCAATTCTGAACACTTTGCTTTTCCTTTAATTGGGATTTTTTTATGTATTCCTTGTTTTGTAATTGCATTTTCAGAGTTTAAAAATAAAATCCCTAAAGATTGTTTTATTTTAACTCAAATTTTGATATGTTGTTTCATTATCAATCAGTTAGCTATCATTTTTTCCAGTGGATTGAAAATTGCTTCAAATTACAATTATAATAATAAATTTTATTTCTGAAACAGAGAAGAAAAACCTTTTCTGCCTTCTTTCTTTGAAGAAGTGGGAGTCTACTTCAAACCACTGTAAATACTGTCAGATATCACTGACTTGTTTTGATAAAATCTTTATGTTTAAAATTTTCCTCTTCCTTTGTACTTTTTTTCTGTAGTGAAAACAATAGGGAAATGTAAAGTAGTATTATGTTCTTAACATAATATTAAATTAATTTTAATTTGTTAAATAAATTAAAATATATATTAAAATATTAATGGAACAATATTTTAAAATCTATTGCTATATAAACTTCATACAATTCATTTAACCTCTCAACAGACAACTCTTCTAGATTAGGAACTGCAGAGAAAGGACTAAAAGTCTTTTCATTTCAAGTTTCCTAAATTAAAAAGACCAGAGGTCTGATTCCATGCCAACCATCACAACTTTTTTTGTTGGAACATTTTTAAAAGAAATGTAGAAGGCACTGTATTAAGTGCTGTGGATGCCAAAGCAAAAATAAAACATTACCTGTCCTCAAGTTACTTAAATTCTACTGGAGTTTTCTGGGAGAGGTAATAGGTGGAAAGAAAATTGTATTACAACATTATAAAATTAGAAAAACCATGACCAGGATTAAGGAGCTCTTTCTCTCTTTTTTTAAATTAAAATATCTATTGGGAATTAAGTTGTTAATATACTTAAGTGAATAACTACAGTCACAAATAGAATCATAACATAGCGGTGCCTCTAAAGAAGGATAATGTTTAAAGTGTCTCTTAGTATTGTGTAGAGTAGTACAAACAGACAAAAACATTTTCAAGAACCTCATTAGTCTAAGTAATATTTCATCTCTGACTGTTGGTTCTCTCAATTGTAATTAATTCAATCCAGTCAAAGTCAATTAGCTAATTATGTGTGTGTGTTTTTTAATATTTCTGCTTCACACTGTGGTTTTGATTAGAGATCCTTACTTCCTGAAAAAGTGAAAATCAACTTCATTGGAAGCTGTATTCTCCTTTTCCTGCTTTTTCTGTTTTATCACTTCCTCTGATCCTAGGTATCATATTCTGGCTGTTGTATTTATAGGATGAAATGGAAGATTTCTTTTTGACCACTATATCATAAAGCAGTAAGTGCATAAAGAATGAATTCATTCTAGCATGTGGAAAGAAACAAAAAACAACAACAACAACAACAACAACATAGATAACATGTATTCAATGGTGTTCATTGGCAAAAGTGTTCATGAAAATAATGCTGTAGATCTTCATATGGAAAGATGTCAATTACCAATTTTGATTAAATATGACATATAATATAATAACAATATAATCTTTTCTTCAGCATAATCACATATATAACTACAATAATTAATAAGTATAAAAGACAGAGAAAGAAAATCATATGAAAGTGAAGATATATTATAAACAACTCTGCAGATCTGATAAGGCATCTAATAGGTGGTGTTTGAGTTGAGCTTTAACATTAAGAGTTGAATAAAATGAGGTGAAGGCTCATGCCAAATAGTTTGGGCAATGGTACAGACTTGGGCAAGTACAGAGCTTGATTATGTCCAAATCGTGTCATCAAAATGCAAATTAGAATTTGTTACTGGATTTATCTAATCAAAAAGAGGTTAGTGGAGGACAGGGGAAGAGATAAATAAATTCTTTAAGTTTACTAAGGAAGAATTAATATTAGTTATTATTATGGAAAAGAAAGGCATTTAGAAAAATATTTTTAGAAAACATTACTTTTCTTTTGCTGCCCCATATATCTGTCATCAGAAGAAAAGAGAATTAGTGACTGGGAAAATGTCCACATGGACCTTACGAACTGATTAATCCAGACTGAGAGAGCTTCACTGAATAAAATAATTCTAGGATGAACCTGGGAGTCTGTTTATCTTCATATTTTGTGGAAAGTCCAGTAAAAACTGATGCTATGATTGATTTAAATCAAATGCAATTTCATTCAATGAAATTCAATTCAATGTAGACCTCTTAATCATCAATTGTTTACAAAACATTTTTGTGTGATCTTTGAGAGACAAACATTAAAATATTTTATGTTTTTTCTAAATATCCAAAATTTATTACAGTATACCTTTTCTTACCCCTTCACAGAGAGCCTTTTTATTTTCATTGTTAAAAATATTATATTGTTTTCTTGACTCTGCTTATTTCACTCTGAATTAAATCACAAATATTTCTATGCTTCTATTTATTCATTGTGCTCATAATTTCTCATAATATAATAATATCCCATTGTAATCATATACCACAATTTATTTAACTGTTACTTAATATAATTAGCATGCCCTGTTTTTGATTCTTTGTAATCACAAAAAGTACCATTATAAATATTTTAATAAATACATGGATTTTCTTTATATTAATAACTTCCTTAAGATATAAGTTTAGTAGTAGACTCTCTGAGTCAACAGATATGGTCATTTAGTCACTGTATTTGTCAAATTGATTTCCAAAATGATTCACATCATTGTTCACAATGTAGTAGTGGGACTAGTTCTCCTCAGCCACTTTAATACTCATATCTTTTGTCATCTTTTCCAGTTTTTAGGGTGCCAGATATAACTTCAGTGTGGTTTTCATTTACAATTCTTTTATTAGTAGTGATTTGAAACATTATTCTATATGATTGTTAAGAGTTTGTTATTATTATTTGGGAGGTTTACATTCTCCTTAGCATACTTATGTTTGGAAAATGGTTTTTGGTTTTGTAGCATGATTATTTATTATCTAAAATTAATATCACTTTCACAAATTAAAACCACAAATTTCCCAGGAATGTATTTTTATGAAAGCTCCTAGAAAAACTGTATGCATATACATATGCACATACTCATATAAAAACATTAATTGACCATATAACTTATATGAAACCCTTATATCAAAAATGGATTTCATACATTTAATACAAAGATTTTTTCTTAGTCACTTTTTCTATTTATCCCAATGCATTAATTTTGTTTAACCAGGAGTATTTCAATTTCATTAAAAGTTATTTTTTACTTCTTGCATCTTGTATATTTATCTCTAGGATGAAAGTATGTCTAGTACATACAATTATAAAAATAGTATGAATTACTTACTAAGCATGTTTAAAAATTGTGCTAGCTTTGATATTAAAATCATATGTTCATTTAGAATTTAGTGTGGAATAAGCTCAATAAATCTAAGCCCAATTTCTACCAGTGTGCTTTCCAGTTTTTCTAAGAGTTTATTATCACCACTACCACCACCACCATCATCATCATCATTAATATTACTATTTATGGAGTTCTTTCATAAATAATTTCTATTTTCTCATTCATTGAAAAGATAAAACATCTCTTCTACAGTCTTCTTTGATCACAGATATAACTGCAATATTGATAAGTATATAAAATAGAGAGAAAGTTTCATATGAGAATGAAGAGATAACCAACTGTGCAGATCAGATAAGGCATCTAGGAGCAAGTGGTATTTGCATTGAGCTTTAACTAATGGTTAAGATTAGAATAAGCAGAGCTGAGGGATCATAGGAAATACTATGAGCAATGGTACAGATGTTGGCAAGTTCAGAACATCGATGAGAAATAGTGATCTGCAGAGTCTGTTTTTCCTGACCATGTGAAAAACTTCTCCCTTAACAGAATGGAAAAATAAGAACAATCTGTTCAAATGGCCATGAAGGCTAGTGAAACAAGACTTATGGAGAGCTTAGAGTTTCATCAGGCATCAAAGATACCCAAGTCATTCACTGTATCCTGGTCCAAAGCCAGTCATCTTGATTTTTATCCTGCTAGAACTTCAATGACTCTGGAAGGGAGAGTGAAGCTGATTACATGTAACACTGCTTAACACAAATCCAGTTCCTAGGCAAGTCAAGACATTACCTGTGATGTTACTGGTCCTCTATGAAGGGTAAACAGTAGCAGTCTGCTTAGACTATAGACTGTATGAGTTAACTCCAGTAGAACACAAACAGTGATTCAACTCAAATTTTCTAATACAGTTTATAAATAGAGAAACATAAAATAGTTATAATTGCTCCTGTGGAATTAGGTCCTGCATTAAAAAAAAAAAGACATATGGTGTGCTGAAAGTGTTCATCATTTGCATGAATAAAATTATTACTTAATTATGTCAGGGAAGCTAAATTTGTAAAATTACTATCTGTGGAAAATAAAATTCTTGCCATGATTCAAAAGAGAAGGAAAAAAAAATACCAATTTTTCCCTCAGTTAATGGAACCATCCCCCATCAAGCAATTGACCTAGAATAATGTTTTTCAAAGGATAAGGCAGGAACCTACTTTCTATTCAGCATAATGTTAGATTCAGTGAGTGATATAGAAAAGTTCCATTATAACTGAGAAGTCTATACTCTAGTTTAGGGAAAAAATTTGGTTCACATAATATAACAACTAGAAAATGATAAACACAACTGACAAAAAGATCAACTTCATTAATGAGATTGACTAGACACTAAGGAGATTGACTACATTTTCAAGAACCAAATACAAACTTTTTTATTTGTCATTGAAATCTTTATTTTACAATATGATACTTTGGTATCTTTTTAATATATTATACATGTCTATAGTCCAGAAATATTTATATATTTGCTGTGATTTAGAAATGATACTTTACCTCCCATTTCCACATCTTTGTGCTGACTCCTCTCTAGGTCTAGAATTTTCTACCTTCTCAGTTCTTCCTTTTGGAATACAAGGTTTCCTTCAAAAATGCAGGTTTAGCACTTTTCCTTGGGCATGTTAGATTCCCCAGCTGTTCAATCTCTTCCTCTCAAAGATACTTTGTAAGAAAACATGCATATGCATGTATATACACATACATGTATAAAGACTTTCTGAATATATTTATATATGTACATGTTATTTCCTAAGTTAGAATACAAGTTCCTCAAGGGCAAGGCTGTCTAAATTTTTTTATTGTGTCTCCAATGTTTAGTGCAGTATCTGATGCAACATAGGAGCTCTACAAATACTTGCTGAATGAAAATGAAGGATTTAAGTCCTATTGCCATTTAAAAAATAAAATAGTAGGAAAAAAGAATCATATTTTAAACATGTAAAGATTGACCAAAAAAGCCCCTGATTTGATGAGTTTGTCAGTCTTCCTAATAACTGAGGTTCTATGATAGGTTATATAACATTCTTGTTTTATATGAATGTGGTGAGGATAATTAAATATACATCTACTGAATTTTTATAGTACACTGTATGGAACTCAATTTCAAGAAATTCATGGCATTATATATCGCTACATTATGAAGACAACTAATAACACTGCTTCTTGGGGTGGGGCTGTTTAAGGAATGTCTCCATAAGAAGGCAGAAATTTTGCTAGTTTGAGATTGGTCAGATTAAGATAAGTAAATAATGATAATTCTCACAAATTTTAGCTACATTTCATTTTTTTTGATTGCCTAAATTTAGAAAAGTGATAGAGAAAAGGTTAGTAATTCAGATTAAACTTAGAAGTATGTGAGTCCAGGTGTGGGTGTTAAACAATCTTTTTTTTTTTTTTTTTTTTTAGCATTTTGCTAGGACAAAGCTAACTCTTCTGATTTATTTACCAGTCACTAGAGCTGTTTCCAAAATTATTGATGAGATTGAGAATTAAGACAGCAGAGTCCAAGCAGAAAGAATATTCTTCATCATAGTTTTATAAAAGTGATCTGAAATTTGTTTTTCTCAAAATTGGATCAAAGAAGAAATTAAAATACTGTTCATAATAGATGAATAGTGATAATGTCTAATGATAAGAAGGATATATTATTCAACTCTTGCTTTTCTTCTGCTTTGTCTTCCAAAATGACTCCTTCCATAGAGATGGGGGGGGGGGGAATGAAATAGGTTTCTACTGTTGAGGGTTGATGAGATAATGATAATGGACAATGTGAAGAATCGATTATTCAACTTTTATTTTTCTTAACTTTTAACTTTTAAGTCAAAATTTCCCTGAGGAACTAGAAACCTAATTTAAGTGAGGAAACATTTAGACTACACCTTGCTGTTCTCATTAAAATCACCATGCTCACATGAAATATATGCTATAGCACTAAAGAAATTGGCAGATATGATTGATGCGCAACTGTCAATGATTTTGAAGAACATGAAGAGAAACGGGCTACAAAACTAAAAAAAGGCCAAATATGTTTGGTTTTTACAAAAATTGAAAGAGGTACAGACAATGAGCTTGATTTTTATACTTGAAATTTTTTTAGGGCATGCTATTAAGGACATGGTTTGTGAGTACTTAGAAAGAAAAAATGGTAAATATTAAAATATATAGTAGTTCATCAAGAGGAAAAGGTAAGATATCTAGATAGACTACAGTCATGTTATAATATGCTCAATTCATTTTAGCAAAACCTTTTGATAACAATATCATTTATGCTTGTGGATAAAGATGGAAATATGTAGATTAGATAAGAAAGGTCAAAATTTCTGGGGCAAAGCAGATTAAAAAGTAATTGGGAAATGTTTATCAAATTAAGTATGTAAATAATAGATAAATAAATATAACATGGATAATATTGATTTGTGGTTTTCTAAATAATCTGAAAGTATCATTTTTAACTTGAGTTTGATACTATTGTGCCAGATTGGAATAGCATCTGATAGACTTTGAACAGTTTGAAGAACCATATTGAAGTAAGTCCCTTATCACTTCAAGATGGGAGTGGAGAGACAGTTCTAGTGAAGTATCATAGAGAACTGTCCTTGACCTCATGCTATTCAATATTTTAACATTTTAAAAATTATTTTACAGCATTTTTTCCAATTACATGTTGACAATTTTTAGCATTCATTTTCACAAGATTTTGAGATGCAAATTATTTTTCTTTTTTCCCTCTCCTCCCATCTTCTGAAAAAAAAAATGGTAGGCAATTTGATGTAGGTTATACATGTGCTGTCATGTAAACTATATTTCCATATTACTCATAATTGTGAATGAGGAAACAGACAAAAAGGGAAAAAATGCAACAATGAATAAAGCGAGTGAAAAAATACATGCTTCACTGTGCATTTAAAGTCCATCGGTTGTTTATCTCAATGTGAATAGAATTTAACTTCATGAGTCCTTTTGCTTGGATCATTGTTTTGATGAGAAGACCAGTCATTTATGGTTGTTCATCATACGATGTTTTTGTTAGGATTCTTACGAGGTGCTAAGTGAGTGGAATTGATAGAGGCAATAATTATCTAATTTAGCATGGTACTTAACAGTTCTCTAGTTCACTAATGTACTTAGTACTTAATAGAGTTCCACAAGATTCACACCTTTAAGAGAGCATATATAAGGAGGATCCCACTAAAGGACAAGCCCACTTTTGGAGGCAGAGACAGATTCATTCCATCTTCACCTTTGTGCTGCCTGAAGGCTGAAGCTGGCAGAGGCAAAGGACTAGCGGCAAGAGCTCTTGGAACCAAGAAAAGAGATAGGCCTCTAAGAAAGCTAACCGGGCCCTAGGAAAAGAGACAAGACTACAAAAGAGACATTAAAGGATTTGGACTTTAACTCCTGGCTGCACTTGTGATTACTCTGAACTGAAACTAAGGCTGTCTCCAGAAGCCCCCCAAGAAACCTGCTCCCAGATAATATTATATTTTAGAGAAGAACATCACATGTTTTACTAATTCTGCTCACTCCATTTTGTCATAGTTCACACAAGTATTTCCAAATTCTTCTGAAATCTTCCTATTTATTATTTCTTATTGCACAATAATATTTCCTTACATTCATATACCACATCTTATTAAGCAAGTCCATGATTAATGGCTTTCCCCTGAATTTCCAATATTTTCCCACAACCAAAAAGGGCTACTACATGTATTTTACATATGCAGGTCCCTTTCCCTTTATTTTACATCTTTTTAGTAGACTTCATAGTGATATTGCTGAATCAAAGGATATGCACTGCGCATAGTTCCCAAGTGCTCTCCAGAATGATTGCATCAGCTTATAACTCTACCAAAAATTCTAATTTTCCCATATCTTCTCTAATATTTATAATTTCTCTTTGTATTGTATTAGCCAACCTGATAGGTGTAGGTATTACCTCAAGTTGTGGTATTTTTATATCTCTCTTATCAAAATAATTTGGAGCATTTCTTCATATGCCTATAGATAGTTTTGATTTCCTCATCTGAAAATGGCATATTCATATGCTTTGACCATATATCTATTGGAGATTGGCTTATATTTTAATAATTTTTTCTGTTCTCTATATATTTGAAAAATGAGGCTTTTATAAAGAGACACTTGCTGTGAATATGTTTCATAGTTTTGTATTTTCCTTCTAATCTTGGTTGCATTGATTTTGTTTGAACAAAAACCTTTTAGTTTGTTATTATCAAAATTATCTATTTTACAATTTAAAATGCTCTCTATCTCTTGTTTTGTCATTAATTCTCCCACTCCTGATAGATCTCCCACTCCCACTCCAATTAGATTATTTCTTGCTCTTCTAATTTGCTCATTAGTATGCCCCTTTGCATCTATATATATTCTTTAGGTATTGATTATTTAATTTCCAATTAATCTTTTTACTGCTCTTTGTTGAATGTAATTCTTTTCATTTACATTATTATCCAAAAGAATACATTTAATATTTCCATCTTTCTACATTTGATTTTCAGATTTAATGCCCTATTACATGGTCATTTTTGCATGGGTTCCATGTACTGCTGAGAAAAAAAAAAGTGTTCCTTTCTGTTCCCATTTTGTTTCCTCCAAAGATCTGACACATCTAACTGTTCTAATATTCTCTTTACCTCTTTAGTTTCTTTCTTGAATTTATTAAGTTCTGAATGGGTTCTGTTGAGATCCTCCACTAGTATAATTTTGCTGTCTATTTCTTCCTGTAACTTACTTCTCTTCTCCTTTAAGAATATAGATGCTATACCACTTGCTGCATATATATTTAGTATTTATGTTGCTTTAGTATCTATGGTACCTTTTAGCAAGATGCAATTTCCTTCTGTAAATCTTTTAATTAGGTCCATTTTGATTTTATATTATCTGAGGCATAGATCACTACCCTTTCTTTTTCTTTACTTCAACATAAAGTAGAATCTGCTTCAGTCCCTTAGCTTTTCTCTGTGCAGATCTAATTGCTTCAAGTATGTTTCTTGTAAACAACATATTGTAGGATTCTGGTTGTTGTTACTATCTGCTTCTGGGAGAGTTCATCCAATTACTTGAACAATTATGATTATTATCTGTATATTTTCCTACATCCTATTTTTCTTCTTGTGGATCCTCACTTTCTCAAACTCCCTTCTTATACTGCTCTTCTTAATTTTACTTCTTCTTCAGAAAATTATACTTGCATGTAACAGTCCTATCAGATATTGATGTTTCAAGTCAATCTGCTTCTCTATAAAAATATGCAGTGTCATTGGCTGTCTTTTACATGCTAAATCCCTTATGTAGTCTAATTTTGGGTTTTGTTCTTCAGTTGTTCCTAACTGACCCCAGTTGAAATTTTTTTGGCAAGGATACCATGTGGACTACCTTCTCCTTCTGGCAGTTCGTTTTAAGATGAGTATATTAAGACAAATAGGATTAATGGCTTACCCAGGGTCATATAGCTACTAAGTGTCTGAGGCTGAATTTTTATTCAGAAAGATGTTTCTGCCCTTTAAAACAAGCCTTCATGGATTTTTAAATTTTTTTGGTTAGTTTGCATTTAACAGACAACAAAGTTTTGCATCATTGCGAACTTGACCTGAGATTGGAGAATGTCTTCTTTGCCCGGTAAAATGCTGATATCTAGGTTACTATATTTATACATTCTACTCTTTGCTGGACACAATATTTCTACTTATCTTATTGTAGGATACTCTGTGAAGATATAAAAAATAGAAAGTTAGTAAAGGAGTGCATTCTTTTTCAGATACTGATTGGTCTAGATGGTCACTTGGAATCCTCCCAAGTCTATAATTCTGTGATTCTTTGATGCAGATAAATATCTTTTAAGGCCATCTGAAGCCCCATCCCTCAAGGACTGACTCTAACAATCCTCCAAATAATCCCTGACTTCTAGACATATTTCTTATTCTGGATTTTTATTCTTTACTTAGTACTGTACAATTTAACCCTCAATTGTTTATTTCCTGTGTCTTTGTTTGCTTCCTCAGTTGGATTCTCAAGGATTACATAAGAGATGACTTAATGTAGTATTAAAAGCCATAAAAGAGGAGTCTGGAGGGCCATATTTTCAATACCATGTTGTTACAATGTGTTTGTTTCTTTCCTTTTCTTTTGTCTTCATCATTTCATTTGTAATATATTGAGTTCAAGGATCCTAACCTATGTTAGTACGATATACCCCTTTGGAAGTCTGGTCAAACTTTATGGGCCTTTTCTTAGAATAAAGTTGTAACTAATTTAAATAAGTGAAAAAAGGGAAGTACTGAAAATTGTGTGTGTGTGTGTATGTGTGTGTATTGCATTGGGGTCCTCAAACTTTTTAAATAGGGGGCCAGTTCACTGTCCCTCAGGCCGTTGGAGGGCCAGACTATAGTAAAAATAAAAACTTTGTTTTGTGGGCCTTTAAATAAAGAAGCTCCATAGCCATAAAGAACATGTACGCGCGCGCGTGTGTGTGTGTGTGTGTGTGTGTGTGTGTGTGGTGTGTGTGTAATATCTCATCCAAATTCATGGACTCCTTTAAATCTATGAACAGGTGTCTTAGCACTCTTGGTTACAAACTCCTAGATAGTATTATCAAGGCATTCTCTTCTAGATTAAAAATTCCAGAAACATTTTATTTCTTTTATGCTCCCTTACCCAATCCCTAATGAAAAGCTTGTTTGTTGTTCAGTTGTATCTCAATCTTTGCCATTCCATTTCCTTGACAAAGATAATGGAGTGGTTTGCTATTTCTTTTTCCAGTTCATTTTAAAGATGAGGAAACTGAGGGAAACAGGGTTAAGTGATTACTCCAGGGTCACACAGCTAATAAGTGTCTATGGCCAGATCATAATTCAAGGAGATAAGTCTTTCAATCTACAGGCCTGACATCATGTCCAGTAAGTTACCTTGCTGCCCTCCTTTGCTCATAGAAGATGCTTAATCAATTCTTTCTGAAAAAATGAATGAAATAATAAAGATATAATAAGAGCCAGATTTTCAGACTCTAATAATATGTCATATTCATTAGGCCAAGTTAACTCTTAAATGATTAAAGAGCACTTTAGTATTCAGAATAACAACATATTCTACCCTCAAATTTACTTTTCATGAATTAGCAACTTTGAAAATTATTACAATAAAGTGAAATGTTAGAATAGTATCATAAGAACTACAGTTTTTTTTTGCAATTTTCTAGAGAGAAAATTAAGCTAAAACTGAACAGAGATATGACTATGTTATCTCACTGTCTACAGTTATCCCATTGTAGTGCTTGCTCATTTTTTTTTTTTTTTTGTAAATGGAATTTCAAGTTCAAATTGGCATACTGGCAGCAATTGCACAGGTTTCTGCTGTGATGACCAGCTGATTGAATGTTTCTTTTTTCCAGCTCAAGTCACTTGAAATTACCATCTCCCCATATATAAACAAAAGCAAAATTAAGAATCAAATCTGTATTTTCCTGAAACATGGTACATGGTAGTAATATATTTTATAATTTAGCAGATAAAAAAAAAATAAGCTCAGAAATGTCTGTCAAAGTATTTTTAAAAATACTATAAGGCTATAATAAAGGAAAAAAGTGACTTTTGCCTTTATATCTCTGCTATCTATTTTTAAAAGATTGTTTAAGTTTTAAGTTACTTTATAATTTCTCCAAATCTAAACATTTTATAAAAAGCTTTTTTTTTTCTTTCAGTTACAGTTTATCTTCATTGATCATGTAAATGAGCCAGTCTTGACAATCATCTATCAATCATTTTTGAAATTTCTTTTATGCTTTGGGCTTTTAAATGTGTTTTCTTAATGATACCTTTTCTCACTCCAGTTATTTCTGTAAAACATTCTCACACATTAAAATCACCCTTATAACAAAGCAAAATAATCCAGCAAAAATAAATTAGCCAAAGAACCATATCCAACTGAGGTTGCTACATTCTACACCTGTAATCCTCCACATCTTTTCTGAAAGTAGGACAATATAAATCATCATCTGATCTTAGAAAATAAGTTTTATCTTCACAATTAATCAGAATTCATCTGCCTTTAGTGTTGTCTTCATTTATTTTATTGTAGTCATTTTCTATGTCATTTCCATTTCTGCTTTCTTCACCAACAAACATTTGTTAAGATCTTAATTCCTGATATTTAGCAGATGCTAGGTTTATACCAGTAACATATACAGGATAATTGTTGTGTCTGGGAATTTACAATCTCATTGGAGAGACAAGCCACATACACAAAACAATTATAGAATTAGAGACTATGTAATCAAGTTTTAAATGATAGGGTATAGACAATAAAGGTAATACAATTTCAGACAAAAGAAGGGTTCCCAGGAGATAAGTAGTCAGGGTGGTCTTTATAAAGGAAGTTAGAATTTGTATTGCATGTTGAAGTCCTTGTAGTTTGTTTTGTATGACAGGTGGTAAGGAAGGAGGGGGTCATTCAGCAATATGAATATGAATTAGCATCAGAATATTTACAAAAAAGTAAACAGACTGATCTGGCTGGAGCAATTGGTTGATGCTGAGAAATAGCAGGTGATACTTCTTAGTCAATTTTTGACCAGTGGAACTCATTTAAAATTTTGTCCAGGAGTAGGGGTACATATAAAAGAATTTTTCTTGATGTAAAAACTAATTGACCCATTAAGTGACAAAATTTATGTCAGTCTTTTGAACCTAAAGAGCAATTACCAGTCACAATGCAGTCTGTCTTCCCTGCTTTCAGCTGTCATCTTTATAAAGGGCTAATGTTCTTTATTATTTGAAGGACACTATGCTTTTTTGGATAAGAGAGATGTAATGTCAAGACAACTGGGTTTTAATTTCTGCTGACTTTCTACATGAAATGGATCCCATTATATTTTCAAAAGATATGTTAAATGAATATGTAAAATAATCATAGAATTACAGATGGAATTGAATACAATTCAAAGGAATAAGTATTTATTAAGTGACTGCTATGTGCATATTGTGTGCCCCTAGTCAAGTCACTAAACCATGTTTGCCTCGGTTTCCTGATCTATAAAATGATCTAGAGAAGGAACTTCCAAATCACTTCACTATCTTTGCCAAGAAAACCATAAATGCAGACATGTGAGGAGTTAGACATAATTTAACTACAAATTAACTGAGAAGAAAAAGTATATGCACATCACTCTTCTAGGCATGAATGAAAACAAAAACTGAAAGACTAATTTTGCCCTCAGAGATCTTCTCCTCATTTTACTATACAATGAAGATATTATGCATGATCAATAATAATTTATTAAAATCCTA
This sequence comes from Antechinus flavipes, assembly GCF_016432865.1. Classification (NCBI taxonomy): domain Eukaryota; kingdom Metazoa; phylum Chordata; class Mammalia; order Dasyuromorphia; family Dasyuridae; genus Antechinus; species Antechinus flavipes. The sequence goes on along the minus strand of NC_067400.1, from coordinate 302,351,938 downwards.
TTATAAGGTGCAACAGATACTGTATTAGGTACGAGAAACCCAAATATAAAAGAGAAACAGCCTTTGCCCTAAAAATACTTGCATTATACCAGGTTGAAACAACATAAAATGTAATTTTAAGTAAGAAAGAGAATTATTAACTAGAACAATGAAGATAGTTTTCCATAAACAAGTAGTATCTAAGCAAGATAAAGATTCTGAGACAAAAGTGAAGAGGGAGTATTTTCCAGGAATAAATGATAGCCTGAGGTACATCGTAGAGAAAAACAACACTCAGAAAACTGAATTCAGAGAAACAAAAGTAGATTGGAGAATAAAATATTGTCAGGAATTAATATGAACAAATATGCCAAGATAGACTGGAGTTAAGTAGGAAAGGGCGTTAAATTCCTAGATAAGTAGGTGATATTTTATTCCAAAAGTAATGGGGAGTCATTGAAGGCTCTTGAGTAGATGAGTGACATGGTCAGATTTATGATTTAGTAAAACTATTGTAGAGGCCCTATGGATATTTGTAGAGTGGAGAGGCAGGAAGAACAGAATTTATTTGGGAAGTTATTGATATTTTAAGTGTGAAGGACATGAACTAAGATAGCCCTGTAAATTGAAAGGAAATAAATAAGGAAGATGGAAAAATAGAATTGGAAAGACTTAGAAAGTGACTGAATATAAGGGCTATGAAAGGTTATTGAAATGGAAATTACAGGGATTGGGAACAAAAGGAATTACCCACTGCAGAAATAAAGGAATTTGGAGGAAGAGTTTGGAACAATGGGAAGGAAAGATAGATAAGTTTAAGAAATGTTGAGGTTAAAATATTTAGGGTAAATCCAGTTGAAGATTTCCAGCAGTAATCTCTTGCTGATATAATTGAATCCATTAGATCACCAAGAAAGAAAATGCATTTAGAGAAAAGAAGAATGATCAATATAGAACTGTAGGGAATAAATGATGATTTTACTTCTAAACGAAATATCAGGATTTGATCCAGACTTATGATTTCAGGCAGGCAAGGTGTTATTTGCATTTTGTAGATGAAGCGACTAAAATCTAGAAAAACTTAAATGACTTTTCAAAGACCAAATATGTTAGAGAAAGAACTGAAACTTTGATATCTAATAGATTATTTTGTTTCTTATACTACACTGTCTGTGCTCAATATAATATCACTGTTTGTTACCTTTTTTGGATTTGTCCTGTAATTGTCCATCAACATCCATCATGAGCGAGCTATATACAAGTGCAGGGAATAGAGAAAAAAGTGGGAAAGTGTCCAAAATAATCCAGAGGTCATTCAAATTTAGAGGTGGGCAGATCTTTGGCATAATGGAGAATGATCTGATTTACAGGATGATCACAAAGCGAACAAGTATGGAATCAGATCCTATAGGAAGCATATGGGAGCAGGCCCTTCCATTTCAGTGCCTTAGGGAAATCCTTGGTCATGGGGCTATGTATGTATAGACTGCTGTTTGTGGCAGAGTTTGAGAGTTTGAGGAGAAAAAACAAAGGGAGGATAATAGTATCTCACAATAAAAGCTATGTTTTCATGAAGATTATGTCTCACAATTTCCTTTGATTTCTTAAAATTTTCTAAATGAAGATAATGAATTTGGATGTCATAAATGTCAATTTCAAATTAAATTCTTTAAAGAGTGTTTGGTCATTCATTCTTTGTGATCCTTCAGTTTCACTTTGACCAATGGTAGTTTCCCTTGTAAGCTAATCCATGTTTTCTGATATTCCCTTTGATTTCTGAGACACACATTTATGCTGGGTTTTCTTTTGCTTTGTTTCGTTTTTGTTTTTGTTTTTTTTTTGCAAATAAAAAGAACCAACTATAGATTGTATTGGTGACTGAAAAAATCATAATTGAAGTTCATTGCTTTGATTTTGCTGTTTTGTGATTAGCCAAAAGTATGATTGATCACAGAACATCTAGACATTAGAAACTTTATTAATGATTTAAAAAAATCAATTCCATTGTATTATATCTAAAAAGCCAAGACTTTTGGAAATGAGGTGCCTGTGCAGGTTGCTGCATTGCAGATCTGTGACTGAATTCTTTGGATTGTTTTCCATAAGCCTTTTGGCAAACTACATATATATTTTTTTTAATTAAAGTAAAGGTTACCCAATTTTGAAGTAGGACTTTCATAGACTTAGACTGTTGTGATTTTGTATTTCAAGAAGAGTTATAAATTTCTGAGTATAAAATATGTACTCCCCATTTTCCAATACAGTTGAATAAAATCATCTTTCACTAGGCAATAACACAAATTATTTCATTAAAATTGTTTTTGGAACTAGCAAACATACTGCTATTCAGTTAAGTGTTTCACTGATAAAAGTCTCATTTAGGTGTCAGAGAGGAAGTGTGATATAGTATATATAAAATGCTAGGCAGGGAATCATGAAGACCCAAGTTCAAATTCTAGTTTGTATACATATTTCTTTTAACACTGAACTTCAGTATCCTCATCTGCAAAATGGTGATAATAATTATATTTTCCACAGAGGACTGTTGTAAGTATCAAATGAGAAAATACATAAAGTGCTTTGCAAATGTTTTATAATGTTAATTACCATCAGTCATCACCTTTATCATATATAATTTCACATAGTGATCCTGATGCAATGAAAGGCCAGTCTGATTTTATATGAAAGATCTGTTGATGAGTAGTAGTCTTTCAGAAAATGAGTCTAATGAATAGATGAAATATGTTTTTTTATTACAAGATTTTATCATCATGAGTCAGCATAATTATGAGAGCATCTTACTTTGAATGAGCATGAACTAAGCAAAATGGTTAACTTATTAGGGGAAATAGTAATAGTTCATATTTGTTTAATGCTTTAAATTTTTTTAAGTGAAAAAAAATACACTATTATGTTTTATTTACATAGAATAGAAGCCCTGTGACCTAAATACATCATGATCTTCAATTTAAAAATGAGAAAACTGAGGCTCAAATAGTTTAAGCATCTTCCATGGAACCATAAAATTACTGTTTAAGGCAATATTAGAACCCAAATTAGTAATTCTGACACGATATGTTATTAATTGTGTAAGAATATTCTACAAAAAGTGAGTACACTATAAAATATTGCTTGAAACTTTTTTAGAAAGACTGAATTCTTAATTTTACATGATGATATTTTAGCACTTCTAATTAAAAGTTAGTGCCATAATTTTTAATTTTTTAAATCACTATAATTTCAAAATTTAGGTGAAATCATAAAAATCTAACTCCAGAGTGTTTTAGCCAATAGAAATCAATAAAAATATGTAGAAAAAGTGACAGATAGAGATAGTCATCAATGCTAAAGACATAGATATATACAAAGTAACAAAATACAAATTTGTGGGAGAGGCTCTGGAAAGGCCTTTAATATGTAAGAGATGACATGAGGTAAGACTGAAAAAAAGTTGAGGTTCTAAGAGGCAAAGTGAAGAATATCTTATACAGAGTAGGTGTTCCATTAACCTTTCTTGACTCAGATTACATGTTGTAGACATCTTGAACAATCCTCGGGAACATTAGAGATACATAAAAGATGTATTCTCATTTGTCTTTAGAGCTTTTGTCACTGTTTCATTGGCCTAAGCTTTAAAATGCTAAAAGCTAGTGTGGAGCTTCACAGTTTTATTGATGAAAAATGCTATGGATCTTTAGTAATTAATATGGTTCAGGACTCACATTATAGAAAATTGCCTATGAATCAACATTTCCTCTTGGGTGGAACTAATTTGTCAGGTCTGTACTAGAATATCTTTAAGAAGTTTTAAGAACCAGCCCAGTACACATAATCAATGTGAGACTTTTGTGGTGACAGCATTGATGTTAATGAAAATGCTCTAGCCATTGAAGCCATCCAACTGGTAAAGCAGTCATTCAGGACACTTGCTGGGCCCTCATTAGCACAGCTATCATTCTCACAACTGAAGAAATAATGTGCTTATAAATGCTATTTTAGAAACACTCATAAACCCAAGTTTTCTTCATGAAAGTAAACTGGAAAAATATTCTATCTTCATCTCCAGGCTGGTAAGGCATCTTATTTTAACTTAAACAAGATTGAGCCCCATTTCCAGGATCCATCTTTATGCCCCCCAATTTTTACATTTTAAGGCCTAAAACTTAATTTCATGACTATAAGGTCTCAAAAAACGCTACTTAATTTTAAATTGAATGTCTTATTTTAAAACTCCATATTAAATATATACACAATCAATTAAATTTAATAATTCTTTTTTTAAATAAAGTGCTTTAATAAAAAATCATGAGATCTTTTTTGTGTCCCCAAGTTTCTATGCAGATCTTTTGTCCATTCATTCTCATTCTTTTCCCCTCCTAATACAATGACTTTCAAATATGCAGCATTTAAACTTAGTTATTAATGTTATGAAAAGAATTAATATGTTCACTTTTATGGGAGAATGTTGTTTCTGTATTGTTTAGTGCTGTTGTTTTGCATTATTCATAAAATACTTCCAAAATTTTTTGCAATTCACTCATTTGTCCTATGTAATTGCTTTGTTGTATGTTAAAACAAGCACTAATATTGGTACACAGTTAAGATGCTTAAAATTTTACTGTTTGTTGAGTTTCATTATTGGTAATTACATATGATGTTACTGCAATAAAATTTAAATTTTCAATTCTTATTTATTATAACATTATTGGGTTATATCCAAAGAAATACATTATTCTGCCAAATGTCATTTAATTTTTATATCCTTTACTATCTACTGATAGATTGCTTTACGAAAATATTCTGCTTCTTTGCAAATCTATCAAATGTGAATAAATTTACCTGGTTTGCAAAAACTTCACTAACATTGAATTTCATTCTATTTAATAATTTTTTAAAACAAATGATGAAATAGAGAATTATTCCATCAGAGCTATTTTGATTTGTATTTCCATGATCATTAGTGTGATTAAATACTTTTTGTAAGTAGTTATTAACAATGTAGGTTTTTTTATTCTATAAATTTTTGTTCATGTTCATAAATACTTTAACAATTCTGAATTAGGAATTGCCACTTGAATTTTTAGATGATGATTGTCTCATTTTAGTTTTATTTAGATTCATCATTGGATAGACGTGGCTCTTTTCAACAATGAGATTACTTAGGCCAATTCCAATAGAGTTGTGATGGAAAGAGACACCTGCATCTGAAAGAGGATGACTGTGAAGCACATAATAATATTTTCCCATTTTTGTTGTTGTTTGCTTGCTTTCTTGCTCTTGTTTTTCCCTTTTTGATCTGATTTTCCTTGTGCAGCATGATAAATGTGGAACTACATATAGGAGAATTGCACATGTTTAACATATATTGGATTACTTGCTGTCTAGGGAAAGGGTTGGGGAAAAGTGAGGGAGAAGAAATTGGAACACAAGATTTTGCAAAGGTGAAGGATGAAAATTATCTTTGCATGTATTTTGAAAATAAAAAGCTATTAATAAAAAAGTATATCATCATTATCAGCACCAAGGTTATTATTTAGGATAGACAGATTTGTTTCTTTATTAACCACACATGTTTTTAATTGATTATCTTCTTATTCATATTTCAAAGTTATTGGATTTTTATTAAATTTTAACATAAGAATTTTTTTAAATTACAGTTACTGACTTTTGCATATTTTCAGACTTTCCTAATTTCCCCTTTTGTTAAATCTACTGTTATATTCCAAGAAATCGCATTCCTGTTCACAATGAATAAAAAATGAATAAAATTATACATCTTTCTGCCTTCACCCTTACATTTTCTTTTCTATTTTTAAAGCTTTTTTTAATTTTCAAACTATATGGATGGATAATTTTTCAACATTAACCTTTGCAAAACCTTATGTTCCAATTTCTCTCTCCATTCCCCAAACCCCACCCCCTAGATGTCTATTAATTATACATGGTAGAAATATGTTAAGTCCAATATATGCATACATATTTATACAATTATCATCCTTACAAGAAAAATTAAATCCAACAGGAAAAAAGAGAAAGAGAGAAAAATTCAAGCAAACAAACAAAAGGAGTTAAAATGCTATTTTGTGAAACATACTCAGGTTCTCTTCATCACAAGAGCATTGTTGAAAAGAGTCACATCCATTAGAATTGATCATTGTATACTCTTGCTGTTGCCATGACAATGATCTCCTGGTTCTGCTCATTTCACTTAGCATCAATTCATATAAATCTCTCCAGGCCTCATCCTGCCAATCATTTCGTATAGGATAATAATATTCCATAACATTCATATACATAACTTATTCAGCCATTCTCCAACTGATAGACATTCACTGAATTTCCAGTTTCTTGCCACCAAGAAAAGGGTTGCCATAAACATTTTTGTACATGTGAGTCCCTTTTTTTCCCCTTTAAGTTCTCCTTGTCATATAAGCCCAGTACAAAGACTGCTGGATCAAAGGATATGCAGTTTGATACCTCTTTGGGCATAATTCCAAATTGCTCTCCACAATGGTTGGATGCTTTCACAATTCCACCAACAATGTATTAGTATACCACTTTTCCCACACCCTCTCCAGCATTCTTGATTATCTTTTCCTGTCATCTTAGCCAATCTGAGAATTGAGTAGTACTATCTCAGAGTTGCCTTAATTTTCATTTCTCTGATCAATAGTGATTTGGAGCACTTTTTCATATGACTAAAATGGTTTCAGTTTCTTCATATGAAAATTGTCTGTTCATAACTTTGATCATCTAGCAATCAGAGAATGGTTTGAATTCTTATAAATACCAGTCAATTCTCTATACATTTCAGAAATGAGCCCTTTATTGGAACCCTTGAATGTAAAAATGTTTTCAAAGTTTATTTGTTCCTTACTAATCTTGTCTGCATTAGTTTTGTACAAAAATATTTTGTACAAAACATTTGAAAATCTATCTGCCAAGGAAAAGTCAGTAACTATATGAGCAAAACTACAAAACATTTTCCACACAAATAAAATCAGATCTAAGCAAGTGGAAAAACATCACTTACTCATGGACAGGTCAAGCAAATATAATAAAGATGACAACACTAAACTAATCTATTTATTTATTGCTATACCAATCAAATTCCCAAGAAACTATTTTACCGAACTAGAAAAAATAACAACAAAATTCATCTGGAAGAACAAAAGATCAAGAATTTCAAAAGAAATATTGAAGAGAAAAGCAAATGAAAGTGGCCTACCTGTACCTGATATAAAACCATATTATAAAGCAGCAGTCAACAAAAACATTTGGTACTAGGTAAGAAATAGACTAGCTAATCAGTGGAATAGGTTAGGTTCACAGAACAAAATAGCCAATGACTATAACAATCTACTATTTGACAGACCAAAAAGCCCCACCTTTGGGGATAAGAATTCACTATTTGACAAAAACTTCTGGGAAAATTGGAAGCTAGTATGGCAGAAAGTAGGCATAGACCCACACCTAACACCATATACCAAGATAAGTTTGAAATGGATTCATGATCTAGACATAAAGAATGACACTATAAATAAATGAGAAGAATATATATATGATAAGTTTACCTCTCAGATTTGTGGAGAAGGAAAGAATTTGTGACCAAAAAAGAACTAGAGATCATTACTGATTATTAAATAGATAATTTTGATTATATTAAGTTAAAAAGTTTTTGTACAAACAAAATTAATAATGACGAATGTTGAAGGGGATGTGGGAAAACTGGGATACTGATACATTGTTGGTGAAATTGTGAATGAATCCAATCATTTTGGAGAACAGTTTGGAATTATGCTCAAAAAGTTAGCACACTGTGCATACCCTTTGATCCAGCAGTGTTTCTACTGGGATTATATCCCAAAGAGATCTGAAAAGAGGGAAAGGTACTCACATATGCAAAAATGTTTGCAGTAGCCTGCTTTGTAGTGGCAGAAAACTGGAAACTGATTGGATGCCCATCAATTAAAGAATGGCTGAACAAGTTGTGGTATATGAGTGCTGTAGGATACTATTGTTCTCTAAGAAACAATCAGCAGGATGATTTCAGAGAGATTCAGAGAACCAGGAGATCATTACACATGCCAATAACAAGACTATATGCTGATCAATTCTGATGAGCGTGGCTCTTTTCAACATTGAGATGATTCAAACCACTTCCACTTGTGCAGTGATGAAGAGAACCATCTACACCCAGAGAGAGAACAATGAAAAGAGACGGTGGAATGTAACACAGCATTCTCACTCTCTATGTGGTTATTTGCTTGCATTTATTCTCAGTTTTTCTTTTTCTTCTTTCTTGATTAGATTTTTCTTATGCAACCAGATAACTGTATAAATATGTATACACATATTGGATCCAGCATGTATTTCAACATCTTTAACATTTATTGGACTATCTGACAGATAGAGGACAGGTGGGGGGAAGAAGGGTAAAAGTTATGCAAGCATCAATGTTGGAAAAATTACCCATGTATATGCTCTGTAAATAAAAAGCTTTAATTTAAAGAAAAAAAAAAAGAATCGATCATCATATAGTCTTGTTGCCATGTACAATGATTTCCTGGTTCTGCTCATTTCACTTAGCATCAGTTCATGTGGGTCTCTCCAAGCTCTCTGAAATCATCCTGCTGGTTGTTTCTTAGAGAACAATAGTATTCCATAACATTCATATCCCATAACTCATTCAGTCATCCTCCAACTGATGGGCAGCTATGCAGTTTCCAATTTCTTGTCATTACAAAAAGGGCCAGGTATTCCCTTTTAACTAAAAAATTTAACTCTTGAACTATGACATAGAAGTGGTTATAGATAACAGAGTTGTCAAACAGCATCTGGGACTGCATCCAATGCTAACAATGGGGTATCCTATAAAATCTTTCTTTTTTTAATTTTTTTTCTTTTTTCCTCCTTTTTTGCTAATACAATTGGGGTTAATTGACTTACCCAGGGTTACACAACTAGTAAGTGCTGAGTAATTACATATTTGAACTCAAGTCTTCCTGACTTCAGGGCTTGTGTTCTATCCACTGCACTATCTATCTGCTTCCTTTTAATGTCTTTCTGACAAGATGCCAGGCTCCTTATCATCTCTGGGCTAAAAATTTCCAAAGCTGCTCTTCCTTCAATCTCAACACCTAGACCACTGGTATTTCACAGGGTGTGATTTTAGCTAGTCTATGTCACAAATCGCTCTTCCTGACCTCTATGTTGTTTGATTCTGGATACCCCTCATAGTACCCAAATATATCAGGAGTTGAAGATTTGAGGGTATACTTAGAACCCTTTAAAAAAGTTTTTCCAGTGATCTGGACTATTTATATACTTTGATTTTTACAATAATTACTGAATTGCTTTAGTTTTTATTAGGTACTTAAAAAGTTCTAGTCTTAGGAAATTATTCACAGAAAACTAGATAAAGAGATGGGTGGGGTTAGTAGCTCTGGAATAGTGAATAAGGAAATGAATTTCTAAGTGACTGAGTTGCTAGGAGCAGAGTAGGAAGTGGAGAGAAGAGTCACATACCCTGCATGTTGGGTTCTAGGACATTGTGTGATCTGCTCATGTTAATTCAGGCTTCAGACCCACTGGATTTAGAGTCAAAAGGCCTGGTTTCAAATGCCAGTGATACTATTTACTGCTGGTATGATCTTGGTTAAGTCAGTTTTCTCCTTCCTCATTTGTAAAATAAGGCTATCAAACTTATTGACCTAAATCTATGATTTTGTGTTCCTTTGATATTCAATACACAGAAAAATCTGCCTCACATTTAAAACAAGATATTATAAATTCTGGTTTTAGCAAACTGGGTATTGACATATTTATACCTTTATGTTTGGATCAAATTTCATTGTTTTACTATGTGGCTCATTGCCCAACTAGAATAAAACTAACTGATGCCTTATCTCTCAAAAATCTGCTAGTTTAACTAGTTAGTGTTAATTCAGTTTTTATTCCTTTAATAATCACATTTGCTGCCACTTTCTATATGTTTTTTGGTATTTAAAGTGATATATACTTTTGATGAAAATAATGACAATGATGATGATGATGATGGTGATAAAATATTGCTAAGGACTTTACTAATATCACATTTTGCTCCTTATATCAACTTTGCGACATAGATACTACTATTATACTCATGAGGAAATTGGTGGAGATTAAGTGACTTGCTCAGAGTCATACAGGTATTAAGGAATAATAGAGTAGAATTCAAGTTTTCTTGACTTCATACCCAACATTCTATCCAGGAGCATAATTAGCTGACTTCTTGACATGTCTGAATGACTGAATCATTTTGTGGAGTGTGTGCTGACTGTGGAGAAATGGCTTCTAGCACTGCTACTCTGTGTTAGCCTTCACATTTTGTAGTCAATTATTACTATGTCTCATAAAAATATCATTATATTTACACAACTTGTGATTAATGACCCACTCATGTTCAGCCATTGAGAAGGGATCAGAACAGAGGATTTTTCTGTATTGAAAACTACAAAGGAAATGAAGGCAATATTTATGCATCTTGATATGGAATAAATAAAATAAGCTTAGTACCATTTTCCTCTCCCCCAAATTTGAAACAACTAATACAAATTGAATCTCAATATGCATAAGACATGTTGAGAGTATTGCAAAGAGGTATAACACATCATAGCTTTAGAGCTAGAAGAGATCTTATGTGGTCATTGAATCTAACCCAGGCATTTTTGCAAATGAGGTAATCAAATCACAGAGAAATGCAATATTTTGGCTAAGGTTACATCGAAAGATGACAACATGGAGTATATGTTCTCAAAGATCTTAGAATCTAAGTGGGGAGAAAAATTAAAAGAAAGAGAATTTAGTAAGCATTTAATATGCCAAATTCTCTAGGTCCTAAGGATGCAGGTAAGGGTATTGGGGAGCCAGTTCTCACTTATTCTTGAGAGCTAATTTTTATGTTTTCATTGTGAGAAGTTACACCTTGGAAAGTGACAAGCATACAAATCAACATTTTTTTTTTATTGTTTAGGGTATGAAAGTGATGGATAAAATCTGAAAATGCAGATTAAACTTAATAGTGTATTGTTTGAAAGTGTTTAATAAGCTGGTGAAAAATATTTACCCATCTACCACCATGTACAAACCATAAATAAAGCAATACCTACACTCAATGAGATTACACACAAATGAGAGAGAGAAAAACATCCAATACAATTCAGCATAAATATAATAATAATAATGTGTACAAGATATTTAAATGCAAGGTAATGAGAGAGAGATAAACAGAGAGATGAACATTCTGACAGAGGGACAGAAAGACACACAGAGAGAGACAGAAAGAGAGACACAGAAAGACAGATAAAGACAGACACAGTGAGAGAGAAAGAGAGAGAGAGAAAGAGAGAGAGAGAGAGAGAGAGAGAGCAAGAGATTGTATTGGCAAGTAAAAGGATCAAGAAAACTTTTTTTTTTTTTATATAAAGTCCTGTTTGAACTTCAAGTGTAATGTTTGGGCTAGCTTTCTGGAGGTCCTTTGGATGGGTCTTGGTCTTTAGGTAGAGAAGTGATGAAGGCAGTAGAACCACCAGAAGGATGGTAAAAAATGGAATGTTTCATTTCCAGTCCTTCTCAGCCCTTATATACCTTAGTAAAATTACATCATTACAGTATACTGAATATATGTGAACTAGAGAACCATTACATCACATTAATTCCACTGAGTGAACACCTTGTTTCAAATATACTTCTCCAGAATTCAGGCTCTCTACATCCAAGGATGGAAAAGGAAGATATTTACTTCAGTGAGAACAAACAGCAAAGTAGTGCAACAGACCAGGTAAAACAAGGTGATACTATGAATGAATTTTGCAACAGATTGGATGTGGAAAGAGATGAGGTAAAATAGTATGAGGATCTCAATCTTGTTCTATCAAACTTGGTCATGGTTCATGAAAATCCAACCCTACATTACTTCTACCACCTATTTCCTCCATTTTTAATCATATGCACCTAAAGAAAGCAAGAAGAAATCATGTAGTTTTGCTGAATAATTCCACTAAAAATTTATTCCTTAATCTCAACCAAGCCATCATTACAACTAGGTAAGTGATTCTTTTATTACTCTTCAATTTCACTCCTCATAGAAGGCATTCCAAACTTTTTTCTTCTTTTCTCAAATTTCCATATATCATCCCATTCTCTCTATCTTTTCAGCTACTGACTTCATCTCATACTTTACTTAGAAAATATGTATTTGCACCAGATATTCCTTATTCTTTCCTACTCTGTATCTCAAAACCTCTTGACAATTTTTCAAATTTTCTCGTGCATTGTCTCAGTCTAGGATGAAGATATGGCCTTCCCCTTCCCAAGGCCAGAATCTCTCCATATAGCCATGGACTCATCTCTACTACAATTTTACCCTCTCTTACCTTTAATCTCTACTTAGTTAACTAGTTCCTTCTCTTCTACTTATAAATATACTAATACCATACCATACAACACACACACACACACACACACACACACACACACACACACCACAATTAATGCTATCATTTCCCTCAAGTTATAATCCTACATCTCTTTTACCTTTTGTATACAAAATCATAAGAGAAAAATTGTCTAAACTTATTGCCTCTATTTTCTTTCCTCTAATTTCATACTCTATATAATCTAAAATTATTTTCTCAAGATTTATCAGAAACCTCCAAATTAATAAATTCAATGGCCTTTTGTTCAATCTTCATCCTTCTTAACTATTCTATTTGATTTGACACTATTAACCACCATATTCTCATAAATACTCTCTCTTCTTTGGGTTTTATGAAATTTCTCTTTCTTGATTTTCCTCTTATCTGTTTGACCTCTTCTCCTCAATCTCTTTTCTTGAATTGTAATCCATATCTAACCATAACTGTATATTCCTTGAAAACTAATATCCTGGGATTTCTTTTATTTCTTTGTACTTTCTCTTTTTCTGACTTCATGAGTCCACTGTTCAATTATTATATTTATGGAAATGACAACTACATTTATGGATTCATCCCTAGCATTTGTTCTGTTTTAGTCTACATTCCAATGATTTCATTTCAAAGTGAATATTATATAAGCATATCAAAAACAAAATATCTAAAACAGAACTAATTTTCTTTCCTTAATTGCTCACTTAATCCCAAACTTTCTTTTTGCTTTTGAGAGCGCTGCTATTTTCCCCAAAACCCTGGTTTGAAACCTCAGTGTAATTCTCAATTCCTCACTCTGCTTCATCCTATCTGTATATTCAGTTGACAAGTTTATTGATTATCTTACAACATCTCACATTCATTCTCTTCTATTCACATGGCCATTATACATGCTCATCATCCTAGTTCAAATTTTCTTTAATTTTTACCTGGTGACTTGAGGCAATTCCAGTGATTTTGTGATGAAGAGCCATCTGCTTGCCTGTGGGGACTGAGTGTGGATCACAACATAGTATTCTCACCTTTGTATCATTTTTTGCTTGCATTTTCTTTTCTTTCTCATTTTGTTTCTTTTTTGTACCGATTTTTCTTGTGCACCATGATAATTGTGGAAATATGCATAGAAAAATTGCACATGTTTAACATATTGAATTACTTGCTATCTAGTGGAGGGCATGGGGAAAGAGAAGGAAAGAATATTTGGAACACAGGGTTTTGCAAAGTTGAATGCTGAAAATTATCTATGCATCTGTTTTGAAAATAAGAAACTTTAGGGCAGAGCCAAGATGGCAGAGAGGACACACAATTCTTTCTGATCTTCTACGATGACCATCAACTAATTACCAAATCCAGCCTCTGAATTAATTCTGGAATGGCAGAATCTACAAATATCAGGAGCGCAACAAATTATCAGCAGGAAATAATTTTGAAGATTGCCAGAAAAGGTCTATTTCAGTTGAGCACAGAGGAAGATGGCCAGGCACAAGCAGGCTGAGTACAGGTGCCAGCACAAGTTGTGTAGAAATAGGATAGAGAGTGGACTCTGTGGTGTGTTACAGACTCCTCATGGCAGATAATATGGGGGAGGATTCTACCGCAGTGATGGCTACTCTGCTCTGGTTGCAAGCCAGTAGATCAGCAGAGAAGTTATAGAGCATACAACATAAACATAAAAGGTAAATAGTGAATGCTGAAATACCAAAGTCTTTCAGGACCTGGCCATGCCCAATCTACACCAGTAATAAGTCAGCACAGGCTCAGCACAGCTGGTGCTACTTTGCTGCTGCTTGTAGGGGAAGCTTGAAAAACCTTCCTTGTCCTAAAAGCAGATCCCAACAATTTTAAAAAATGAATTAAAAGGCAAAGAGAATTCGGACTATAGACCATTTTTATGTTGAAAGAGAAAACTAGATTTCAAATCCTGAGGATACTAAATTGTCTCTAGATGAAGCCCCAAGGGTGATATAAATTGGTTCACACACAAGACTCTCCTAGAAGAAATTAAATAGGATCTTAAAAGAGTGCTAGAAGAAAAATGGAAAATGGAAATGACAACTTTGAAAGAGGGTTTAGAAAAGGCATATAACTCATTAAAAGATAGATTTGACAAAATGGAAAAAAATAAAAACAGCAACTCCCTGAAAAACAGAATTTGTGAAATGAAAAAGGTAAATAACTCCCATGAAAACAGAATTTGTGAAATGGGAAAAAATAATTCCTTAAAAAACAGAATTTGTGAAATGGAAAAAAAAAAATTCCAAGAAACAACACATTTAAAAACTCAATTGAACAGAAACAAAAACAAAAAGTAAAAAATGTAATTGAAGACAATCAGAACTTAATAAATGGAAATGAATGTCTCAATGAGGCATCAAGAATCAGTCAAGCAAAATTTTTTTTTTAAATGAAAAAATAGAAAAAAAAAAAGTAAAATACCTACTTGGGAAAACAACTGACCTGGAAAATAGATCTAGAAGAGACAATCTAAGAATTACTGGACTTTCAGGGGTGGAGCCAAGATGGCAGAGAAGGCACACATGACTCTCTAAGCTTCTTTCATTCCCTTCATAACCAACTATTTAATTCAATCTCAAAAATAGCTCTTCACTGCTTAAATTCATGAAGATTAGAAGCACTACAATTTACCAGCCGAAGTCAATCTGGAAGCTCGCCAGGAAAGGTTTGTCCTGAGGGGCCAGGAAAAGACTAGCACAGGCAGCGAGAGGCTAGCATCCTGAGCAGAACAGGGGCAGGAGTGATCTCTGTGGCTAGAGAAGTTATAGAGATGACTCTGCTATAGGCTAACTGCTCTGCCTTGACTACAAAGCAGTAAACTGGCAGAGAAATTAAAGCCTTAAACAGAGGGTATTCTAAAAAAAATGCCAGAACCTAAAGAGATCTGGCTGTAACCACTCAAACCCGGAAGTGACTCAGACAGACTGTAATGTAGCCCTGCAACCACATCCTGCAGTTCAGGGCTTTTGCTGGGGCAATTACTAATCTGCACGGCAGGGGGACACATCCTGGGTAGCCTCTAATCTGCACAGTGGGGGGCTCGGCCTGGGGTGATAGAACTTCCCCAGCAGACTGTGCTTCCTGGGCAGATACTTCTGGTCCCTGCAAATCCATTCACTGCTCAACTGCTAATATCCATAGTCCTAGGACAGGCTTTGGCTTAGGGTAGTGAAACTCTCACTGCTCAGCATCTAGCCCCAGGGCAGTTGTTATTTCGCACAGCTGGGGTTCTTTGCAAGGCACTTTCCCAGCTCAGCCCTGCAGGCCAGGGTGGGGAACTCTTTCCCAGAGCACTCCAGTACCTCGCTGCTTTTTGTAGCCGGCTGGCAGGACAGCTACCCATCCATACACCTTTCACTGCTCTGCAGAGGAAGCTGGTAACCTCCTGGCTCTGAAGGCAAACCCTACAGGCTTTAACAAAAGGAGTTAAAAAATCAAAAGAACAATTGATAGTTTCTATACAGAAAGAGAATAGCTTTTCAACCCTGAAGAAACTAATAGCAGACAGCCTCCAGATAATTGTTGGTCTCCAATACAAAAGGCTCTCCTAGAGGAGATTATTTAAAACCTTAAAAGAGAACTAGAAGAAAAATGGGGAAAGAAAAGAGAAGCTATGCAAGAGAGCAACAACTTCCTAAAATGTGAATTAGAAAAGGTAAAAAAAAAAAAAAAAAACTCTCAAGAAGTGCAGGGAAACAGAATTTGTGAATTGGAAAAAGAAAATAACTCACTAAAAAAAAAAAATATATATATATATATATATATATATATATATATATATACATATATATATATATATATATATATATATATATATAGTGAAAGGGAAAAAAATTCCATAGAGCAAAACAACTCAATTGGACATATACAAAAAGAAGTAACAAAAGCTAATGAAGAAAAGAACTCACTAAAAATCAGAACTGAACAAATAGAAATGACTGATTCATTGAGACATCAAGAATCAGTCAAGCAAAGGCAAAAAAATGAAAGATTGGAAAAAAATGTCAAATATTTACTGGAAAAACAACAGATCTGGAAACTAGATCTAGGAGAGATAACCTGAGGATCATCGGACTACCAGAAAATTATGATGAAAAAAAGAGCCTAGATACTATTTTACAGGAAATCATCAAAGAGAACTGCCCAGAAATAATAGAACCAGAAGGTAAAATAGGCGTTGAAAGAATTCATCGAATATCTTCTGAAAAAGACCTTAAAATAAAGACTCCAAGGAATATTATGGCCAAACTTCAGAATTATCAGATTAAAGAAAAAATTTTACAAACAGCCAGGAAAAAACAGTTCAAATACTGAGATGCCACAATAAGGGTCACGCAAGATCTGGCTGCCTCAACATTAAAGTATCAAAGGGCCTGGAATCAGATATTCTGAAAGGCAAAAGAGCTTGGAATGAATCCAAGAATAAACTACCCATATAAGCTGAGTGTTTTTTTCCATGGAAGAAGATGGACATTTAATGAAATAGCAGAATTCCATTTGTTTCTAAGGAAAAAACTGGACTTAAACAAAAAAAAAAAAAAATTGATCTCCAACAACAGGACTCAAGAGAAGTAGAAAAAGGTAAAAGGAACTCTTGAGAACTGTATTTCTGTTGTGGATATACATAAAAACCATATATATAATTTGATTTTACTGATATAACATAAAAAAAGGGAAGTAGAAATGGAAAGGGGATACTGTCAGAAAGAAAGGGAAAAAGGGAGATTAAAAAGAGGGAAACTACATGTGACAATGAGGCAAAGGAAATCTATCATATCTGAGGGAACTTAGAGAGGGGGAGGAACATTGTGTGAATCCTACTCTCATTAGAGTTGGCTCAAAGAGGAAATAATTGACATATTTGTTTTACAGATATTCTTCTCTCACTTCATTAAAAAGTGGGAGAGGAAAAGGGAGAAGGAAAAAGAGTAATAAGGGAAGGGTACAAGAAAGGGGAAAGGATTCAAAGGGAGAAGGGAGGGATACTAAAGAGGGAGAGCTGTGTGACGCAAGTGGGACCGATAAATTTAATACTAGGGAAGAAAGGGAGGAGGGCAGGAAAAAGAAAAGTATAATCTGGGGATATTAGGATGGCAGGAAATACAGAATCGGTAATTTTAACCATAAATGTGAATGGGATGAACCCTCCCATAAACAGGAGGCGGATAGCAGACTGGATCAAAAGTCAGAACCCTACAATATGTTGTTTAAGAGCCTTAATTGATCAAAGATGGACAGAAGCAGCTATACCCAGAGAAAGAACACTGGGAAATGAATATAAACTGCTTGCATTTTTGTTTTTCTTCCCGGGTTATTTACACCTTCTGAATTCAATTCTCCCTGTGCAACAAGAAAACTGTTCGGTTTTGCACACATATATTGTATCTAGGATATACTGTAACCTATTCAACATGTCAAGGACAGCTTGCCATCTGGGGGAGGGGGTGGAGGGAGGGAGGGGAAAAATCGGAACAGAAGTAAATGCAAGGGATAATGCTGTAAAAAATTACCCTGGCATGGGTTCTATCAATAAAAAGTTATTTAAAAAAAAAAAAAAAGAATGAGATTATAAATACATTGAAAGAGCATAGGATAGGTTACCTCTCAGACCTGCAGAAGAGGGAGGAATTTATGACCAAAGAAGAACTAGAGATCACTATTGACCACAAAATAGAAAATTTTGATTATATCAAACTGAAAAGTTTTTGTACAAACAAACAAATGCAGACAAGATTAGAAGGGAAACGATAAACTGGGAAAATATTTTTACAGTCAAAGGTTCTGATAAAGGCCTCATTTCCAAAATATATGGAGAATTGACTCTAATTTATAAGAAATCAAGCCATTCTCCAATTGATAAATGGTAAAAGGATATGAAAAGACAATTCTCAGACAAAGAAATTAAAACTATATATAGACATATGAAAATATGCTCCAAATCATTATTAATCAGAGAAATGCAAATTAAGACAACTCTGAGATACCACTACACACCTATCAGATTGGCTAAAATGACAGGGAAAGATAATGCAGAATATTGGAGGGGATGTGGGAAAATAGGGACACTGATACATTATTGGTGGAATTGTGAATACATCCAGCCATTCTGGAGAATAATTTGGAACTATACTCAAAAAGTTATCAAACTGTGCATACCCTTTGATCCAGCAGTGTTTCTACTGGGCTTATACCCCAAAGAGATACTAAAGAAGGGAAAGGGACCTGTATGTGCCAAAATGTCTGTGGCAGCCCAGTTGGTAGTGGCGAGAAGCTGAAAAATGAAAGGATGTCCATCAATTGGAGAATGATTGAGTAAATTATGGTATATGAATGTTATGGAATATTATTGTTCTGTAAGAAATGACCAGCAGGATGAATACAGAGAGGACTGGCGAGACTTACATGAACTGATGCTAAGTGAAATGAGCAGAACCAGGAGATCGTTATATACCTCAACAACAATGCTGCTTGAGGATGTATTCTGATGGAAGTTGATTTCTTCAGTAAAGAGAGCTAATTCAGTTTCAGTTGATCAAGGATGGACAGAAGCAACTACACCCAAAGAAAAAACACTGGGAAATGAATATAAACTGTTTGCATTTTTGTTTTTCTTCCTGGGTTATTTATACCTTCTGAATCCAATTCTCCCTGTACAACAAGAGAACTCTTCAGTTCTGCACATATATATTGTATCTAGGATATACTGTAACCTATTTAACATGTAAAGGACTGCTTGCCATCTGAGGGAGGGGATGGAGGGAAGGAGGAGAAAAATCGGAATAGGAGTGAGTGCAAAGAATAATGCTGTAAAAAATTACCCTGGCATGAGTTAAAAAATAAAAATTGAAAACTTAAAAAAAAGAAAAAAAGAATTATTGGACTCTCTGAAAACCATGATGAAAAAAACATTTAGAGAAAAAAACCATGATGCCTAGAAACTATTTTTCAGAAATCATGAAAGAGAATTGTCCTGATGTCATAAAATTAAAAGGTAATATAGCCATTATCATAATTCACCAAACACCTCCTGAAAAAGACCCCAAAATTAAAAGTCCAAGGAATTTATACCAGGAATGCAGAGCTGGTTCAATTCTGATGGACATGGCTCTTTTCAACAATAAAATGATTCAAACCAGTTCCAATTATTCAGTAATGAAGAGAGCCATGAACACTCAGAGAGAGGACTATGGGAACTGAGTGTGGACCACAACATAGTATTTTCAGTCTTTCTGTTTTTGTTTGTTTGCATTTTTGTTTTCTTTCTCAGGTTTTCTTTTTTCATATCTGATTTTTTTTTTGTGTGTGTGTAGCAAGATAATTGTAAAATATGCATACATATAGTGGATTTAACATATATTTTAACATATTTAACATGTCTTGGACTACTTGCCATCTAGGGGAAGTGGGGGAAGGAGGGCAAAGTTTGGAGGAGAAAGTTTTGCAAGGGTCAATGTTGAAAAATTACCCATGCATATGTTTTGTAAATAAAAAAGCTATAATAAAATATTTTTAAAAAATATATAATAAACAGCTTTATTTTTTTTTAATTAAATTGTTTTTACCTGTGCTAGTACAAAAGTCTACTGAAAGCGAGTTCGGGCTCCTTACTTTATGTTATCTCTCACTAATCAATTTTCCACATGATCTTTTGTATGATTTTTTTTTCTGTATAGTTGCAAATATTCTGCACACTAGCTCATTTTTGCCACTAGGGTTGAATATAAACTCTTCTATTTGTCATTAAAGATTTTGGATTACTTTCCAATGAAACCCAATAATGTCCCTAGATATAAAAAAGAGTCAATGCTATGCTTACATAATTAACTACTTACTAGCCTACAGGATGAGACTGACCTTACTGAGAATAAAAACAACTCAATATCATCCCCTTCTATGAATAAGACATTAGCCAACCAATTAACATTTATGAAACACCTATTGTCATACAGTTTCTGACCCAAATTGTTTTTCACAGTTAGTCTTTATTCCATATAATATTCAAAAGAATATACAAATATGGAAAGATTACAAACTACAATAAAGTAGTGTGTCAAATGTTTGCTAGCAGAAACAACCCATGGAACTATATCAGTTACACCTATGAGAGACAGACTCACAATGTCAAAGATGATGTCAGTGACAGTGATGAGAAGGCAAGATGAGAAGAATAGATATTGCAAAGAGAACAGAGGGAGAATGGCAGAAGGAAAGTAAGAAATACACACAAAGAAGAGTGTACACTTGTAATACTTAAGTTTTTGTCTCTATAAATACATCCAAAAAAAGGAAAGCATTTAAAAGTCATTCAGAAAAATATGCATGTAAAAAATGGAATGTGAATACAATACCACCACAGAAAACTCATTTGGGCTTGGAAGGAGAGCACTATTTGAAAATGTCATTTAATATTAACTGTAGCAACCACAGAACCCATACTCCTGGAATCTGCTAACTTCATTGAATCTCAGTGGTGTAGCTATGCTCTCAATACTAATCTCACAGTAGTAGATACTTTTCATCTGAATTCAATTCACCAAGATTTTATTAAACTATTTATTAAATACTCAGTACTAGGTTCTGTTTCCTTGAGATGCATGACTACAAAATAGTATGGTACAGGGGGACAAGAAACAAACCTACCATCCTATAAAATGTGAATGCCAAGAATTTAATTTCTACATCTATTTTGATCTTTCTCATTCAGAATTTTTCTACAGTCAATAAATCACAAGTATTTATCAACTGTCTCCAATATATTCTGCTCAACTTGGAGCTTTAGTAGGTGTTTTGCAAAGGCCAGCTCTTCTCTTTTTTTTTTTAGTCCTACAGAAATGCAGGACTATATTTAATAGTTATCTATGAGTCTAAAACTATCTAGCACATAATAAGGATATAGCAGATGTTTAATGAATTGAATTGTGAGAATGTTACCATGTGCTATACAGTATATAAAGTGCCCAAATGAATAATATAAGAAATTAAAGAAATTAATGCTACAGGATGTCAGAGAATATCGATGTGTGTTTGAGTAGAAGAAAAAAAATATTGCATTAAAGTTGGAGTTTGATAAAGAAATTTAATAATAAATAGACTTGGAAATAACTGGAGAGGACATATGGGATATTCAAGAATTCAGTAATATGTGAGAAAAATAGTGTCATTGGACAGAAACATATATTCCAGTGACAGTGAGTTGATCTATCTGAATGAAGCAAAGATCTTATGCTTAGGAAACAGTAAGAAATAATACCAGAAAAATACATGGAACCAGATCATGGAGAACATAGAATATGAAATTGTGGGGGCAGTGAAAAGCTATTTGAGCATTTTGAAACAGAGAGTAGATCGATGAAAAGGTATTTGGGAAAGATAACTTTGGCTTTTGAATACAGGAGAAATAGGAGAGAGGGGAAAGGGTAGAAATAAGGAAGGTGTTTAGGAATTTGTTGTTTGCTTTTTGTTTTTTAATATACTAAGGCAACTACAAGCAATGATGAGCTGAAAGTTAGATACAACTCCCTTTCATTGAATTCCATAAGTTGATAAATTTGTATAACCCATGAATGATATTTTTAAATATCCAAAAGGCCTTTGTCAGAAAATATATTCTCCTTTTCTAGATTAGATAATTTCTAATAATTTCTGAAGTCCTTCAGAGTTCAATCATTGGTTTTCTTTGGACTAAAACTATGATTTCATTGGTATAGGGAACTCCCAGGAGAGGAAACTTCCTCTAACAATGTACCATTTTTGTAATTTTTCAGGTTTAAAGAGTTCATCTGAACTCTTAGAAGCTAAGTGATTTACAAAAATCCAGTATATTTCAGAAGCAAGACTAAACCCAAATCTTCTGTGCTAGGTTAGCTCTCTGTCCACTTCTCTATGTTGCATTTGTTGAACATTTAGGGGGCTGGAGTATAGAATAAAGAATGGGGTAAACAATCAATTTATTAATTATTATGTTTCAGGCATTATGACAAATTCTAGGGATATAAAGGTAAGCAAAAAGTAAAACAATCCCTGACCTCTAGGAGTTAACATTTTAATGGGGAAAGACAACATAAAAAAGGGAAATGAAAATGAGATAGGGAGGAAGTGGAAGCATTAATTTTAAAAAGGAATAAATCTGGGAGATCAATCAATTAGTTCACTTCACAGGAGGGGCTCACCAATGACAGAAGGGGGATAGGAGATCTGGGAAGGTGTTGGATGCAGTTCCAACATTATGAGAGATATTTATAACACTTTCAGATTACTCATTTATACTTTGGGAATCTAATACAAATTAGGCAAACTACCGCCAAATCAGTTTTTTGACTACAAAGTGATAAATGTTGCATTGATTTCTGGACAAGAAGGTGATTTAGAAGATGATAATCATACAGAATAAACTTAAAATCATGTCCTGTATATGTGTATATTCATTTTCCTTGAAGGATTTACATTTACTGGCACTCCCCTAGAAGAGCTTGTTATATCACTGATTCAGGGAACTTTCTGGCATGGAAACTGTGTCCATCAAGACAGGCTACAGAATTTTTACTTTTAGTCTTAGAAGAGAGTTTTCTGGGGGATACTGAAAGATTATGACTTTGGTGGTAGAGATAGTATATGTGAAAAACAAGAATTGAACCAAAATCCTGATTTTGAAAGTGAACCACTACACATTGAGTCACTCTTCTACGTGTCTTTTAAAAACATGACTTTCTTAAATGTCTCACAAGCACCCTTGCACAAAACTTTAGATCCTAGAATTGACATGGGAATGAATACACTCTCATGTGGAATAAGTCATCTGGCCAAATGGTAAATGCATTATCCTTATGATAGAAGATCTCCTACTTAACCTGAACTATTCAACAGTTTTATTTTTATTTTCACATTAGCTTGGATAAAAAGAACAAATCAAAGCTATCAATTTTAGAATATCAATGAGCCAAATATTATAATAAAACATTGTGTTCTAATGTCTTATCTCTATTGTTGTATTCTGTGTGATTTAGAGTCAGTCACCTCACTGTGGCAACATTTTACATTTCTAGAATAATTTCTGTTGAGATGAAGTATCAGATATTGAGATAAAGTTCCTCTATGCCATAAACTCTAGACATTTATTTTCTATAGTCTTTAAAGAAGACATAGGCATGTTTTTAATAACTTTTTTAAAAGTTTTTTATTTTCAAAATATTTTCACGGATAATTTGACATCGACTTTGCATAGCCTTGTGTTTCAGATTTTCTCCTCTTTCCCCCAACTCATCTCCTAGATGACAAGCAATCCAATATATATTAAACATGTTAAAATAGATGTTAAATCCATTATGTATAAACATATTTATACAATTCTTTTGCTGCAAAAGAAAAATCGGATCAAAACAAGAAAGTAAATGAGCAAGAAAACAAAATGCAAGCAAACAACAACAAAATTCTCTCTCTGGATGTAGATGGAATTTCTTTTTGTTTCTTTTGCTGCTGGCCTTTTTGGTAATATATAAAAATACTGATGATTTATGTGGATTTATTTTGTACCCTGCAACTTTGCTAAAGTTGTAAATTGTTTCTAATGGTTTTTAGTTGCTTCTCTAGAGTTTTCTAAGTATATCATCACATCATCTGTAAAGAGTGATAATTTGGTTTCCTCATGTTCTACTCTAATTCCTTCAATCCCCTTTTCTTGTCTTATAGCCAAAACTAAGATTTCTGATACAATATTGAATAATAATGGCGAGGGTGGGCAGCTTGTTTCACACCTGATCTTAATAGGAATGGCTCTAGTTTCTTCCCATTACACAAATGATGCTTGTTGATGGTTTTAAATGGATGCAGCTGATCATTTTAAGGAAAAGTCCATTTATTCCTATACTCTCTGGTGTTTTTAATAGGAATGGGTATTGGATTTTATCAAATGCTTTTTCTTCATCTATTGAGATAATCATATGATTTTTGTTAGTTTGGTTATTGAAATAGTCGATTATGCTAAGTTTTCCTAATATTGAACCAGCCCTACATTCCTGGTATAAATTCTACGTGGAAATAACATATCATCCTGGGGATGACTTTCTCTAGTCTATTTGCAAATATTTTATTTAAGATTTTGCATCAATATTCATTTGGGAAATGTGTCTATAATTTTCTTTCTATGTTTTCATCCTACCTGGGTTAGGTATCAGCATCTGTGTCATAAAAAAAGAATTTTGTAGAGCACCTTCTTTCCATAATTTTCCAAATAGTTTACATAGTATTGGACTTAATTGTTCTTTAATTGTTTGGTAGAATTCACATGTAAATCCATTTGGCCTTGGTGATTTTTTTTAGGGAGCTGATTAATAGCTTGTTCTATTTCTTTTTCTAAAATGGGACTATTTAAGTAATTTATCCCCTTTTCTATTAACCTGGAAATTTTATATTTTTTTGTAGATATTCCTCCATTTCACTTGGATTATCAAATTTATTGACATAAAGTTGGGCAAAATAATTCCTAATTATTATTCTAATTTCTTCTTCATTGATGGAAAGTTCTCCTTTTTCATTTTTGAGACTAACAATTTGATTTTCTTCTTTTCTTTTTCTAATCCGATTAACTAAAATTTTAATTATTTTGTTGGTTTTTCCACAATACCAACTCAGTTTTATTTATTAATTCAATAGTTTTCTTATTTTCAATTTTATTAATTTCCTCTTTGATTTTCAGAATTTGAAATTTGGTAGTTATTTAATTGAGAGTTTCTAATTTGTCCTTTTTCTAGCTTTTTTAGTTGTAAGGCCAATTCATTTATCTTCTCTTTCTCTATTTAATGCAAGTAAGCATCTGGAGATATAAAATTTCCCCTTATAAACAGTTTTGCCCATATCCCACAAATTTTGGTATGTTGTCTCATTATTGTCATTCTCTTGGATGAAGTTGTTGACTGTTTTTTATGATTTATTGTTTCACCCATTCATTCTTTAGAATTAGATTATTTAATCTAATTTTTATTGCATCATAATCTGAAAAAAATGAATTTATTATTTTCACCTCTCTGCATTTGATTTTGTGGTTTTTTTATGCCCTAATACACGATCTATTTTCATATAGGTTCCATGAACCACCAAGAAAAAAGTAAACTCCTTTCTGTCTCCATTCAATTTTTTCTAAAGATCTATAATACCTAGCTTTTCTAATATTTTGTTTATTTCCTTAACTTCTTTTTTATTTATTTTGTAGTTCAATTTATCTAGTTCTGAGAGAGCAAGATTGAGATCCTTTACTAGTATACTTTTGCTGTCTATTTCTTCTTGCATCTCTCTTAAGTTCTCCTCTAGGAATGTGGATATTTTGCCACTTGGTGCATATATGTTTAGTATTGATATTGATTCATTATCTATGGTACTCTTTAATAAAATATAGTTTTACTTCCTTATATCTATTAATTAGATCTATCTTAGTTTTTGCTTTTTCTGAGATCTGAATTGTTACCCCTGATTTCTTTTTACTTCACCTGAAGCATAATAGATTCTTCACTCTGTATGTATCACTATGCTTTAAACATGTTTCTTGTAAACAACATATTAAAGGATTCTGGCTTTTAACCTAGTCTGCTATTTGCTTCCATTTTATATGAGAGTTCATGTCATTCACATTCACAGTTAGAATAACTAATTCTCCATTTCTTGCCATTTTATTTATCCTAAATTATGCTTTTCTCTTTCCTTTCCCTGTTCCCTCCACCCCAGTACTTTGCTTTTGAAGACTATCTCCCTCAAACAGTCTTCCCCATTTAGAGCCCCTCCCCCCTTTTTTACACTTTCCCCCAATACTTTTGTTTTCCCTCCTAGTAGTCTTTCCCTTTCTTTTCCCCTTTTCCTCTCACTTCCCTGTAAGGTGAGACAAGTTTCTCTGCAAAACCAAATGTATCTGATATTCTCTCTTAGTGTCAAATCAGATGAGAGTAAGATTCACACAATGCTCATTTCCCCCCTTTTCCCTCTTTGTCTCTTTGTGAGATGTAATTTCCCTTATTTTCCTCCTTTTTCCTCTTTTTCCAGTACAACCCCCTTTCCACCGCTAGTTTCTTTTTTTATATTATCATAATAAAATTAAATTATATCCACATTCCCTAAATATACCCATAATAGAAATATAGTTCTCAAGATTTCTTTCCTTTTTATGTTTCTCTTGAGTTCTGTGTTTGGAAATCGAATTTTTTGTTCAGTTCTGGTCTTTTCATTAGAAATAGGTGAAATTCACCTATACATTGAATGTCTGTCTTTTTCCCTGCAATATAATGCTCATTTTAGTTGGACAGCTGATTCATGGCTGTAATTCAAGTTTCTTTGCCTTTCAGAATATCAGATTCCAGGCCCTTCGATCTTTTAAGGTGGAAGCTTCTATGTCCTGTATAATCCTAATTGTGTATCCTTGTTATTTAATTTTTTTCTGGCTGCTTGAAATATCTTTTCCTTGGTGTGACAGTTCTGAAATTTAGCCACAATATTCCTTGTGCATTTAATTTTGGGATTTAATTATGGCAAATATATAACAATGAATATGTACTAAGTGAAATTGAAAAGAACTCTGTGAAAATACCAAGGAGTTGTCATCACAGAATTATAGATTTAAAGGTATAAGGAACTTTAGAGGCCATGATATCCAACACACTTATTTTATAGATGATGAAAAAGAGACAAAATAGAGTTTAAGTGACTTTCTGAGAATCATATAGCTACCATTTGGAGCAGAATTTAATCTCTGATTTTCCTAACTTCAAATCCTATATCCTATTTATCGACATGCTTTGTCTGAGGAATTCCTATTTCCTTGTTTCTGTATCTTATTGTGAAAATATAATAACAGAACAAAATTCTATTGCCTTCTTTGGTTGGAGGAATAAAAGAGTTTCTTGGAGAAATGACATTTGAGGCAGACTTAAAGCAAAGAGTAAGAACTAAGCATGTAGGAGCAAAAAGAGTGCTATTCAAGGCAGAATGTACAAAGTAGCTGATCATTTATTTTTCATCAGCTGGTTTCTACTCCTTTCTCCTTTCAAGTCAGTTCCCATTCCAGGGCAAAATGCATAAGAAGAATCACAGCTCAATGGTTACATCTGTTGTAAATACACTAACTCTGCCATTAGAATTAAGGCCATAGTGCCTTCCCTCTTGATATCTCCCCCAAGAGATTATTTATGAGCTAATTAACTGGACAAAGGTTAGAAGGAGGAGAAAAGCCATCTGTAATAATTTTCAGTTCTGATGAAATGTCAGTACATTTGACATTTGAACTACTATTTTTGCCACATTCTCATTCTTTTAATTATTAAATTTTACAGAAATAATTCTTTTTAAACGCAAATTAAATCAACATGCAGACATGCCCCCACAGAAATACATCTATTCAAGCTGTGAATATATCTTTATTCCTTGTGTCTAGACTTCTTTCTAAGCCTCAACTTGTATGTCTTCCATTATGTAACAATTATTATGACTCATAAATCCTAAGTGACTAGAAATTAAACTACTTTTTAAAATGTAAAACTGTACTTCTCTCCTTGAATTAAAAATCTAAGAAAGAACAAAATGCCCCACAATTGATATTGTCTTTGCCTTTTAGAAAAACAATCCTCCTTTTTTTTAAAAGTCTGTGATGCATGTAGTGGAACATGTACTATGCTTGTAAATAAAGAGGTAAAGAGATGCTTAGTAACTTTCCTGGGATAATTCAGTTAGAGGGTAAGGGAGAGTATATGTATTAAGACCATCATTAAGGGACTTCCTGGGGTGGAACCAAGATGGTAGAAACGAGGAAGAATTGTAACTGAGCTTCCCAAAATTTACTTCCAAACAGCTTAAAAATAAAGCTTCAAAATAATTTTTAGAGGATCATAGTAAACAGAAAGTAAAGTTAAGATTTTTTCTAATCTAAGGCAATATAGAGGCTCTTAATCACAGCAAATCAGCAACTAAGATCCTCAGTCCTGGTTCACTAGAGAAGCAGACCCCAGTACCAATTCAGAGTGGGTACAGCCCCCCCCTCCCCAGTGTCAATTCAAAGGGCAAATCTAGGAAACCAATCTGATTCCTGAAAAGAGCAGGCAAAACTAACCCCTGGGAACACAAGGGGCCCCTGTGCTCAAAGCCAAAGCTAGAGCTGCACAGGAAGCTTGGACCTGCATCCTTTTTATCCCAGGAGTACAGCTCCATCTTAGAAATAAAAAAGAGGAAATATAAAAAAGAAAACAAGCAAGAAACAAACAAAAAAATAAATAAAACACCTTGACCATAGAAAGCTACCATGGTGACAGGACAGACTAAAACACAAAATCATACAAGGACAGAATGTCCACAAAAGAAATCTCAAAAAATGATATAAATTGTTCTCAAGCCCAAAGAGACTGTTTAGAAATGCTTATAAGGCAAAATTTAAAAGGCAATAAGAGAGGGAGAGAAAAAAAAATAGAAAAGAAAAGAGAGGGATGCACTTTGGAAAGGGAAGGAAAAAATTATCTGAAGAAAAAACTCCATAAAAAGTAGAATAAACTAAGTGGAAAAAGAGATAGAAAAGATAATTGAAGGAAATCACATTAAAAACTATAATAGGACAAATGGAAGTGGATAACTTTTTTGAGATAACAAGAATCAGTCACACAAATTAAAAAGAATGAAAAAATGGAAGAAAATATGAAATACCTCATTACACAACCTAGAAAATATATCCAGAAGAGACAATTTAACAATTATTGGTCTACCTGAAGACCATGACCAAAAAAAAAAAAAAAAAAAAGGATATATTTTTGTTGGACAGAATTTTACTAGATGACATTAAGGGGGTGAAGACAATATGGTGGAGAAGGCACATGCTTCATTCTAATCTCCCTTCTACCCTCACTAGTGATTACCAATTTCAGCCTCTGAAATAGTGTCTAACTGATAGAATCCACGAAAATTGGGAGTAAAACAAATTACAAGCCAAAGATAATTTGGAAGATCACCAGAAAAAGGTCTGTCTTGATGGGGGGGTGGGGAGGCGGGAATGGGGGAGGGCAGGGGAGGCCAGTGCAGGCAGGGAGGCAGAACACAGAGGCTAGCAATGCTGAGCAGACTGAGGGTGGGGTGTGGACTCCACAGGCAGAGAATTTGCAGGGAGGACACTACCACAGGTTGGCTGCTCTGCTTTGGTTGCAAAGCAGTAGATCAGCAGAGAAGTTACACAAACACCAAAGGTAGAGTGTACCCCAAAATGCAAGAGTTTCACAAGACCTGGCCATACCCACCCAGAAGCGGGAGTGACTCAGCATGTCCACAGTTCAGCACAGGGCTCTGCCCAGGGCAGTCACACTTCCACAGGCTCAGACACTCATCCAAGGGCAGCCACAGTTCCACACATTGGGGACCTGCACAAGGCTGTCACACTTGTACACAGCAGGGTTCTGCTCAAAGCAGTCATACTTCCACAGTGTGTGGCTCTACCCAGGGCAGTCACCCTTGCTCAGAGTGGCAGTACATCCTAGCCATTGTGAGGACAACTACTATCCATCTGTCCCTGTTCTGTAGAGCCCTGTCTGACCTGAAGGCAAACCCCAAGGGCTTTTAAAAATGAATAAAAAAGCAAAGCAAGCTCTAACTATAGATAATTTCTATACAGAAAGAGAACAGATTTCCAACCCTGAGGAGATTAATAGCAGACAGTCTCCAGACAAAACCCCAAAAGGGGATATAACCTAGTCCTCATCACACAATCTCCTAGAAGAAATTATAAAAGATCGTAAAAGAGAGCTAGAAGAAAAATGGAAAAATGGGGAAAGGAAAAAGAAGCTCTGCAAGAGAGTATGGAAAAGACATATAACTCTTTAAAAGAATGGGGAAAACAAACAAACAAACAAACAAACAAACAAAAACTCCCTGAAATATGAAAAGGAAAAGATTAAAAAAAAAAAAAAAACTCCCAGGGAAACAGAATTTGTGAATTGGAAAAGATAAAGAACTCCCAGGAAAGTAGAATTTGTGAATTGGAACAAAAAGAAATAATTCATTAAAAAAAAAAAAATTGTCAAATGGAAAAAAAAAATCCACAGAGCAAAACAACTCATTTAAAAACTCAATTGGACATTTACAAAAAGAAGTAAGAAAAAGTTAATGAAGAAAATAATTCATAAAAAATCAGAATTGAACAAATGGAAATGAATGATTTGTTGAGACATCAAGAATCAGTCAAGCAAAACCAAATAAAAAATGAAAAATAGAAACAATGTTAAATGTTTACTTGGAAAAACAACAGACCTGGAAAATAGATCTAGGAGAAATAATATAAGGATTATTGGACTCCCTGAAAACCATGATGAAAAAAAAAAGAGATTCTAGACACTATTTTTCAGGAAATCATCAAAGAGAACTGCCCAGATATAATAGAATCAGAAGGTAAAATAGGCATTGAAAGAATTCATCAAATATCTTCTGAAAGAGACCCCAAAATAAAAATCCAAGGAATATTGTGGCTAAATTTCAGAACTATCAGACTAAGGACAAAATATTACAAGCAGCCAGGAAAAAAAATTCAAATACAGAGGAGCCACAATAAGGATCACTCAGGATCTAACAGCTTCCACATTAAAGGATGGAAGGGCCTGGAATCTGATATTCCCAAAGGCAAAGGAACTTGGAATGCAGCCAAAAATAAACTACCCAGCTAAGCTGAGCATTTTCTTCCAGGGAAGATGGACATTCAATGAAACAAGTGAATTCCATTTGTTCCTAATGAAAAAACCAGAGCTAAACAAAAAAATTGACCTCCAAATATAGGACTCAAGGGAAGCATAAAAAGATCAAAAGAACTCTTGAGAACTGTATTTCTATTATGTGCATACATAAAGAGCATGTGTATAATTTTATTTTATTGTTATAATATAAAAAAGGGAATTAGAAGTGGAAATGGGATTGTATCAAAAAAGGGAAAAGTGGAGATAAAAAGAGGGAAATTATATCTCACAAAGAGGCAAAGGAAACTTATCTTATCTGAGGGAATTAAGGGAGGGGGAAGGACATTGCATGAATCTTACTCTCATCAGATTTGGCTCAAAGCAAAAATATTAGACATAATACTTCTCTCACCTCATTAAAAAGTGAGACAGGAAAAAGGGAAAAAAAGGGTAAGCTAAATGAAGGGAATAGAGAAAAAATAAGGAAAAGGTAGAAGAAAGGAGGAGGGACTCAAAGGGGGTGGGAGGGATTCTAAAGTGGGAGAGTTGCATGAGGCAAGTGATGCCCATAAGTTTAATCCTGGGGAGGAGGGTAAGGTGAGAAATAAAAAGAAAAGTATAACCTGGGTATAATAAGATGGCAGGAAATACAGGTTAGTAGGTTTAACTATAAATGTGAATGGGATGAACTCTCCCATAAAGTAGAGGCAGATAGCAGATTGAATCAAAAGCCAGAATCCTACAATATGTTGTTTATAGGAAACACATTTACAAAGCAGGGTGATACACAAAGAATAAAGGTAAAAGGCTGGAGCAGAATCTATTATGCTTCACGTGAAGTTAAAAAAAAAAAAAAAAAAGCAGGGATAGCCCTGAATCATATCAGATCAAGCAAAAGCAAAAAATTGATCTAATTAAAAGAGATAAGGAAGGAAACTTTTATCTTGCTTGTAATGGGCTGAGGCTTGAATTGATGCATTGAGGTCCCAAGCACATGAGGCTAAATAGTAATTGGATCATACTCTATTAATATATAGAGAAAGAATGGCCCCCGCCCACTCTTTGCGCAAGTCCTGATGTGTTGTATAGGAAATGACTTAGGGACAGTTTTGGTGGGTGGAGGCAGAGGGGCAGGAAGAGAGGTGGATAGAGATTGCTGGCTGGGTTCCTGTTGTGGCTGCACACATTGCTAACCCCCCCTTCCCTTAACCTGAATTCCTGACTCTGGCTGATTTTAAAATATGCAATCATCACACTTGCTGAAGGGTATCATAGATAATGAAGCAATACCCATACTAAATATATACATGTGGTATAGCATGGAAAATTGCTAAAGGAGAAGTTTAGAAAGCTACAAGAAGAAATAGACAGCAAAACTATAATAGTGGAGTTGCACTCTCAGAATTAGATAAATCAAACCACAAAACAAATAAAAAAGAAGTTAAAGAGGTAAATAGAATATTAGAAAAGTTATGATAGATCTTTGGAGAAAACTAGTGGAGACAGAAAGGAATACACTCTCCTATCAGCAGGTCATGGAACCTATACAAAAATTGACCATAGACCTCAAATTTAAATGCAGAAATAGTAAGTGCATTCTTTTCAGATCACAATGCAATAAAAACTACATTCAACAAAAACCTAGGGGTAAATAAACCAAAAAGTAATTGGAAACTAAATAATCTCATCCTAAAGAATGAATGGATGAAACAGCAAATCATAGACAAAATTAATAACTTCACCCAAGATAATGACAATAATGAGACAGCATTACAAAATGTGTGAGTTGCAGCCAAAGCGTAATAAGGGGAAATTTTATATCACTAGAAGCTTACTTGAATAAATAGAGAAAGAGAAGATTAATGAATTGGGCTTGCAACTTAAACAGGTAGAAAAAGAGCAAATTAAATAACCCCAAACAAATACTAAACTTGAAATTCTAAAATTAAAAGGAGAAATTAATAAAATTGAAAGTAAAAATACTATTGAATTAATAAATAAAACTAAGAGTTGGCTTTATGAAAAAAAAACCAACAAAATAGATAAATCTTTGGTAAATTTGGTTAGAAAAAAGAAAGAGGAAAAATCAAATTGTTAGTCTTAAAAATGAAAAGGGAGAACTTTCCACCAATGAAGAGGAAATTAGAGCAATAATTAGGAGTTACTTTGCCCAACTTTATGCCAATAAACTTGATAACCTAAGTGAAATGGATGACTACCTTCAAAAATATAGGCTGCCCAGATTAGCAGAAGAGGAATTAAATTGCTTAAATAGTCCCATTTTAGAAAAAAAAGAAATAGAACAAGCTATTAATCAACTCCCTAAGAAAAAATCCCCAGGACCAGATGGATTTCCATGTGAATTCTTCCAAACATTTAAAGAACAATTAACTCCAATGTTATATAAACTATTTGAAAAATTAGGGAATGAAGGAATCCAACCAAATTCCTTTTATGACACAGACATGGTACTGATACCTAAACCAGATAGGTTGAAAACAGAGAAAGAAAATTAGCTCAATCACCCTAATGAATATTGATGCAAAAATCTTAAATAAAATATTACCAAAAGATTACAGAATATCATCCCTGGGATAATACACCATGACCAAGTAGGATTTATACCAGGAATGTGAGGCTGGTTCAATATTAGGAAAACTAATAGCATAATTGATATCAATAACCAAATTAACAAAAACCACATGATCATCTCAATAGATGCAGAAAAAGCATTTGATAAAATACAACACCCATTCCTATGAAAAACACTTGAGAGTATAAGAATAAATGGATTTTTCCTTAAAATAGTCAGTAGCATCTATTTAAAACTGTCAGTAAGCATCATATGTATTGGGCATAAACTGGAACCTTTCCCAATAAGATCTGGAGTAAAACAAGGTTGCCCACAGTCACCATTATTATTCAATATTGTATTAGAAATGCTAGTTTCAGCAATAAGAGTTGAGAAAGAGGTTAAAGTAATTAGAGTAGGTAATGAGGAAACCAAATTATCACTCTTTGCAGATGATATGATGGTATACTTACAAAACACCAGAGATTTTACTAAAAAGCTATTAGAAATAATCCATACCTTTAGCAAAGTTTCAGGATTCAAAATAAATCCATATAAACTATTAGCATTCTTATATATCACTAATAAAATCCAACAGCTAGAGATACAAACAGAAATTCAACTTAAAGTAACTACCAATAGTATAAAATATTTGGGAATCTATCTGCCAAGGGGACGTTAGGAACTATATGAGCAAAACTACAGAACACTTTCCACACAAATAAAGTCAGATCTAACCAATTGGAAAAACATTAAGTGTTCTTGGATTGGTCAAGCAAATATAATAAAAATGACAATACTATCTAGACTAATCTATTTATTTAATGCTATGCCAATCAGACTCTCAAGAAACTATTTTAATGACCTAGAAAAAATACCAACAAAATCCATATGGAAGAACAAAAGGTTGAGAATTTCAAGGGAACTAATGGAAAAAAATGAAGGTGGCCTAGCTATAGCAGATCTAAAACTATATTATAAAGCAGCAGTCACCAAAACCATTTGGTATTGGCTAAGAAAGAGACTAGTTGATCAGTGGAATAGGTTAGGTTTACAGGGCAAAATAGTCCTGTTTGACAAATCCAAAGACCCCAGCTTTTGGGATAAGAATTCATTGTTTGACAAAAACTGCTGGGAAAATTCAAAATTGGTATGGCAGAAACTAGGAATTGACCCATACTTAACACTGTACACCAAGATAAGGTCAAAATGGGTTCATGATCTAGGCATAAGAATGAGATTATAAATAAATTAGAAGTACACAGGATAGTTTACCTCTCAGACCTGTGGAGGAGGAAGGAACTTATGACCAAAAAAGAACTAAAGTTCATTATTGATCACAAAATAGAAAATTGTGATTATATCAAATGAAAAAAGTTTTTGTACAAACAAAACTAACGCAAATAACATTAGAAGGGAAGCAAGAGAAAAGGTATGTACCAGAAAACTAGTAAAGGTAATGTGTAAAGGGACAATTTGTTCATGTGAAGGAGTGCAAAAGCCATATTACACATGGAAGGAAAAAAAGGGAGGATGGTGAGCACTGATTGAAACTTGACCTCATCAATTTTGACTTTTATAGAAATTTATCTAATCCTGTGAAAGAAAAGAAAAGAAATGGGAGGCATAAGAGAGAAGAGTGGGCAGAAACACTAGAGAAAAAAAGAGAGCGGGGGAAGAGTTGATAGAAGATAAGGAAATGGATGGAATAGTTAAAAAAAAAAAACACAAGACTAAGGAAAGGGTGAAAAATATACACAAAGTATGTACAAAAGTATATACGGAGATGGAGCCAAGATGGTGAGAGGAGACAAGTCTTTTTCTGAGCTCTCCCATTGTCCCTCCAATTAACAGCAAATCCAGCCTTTGAACTGGTTTTGGAGTGACAAAACCCACAAATATTTGGAGTGTAACAAATTTCCAGGAGAAGATAATTTTTCCCTTCCTTCTCCCCAAATTCTCCCCCAGATGGCAGGTTGACCAATACATTTTAAATATGTTAAAGTATAAATTAAATACAATATATTTATACATGTCCAAATAGTTATTTTGCTGTACACAAAGACTCAGACTTTGAAATAGTGTACAATTAGTCTCTGAAGGAAATCAACAATGCAGGTGGACAAAAATAGAGGTACTGGGAATTCTATGTAGTGGTTCATAGTCATCTCTGAGAGTTCTTTTGCTCGATGTAGGTGATTCAGTTCATTATTGCTCTATTGGAACTGATTTGGTTCATCACATTGTTGAAGAGGGCCACATTCATCAGAATTCATCATCATACAGTATTGTTGTTGAAGTATATAATGATCTCTTGCTCCTACTCATTTCATTCATCATCGGTTCATGTAAGTCTCTCCAGGCCTTTCTGAAATCATCCCATTGGTAATTTCTTACAGAAAAATAATATTTCATAACATTCATATACCACAGTTTATTCAGCCATTCTCCAGTTGATGGGCATCCGCTCACTTTCCAGTTTCTGGCCACTACAAAGAAGGCTGCCACAAACATTCTTACACATACAGGTCCCTTTCCCTTCTTTAAGATCTCTTTGGGATATAAGCCTAGTAGTAACACTGCTGGATCAAAGAGTTTGCACAGTTTGATAACTTTTTGAGCATAATTCCAAATTGCTCTCCAGAATGGCTGGATGTATTCATAATTCCACCAACAATTTATCAGTGTCCCAGTTTTCCCACATCCCCTCCAACATTCTGCATTATTTTTCCGTCATTCTAGCTAATCTGATAGATGTGCAGTGCTATCTCAGACTGGTCTTAATTTGCATTTCTCTGATTAATAATGACTTGCAGCATCTTTTCATATGGGTAGAAATAGTTTTAACTTCTTTGTCTGAGAATTGTCTGTTTATATCCTTTGACCATTTATTAATTGGAGAATGGCTTGATTAGCAAAAGATAATTTAGAAGATCTCCAGAAAAGGCCTATTTCAATCACGCAGGGAGGAAAGTGGGCCAATTACAGGTGGTCAAGGACAGGCAGGCAGGCCAAGCACGGTGTCCAGTGCAGGCAATTCACAGTCCCAGAGCAGTGTGGGCCCTTCGATCAGGAGAATCTATTGGGAGGAATCTATAGCAGTTTTTGACTACTCTGTCCTAATTGCAAGCCAGTAGATCAACAGATTAGCCACACAAAAGGCAAATTATGAGCCCTTAAATTCAAGAATTTTTCAGGACCTAGCCACACCCACTGAGCACCAGAAGATAGCACTTACCCAGTGTAGTCACTGTCACCTGAAGAAGAAGATTAGACAATCTCCCCTTTACCCTAAAAGCAGATCTCAACCTTTTTTTTTTTCCCTAAATGAGGGACAGCTAGGTGGTACAGTGGATAAAGAACCAACCCTGACATCACAAGTGTCTGAGTTCAAATTTGATCTCAGACACTTAACACTTCCTAGCTATGTGACCCTGAGCAAGTCACTTAACTCCAATTGCTTCAGCAAAAAAAAAAAAAAAAAAAAAAAAAAAAAAGGAGGAAAAAAACAAAGAGAACTCTGATAATAAATAATTTCTATGAAAGAGAAGAACAGATTTCAAACTCTGAGGACACAAAAAGCATATTGTCTGAAGATGAAGCCTCAAAGAGTGATATGAATTCTTCCCCATCTTACAGAGCCTTCTTGGAAGAATGCAAAAAGTATCTTAAAAGGAGCTAGAAAAAAAATGGAGAAAGGAAATGAGAACTTTGCAAGAGGGTTTGGAAAAGGAAACACAAAAACTATCTGATGAAAATTCCTTACAAAGTAGATTTTGAGAAATGGAAAAAGAAAACAACTCCCTGAAAAACAGAACTTGTGAAATGGAAAAAGAAAAGAATTCCTTGGAATAGGTTAGGTTCAAAGGACAAAATAGTCAATAACTTTAGTAATCTAATGTTTGACAAACCCAAAGACCCCAGCTTTGGAGATAAGAACTCACTGTTTGACAAAAACTGCTGGGAAAATTGGAAAGTTGTGTGGCAGAAACTAGGCATTGAACTGTTAAGATTCTTACAAGATGCTAAGTCAGTGGAATTGATAGAGAATAATTATCTAATTTAGCATGGTACTTAATAGTTCTCTAATTCACTAATGTACTTAGTACTTATTAGACCTCCACAAGATTCACACCTTTAAGAGAGCATATATAAGGAAGAGCC
Source organism: Antechinus flavipes (assembly GCF_016432865.1). NCBI lineage: Eukaryota > Metazoa > Chordata > Mammalia > Dasyuromorphia > Dasyuridae > Antechinus > Antechinus flavipes. The sequence continues at coordinate 302,314,088 of NC_067400.1, read as the reverse complement.
CACTAAGCCCACTAAGAGACAAACCCACTCTCAAAGAAGGAGACGGATTCATTCCAACTTCCACCTTTGCGCTGGCTGGAGACTGAAGCTGGCAGAGGCAAAGGATTAGCGGCAGAAGCTCCTGGAACCAAGGAAAAAGATAGGCCTCTAAGAAAGCTAACCAGGCCTAAGAAAGGACAAAACTTGGATAGAGACAATAAAGGATTTGGACTTTAATTCCTGGCTGCATTCAGGGTGATTACACAAAAGTGAAATTAAGGCTGCTTCCAGAAGCCCCCCAAGAAACCTGCTCCCAGAGAACATCACATTTTAGAGAAGAACATTACATTTTTTGGCACCCAAACGTGGGACAGACACGATCCTGATTTCAGTGGAAAAGCCTCCAGAGTGAACAGCCTTCCACACTGAGCCAGGAAGCAGTCGTGAAGGGGGCTGCCTCTCTCTCAGAACACAGAGCATGTTCGTGGGGCATCTGGTGCTAAATAATTTGTAGAAAATCTGCTTCTGGGTCGAGGAGACTTTTCCACTGAAATCAGGATTGGAAGCTTTTCCACATTTTCACAGTCAAAGGTTCTGATAAAGGCCTCATTTCCAAAATATATAGAGAATTGACTCTAATTTATAAGAAATCAAGCCTTTCTCCAGTTGAAAAATGGTCAAAGGATATGAATAGATAATTCTCAGATGAAGAAATTGAAACTATTTCTAGCCATATGAAAAGATGTTGCAAGTCATTATTAATCAGAGAAATGCAAATTAAGACAAGTCTGAGACACCACTGCACACCCATCAGATTGGCTAGAATGACAGGGAAAGGTAATGAGGAATGTTGGAGGGAATATGGGAAAACTGGGGCACTGATATATTGGTGGTGGAATTGTGAATACATCCAGCCATTGTGGAGAGCAATTTGGAACTATGCTCAAAAAGCTATCAAACTGTGCATACCCTTTGATCAGCAGTGTTACTACTGGGTTTATATCCCAAAGAGATCTTAAAGAAGAGAAAGGGACCTGTATGTGCAAAAATTTTTGTGGCAGTCCTCTTTATAGTGGCCAGAAACTGGAAACTGAGTGGATGCCCATCAACTGGAGAATGGCTGAGTAAACTGTAGTTTATGAATGTTATGGAATATTACTGTTTTGTAAGAAATGATCAATGGGATGATTTCAGAAAGATCTGGAGAGACTTACATTGTAATGACCACATATTTAAAAATCAGCCGGAGTCAGGAATTCAGGTTAAGGGAAAAATCTTCAATCTTTATTGAAGTGAAGAGGTGAAAAAAGATTGTGATAGCAATATGGGCAGCTGTGACAGGAAGCCAGCTAGCAGAGAGAGACCTGAGCTGAAGGGCCATCGCAATGGCAATGCGAGCAGCTGTGTCAAGATGCCAGCCAGCAGTCTCTCCTTCCCCTTCCTTTTTCACTCCCCTGCCTCCACCCACCAAAAATGTCATTTCCTACACAACACATCAAGATTTGCACAAAGAGTGGGCGGGGGCCATTCTTTCTCCAAGCTTATATATTAATAGAGTATGGTCCAATTACTATTTAGCCTCATGTGCTTGGGACCTCAGTGCATCAACTCGAACCTCAGCCCATTACATTACATGAACTGATGCTGAGTGAAATGAGCAGGACCAGGAATTTATTATATATTTCAAGAACAATACTATATGATGATCAAGTCTGATGAACATTGTGATGACTGCATTAGCACCCTGGATACCTTAGAATCAACCAGAGTCAGGATAAGCAAAAGTCCTTAGTCTTTATTCTTGGTCTTTAGAGGTAGGATTGAATTAGATGGAAGCAGAATCTTCACTACCTCCTTCTTCCTCGTCTATTGCCAAAGTTGACCTAGGCTCATCTTACTCCACCCCCTAGTCTCTCCTACAATTCTCTGTATACACCAATTATCAAGCCAGCACAGGATAGTGGGAAGGGCCATTCCCCAAGCACATGCCCATAGAGTATTGTCCAATTGGTAATTAGCCTTAAGTGTTCGAACCAACCTCGGTGCATCAATTTAAGAGTTTCAGCCATCTACAGACATGGCCTTCTTCAACAATGTGATTTGTTTCACCAAATCAGTTCCAATAGAGCAGTAATGAATTGAACCAGCTACACCCAGCGAAATAACTCTGGGAAATGAGTATGAACCACTACATAGAATTCCCAATCATTCTATTTTTGTCTGTCTGCATTTTTTTTTATTTCCTTCGCAGGTTAATTGTACACTATTTCAAAATCTGATTCTTTTTGTACAGCAAAATAACTGTACAGACATGTATACATGTATTGTTTAACATATACTTTAACATATATAACATATATTGGTCAACCTGCCATCTTGGGGAGAGGTTGGGGGAAAGAGAGGAAAAATTAAAGCAAAAGGTTTTGCCATTGTCAATCCTGAAAAAATTACCCATGCATATATCTTGTAAATAAAAAGCTATAATTAAAAAAAGAAAAAAAAAACTAAGAAAAAAGAAAAAAGAAAAAGAAAGAGAAAAAGAAAAAAACTTAAAAACATAATTTGTGAAAAAAAAATCATTGAACAAAATAACTCATTTAAAAATTAAATTGGCCAAGTACAAAAATAACTAAAAAAGGTAACTGAAGAAAATAATTCATTAAAAATTAGAACTGAATAAATGGAAATGAATGAATCAATGAAACTTCAAAATCAATTAGGCAAATCCAAAAATAAAATAGAATAAAATGTAAACTACCTCCTTGGGGGGAAAAAAAAAAAAAAACTTACCTGGAAAATAGATCTAGGAGAGACAATGTAAGGATTATTGGACTTCCTGAAAACCATGATAAAAAAAAGAGCCTAGATGTTTTCGTTCAGGAAATCATCATGAAAAACTGTCTTTATATCCTAGAATCAGAAGATAAAATACCCATTAAAAGAATTCACTGATCAGCTCCTGAAGAGACTCCAAAATGAAAACTCCAAGGAATATTGTAGCTAAATTTCAGAACTATTGGGACAAGAAAAAAATATTGTAAGTGGCCAGAAATAAATAATTCAAATACCAAGGAGCCACAATGGGATTACCTAGCAGGACCTAGCAGTTTCCACTTTAAAGGAATGAAAGGCCTAGACTCTAATATTAATATAGGGAAAGGAACTTGGAATGCAACCAAGAATAAACTGATAATTATCTTTCAGGAAAGAAGATGGACATTCAATTATATAGATTTATTTCATTTATTTCTGATGAAAAGACAAGAACTAAACAAAAATTTGACTGCCAAATTCAAAACTCAAGAGAAGCATAAAAAGGTAAAAAAAGGAAGAACTCTTGAGAACAATATCTCTTGTTATGGGTACACTTAGTGCAAGTATAATTTGATTTTATTAGGATAATATAAAAAATAAACTAGAGGTAGAAAGGGAATTATACTGGATAAAGAGGAAATTTACAACTCATGAAGAGACAAAGAAGACATAGTATAATTGAGGGAAATAAGAGAGGGAGATGAACATTGTGTGAATCTTATAGTCATCAGATTTGGCTCAAAGAGAGAATAATTCTTTTATTAAAGTTTTTTTTTTTCAAAACATATGCATGGACAATTTTTAACCTTAGCCCGTGGAAAACCTTGTGTTTAAATTTTCCCTCCTTTCTTCTACACCATCCCCTAGATGGCAAGTAATGAAATATATGTTAATCATAGTAGAATATATATATTAAATCCAATATATGCATACATATTTATATAATTAGTGTGCTGCAGGAGAAAAATCAAATCAAACCAGAAGAAGAAGAAGAAAATGCAAACAAGCAAAAACAAAGACTGAAGATGCTATATTGTGAAACATATTCAGTTCCCACAGTCCTCTTTCTGAATGTAGATGGCTCTCTTTATCACTGAACAATTGGAATTAGTTTTAATAATCTCCTTATTGAAGAGAGCCACATTCATCAGAATTGAACACCATATAATCTTGTTTTTGCTTTGTGTAATGATCTCCTGGTTCTGCTCATTTCACTTAGCATCAGTTCATGGAAGTCTCTCCAGGCTTCTCTGAAATCATTCTGCTGATTGATGGAACAATAATATTCCATAACATTCATATATCACAATTTATTCCACCATTCTCTAATTGATGGGCATACATTCAGTTTCCAAGTTCTGGCCATTACAAAAAGGACTGCCACAAACATTTTTATAGATGTGGGTCCCTTTCCCTCCTTTAAGATCTCTTTGGGATGTAAGCCCAGTAGAAACACTGCTGTGTCAACGGGCATGCACAGTTTGAGAACTTTTTCAGCATAGTTCTAAATTGCTTTCCAGAATTATTGGATCTGTTCACAGTTCCACCAACAATGTTTCAGTGTCCCAGTTTTCCCACATCCCCTCCAACATTCATCATGATCTTTTCCTGTCATCTTAGCCAATCTGAGAGGTGTATAGTTGTATCTCAGAGTTGTCTTAAATCGTATTTCTCTGATCAGTAGTGATTTGGAGCACCTTTTCAGAAGACTAGAAATAGTTTCACTTTCTTCATCTAAAAATTATCTGTTCATATCCTTTGACCATTTATCAATTGAAGAATGGCTTGAATAGAAATCATTTTTTAAAAAAAAAATTAAATAAATTTTAACAAAGAAAACTTAGTTTAAAAAAAGATTACTGCTATGGAAGCCATCATAGTCAGTGAGAACAAGATAAGCCAGAAAAGAGTATAAAGGAATGCAGCTGCAATGTGGCCATGCAAGGAACAATGTAAAACATTTCTTATCTTCCTGTTTGAAAGAGTTATTCTCACTAACTAGGTTGGAAACTCAAACATTTCTAAATAGTGAAGACTGACCTCAAGTTTCATGGTATGCTTTTAAAATTCAGTATCCTTAGGGCAAAGCAAAGATTTCTAAATTCTAGTATCCTGTGGCTCTAACATTAGTTAAAGGTCCAATATTCCACTGCTTCACATACAATACAGTTTATTTTTGTATTTATATTCTATAGGCACCCTTTAATTCTGTGAGAAGATTTAAATTTTTATTTCCACAAGATGGCAAAAATTGGTCAGCATAATTTGATTGTTCATATATCCTGACAGGTCACAAGATGTTATTTTTTGCAACCATTCTAAAGTCATAATTAACTTTATTTAAAATGTTAGAGAGGAGTAAGGAAGGCATAATTGCTTCAGAAATGAATATATATATATACATATGTATATATATATATATATACACACACACACATATAAACATAAACACATGCTATATGTGTGTATTCTATCGATAGATAAATAGATCTACATAGACAGGATATCTTAAGTATTCAACTTCCTATCGTTGACACTGGCTAAGAGGATTATCCAGGCTGAGTTCTCCAAAAAAGAGCTTAAGAGTTAAACCAACATAGATGTAAACATATTTAGGAGAGATTATAGAGTAAAACCATACAAACTCAGTATTTAGAGCAGATATATATCAGATATGAGGCACATCCCTGGGTTTATAGAAAAATGTCCATGACAAAGGAAAAAATTGAAATGTAGACCTTTTTTTTTTCTTTACAAGCCCTAGAATCCTATAGAAGAGAAATCATGTTCCAAAAATGGGAGGATTCAATGGAAAAGTATTTTCTAGATAAACTAAGTGGGAGAATATTAAAACTTGGAATAGGGGATAAGACACAAGGTGCCAGGAGTGCAGATGATAGGGTATAAAATCAGTGTCCCAGGGTAACAGGGTCACAAGGACACAGGAACAAAAGAGCACAGTATCATAGGATCATGAGGTTAAGTTACATGATCCCAGAGCCACAGGATCAAATAAGCACAGCATCATAAAGTTATAGTATCAAGAATCATAGAATCATAGGGTCACAAGATTAATAAAGTCACAAAATTTCAAGGTCATAGGATCACATGAACATAGTATCAGTATTTACATGTAGAGATGGAAATATCATTAAAGTTCAAGTTTTATTTTTAAAATGAGAAAGCAGGATCACAGATATCATACAACTAGTAAGGGATAATAAAGATCAGCTAGGATCTCATTCTGTTCATGCTATATTTTGGTGCCATTAACTCTAAGCTTTGCAGGGAAGTTGAAGAGAGGAGAAAAAATTGGGAAGTCAAAATCTTAATAAATGAATATTAGGTTTCTGTTTTTTTTTTGTCTAGTATTTTTTAATGGCTATATAAAATCAGGGGTGAAACAAGGTTGCCCACTATTACTATTCAATATTGTATTAGAAATGCTAGCTTTGTCAATAAGAGAAGAAAAAAGAGATTAAAGGAATTAGAGTAGGTAATGAGGAAACCAAATTATCACTCTTTGCAGATGAAATGATGATATATGTAGAGACTCTTAGAGAATAGTCTAAAAAACTATTAGAAATAATCATAAACTTTAGCAAAGTTGCAGGATACAAAATAAATGTGCATAAATCATAAGCATTTTTATACATCACTAATAAAGTCCAACAGCAAGAAATATAAAGAGAAATTCCATTTAAAATAATTGTTGATAGTATAAAATATTTTGGACTCGATCTGCCAAGGGAAAGCCAGGAACTATATGAGCAAAACTACAAAACACTTTCAACACAAATAAAGTCAGATGTAAACAATTGGTAAAATATCAAGTGTTCTTGGATAGGTTGGCAAATATCATGAAGATGACAATACTACCTAAACAATCTATTTATTTAATGCTATACCAATCAAACTCCCCAAAACTATTATGATGACTTAGAAAAAAATAACAACAAAATTCATCTGGAAGAACAAAAGGTCAAGGGAATTAATGGGGAAAAAAATCAAATGAAGGTGGCCTAGCTGTACCAGATCTAAAACTTTATTATAGAGCAGTGGTCATCAAAACCATTTGGTACTGGCTAAGAAACAGACTAGTTGATAAGTAGAATAGGTTAGGTTCACAGGACAAAATAGTCAGTGACTATAACAACTTATTGTTTGACAAACCTCAAGACCCCAGAATTCACTATTTGACAACAACTGCTGGGAAAATTGGAAACTAGTATAGCATAAACTAGGCATTGACCCATACATAACACTATGTATCAAGATAAGGTCGAAATGGGTTAATGATCTAGAATTATATTATAAACAAATTTGAAGAACATTGGATAGTCTACCTCTCAGATATGTGGAGGAGGTGTAAAGGGTTGAAACTGAGCAGATGCACTTGGACAACCAAGCACTTAAGTCTAATTACTTATTAGACAATATTCTATTAGCATAGGCTTGGAAAATGGCCCACCCCATTATTCTGTGCTGGCTCAATCTGTTGGTGTATACAGAGAATTGTAAGAGGGATTAGAGGATGGAGTTAGACAAGCAAGAGTTATGTTTGGCTGTGGAGAGAGAGAAAGAAAGTGTGGAGATTCATGTGTCCATTCCTCTGACTGCTACCCCAAAAGACCAAGAATAAAGATTAAGGGCTTTTGCTTATCCTGACTCCGACTGATTCTAAGGTATCCAGGATGCTAACTTGGTCCTCACAGGAAGAAAAAAAAATGTGATCAAAGAATAACAAGAGATCATTATTGAACACAAAATAGATTATTTTGACTATATTGAGTTAAAAAGTTTTTATACAAACAATATTAATGCAGACAAGATTAGAAGGGAAGCAATAAACTGGGGAGATATTTTTACATTCAAAGGTTCTGATAAAGGCCTCATTTGATAAATTGTTAAGGGATATGAACAGACAATTTTTAGATAAAGAAATTGAAACTATCTGTAGTTAAATAAAAAGGTGCTCTAAATCATTATTGGCTACAGAAATTCAATTTAATAAAACTCTGAGAAACTACTACACACCCTACAGATTGGCTAAAATGATAGGAAAAGATAATGATAAATTTTGGAGGAGGTGTGGGAAAATTGGGACACATACATAATTTTGCTGAAAAAGTTATCAGATTGTGCATATCCTTTGACCCAGCTGTATTTCTACTGGGTTTATATCTCAAAGAGATCTTAAAAGAGGGAAAAGGACCAACATGGGCAAAAATTGTTGTGACAGCCCTTTTTGTAGTGACAAGAAACTGGAAACTGAATGGATGCCCATCAATTGGTGTATGGCTGAAAAAAATATCGTATATGAATTATGGAATATTATTGTTCTGTAAAAAACGACCAGCCAGATAATGTTAGTGAGGTGTGGGGAGACTTACATGAACTGAATGAATGAGAAGTGAATGAGAACAACCAGGAGATCATTATACATGGCAATAACAAGACTATATGATGATAAATTCTGTTGGGTGTGGCTCTCTTCAACAAAGAGATGATTCAAACCACTTCCAGTTATTTAGTGATGAAGAAAGTCATCTACACCCAGAGACAGAACCATGGGAACTGAATGTGGACTACTATATAACATTTCACTCTTTTTATTGTTGTTTGTTTACATTTTGTTTTCTTTCTCAGGCTTTTTTTTACTTTCTTGATCTGCTTTTTCTTGTGCAGCAAGACAACTATAAATATGAATACATATATTGGATTTAACATATATCTTAGCATATTTAACATGTAATGGACTACCTGCTCTCTAGGAAAGGGGGTAGAAGAAGGAGGGGTAATTTGGAACAAAAAAAAAACTTTGCAAGGTTCAATGTTGAAAAATTACCCATGCATATGTTTTATAAATAAAAAAGCTTTAATAACAAAAATGAGGGGGGAATTAATTACCAAATGAAAAATGAGAACTCCATGGGCTTTAGCAGCAGGGTAGATCATCCATCTCTGAGAAGACAACTTTATTTCCCTCAAGAGTAAAGTGTTAAAACTAAATTGTTGCTGGACTTGTGAAATGATCCAACCAATTTGGAAAACAATTTGGACCATTCCAAAGGGCTATTAAAAACTATGTAAAATATTTGATCCAGAATCACCACAATTGTGTTTTTGTTCCAAGGAAATATATATTTTTTATTATTTTTACATTTTTTTATTATATATGTAATTATTTTTTACATTCTTTATTATATATAATGTAATATGTAATTTATTATATGTGTAGTTATACATAGTAATTACATATATAATATATTACATAATATTATGTTATCTCATTTAACCCTCGCAGAATTCTGGAAGGTAAATACTATTATGATCCTCATTTTTCAGGGAAAGAAACTGAGCTAAACTTACCCAGGATCACACAGCTAGTATCTGAGGCTGGATTTGAACTCAGCTTTTCTTGATTCCAAGTCAAGCCCTTTACTAGAGATAGGGAGGAACATAGCATATATACACTCATTTTTATACTCCAAGGTAGTATGCTCTAGGGCCAAGGGAGAACTATAGGCAAAGTGCTCTGGATCAAAATACTCCAGGCACCAGGAGCTAAGTGGAATGTTGCCACATTTCATATGCTTATATTTCACAGATGACTCCTTCACCAAGAAAATATTTTTAAAAACAAAAAGTAATCATACGTATAAAAATAATTGTATCAACTTTTTTGGTGGTGACAAAGAAATGGAAATTTAAAGGACATCCATCAGTTGGGGAATGGCTAAACTAGTTGTGGTAAATGAATGTAAAAGAATACCATTATGCTTTTTTATTCTTTTTAAAAATGTATTTATTTTAAATACACATTGCTTTATAAATCATGTTGGGAGAAAAAAATCAGAACCAAAGGGAAAAACCATGGGAAAGATTAAAAAAACAAAAAGAAGTGAACATAGCATGTGTTGATTTCATTCAGATTCCATAGGTTTGTTTGTTTGTTTGTTTGTTTGTTTTGTTTGTTTTTTGTTTTGTTTTTTTCTGGATGCAGATGGCAATTTCTGTCAAAAGATTATTGGGATTATTTTGGATCACTGAACCACTGACAAGAACCAAATATTCCATAGTTGATCATATAAATGTTAAATATGGTAGAAATATACATTAAATCCAATTTATGCATCCATATTTATACAATTACCATGTTGCACAAGAGAAAAAGTGAAGCAAAATAAAACGCAAGCAAACAACAACAAAAAGATTGAAAATGCCTTGTTGTGAACCACACTCGGTTCCCACAGTCTTCTCTATCAGCAGCATTGTGGGATGATCAACTAAGAATGGCCCAGCTCTTCTCAGTAATACATGTTCTAAAACAGGTACAATAGACTAAGGAAATAAAATGCTTATCAAATCTATGGAGCCTTAATTTAGATCAAAGTATATATTTTTAAAATTGTTTTATTATTTTTCAAGTTTTTTTTTCTTTTAATCTGTTTCTTCTTTCACAACTGTGACTAATAAGGACGATTTATAGGTAGGGGAGGGAAGGGAGAAGAAAAATTCAGAACTCTTATAAAAATGGATGCTAGAAATTGCCTTGACATGTAATTGGGAAAAAAAATATATCTTATTACACACACACACACACACACACACACACACACACACACACCCATGATTGTGCCTTTTCCTGAGAGTAAAATGAAATCTTGGTTCAAACAAATAAAGGTTGTGGTCTTACAAAAAGGAAAACTTTCTGAAGCTAGAAATCTGTTACGTCTCTGTAGCTTTGTCTCTCTCTTAAGATTTAGGGGAAACTGGTTCCTCAATATTTTCCCAATTTTCAGTTGTTCTTTTTATATATGCCTTATAAGCTCAGAAAGTTTAGGTGTAATGGTGTGTATATAATCCTTAGTGGTGGATCCACCAAGTCTAGAAGTTATAAACTGTAGTAAGAATAAATTCAATTGATTGTCTGCATTGCCTGCCATCAATTTGGTGAGAGCCTAGTATTTGGAGACCACTAGACTCCCTAAAGGTGGAGCAAATTGGTCTTGGTTAGAAACAGTAACTGAAAGCTTTCATATTGATCAGTTAATATGGTTACTTATATGGTGCAGTGGATAGAGTGGTGGGCCTAAAACCAGGAGGATTCATCTTCTGGAGTTCAGATTTGACCTTAGACACTTACTAGCTATGTGACCCTAAGTAATTCACAAAACCCTGTTTGCCTCAGTTTTTCCATCTATAAAATGAAATGGCAAACCATTGGGGTATTTAATCTAAGAAAATCCCAAATGAGTTAATGAAGAGTTGGAAATAACAAGAACCACAATGTAACTGACCACTGCATTTTTATTTAATGTAATATAGGAAGATTCAGTTATTAATAATAGTAATAATAATTGTTGTTTGGAGTTCAAATGTTGGAGTTCTTGTTTTTCTCACAGCCGGTTTAGCTTAGAGCCCACCGAATGTCTCCAAATCCAAGGGTTTTGTCCTTTAGCCTCCAACCAGCACAGAGATGGAATGAATCTCTTGTCTCCTTCACTTGGGGCTCGGCTAGCTTTCTGGTGAGTCTTTCAGACCAGCTTGGTCTCAGTGGGGGAAGTGCAGGAGCCCAGCCACCAACTACAGTGGTGTGAGATGAAGATGAATCTGGTTGTCCACTGAACTCTCCACTCGTAGCTTTATCCTCTGAAAACTCTTCGTCTGCCACCAGCCAGCCAAGGGGAATATATTCTGTCTTGCCTCGGAAAGAGGGCTTCTGGTGTAATTCCGCTGAAATCTGTCAAAGTGCTCTCTGTCTGCACCAGAGTTGCTCCTCTCGAGTCCAGCTGAACTCTCCTCTGCGACCAGCCAGCCAAGAGGAAAATGTATTCTGGAATAGCTCTCTCTCCTCATTGGCTTTATATGTGAATCTTCTGAGAGAATGGGATTATGGGTTTTCTCCCATAGTGCTCTCTGGCCCAAAGAGTTTTAAGGGAGGTGTGAACACAAAGGTGTAAACACAAGCATTGTACTAATTAGTTCTACTTAGTACCTTGTTTCAGGTTCTGGCCAAAATCTTCTTGTAAGATTAGATCAACTCTAATTAGTTAGCAGTTTGTAAGGATTCCAACAAATTGTAATAGTATTCTTTTTGCAAAACAATTCTAGTGCTTTCAACTGACCTTTATATCATATTGTTTCAAAGCCCCTGACAATTATAGTCCCCCAGCACTGAATATTTTCCAGTTCAACTACCTGATTAAAATGTAATATCCATAAATAAATAGCATATTTCTGATGTGGTCTGACCAGAGCATGGTAGGATTAATCTTTCAATTCCCATATTCTGACTACCATATCTCTTTTTGGTAGGCTTACGAGGTTATTATCTGCATTTGAATATCATGTCATGCAGATGATCTACACTGAACTTGCAACCCACAAAAATACATTTATCTCCTTCAAATGAACTGTAGTCTAACCATGCATCTCTGAATCTTCTGCTTAAGAAGCTGTCTTTTTTTTTTTTTTCATTAAAGCTTTTTGTTTTTCAAAACATAGGTATGGATAATTCCGCAACCTTTGCCCTTGCAAAATCTTGTGTTCCAATTGCTCCCCATTTCTCCCACTCCCCTACCCTACAGGGAACATTGGTAGAAATATATGTTAAGTCCACCATATGCATACATATTTATTCAATAATCTTGCTGTACAAGAAAACTCAAATCAAACCAGGAAAGAAAGTGATGAAGAAAATAAAACGCAAGCAAACAACAAAAAGAGTGAGAATGCTATGTTGTGAACCAAACACAGTTCCCACAGTTCCCTCTCTGGGTGGAGATGGCTCTTTTGATCACAAGACCATTGGAGCTGGTCTGAATCATGTCATTGTTGAAAATAGTTACATTCATCAAAATCGATCATCATATAATATTGCTGTTGGTGTGTACAATAATGTCCTGGTTCTGCTGATTCCACTTAGCATCAGTTCATGTAAGTCTTTCCAGATCTCTCTGAAATCATCCTGCTTATAGTTTCTTATAGAACAATAATATTCCATAGCATTCACATATCATAACTTATTCAGCTATTCTCCAACTAAGGTGCTTCCACTCAGTTTCCAGTTTCTTGCCACTACAAAAAGGCCTGCCACAAACTTTTCTGCATATATGGGTCCCTTTCCCTCCTTTAAGATCTCTTAGGATATAAACCCAATAGAATCACTGCTGGATCAGAGAATATGCATAATTTAATAACTTTTTGCACATAGTTCCAAATTGCTCTCCAGAATGGCTGGATCTGTTTACAGTTCCATCAACAATTTGTCAGTGTCCCAGTTTTCCCACATTCCCTCCAACATTCATCATTATCTTTTCCTGTCATCTTAGCCAATCTGAAAGGTGTATAGTGGTATCTCAGAGTTGTCTTAAATTGCATTTCTCTGCTCAATAATGGCTTAGAGCACCTTTTCATATTACTAGAGATGGTTTCAATTTCTTTATCTGAGAATTGTTCATATTCCTTGACAATTTATCAATTGCAGAATATCTTGAATATTTATAAATTTGGGTCAATTCTCTCTATATTATAGAAATGAGGCTTTTATCAGAACTCTTGAATGTAAAAATGTTTTCCCAGTATATTGCTTCCATTCTAATCTTTTCTGCATTAGTTGTGTTTGTACAAAAACTTTAATTTAATATAATCAAAATTATCTATTTTGTGATCAATAATGATCTCCAGTTCTTCTTTGGTCACAAATATCTTCCTTCTCCACAGATCTGAGAGGTAAATTCTTCTAATTTGTTTATGATATTATTCTTTATGTCTAGATTATGAACTCCTTTTGACCTTATCTTGCTATATTGTATCAGGTGTGGGTAAATTCCTAGTCAAATGGTGAATTCTTATCCCAAAACTTGGGGTCTTTTAGTTTGTCAAACACTAGATTACTATAGTCATTGGCTATTTTATCTTGTGAATCCAACCTATTTCACTGATCAACTACTTTATTTCTTAGCCAGAACCAAAAGGTTTTGATGACCATTGCTTTACATATAGTTTTAGATATGGTACAGCTAAGCCATGGGAAGCTGTCTTTTTAAGATTGCACTTGGTGACTTATCCTGGATCTGAGTAATGCTTCAGCCATTTTAAACAGCCAGGATACATGTTGAGCACCCTTAGGTTAATCCTTTCTCTATCAAAATGGAATAATAATTTCTATTCTGAAAATAAAATGACATCATGAATATCAAAGTTCTTTGCTAGCCATTAAGTTCTACAAACATTGGGTATTATTATATATATTTGTAAACTAGCATGATTTTCACTAGTATTTCCTGTAATCAAGCAGATGTTGAAAAGGGAAGATATAAAGTTGTTTTTATGTAATACTATCTTATTCTACAAAGAGAATTTGAAAGAGAGCTTGAGAATGAAAAGCATAAATGTCTCATAATATTTGATCTCCTGGCCTTGTTTTGACTTCATCTCATATCTTGATAAATAAATTCAAATCTGTAAATCAGGGTATTCTTTTATGTTTAAGTATGACTAAAACATCATACCAAAATAGTCTAGTTTTTCTATGCCAAATTCTTTACTTAGAAGAGATCTCTTCCTTCAAAATTTCTAATTTCCAGGAACAATGAAAATGATTTTCCATAGAGGAAGAAATTTCATTCTTTTACACAGTTATTCATGATTCCAGATAGCCATTAGGCCAGCACTGAAAAGACTTCCCCATTGGGTTTCTTACCTTTTAGTACAAAGGAAGGATCAGTCAGGCTACTTTCAGTGGATAATGCTGCAGGTAGATTGCATCACTGAATTCATATTGACCCTGGGGCTGGGAATTGTATTCATTTCCTAAGAAAGGTTGGCTGCTCCTGTTTTCTTCTTTTTTTATTTCTGCAGCAGCAATTCCAGTTTTTGGCATAAGGAACAAAACAACATTACTTATTATTAGATCTATGCCCAGTGTATAGTACATTGCCTGTTTCCAATCTCTATCTTTGGGAGTGTGCTTTAAAAACACAGGATTCAGTAGCATTTACTAACAGACCACAAGGAATCCATAGACAGCATGTGATGATAATATTTTGCTCAAAAACTTTTTTAAAGCATCCAGGTATTATTCATTACTTCTATTTTCTGATCTCCCCATACATTAGCATTAAATTTTGCCCTTTTGAATTTCACAAGGTACAATCTGGTACAAGTCATTGACACACTTACTATAAAGTTGTAAAGGTAGCTTGAATGTTTCCTTTCACAATAGCTAGTTAAGCAAGATTCCCAAGGATATTTTTAAAATCTTGCAAATGACAGTTTATAAAACATTCTGCATTTCTTCCTTCCAAAATGTCACATTTTATGTATTATTTTTCTGTCTTCAGAAAAATTTTCTCTTTGCCACTAACCATATTTTCTTGATGGCTACACTGAGGCAAGGAAAGATAAATTTGATTTCTGTGTAATGAATTTACTGGTAACTTTAAACAGAGAGTGAATGTGATCATTTTGGTGAAGGAAGAAAATAAATATTTAATAAGGGCCTACTATATACCAGCAGTTGGATTAAATGCTTTACAAATATTGTCTTATTTAATTTTTAATACAACTATGAGAGGTTAGGCTCTATTGTTATTCCATTTTATTATTGAGGAAACTGAGGTAGATAACATTAAATTATTTGTCCAGGATTATATAACTAGTACAATATAGTGCAATCTAAGACTAGATTTGAATTTAGATATTTCAGTTTCCAGATGTAACACTCTAAGTACTATCCACTGTGTTGCTTTAATACAAATCAGGACTGCCAATTGCAAAACAATAAGGATAACCAAACTCCACTTTCTATCTTGTATATTTGCATATATAACTTGTATCCCTGAATGTACCCACAATCATATCAGAATATCTTCTAAGCATGCTTTTACATTAATACCCTTTAGGAAATATTTGACACAGTGGATTGAATATCAACTTTGGAGGTGGGGGAGTTCTGAGTTCAAATTCATATATAGATATAAATATAGATATATCCTCATTTATTTAAAAAATGGAGATAATAGCACATAACTCCCAGGGTTGTCTAAGAATCAAACATTTGTGAAATACTGAGGACAGTGCCAGACACATAATAAAAGCTCTATAAATGTTAGATATTGTTATGCAATGGGGCAGCTAATTATCTGTTTAATTATCTGTTCTCTTTTTCACTGAGGCAAAAAAATAAGAAAGTCATCAGCATACTGAAGAAGTTGGGTAGGAAGGCAGTCGGGACAGTTTCTCATTAAACCCACCAATTTTAACAGTCTTCAGGATAATTTTGTGTTGCTCTGCCAGGCTTCCAATGATTCTGATTTTTAAAAAAGGCAAACCCAGGAAGTCATATTCATATTGCAATACAATTTTTTTTTTACCAAACCAATGAATCCTACTTATCTCCACTGGAGTGCAAGAAGGAAGATCAAGTATATTATGCAATTGGTCCACATTGGATGATCTTCTTTCTGGTACTATGCAATTTTCTTCACCTCTTCCTGTCCTAAAGTATGTCGAACAATGCTAGAAGATGCAAAATTGTCACCAATGTGTCTCAAAGTCACATAATGATACACAAGAGGAAGACCTTCTTAGAAGTTCATGAAATGGAATAATTTGTTTTCTCTTTTTGAGAGATCAAAAAACCCTCAAGCATACATTTCTACTGATTTTCTAATTTTTTCAGAGTTTTTTTGATTACCATGGTAGTACAACAACAAATTATTATTATTATTATTATTATTATTATTATTATTTAAAATAGACAAATCACAAGTCAAGGAATGTGGTAAAATATTTTGTCATGATACCCTCAAAAGTTCTGTGAAGTTGGTATTATTATTATACCTATTTAATAGATGAGAAAACTAAGATGAAGTTATTAAATATTTGAAGTTGGATCTGAACTCAGATCTCACTGACTCCAGGTCCAGCCTCTATCTCCAACTCTACCAGAGCTATGAAGCAGTAAAATAAATATATTTTATTTAAATATAATATAAAAATATTGTTCCTATAATTTTTCAATTTCGAGGCCAATCAAATTTAATTTAAGATGATCAAGACAAAAAAGGAAAGGAAGTTTAATTTCAAAAGGAAATTATTTCCCTTGATAACTGTGAAACATTGATAGTGGTAAAAGCACTGAACTTGTACTCAATAGAATCCTGTTTTTGAAAGCTGGCTTGATGCTTACTGGTTTTATAAGCTTTATCAAGTCATTTATCCTATTTGAATTAATGTTTCTTCAGTTTTTGAATGGGAATAATAATATTTTAACTATTAACATTCAAATGCTATCCTGAAAAAAATTGATAAACCTTGTTTCAAATTATCAATTATAATTTTTTTCATATTGTAGATAAAATATAGAGAAAATTCTTAAATAATGTAAAAAATAAAAATAGATTCAAAATTATATTTGTTTCCATTAGACTTTTTTTAAAAAAAAAATCATACTTTGTAGGATATAGTATGTTACAAGAGATAACTAGTTTCAAATTCAGGAAGCTCAATATACTATAAGATCTAAATAAATCAGTTAACTTCTTAATATTAACATTGCAACACTGTAACATTGCAAGTTACCAAATAGTAGCCTTAAGAGAAGAAAATTTCTCTATAGGAATACACCCCAATCAATGAAATCAAGGGCCTAAGCAAAAATAAAAAGCTTCCTTATTTTCATTTTGAATTTCATTAACTATACGGAAAATATGGCTACTGACAGATAAATAGATATCACATTATGTAATTTATATATAATATTGCATACTACATATAAATAACATAAGTACATACTTTTTTTAAAAAATCTTTTTTTTCTTGCAGTGAAGATATGTTTATAGTTTTTTGTTTGCTTTTTTTTACATATAAGAGAGAATAAATTTTCATGGATTTCTCCACATATGAAACAGATGAGGTCATAATTTAAAAAAATCAGATAGCATATAATCAAATAAAGTGATAGCAAAAATAGTAATCCTTTCAAATGATAATTCTGATAAGTTTTGTATAAAAATATAGATTATGACTGAATATGTCTAAACTATTTCAAATTATTTATCATATCAGAGAAGGGGGAGGGAAGAGAGGGAAGAAAAGAGAAAATGGGGAACTCAAAATTTTCTTTCTTTTATTTTAATTAAAGCTTTTTATTTTCAAAATATAAACATGGATAATGAATGATTTTTTTTTTAACCTTTGGGAAAATTCACATGCAAATCCATCTGGCCCTGGAGATTTTTCCTTAGGGGATTGATTAATACCTTGTTCAATTTATTTTTTTGTAAAATGAGACTATTTAATTTATTTCCTCCTCTGTTAATCTGGCAATCTATATTTTTGTAAATGTTCCTCCACTTCACTTAGATTATCATATTTATTGGCATACAGTTGGGCAAAATAGTTCCTAAATAAATGCTCCTATTTCCTCTTCATGGATGAAAAATTTACCCTTTTCATTTGATGCTAACAATTTGATTTTTTTATTTCTTTTTTCTCTGATAAAATAAACTAAAAGTTTATCTATTTTGTCTTTTTTTCCATAAAACCACCTCTTAGATTTGTTTATGATTTCTATTGTTTTGTTTTTGTTTTACTTTCAATTATATTCATCTCCCATTTCATTTCTGAATTTCTGAAATTTGGCAAAGAAAATTGAATGGAGGCAGAAAAGAGTACACTTTCTTCTAAGCAGTTTATAGAACCTATATAAAAGTTGACCATATATTAGGATGTAAAGACCTCAAAATGAAATGCAGAAAGGCAGAAATATTAAATGCATATTTTCAGATCATAATGCAATAAAAATTACACTAAATAAAAAGTAATTGGAAGCTAAACCATCTCATCCTAAAGAATTAATGGGCAAAACTGCAAATCATAGACACAATTTCTAATTTCATCGAAGAAAATGACAATAATGAGACAAATACCAAAATTTATGGGATGCAGCCAAAGTGGCAATAAAGGGAAATTTTATATCTCTAGATGCTTACTTGCATAAAAGAGAAAAAGAGAAGATCAATGAATTGGGCTTGCAGTTAAAAAAGCTAGAAAAAGAGCAAATTAAAAACCCCCAATCAAATACCAAACTTGAAATTCTAAAAATAAAACGGGTGATCAATAAAATTGAAACAAACAAAAAAAATAATGATTTAATAAATAAAAGTAAGAGTTAGTTCTATGAGAAAACCAGCAAAATAGATAAGCCTTTAGTAAATTTGATTAGAAAAAGGAAAGAGGAAAATCAAATGGTTAGTTTTAAGAATGAAAAGGGAGACCTTTCCAGCAAAGAAGAGGAAATTAGAGCCATAATTAGGAGGTACTTTGCTCAACTTTGTGCCACTAAATTTGATAACCTATTTGAAATGGAGGTATAACTACAAAAATATAGGTTGCTTAACAAGTCCTATTGCAGAAAATATAGAACAAGCTATTGATCAACTCCCTAAGAAAAAATCCCCAGGGCCAGATGGGTTTACATGTGAATTCTACCAAACATTTAAAGAACAATTAACTCCAATACTATATGAATTATTTGGGGGATGAAGAATTTCTATCAAATTCATTTTATTACACATACATAGTACTGATACCTAAACCAGTCAGGACAAAAACAGAGAAAGAAAACCATAGATCAATCTCTTTAATAAATATTGATGCAAAAATCTTAAATAAAATATTAGCAAAGAGATTACAAAAAATCATCCCCAGGATAATACATCATGACCAAGTAGGATTTATACTAAGAATGCAGAGCTGGTTCAATATTAGAAAAACTATTAGCATAATTGACTTATCAATAATCAAATTAACAAAATACATATGATTATTTCAATAGATGCAGAAAAAGCATTTGATAAAATCCAGCACCCATTCCTATTAAAACATTGGAGAGTTTAGGAATAAATAGACTTTTCCTTAAAACATTCATGGCAAGATGATTTTAGAAAGACCTAGGGAGACTTACATGAACTGATGCTAAGTGAAATGAGCACAACCAGCTCATTGTACACCATAACAGCAAGATTAAACTTTTTTAAAATGGCTGATGGATGTGGCTCTTTCCAACAATGAGATGACTCAGATCAGTTCCAATAATCTTGTGATGAAGAGAGCCATCTACACCCAGAAAGAGGATTGTGGGAACTGATTATGGACCAAAACATAGCATTTTCACTCTTTCTGTTATTTGTTTTCATTTTGTTTTCTTTCTCAGGTTTTTTCTTCTTTCTTGATCCATCTTTTTTCTTTTACAGCACAATAACTGTATAAATATGTATACATATATTGGATTTAACATATATCTTAACATGTTTTGGATTACCTTACATCTAGGGGAACAGTTGGGAGAAAAAGGGGAACATTTGGAACACAAAATTTTGCAAGGGTCAATGTTGAAAAAGTATCCATGCATATGCTTTGTAAATAAAAAGCTTTGTTTAAAAAAGAAAAATGAAAACAAAGACATTGAAGGTGGACAGTGTTAGAAAATTAGGACAGGCCTTGATAGAGATAACATCTAAAATAAGCCTTGAAATTATTCAGGAATTCCCAGAGGAGAAGATGAAGAGGAAGAAGTCTTTAGAGATGAGAAAGGGGTCATTTAAAGACAAGAGATGGAATGTCATATATTGGGAATAGCAACTAATCCAGTTTGTATAGAGAAGTGGTGTCAAACTGAAATAGAAATGAAGGTTACTATTTCATTTATAAGAATGACTGTGAGTCACATTTTAGTTTTAAAATATATCTTTGTTTTATTGTATTTTAATTTATTTGTTAAATATTTACCAATTACATTTTATCTAGATAAAAATGCCTCTCCTAGATCATAAAGTGTGTTGCGAGGGAGGTTGATATATTATCAGCCTGGAAGGGCAGGTCCTGAACTGGTAATTGTTTTTTCAAAATATGTATCACAAACATTCATTTATATTTTCTACAATAACATTGTCACCAAAATCCTGATGGAATATAGCCACATTTGTCCAAAATGGGTATTTTCTTTTATAATTTTTCTGAGCTCTTTGTTCACAAAAGGTGATTTTGAGGGAATATATTTAAAAAGTCAAACTTATTCCAAAGTTTGTTTTTACTTTCTAGAATCAGCAACTTTTGTATGGAAGAAGCATGTTTTCTTTTGGACAATACCTAAAAAACCAGTCTGTCGTAAATCAGGTTGAACATTTTCTTGGCTAATAGTCCTGCTTTCCAATAATCTGAATTTGTGTTTGACTGACTCCAATGCCAATTTGTCTTGAAATTTACTCCTTGCTTTCTAAATTTCTTGAATTAACACTTGTCCTTTAAGACAAATTCAAATGTCACTTCATCTGAGAATTCTTCCCTGAATTTTCATCAGTCAGCAATGATCTGTTATTCTGGTACACCTCAAATAACATTTTTTATTACTCTTGTGCAGTTATCATGCATTATTTTCAAATATAGTTATTGGTGACTTCTTCTATCTCCTTCAATCTGTTAGTGATCATGAAATATTATTTAAACTTTGTTGCTCTCTCTACCAGAATGAACTGAATGCTTTTGAATGTTCTTTTGGATATCAAGTTCAAAATACTAGGTTTATCAATAGAACTACAGAATACTAAAATGTAAAAACTGGAAAGCACTTTGTAGATCTACTAATCTACCTCACTACACACTTCTACTATTTCCCTGATAACAAGAGAAAATGAAGGAATGAGGTAGTGGCTTGATTGTAAAGGAGGCAAAAGAGAAGGAGTCTAACAGGGTGTTGAATTAATTTGGACAGTGATGAGGGGAAGAATGAGATAGATTTACTGAATAATGTGCATTTATCTTGGAGTTGAAGAAATGGGACTTAGATATGACTAATTCTGAGAGGAAGGCAATAATGACTGTGGATTGTGATGGCAGAGGGAGATGATACTAATAGCTGATATTCTTATGGTGGTTTAGAGTTTACAAAGTACTTTATAAACAGGGTGTTAAAAGTCTAAGTATAGCTTTGAGTTATTAAATCTTGAAAACTTTTTAAATGCCTTTTGGATTATTAAAATTTTTGAATTAAGTATCTCATTTTGTAGTATCTCATTTAAGCCTCCCAAGCCTTATGAAATACTAACTAATACTATTATTATTTTATTTGTCCAGATGGGGACATCCTAGTTCGGAATGATAGTGACTTGCCCGTTATCACATAGTTAAAAATTATCAAAAGTAAGAATTGAATTCTAGGTCTTTATGACTTCAAGGCATTGCCCTATCTACCATTCTGTAATGCCTTAATGGAACACATTAGACGATAATTCTACTCAGATTTTGAAGGTAAGTGTAAGCCTGCTCTGAGAAAAATGAGTTAGATGTCAACTCTTTGAACTGGAGGAAAACCTTTAACTCTGACCTGTGAGCCAAATGACCCTCTCCTATTTAGCCTCAATGCTTCATGGACATAAACTTTGCACCTCTCAAGATTGAGAACCTTGAGATATCAAGAAATAGTTGTTCCATTTTAGTGCCATTTGGCTGAATATTTGCATTTGTATCAATATTCTGGTGAATTTCCTGAAAGTAAATATTTAAAAAGGGTTATGAAAGGGTATTGGCTCAATCTGCTTATTTCCTGGAACTAAATGTGTAAAATGACATGTGCTCTGACACCTAACTAGAGTTGGCATATCAAGGTGCTCTGTGAAAGACTTAATTTTTTTCTTTCTTTTTGGAAATATACATGTATAAAATACATCTGGCACTGAAATCTTATGCTACTGTATTTATCCCATGGGCTTATTTCTTCTTTGGGTTGTTCCTTGTCTGACTTCAGATGACTTAGAAAGTTTCTTTACAATTGAAAGTTTCTATGAAATTTTAGGAAAACAGATTTAATTTTAATATGGCATTTTTTAATTTAAAAAATCAATTTTGTCACTCTAGTACTAAGGAAATTTCATTGTCTTATTGTTTTTGCAATAAAACACAACGTCCTGTATTTGCCATTTAAGGTCCTTTGCAATGCGTTTTGAACCTGATACCTTTCCATATTGGTTATATATGTATTATTCTGTCTATTTTCTAGTCAAATTGGCTCATTTACTGTTCCCCCAAGATTATCTCCCACCTTAGTGTCTGTTCACATGTTCTCGAATGTTCTTCATTACTGTTCCTTGAAATCTATAGATCTTTTGAAGTTTCTTTAATTCTGGTGACCATTTTGATAGGGAGTTCTTTCTTGAGCCCTCCAACTATTAATGTACTCTTCTTTACTAAAATTACTTTATATTTATTTGTGTTTTTCTACAGATATCTCTATGTACATGTATCTTCTTCTGTAAAAAATAGATTTCCTGAAAAAAGACAGTTTCATTTTTGTTTTATCTCTCAGACCTGGCCTTATACATAATAGGTGATTAAAATATGTGTAGAATTCAATGAAAATATTCTCATATTTTTGCCTTCAAGCATAAGGGAGACTGAAATTTGAAGTGCAAATTCTTCATCATAAGGACAGATTAGACAGTATATAATTATTGTGATATCAAAACACAGGAAGTTTATCTTTTAACAGTTTCCTCTTTGATGCTTCTCTTCAATCTACTTATTCTTCCTACACTTTATTTTAATTCCAGATAACACAATAGAGGGAAAAATATGGTTTTAATGTTTTACAACCACTATGAATGGTGTTTGAGAATTTGTGTTATTATTTCTGAGATTTCTTCTCCAGAATCCTGTGGTTAAAGTCTAGCAGGAATCAATGTCTATAAATGATATTTGCTGTCTTTGCAGAAATGATTTCTAAAATAATAGGATTAAAATTTTTGAGCAAGTAAAATTTACATCAAGTACTATTATTTTGAAAATCAAAGAGTTTTTGCTTCCTCTCACCTCCTTTTTCTGTGGGTCTCCTGAATATATTGCATAGTAGTATAATAAATGTCTTTCCTCTTCAGACTCTGAAAGGTTAACTGTCCTGTAGGCAATGTTTAATAATCATTGACTATCTGGAAAGGAACAATGTACACATAACAACTTTTAAATTTAACCTGAGTTATTTACATTTTACCTATCATTTTACCCATAACTTTCTTATATATTGACAAGCAACAAAACAATAAATTGAGCCCTGATTTGTAGTGTTTGCCAATTTCCAAAATGTAAATATTCATCTTGAAAATTTAAAAATCAGTTCTCCAGCCAATTTTTGTGAACTCTAGCATACCTCTTCTATATCTCATTCACAGTCAAAATAAAATAGAATGAGTTGAGAATGAGGCATTAGAAGATATGAATTCTAGTTTCAAATCCACGATTTTATCACCATGGACCTTTAAATAAGTTGCTTACCCTCTCTAAGCCTATAGTTTTCTTATTTATAAAATGGTTATAATATATTTCCCTGTCTATACCAAAGGATTATAATGGAGTTCAAATAAGACAGTGTGCTTTTAAATGTTCTCTTAAAATTATCAAATTATATAATATATATATGTACATACATACACACATACATATATCTATATATACATATGTGCATATATATAATCTGTGTGTGCATACATAAAGAACCATTAATCTTGGTAATTATAATAGCTAAATGATACAAATTATATGTAATGCTATATTTAATAGTCACATGTTATAAAGATTGTAAGAGGATTCCCTCTCCTCTTTCCAATGATGCTTTCTCCAAACTCAGAACAGTGACTTGGTAGAGGAACTCCCCTCCTCTCATACTACTTAGGGTACTATTATACCCTAAGGAAAGGATTTTAATAATAGTTCTAAAAGATAATGACAACATGAAATACTAGTAACATTTTAGTTGTATATTTCTATTCAAAAAGTTGGCCTTGGGTTTCAGTTACTGATAATACTATTGAGACATTAGTCCAGCTATATGTTTTAGACATGGATAAATCTCTGGAAGAATAACAGAGTAGTATTAAGTGTTGAATTCTAAAATCTTAGAGGGATAAAGAAACAAAATATTATCTAGTTAGCTATAGTACCTACTAAGTGCAAGGCACTGTGCTAAGCACTTAGAATAAACAAAATGGAGATAATATACAAACAACTAAGTAGAAAGAGGAGATAAATATAATAAATCAGTATTAATTTCAGAAGGAAAGCACTAGTTTTAAGGACAATTGCAAAAGGCTTTTTTCATAAGGTAAGATTCTAGTTGATACTTGAAAGAAGTCAAAGACTTCATGAGGTTGAATTGAGGGAAAAAAGTGTTCCAGAAAAGGGAGCCAGTTAAGAAAATATTCAGCATCTCATATTAAGAACAGTAAGGACATCGGTGTCACTGAATCACAAACTATTGGAGTAGTGGGGAAGAGTTATAAGAAAACACATAAATGTAGTAAAGAGCCAGTGATTTGGTCACTCAAAAGAGAATTTTTACTGTATTCACTAGATAATTGGAAGTTACTGAAGTTTATTACATGAAGATTGGAGAGGAGATATATTCAAATAAAGTATTGGAAAGCAAGAGAAGAAAAAACATGCCTTGTTCAAGTTACAGAGTTAATTGGTAATAAAGCCTGTACACAAGTCTCCTGATATTAAAGTGTTATGACCACGCTAGCACCCAGGATACCTCAGAATTAGCCGGAGTCAGGATAAGCAAAAGTCCTAAGTCTTTATTCTTGGTCCTTAGATGCAAGATTGAACAGGATGGAACAGAATCTCCGCGACCACCTTCTCCATTGTCTACTGCTCAAATGTGACCCTGGCTAGTGTTACTCCACCCCCTAGTCCCTCCTACAATCCTCTGTATACACCAATCATTGAGCCAGCACAGATAGTGGAAAGAACCATTTTACAAGCATATGATCATAGAGTATTGTCCAATCGGTAGTTAGCCTCAAGTGCTTGGCATCTTGGTCAGCACTGACCTCAGTGCATCGACTCAATAGTTTCAGCCCTCTATGTTAAAGTCCAGTTTTCTTTCTACTGCATCATTCTGTCACTCAATATAATTCAGTTTAAGTCAGCATTATACTTAAAAATCAGCCTATATTTCTAGCTTTTCATAAAATGTAGACAACGATCTATTTTAATATTTAAGTAATAATGCCAAAACTATATAACTTTCCTGAAAATTCAATGTGGAATATCCACACACACATACACATACAGACACCCCCCACACATACATTTTGCTTAAATATCTACTGCCAAAATACCAATAGGATTGTTGAGAATCATGTGAGGAGCAAAATAGTAAATATGGCTTGTTTGTACCAATCTATCATCCAAAAATCTTAGGTAAAAGAATTACTTTTTATAGAATATCTTAATTTGAATCCACAATTAAAGAAAACAAAAATACCACACAATATAGAAGTCTCATGAAATAATAATTTAGACCTCCTTCTTTGTGAGCTCCTGGAGTTAAACTCATGCATGAAGAGTCAACGAAGACAAATAAATGATTGATAAATAAATGTTCATGCCACTCTATACAGGGGAAGGGAAAGCAATTGGAAGGAGAGAGGGAGATTTAAAATAAATACATAACAGAGTAGAGTAAATTTACAGGAAAGATATTTGAATATTGAAAAGGAGACCCTAAACCTATGTGCAACAAGTACTTAACTAAATGAGATTACTCTGAGCAAAGACTATTTCCAGGCTCGCAAATCCTCATTGCAAGGGGACTGAGGATAACTAATATAGCCAACTTTTTTTACTGTTCTAAAGGAAAAGAGGGAGGCAGGAAATCAGAGGCAAATAAGTATTAATAAAAGAGAAGAAATTAGATCAAAAGAGTGAGAAGAGAAATGAAGAATAAAAACATAGCTCACAAGGGGATAATACAATGGGATAAATTCTAAAGACAGAAGGAAATCAGTAAAATATAAAAGAAAACCCAAAACATTATGAACAGATTTTTTACCTTACTTAATGTAAAAGAAAATCTTTTCAGGAAAAACTCTTCAGAAAAATATTGGAAAAATGAGAAATTCTAGAATGTTTAAAAAGAGAAATAACACAAGGTAGTGTCAAGATGGCAGAGAGTAGACACATCTTTATCCAAGTACCTCCTACTGTCCTTTAGATCGATCCCAGATCAAACCTCTAAACTGGTGTTGGAATGATAGAATCCACAAATATTTGGAATGTAACAAATGTTCAGAAAAGTTCTATTTCAGTCAGGCAGGGTGTGTGTAGGGAGGAGGTGGCCAGTGCAAACACAGTGCAGGGAGACATAGTGTTTCAGCACTTGTACACTGGGGAATCTACTGGAAGACTATTCTGTCCTAGTTACAAGCCAGTGGATTAGCAGGTTAGCTGTAAGACTTCTAATGCAAATATAAAGGGCAACTAGTGAGCCTCTGTACCCCAGACAACTGCTGGACATGGCCACAATTACCCAGCACAGGAAGTCAGTCAGCAGCACTGGCCCAGGGCAAGTTAAAGATTGGAACAATCTCCACTTTGCCCTAAGAGCAGAACTCAATCTTGAAAAAATGAGCAAAACGGCAAAAAAAATCTGACCACAGATAGTTTTTATGGAGAAAGGGAAGAACAGACCCGAAACCTTGAGGACTCTAAAGGCAAATGATCTTCAGACAAAGGTCCAAATGGTTTTATGACTTGGTCCCCTTCTCACAAAGCTCTCTTGGAAGAATTAGAAAAGAAATCTTAAAAGAGAGTTAGAAGAAAAATGGGGAAAGGAAATAAAAATTTTGCAAGAGAGTTTGGAAAAGGAAAAACAGAAATTATCTGAAGAAAACTCCTTGAAAATATATTTGATGAAATGGAAAAAGTATATAACTCTTTATAAAAGAAACAAATTCATTGAGAAACAGAATTTGTGAAATGTAAAAAAATGCAATAAACAAAATACTTCATTTAAAAGTTGAATTGGCAAAATGCAAAAAGATAAAAAAACTAACTGAAGAAATTAATTCATTAAAAATTAAAATTGAACAAATGGAAGTGAATGACTCAATGAGACTCAAGAATCAGTCAAACAAAACCAAAAAATTGGAAAATATAAGAAAATGTAAAATGTAAAATACCTCATTGGAATGTGTTCTGACCTAAAAAGGAGATCTAGGAGAGACAATCTAAAAATTATTGGATTTCCAGAAAACCATGATGAAAAAAGAGCCTAGAAATCATTTTTTCATGAAATCAACAAGGAAAACTTGCCAGATGTCCTAGAACCAGAGGGTAAAATAGCCATTGACAGAATTCACTGATCTCCTGAAAAAGACCCAAAATGAAAACTCAAAAGAACATCATAGCTAAATTTCAGAATTATCAAATCAAGGAGGAAATATTCCAAATAACCAGAAGGAAACAATTAAAATATTAAGGAGCCACAATCAGGATTATGCAGAACCTAGCAACTTCCACTTTAAGGAATTGAAGAGCATAGAATGTGATATTCTGAAAGGCAAAGGAACAAGAATCAACAATATAGAAAAATGAGCATTAACTTTCAGGAAAAAAGATGGACATTTTGGAAACAGGAAATTTTCATTTATTGCTGATGAAAGAAGCAGAACTAAATAGAACATTTGATCTTCAAATAGAGAACTGAAGAAAAGCACAAAAATGTAAAAAGGAAAGAAAAAATAACTTTGTTCTAAAAGGTAAAAAGTTTACTTCTCTATATGTGAAGACAATATGTTTAATTCTTGAGATCTCTTATGGATATACTTTGGGAATGCAGGTATAATTTGATATTATTGTGATGATATAAAAAAGAAATAATAAGAAGAAAGGCAATTCTACTAGAAGAAGAGAGAAATGGAGTTAAAATGGGGTAAATTACATCTCATTAAGAGGTAAAAATGACCTATTATAATTAAGGGAAAGAAGGGGTGGGGATAAGCAGTGTATAAATCTTACTCTCATCTGATTTGTCTCAAAGAGAGACTATCATACATATTTAGGTTTACAGAGAACTTTTCTTATCCTAAAGGGAAGTAGGAGGGGAAAGGAGAAAGGAAAATGGGAAATTAATGAAAGGGAGAACATAAGTAGAAGGGGGAAGGTATAAGGGGGAGGGGAGGAGAAGGGGAGGCCTGTTTGAAAGAAAGGATTTTCAGAATCAAAATTCTGGGAAGCCATGAAGGGAAAGACAAAAAGGTATAATTAGTAGAAAACAAGATGGGAATAAATATAAACTTAGTTCATTAAGTGTGAATCTAAAGGGTATAAGTTCTCCTATAAAATGGAAGTGAACAGCAGATTGGTTTAAAAGACAGAATCCTACAATATATTATGTAAAAAAAAACACATTTAAAACAGAGTGATATATTCAAATTAAAGGTAAAACGCTGGAGCAGAATCTATTATGCTTCAGTTGAAGTAAGAAAAGCAGGGGAAATGATTCTGATCTCATAGCAAGCAAAATCAAAAATAGATCTAATTTAAAGAGATAAGGAAGGAAATTATTAGATTAAAGGAATTAGAGTAGGTAATGAGAAAACAAAATTATCACTCTTTGCAGAAAATATGATGTTATACTTAGAGAATCAACTAAAACTCTACTAGAAACAATTCACAATTTTAGCAAAATTGCATTACATAAAATAAATTCACATAAATCATCAGCATTTTTATACATTACTAACAAAATTCAACTGCAAGAGATTCAAAGAAATTCCATTTAAAATAACTGTAGAAAATATGAAATAACTGGGAGTCTACCTGCCAAGGCAAAATCAGGAATTATATGAACACAATTACAAAACACTTTCCACATGAATGAAGTCCAATCTAATCTTTTTGGGAAAATATCAAGCTCTCATGGATAGACTGAGTTCATACAATAAATAATTGTAATAAATAACAATACTATAAAATAGAAATAATTATAATAAATAATACTGCAATATAATATAATAAAATGCAAATATTCCATAAATTAATCTACTTATCCAGTGCCATGCCAATCCCATAACAATACCATGCACAAAAAATATTTTACACATTTAGAAAAAATAATTACAAAATTCCACTGCAAGAACAAAAGGTCAACAATTTCAAGGGAATTAATGAAAAAAATGCAAATAAAGTTGATCTAGCTGTACCAGATCTAAAATTATATTATAAAGTGGTGGTCAAAAAACCATTTGGTACTGGCTAAAACAAGATAGTTGATCAGTAGAATAGGTTAGGTTTACAGGAAAAATAGTCATTAACCATAGTAATCTAATATTTGATAAAGCTAAAGAGCTGAGATTTTGAGATAAGAATTCACTATTTGACAAAATTGCTGGGAAAATTGGAAATTAGTGTGCGAGAAATTAGGCATTGACCCATACATAACACCCTATACCAAGATAAGATTAAAATATTTTCATGATTTAGACATAAACTAACTTACAAGAACAACAGATATTCTATCTCTCAGATCTGTGGAGAAGGAAGGAATTTGTGTCCAAAGAATAACAGAAGTAACTTATTAAATACAAAATAGATAATTTTGATTTTATCATGTAAAACATTTTTATACAAACAAAAGCAATGCAGAGAATATTAGACGGGAAGCAGTAAACTAGGAAAAAAAATTTACATTCCAGAGTTCTGATAAATATCTCATTTCTAAAATATAGAAAGAATTGGCTGAAATTTATAAGAATTCAAGTCATTCTCCAATTGATAAATGGTCAAAGGATATGAACAAACAATTTTCAGAGGAAAAATTAAAACCATTTCTAGTCATATGAAAAGGAGTTATAAATCACTATTGATCAGAAAAATGCAAATTATGGCAACTTTGAGATACCACTACTTACCTCTAAGATTGGCTAAGATTACAAGAAAGATAATGACAAATATTGGAGGGTATAGTGTTCCTCTTTACAATATAATGCTCTCTGGGAGCAGGTTCATTGGGGGGCTTCTGAGAGCAGCCTTCCTTTCAGTTCAGAGTAATAATCACCTCAAATGCAGCCAGGGATTAAAGTCCAAATCCTTTATTGTCTCCTTCAAAATAACCTGGTTAGCTTTCTTAGAGGCCTATCTCTCCCCTTGGTTCCGAGGGTTCTTACCGCTACTCCTTTGTCTCTTCCAGCTTCTGCCTCTAGCTCCCTCCAAATGTCTCCAGCCAGCATAGGGGTAGAAAATGGAATGAATCTGAATCTGCCTCCAAGAGTGGGCTTGTGTGTCTGGCCCTGAGAGCTTCTTGCTTATATGCTGTACACTGAGTATACACCAATCATTACATCATTAGGAAACCATTATTTGTTATAGGATTAAATCAATGCTAAATTAGATTTAACCATTGTCTCCTCAATTCCACTTAGTACCTTGTTTCAAGTTCTGGCCCATAACATTTCCTCATAGGATCAGATCAATCATACTGAACCATGCTAAATTAGATAATTATTGTCTACATCAATTCCACTGTCTTGCTGCCTTGTAAGAATCATAACAGGAAGGGATGTGGGAAAACTGGGACACTAATACATTGGTGGAATTGTAAATTGAACTAACCATTCTGGAGAGAAATTTGTAACTATGCCCAAAGAGCTATCAAAATGTGCATACCCTTTGATTCAGAACTTTTCTAATGCACTTTTATTCCAAAGAGATCATAAAGAAGAGTATTGTTCTATAAGGAATGATCAGCAAGATTCTTTCAGAGAAGGCTGATGCTAAGTGAAATGAGCAGAAACAGGAGATCACCGTACATGGCAACCAGAAAATTACATAAATATCAGTTCTGATTGAGGTGGCTCTTTTCAACAATGAGATAATTGAAGTCAGTTCAGATGATCTTGTGATGAAAAGAGCCACCCATACCCAGAGAGAGGACTATGGGAACTGAGTGTGGATCACAACATGACATTTTTACTCTTTTTGTTGTTGCTTGCTTGCCTTTTTTTTATTATTATTTTTCATTTATTTTTCCTTTTTGATCTGATTTTTCCTGTTCAGCACAATAATTGTAGAAATATGTTATTGGATTGCTTGACATCTAGAGGGGAGGAATGGAGGAAATAAAGGGAAAATTTGGGACACAAAGTTTTGCAAGGGTCAATGTTGAAAAAAATTATCCATGAATATATTTGAAAATAAAAAGCTTTAATAAAATAAAATAAAAAGAGAAATAATATTTTAACGATGAAATTGGGAATGGATTTAAGTCAGAAATTAGAGTTCTTACTATAGATTTTAAAACTCCAACAGGAGAATAGAATAAGAAATGTATTAGTTGTAAAAACAAACTCTCTTAAAAAGTAATAAAATTTGAAAGAAGATATACATATGATAATAATTTTAAGAGTACATACATTTTATATAAACTAAAATAACTAATCTTGAATAAAGAGTGAGTGGAAAGAATTTAAGGATCTCTCTGAAAAATAATTAGAGAGTGAAAGAGTAATCAAACTGCCAAAAATATTGTATAGAACCAGAAATAGTAAAAAAAAAAAAATCATCTAGACTAAAGGTTAAGAATATCAAGGTAATTAATTAAAAAAAAAAAAACACATAAAGGATGATGGCCTAGCAGTATAAGACCAAAAAGTCCATTATAAAGCAGCAGTCATCAAAACCATTTGGTACTAGCTAACAAATGGAATGGTGGATCGGTGCAATATGTTACTAATATATGATACAGCAATGAATGATTATAGTAAACTAGCATTTGATTAAACCCTCAAACTTTCATTTTTTTAATTTTTTATTTAATAATTACTTTATATTGACACTCTTTTCTGTTCCGATTTTTTTTTTCCCCTCCCTCCCTCCACCCCCTCCCCTAGATGGCAAGCAGTCCTTTATATGTTGGATATGTTGCAGTATATCCTAGATACAATATATGTTTGCAGAACCGAACAGTTCTCTTGTTGCATAGGGAGAATTGGATTCAGAAGGTATAAATAACCCGGGAAGAAAAACAAAAATGCAGATAGTTCACATTCGTTTCCCAGTGTTCTTTCTTTGGGTGTAGCTGCTTTTGTCTGTCATTTATCAATTGAAACTCAGGTCTCTTTGTCAAAGAAATCCACTTCCATCAAAATATGTCCTCATACAATATCGTTGTTGAAGTGTATAATGATCTCCTGGTTCTGCTCATTTCACTTAGCATCAGTTCATGTAAGTCTCACCAGTCCTCTCTGTATTCATCCTGCTGGTCATTTCTTACAGAACAATAATATTCCATAACATTCATATACCACAATTTACCCAGCCATTCTCCAATTGATGGGCATCCATTCATTTTCCACAAACTTTCATTTTTGGCATAAGAACTTATTATTTCACAAAGCTTTCCTGGAAAAATGGAAAATAATACTTACTTGCCACATCCCATAACAATATAATGTCAAAATGGGTACATAAAGGATGATACCTTGAGCAAATTAGGAGAGCAAAGGATAATTTATCTATTAGATCTTTATAGAAGAAAGGAATATATGATCAAACAAGAACTAGAGAATATCATGAAAGGCAAAATAGACAACTTTGATTACAATAAGTAAAAAGGCTTTGCCCCCAAAGCCTGATCAAAACAAGAATAAAAGGGAGGTACAAATCTGAGGGAAAAAATACAGCCAGTATTTCTGATAAAGGTCTCATTTGTAAAAAAAATATATAGATAACTATATCAAATTTATAGAAATACAAATCATTCTCCAATTGATAAGTAGTCAAATGATATGATCAGATAATTTTCAGATGAGAAAATTAAAGTCATCTGTAGTCATAAGAAAACATAAATCACTATTGATTAGAGAAATACAAATTTAAACAACTATGAAGAACCGACTCACACCTCTCACATTGGCTAAGATGACAGAAAAAGAGAATCCTAAATGCTGGAGGGGCTGTGGGAAAACTAGGACATTAATGACTTTGTTGGTGGAGTTGTGAAGTGATCTAACCATACTGCAGAGCAAACTGAAACTATGACCAAAGAGCTACCAAACTGTCCATACACTTTGACTCAGCAATGCCAATACTGGGTCTGTTTCCCAAGGAAATCATAAAGGAGAAAAAAGGACCCACGTTTGCACTATAGGTGGAGAGCTTTTTGTGGCAGCAAAGAACTGGAAAATGAGCAGATGCCCAACAGTTGGGGAATGGCTGAAGATGTTGTGGTATATGAAGGTAATGGGATGTTATTATTCTATTAAAAATTATGAACAAGATGATTATAGAAAGGACTGAAAGATTTATGTGAACTGAATATGAGTAAAATAAGCCAAACCAGAAATACATTATAAACAATAAGAGCAAGATTGAGTGATGATCAATTACTTCCCAGTGGTTCAGTGATGCAAGGCAGTCCCAGTAAGGTTTGGAAAGAAAATATCATCTGATCCAAAATAAATAAATAAATAACTGTGGAAAGGGAATGTAAATCAATAAATGATACATTCATTTTTTTCTGTTTTTTTATTATTTGTATTTTTCCATTTGTTCTGATTTTTTCTCAACATGATTTAAAAAGAAATATGTATTAAAATATTTAATATACATGTTTAACCAGAAACAATAAAACAATTGAACAATTTTTAAAAATACATAGAATTACAAAGAAAAAAAGAGTTAAAGACATTTGTTAAAAAAAAAAAAAATTACTGCCCAATTAAACAATGTATGTTCTGAAATCTTTGAAAATCTGACAATGAATTTTTTTACATACTTGGTAAAAACTCAAGAACTTTTTTAAGGAATAAAATATCAGTAGATATTATATTATGATAGATACAATACTAGTTGTAGAGTCAGAAAGAACTAGGTTAAAAGCTTAATTCAGATATTTGCTATGTTATCACAGGCAAATTACATCATTTTGAATATCTGTTTCTTTATCAGTACAATGACAACATAACATTTCCCTCAGAAAGCTGTTGTAAAGATCAAATGACATAATAAATTTTTAAAATTTACATATATTAAGCAGCCACTATGTACAAAAGACTGTTAAAGCAGTAATCAAACTATATAAATCTATTGTTTGATAAACTCAAAGATTCAAACTTCTGGAATAATAATCCAGTATTTGACAAAAATTGCTGGGAAAACTAGGAAATAGTATGTCAGAAACTAGGCATAGACCAAAATCTCATAGTCCATATGAAGATAAGGTCAAAATGGATTCATGATTTAGACAGAAAGGGTGATATAATAAAATTAGGAGAAGAAGGGATAGTTTATCTGTCAGATCTTTGAAGAAGGGAAGAATTTATTATCAAAGAAGAGAACATTATAAAATGCAAAATGGATAATTTTAATTAAATTTAAATTTATTAAATTTTATATTATTTTTTTAATTGTACAAATGAATCCAATGCAACCAAGATTAGAAGAGAAGCAGAAATCTAAGTTCTGACAAAAACTTTGTTTTTAAAATATATAAAGAATTAAGTCAAATTTATTTATTCTTATTTTTAAAAAATTTTTAAAGAATTTAATTCACATTGCTTTAAGACTTACATTGGCAGAAAAAAATCAGAACAAAAGAGAAAAAAAACAAAAACATGAAACAGGGGGAAGAAAAAGTGAACATAGCATGTATTTATTGGTTTACATTTGGTCTCTATAGTTCTTTTTCGGGATGCAGATAGGATTGTCTGTCCAAAGTCTATTAGAGAAGAACCAAGTCTTTCATACTTGATCATTGCACATTCTTGCCGTTATTATATATAATGTATTCTTAGTTCTCCTTGTTTCATTTAGCATCAGTTCATGTACATCTTTCCAGGTCTGTCAAATCAGCTTGTCCTTTTATTTTTGATAGAACAATAATATTCCATTATCTTCATATACCACAATTTATTCAGTCATTCCCCAATTTTCCAATTCTTTGATACCACAAAAAGAGCTGCTACAAACATTTTTTGCACATGTGCATCCTTTTCTTTATGATTTCTTTGAGATACAGACTCAGTAGTGGCACTTCTGGGTCAAAGGTTATGAACAATCTGACAGCCCTTTGGAGATAGTTCCAGATTGCTCTCCAGAATTGTTGGATCATTTCACAACTCCACCAATTCATTGGTGTCCTAGTTTTCTGACATCCCCTTTAACATTTATCATTTCCCCCCATTATCTTAACTAATCTGAGAGGTGTGAAGTGGTATCTCATAGTTGTTTTTAATATGAATTTCTCTAATCAATAGTGATTTAGAGCATTTTCTCATATGACTATGGCTTTAATTTTGTCATCTGAAAATTGTCTGTTCATATTCTTTAGCCATGTAGCAACTGAGGAATGACATATTCTTATAAATTTGATACAGTTGTTTATATATTTTATAAAAGAGACCTTTATCAGAAACATTGGCTGTAAATATTTTTTCTTAGCTTTTTACTAACTTTTTAATCTGTTTTCTGTTGATTTTGTTTGTGGAAAAGCTTTTTAATTTAATGTAATCAAAGTTGTCCATTTTGCTTTTCATAATGTTTGGTCATAAATTCCTCCCTTCTCCAAGCATCTGATAGGTCAATTATGCCTTCCTTTCCTAATTTGTTTATGATATCATCCTTTATGCCCAAATCATGTACCTATTTTGACCTTATTTTGATATGGGGTGGGATCTATGCTGAGTTTTTAACACTTAATTTTCCATTTTTTGCATAAATTTTTGTCAAATACTGAGTTCTTATTACAGAAACTGGAGTTTGGGGGTTTATCAAATACTATATTTCTATAGACCTTAAATATTGTATCATGCATATCTAATTGATTACACTGATGAATGACTATTTCTTAGCCAATACCAAAATTACTACTGTTTTATAATAGAGTTTTAGGTCTGGTAGTTTCTGCCACCATTCTTTGTATTTATTTTTTATTAATTATCTTCATAT
This sequence comes from Antechinus flavipes, assembly GCF_016432865.1. NCBI lineage: Eukaryota > Metazoa > Chordata > Mammalia > Dasyuromorphia > Dasyuridae > Antechinus > Antechinus flavipes. The sequence continues at coordinate 302,277,503 of NC_067400.1, read as the reverse complement.
TCTTGACCTTTTGTTCTTCCAGATGAATGCTGTTATTATTTTTTCTAGTTCTATAAAATGCATTTTTGGCAGTTTGATTACTATATCACCAAATAAGTAGAACAATTTAGGCAGAACTGTCATTTTATTATATTACCTCAGTCTAACTATGAGCCATTGATATTTTTCCTGATTTTATTTGCATGGGAAGTGTTTTGTAATTGTGTTCATATAGTTCCTTGGTTTGTCTTGGCAGATAGACCTCCAAATATTTTATTTAATCTATGGTAATTTTAAATGGAATTTCTATTTTCATCTCTTACTGCTGGGCTTTGTCAATAATATATAGAAATATGGAAAATTTGTGTGAGTTTACTTTATATCCTGCAACTTTGCAAAAATTATGAATTCTTTCCAGTAGGTTTTTGGATGATTTTTACTACTCTCTAAGTATACCATCATAACATTTCCAAACAGTGATATTTTTATTTCCATTGCCTATTCTAATTCCTTTAATTTCTTTTTCTTTTCTTATTACGAAAGCCAACATTTCTAGTACAATGTTGAATAATAGTGATGATAATGGGGATCTTTGTTTCACCTCTGATCTTATTGCAAATATGTTCTGCTTCTCTCCAGTACAAATAATGATTGCTGATGGGTATAGGTAGGTACTGCTTATTATTTTAAGGAAAACTTTCTTTAATTCTATGCTCTCTGGTGTTTGTTTGTTTTTTAATAGAAATGAATACTGTGTTTTCTCAAAAGCTTTTTCTGAATCTATTCAGATTACCATATACTTTCTGTTGGTTTGTTTATTAATATGGTCAATTATAATAGTTTTCCTGATATTGAACTAGCCCTGCATTGCTGGTATAAATCCCACTTGATCATGTTGTATTATCCTGTTGATAAGTTGCTTTAATCTCTTTGCTAATATTTTACTTAAAATCTTTTATATAAACATTAATTAGGGAGATTGGTATGTAATTTTCTTTTTCTGTTTTTATCAGTATCATATTTGTGTCATAGAATGAATTTGGCAGCACTTCTTTACCTGTTTTTTTTCAAATAGTTTACTTAATATTGGAATTAATTGTTATTTAAATATTTGGTAGAATTCACTTGCGAATTCATCTTGCCCTGGAAATTATTTCTTAGAGAGTTCATGAATGTTGCATTCAATTTCTTTTTTTCTAAAATGGGACAGTTGAAGTAATTTATTTACTCTTATTTTAAACTGAAAAAAATTATGTTTTTGTAAGTATCCATTCATTTTGGTTGGATTGTCAGATTTGCTGCAATATAGTTGGACAAAATAGTTCCTAATTATTGCTATAATTTCTTTTGCATTGATAGTGAATTCACCCTTTTCATTTTTGATGCTGATGATTTAGGGTTTTTTTCCCCTTTTTCCTTTTTCTAATCAAATTAACCAAAAGTTTGTCTATAAACCAATTCTCAATTTTATTTATTCAATATTGTCTTAATTTCAATTTTATTAATCTCTCATTTGTGTTTCAGAATTTCTAATTTGTATTTAATTCAAAATTTATAATTTGTTCTTTTTCTAGCTTTTTTTAGTTGTATGTCTAATCCATTAATCTCCTCTTTCTCTGTTATATTTTTGTAGCTATTTAGAGATATAAAATTTCCCCTGAGCACAGATTTAACTATATCACATAGGTTTTGGTATGTTTTTTCATTATTGTCATTCTCTTGGAAGAAATTATGGACTGTTTTAATGATATGTTGTTTGACCCACTTATTCTTTAGAATTAGATTATTTAATTTCCAATTGGTTTTTGATCTATTTTTTACCCATTTATTGAATAAAAAAATATTGCATTGTGATCTTAAAGAAAAGAATTTACTGTTTCTGCTTTTCTGAATTTTATTGTGAAGTTTTTATGCTCTAATATATGGTCAATTTTTGTATAGATGCTATGCATTGCTGAGAAAAAAAAAAGATTGTATTTCTTTTTATTCTATTCAATTTTCTCCAAAGGTCAATCATGTCTAGGTTTCTAAGATTCTATTTTATGGTTTCTTTCTTGTTTATTTTGTCATTAGATTTGCCTGATTCTGAGAGCAGAAGGTTGAAATCCCCAACTAGGATAGTTTTGCTGTCTATTTCTACCTGTAATTGCCTTACAATCTCCTCTAGGAATTTGGCTGCGTATCTGTTTAAGATTGTTACTACTTCATTCTTTCATTGTCTCTGCAAACTATATTTTCTGTTTAGTTTAGTTTTTTTTTTTTCAAAAGAAATGATTGAAAGTCCCTTACTTAATTGAAGATCAATCAGGTTCCCTGAAAGATGATGCTTAGTCTCCTTGGATAGTTAATTCTTGGTTATAATCCTTTACCAAGACATATTTTTCTTTCTTGTCTCTTTTAACAAGATTTATTCTTAATTTTGCTTTATTTGAGATAAGAATTGCTACATCTGTTGTACAGGAAGCTTGGGACTTTGCCTCTTTACCACAGTAGCAGAGTTCAACTATAAAAGTTAAAAAAAAAAAGGCAATACCAAAAGGAAAGGAAAGAAAATAAACAAGAAACAGAAAAGAACCTTGACAATAGAAAACTACAATGATAAATAGAGAATTTCAAAACCCCAACTCAGTTGATGATAAAATTTCCTCAGAGTAAATCTCAAAGACTGATATGAATTAGTTTCAAGCCCAAAGAGGCTTCTTGGAAGTACTCATAATAGACTTGAAAAGACAATAAAAAAGGTAGATAGAAGAAAAAATGAAAAAGCAAATGAGAAGTATGCAAAAGAAAGTCAACAACTTGGAAAAGGCAGGGAAAAAGTGACTGAAGAAAACAACACTAAAAATTATAATTGGCTAAATAAAAAAAAAATTCACTGAGGAAAAACACACACACATTCAAAAGGAGAATTAACCAAATGTAAAAAGATATACAAAACACTTAACTGAAGAAAATTATACTTTAAAACTAGAACAAGGCAAATGGATGTGAATGACTCTATGAAACAACTAGAATCAGTTAAATAAACTAAAAAAAGAAAATTAAAAATTAAAAAACTATCCAAATTTGTGAAATATCTTATTGGAAAAACAGCTGACCTGGAATATTGATCTAGAAGAGACAATTTAAAAATTATTGGCCTACCAGAAACAAACCAGAAGCAAAACCAGAAACAAACAAACAAACAAACAAAAGAACCTAGTTAGCATTCTTTACCTTCTGAGCTGGGATTAGAGGCTGTCCCACTGATCTGTTCCTCTACTGAGTCAGGACTGAGAGTCTTAGTTGCTGATTTGTTTTGATTAACACCTCAATTGCTTTACCAGTCAGTGAATCTGACTGAGCTGGGCCTAACCCTTTTTACCCCACAATGAAACCAACCTTTCTTAAAGTTTTTCCAGTCTATCTTTAGCTGAGGAGTGATTTCATTCTATCAGAGACTTGTATTCATGTTGTTTTTTGAGAGAAAATGGGAGAGCTCAACCAGGTTACTGGACTTACTCTGTCATCTTTGCTCCATCCTGGAAGTGTTGTCGAGTCAAATTAATAAGAATACAAGTCATTCCCCAATTAATGACTCTTCAAAAATTATGAACAATCAATTTTGAGATGAAGAAATTAAAACCATGTATAGGCATATGAAAAAAATCCTTTAAAGTATTATTAATTAGAGAAATGCAAAATAAAACAACTCTAAAATATAATATCACATTTATAAGATTGTCTAAGGTGACAGTAAAAGATTATGATAAATGTTGGAAGGATCTGGGAAAACTGAGACACTATTGCATAATTTGGGGAGTTATGAACTGATTCTGCCATTCTGAAGAATAATTTGGAAAAGAAATATTCAAAAAACTATAAAACTTTTCATATCCTTTATCTCTGTATCCCAAAGAGATCATAAAAGATGAAAAAGGATTTATTTGTAGTGCAAAAATGTTTGTAGCAGCTCTTTTTGTGATGTCAGCAATTGGAAACTGAATAGATAACTATTGGGGATTGGATGACTAAAGTATGGTATATGAATAATGGAATATTATTGGTCTTTAAAAATGATTGGCGTCTCATTTCCAAAATATATAGAGAATTGACCCTAATCTATAAGAAATCAAACCATTCTCCAATTGATAAATGGTCAAAGGATATGAACAGACAATTCTCAGACGAAGAAATTGAAGCTATTTATAGACATATGAAAATATGCTCCAAATCATTATTAATCAGAGAAATGCAAATTAAGACAACTCTGAGATACCACTACACACCTGTCAGATTGGCTAGAATGACAGGGAAAGATAATGGGGAATGTTGGAGGGGATGTGGGAAAACAGGGACACTGATACATTGTTGGTGGAATTGTGAACACATCCAGCCATTCTGGAGAGCAATTTGGAACTATGCTCAAAAAGTTATCAAACTGTGCATACCCTTTGATTCAGCAGTGTTTCTACTGGGCTTATAACCCAAAGAGATACTAAAGAAAGGAAAGGGACCTGTATGTGCCAAAATGTTTGTGGCAGCCCTATTTGTAGTGGCTAGAAGCTGGAAAATGAAAGGATGTCCATCAATTGGAGAATGGTTGAGTAAATTGTGGTATATGAATGTTATGGAATATTATTGTTCTGTAAGGAATGCCCAGCAGGGTGAATACAGAGAGGACTGGCGAGACTTACATGAACTGATGCTGAGTGAAATGAGCAGAACCAGGAGATCATTATATACCTCAACAATGATACTGTTTGAGGATGTATTCTGATGGAAGTGGATCTCTTCGATAAAGAGAGCCTTAATTGATCAAAGATGGACAGAAGCAGCTACACCCAGAGAAAGAACACTGGGAAATGAATATAAACTGTTTGCATTTTTGTTTTTCTTCCCGGGTTATTTATACCTTCTGAATCCAATTCTCCCTGTGCAACAAGAAAACTGTTTGGTTCTGCACACATATGTTGTATCTAGGATATACTGCAACCCATTCAACATGTAAAGGACTGCTTTACAGTCCTGGGGGGAAGGGGTGGAGGGAGGGAGGGGAAACATCGGAACAGAAGTGAATGCAAGGGATAATGCTGTAAAAAAGTACCCTGGCATGCGTTCTATCAATAAAAAGTTATTAAAAAAAAAAGAAATGATTGGCATCAGAAAAACCAGGAAAGGTTGACTAAATGAAATGAGCAGAACAAGGAAAACATTATAACAGTAACATCAAGATTAAGTGATGATCAAGATGATGTATTTAGGTCTTTTCTGCAATATAGTAAACCAATACAATTCCAAAAAACTTAGGATGCAAAATGCCATCCACATCCAACGAGAGAACTATGAAGACTGAATGTGGACCAAAGCATGTTCCTTTCACTTCATTTTTGGTTTGTTTATTTTTCTTTCATTTTGTTTTTCCCTTTTGTTGTGATTTTTTTCTTTCACAACATAAATAATATAGGGGAAAAAAACTTTAAAATGATAGTATGTGTCTACTTGTCTTGGGGAGGACAGAGGTAAAGAAGGAAGGGAGAAAAAATGGAACATAAATTCTTCTTTTAAATTTCAATAGTATTTCATTTTTCCAAATACATAAAAAGACAGTTTTCTGTTTAATTTAGTGTTTTTATTTTCCCAGTACATATAAAATATTTTTATATTTGTTTTTTAAAACTCTGAGTTCCAGATTCTCTCCCTTCTCCATAACCTCACCTCCCAATAATAAGGCATATGTGAAATTGTGTAAAACAATATAGTTTTCAACATTAATTTTTGAAAAATTTTTATGAAACTCATATAACTTACAAACATAACTTGAAAACTATCTTTACATGTGGATGGGAAAATAAAATAGAAAAATTTTAACAAATTCAAAGAAAAGAAATTGTGCTAAAGGTTGAGGTTACAAAGTCAAAAATGAAATAAATCTGTATTGGAGCTTATATTATTTTGGAGATAGTTCAAGTGTGTGTGTGTGTGTGTGTGTGTGTGTGTGTGTGTGTGTGTACACAGAATTATTTAGTTTAAATATATAGATTAAATGGATATATTTACATATATAAACAAGATCATTTCAGAGATTATTGGTAATTAAGGGGATAATAGAAAGTAAGGTTTGACATATTCTTTGAAGGAATCTAGATAGTCTAAAAAATGGAATTTAGGAAGAAATGCATTCTGGACTTGCAGAATATTCTCTGTTCTCTAAATCCCTTAAAAGTAGTGGCCATGCGAGACTTACATGAACTGATGCTAAGTGAAATGAGCAGAACCAGGAGATCATTATACACTTTGACAACGATATTGTATGAGGATGTATTCTGATGGAAAGAGACCTAATTGAGTTTCAATTGATAAATGATGGACAGAAGCAGCTACACCCAAAGAAAGAACACTGGGAAACGAATGTGAACTATCTGCATTTTTGTTTTTCTTCCCGGGTTATGTTTACCTTCTGAATCCAATTCTCCCTGTGCAACAAGAGAACTGTTCGGTTCTGCAAACATATATTGTATCTAGGATATACTGCAACATATCTAACATATATAAGATTGCTTGCCATCTAGGGGAGGGGTGGAGGGAGGGAGGGGAAAAATCGAAACAGAAACGAGTGCAAAGGATAATGTTGTAAAAAAAAAATTATCCTGGCACGGATTCTGTCAATATAAAGTTATTATTAAATAAAATAAAATAAAATATTAAAAAAAAGTAGTGGCCATGAAAAGACTCCCACCCAGGGATAATAGCTAATAACAGTATAAATTCTAAGTGATTTGCCAATTTGCAATGAAGGAAGACATTTTCAAATCAGGAGGTTCTATATTCATAAAATCACAGATCTAACCTAACCTTGTACTCTACACATGCAAGCCCCACAAAAAAGAAATTAAGTAAATCAATGTGTGAAAAAGGGCCTTTATCCTTTGAATCCTCATTCATAGGAAAATACATGCCTAATTGCAGCTCCTTTTCCTTTATTCCAGGAAAATTCTATGGCCTCACAAATATAAGTTTTGATACTCAGATCAATAAAATTATTCTCTTTTCCTTAACCACAAATCTTAGAGATGGGAAAAGAAATAATAAGTCATTTTTTTCTTAAGCCAGAAAAATGAGATTTTTCTCTTTTCTTTTTTTTTCTTAAATAAAAGAATGTATTCACTGACAGTAGCAATCCCAAAGCACCCAGCCAAGGAGACTTTTATATCTTAATGTTGTTAAAGTTAATTTTTAAATCTAAAAGAAAAAATCTATCGTGCCTCTACTGAAAAAATAATATATTTCCTCAATTTTCCCTAGAAAAATATAAAGAGAAAATTTCCATTCATTAAATATTGTTGTGTAGAGATTTGATACTGCTGTGCCCTCTTAATTTTCCTGGTAACCCTCATATCTAGCTGTTTCAGTTGGGTTGACATCATTTGGCACTGAGGAAGACCTTGAATTAAAGACTCCTTCATCTGAAGAAGCTATGTTCCCTAAATTTATTTGCATATAGTTTAACAATAAGTATCTTTTCTCAAAACATCAGGCACATTAATCACTCAAGTTCAAAAATACCAAAAAGGTTGGGGCAAGGGACAAACATCCACCAAAATAAGGAAATTTGTAAATTTAAACACTTGACTTATAATCTTTTGAAAATTCTTACTTGTGTTTGTTATTCTCTCAGCTTCTTTGCATGGGGATGAGGGTTTCAAAGTTTCAAATTAAATTCCTGTTCAGTTCTGGCAATTGAAAGTATTGTTAGGTGCTAAGTGGTTTTTAAAACTTTTAAAGAAAAGTATTTGAGGTGTCAGAATTGGTATCTAATCAATCACATTTCTGTAGAGTTCCAAAGATGACATTTTGCCAATGGAAGCTTTTTTCTATATAAAGTAAGATATGCTATTTAGATGAGAAAATTGATGATTGAATTCTCCAAGCTGACTGTCTAGAAGATCAATAGAGAAAGTCTCAAGATTTTATTCTCAAAAAATACTAAAAGAGAGGTCTTTCTGAACGAAGTAACTTAAGATATTCAGAGTCTATCAGTTTTGTTTTAGATATTATGATTTAAAAGATGGTTTCTTTTTTATTTTTTTTGGGGGGGTAATGGTATTTTCTTTTTTTTTCCAATTGCATGAAAAGACATTCATTTTTATAAGATTTTGAATTTCAAGGTTTTTTTTTCCCTTTCTCTCTCTCTCTCCCTCCCATTCTGCCTTCTCACTATATCAGCAAGCTGACATGTTATATATGGATAATTATGTTAAAAATACTTCTATTTTAGTCATGTTGTTCAAGAAATAGAAAAAAAAAGAAAAGTAACAAAACAAAAAAAAGTAAAAAAAAAAAAAAAAAAAAAAGATGCTTCATTCTGCATTCAGAACCCACAGGTATTTTTCTTGATGTGGATAGCATTTTCCCTGTCTTGGATCACTGTATTACTGAGAAGAGCTTTATCAATCATAGATGATCGCCAATAGTGTTGCTATTATGTGTAAAATGTTTTCCTTGTTCTTCTCACTTTACTCAACATTAGTTTACATAAGTCTTTCCAGGATTTTTTGAAATTCACTTGCTTAGGACTTCATATATACTTCATATATACTATATACTTCAATGACAATACTATATGATGATCAGTTCTGATGGATCTGGCCATCTTCAGCAATGAGATGAACCAAATCAGTTCCAATGGAGCAGTAATGAACTGCACAGCTACACACACACACACACACACACACACACACACACGTAATATTCTCTTTAAAATGTAATATTCTCCATTAGGTTTTCTTTGGGTTTTTGAATGTATGTGTATATGTGTGTGTATGTATGTATGTATGTATGTATGTATACCTTCTAATTGCCACAAAAATTACAAGGTTCTAATGAGTTACATGTATCATCCTTTTATGTAGAAATAAAAAGAGATAAATCTTATAATGCTCCTTATTCCATCACTTTCCTGATTACCTTATTTTGTTCCTCTTCTATTTAAAAATCAAGTCTTCTATTCAGTTCTGCTCTTTTTCATTAAAATTTTTGAAAATATTTTTCCTTTAATTCCCACCTTTTCTTCTGAAAAATTATATTCAGTTTTGCTGAGTAGGTGATTCTTGGTTATAATCCTAGCTCCATTGCTTTCTGGAATAATATATTTCAAGTCCTCTGATCCTTTACTATAAAAGGTGCTAAATCTTATGTTTTCCTGACCATGCTTCCATCATACTTGAATTATTTACTTCTGGACCTTGCAATATTTTGTCCTTGACCTTGCAGCTCTAGAATTGGTCTATAATATTCCCAGGAGTTTTCATTTTGAGATCTCTTTCAGCACATGCTCCGTGCATTCTCTCAATTTTTATTTTACCCCCTGATACCTAGAATATCAAAACAGTTTTCCTCTTGAAACTCATCTTGAAAGATGAGTAAGGGTCAATTTCTAATCATATTAAAAGGTGATCTAAATTACTATTGATCAGAGAAATGCAAATTAAGACAACTCCAAGATATCACTCCACAGCTCACAGATTGGCTGAGATGACAGGAAAAGAGAATGATGAATATTGGAGGGGATATGGGAAAAATGAGTCACTAATATAAAATATTGGTGGAATTGTGAATGGATCCTGTAATTTTGGAGAGCAATTTGAAACTAGGCTCAAAAAAATTATCAGATTGTGCACACCCTTTGATCCAGCAGTGTTTCTACTGGACCTGTATCCCGACTTACTTATATGTGCAAAAATGTTTGTGGCAGCCCTTTTTGTAGTGGCTAGAAATGGAAACTGAGTGAATGCAAATCAGTTGTAGAATGGCTGAATAAGTCATGGTATATGAATGCTATGGAATACTATTTTTCTGCAAGAATTGATCAACAGGATGATTTCAGAGATGCCTGGAAAGACTTAGATGAACTGATGCTAAATGAAGTGAGCAGAACCAGGAGATCATCATACACAGCAATAACAAGACCATATGATGCTCAATTCTGATGAACATGACTCTTTCCAACAATGAGATGATTGATGCCAGCTTCAATGATCTTGTGATAAAGAGAGCCATCTACACCCAAAGAGAGGACTGTGGGAATTTATGTGAATCATAATGTAGCATTTTCACTCTTTTTTTTGTTGCTCATTTCCATTTTGTTTTCTTGCTCATTTTCTTTCCTTTTTTATCTGATTTTTCTTGTGCAGCAAGAGAATTGTATATATGTTTACACATATTGGATTTAACATGTATAACATATTGGATTGCTTGTCATTTAGGGGAGAGGGTGGGGGAAACAAGGGAAAAATCTGAAACAGAAGGCTATGCAAGGGTCAATGTTGAAAAATTATCTGTGCATATGTTTTGAAAATAAAAAAGCTTTTAAAAAGGAAATATGGGGGGTTAGAAAGAAGCTTATTGAGTCCTTGCCTTTATTTCACCATTCTATGTAAGCTATTCTTATATAAGAGTTATAAACATTCATTAATTGTTAATATAAATTCCTTTTCTTTTAGAGAGTGATATTTATGATTTTTTTCTTTGAGATTATTAAGAATCAATTCTTGACCGTTAGTGCATCATATGTCTTTGATCAAGCAAGACTAGTCTTTCTTATTCCACCTTCATTGGCATTGCCACTTCTTCAAAAGATGGACTGAGATGATGAGTGAAAATATGGTATTATCACTATTGTTGCCAGTGAGAAAGTGTTGGTAAAAAATACCAGCAGCTCTGCTTCATTTTGTTTTTGTTTATTGTATAAATTTAACATATAAATGTCTTTGGTTAACTGGATTTTTTGGCAAAATCTCTACAAAATTATTTTCTCCTCAAATACTTGTTATTTTGTGGTGAAGTAATTCCCTTAAAATATTCTGTTCAGATAAGCAACAATAAATATTTACTAAGCACCTATCTATGTATGTTCCTTGAAAAGTGTATAAAAGACAAATAGTTTTAAAAAGAAAGAACTCACTTGAATTAGGGAGACAAAGAGATTAATGGAATCACTCCTGAAGACACAACTGCATAGTATTAATTACAAGTTAAAGAAAAACAGAATACTTTGAAAGCCATAGTAGCAAGAGTAAATATATTTTCTTTCATATATTATGCAATCCTCAAGTTCTTAAACATAAATTTTTCATATTCTCACAGTAAAGATTTCCATTTATACTTCCTGACGATGGAGCACAGTGATCACAATACTTTCTTCAGCACCAAATGTTGCAAATGTTCTCTAGAAGCAAATATTTATAAATAACTAAAATGACTGCCAAAATTTTTCTTCTTTCCTTGAATTTTCCTTAACTGTATCCACTTAAGAGAGCATGAAAAAGTGGTTCAATTTTCCTTAAAGTCTTAGATTTCAGAAATTTATCCTGCTAACATTCCAATAGTTTTAATAATTTGAATTTTGTCTTATGTATGAGATTTCCAAATTTAATGGCTGAGAGGAAGACGTAAACATTGATATACCACTTATTATACTATGCTATGTGCTTTGTTAATATTTCCTCATTTGATCCCCACAAGTCTGGAATGCAGATGCTTTTATTATCACCATTTTACAATTGAGAAAACTGAGGAAAATAGCAAATAAGTGGTGTGCTCATACTCACACTAGTAAGCATTTGAACTCAATTCTTCCTGAATCAAGCACTCAATCCATTGTACCACCTAGTTTTCTCTGATAATCATTCTAAAATCGTTAAATCTTTCCCTTTTTATGGGTGGGTGAGGATATAAGGAGGGAAATTACTACTATTTGAAAAGTTAGTTTCTGTGTGGCTTCAAACTGAATCTCAAACTTATCAACAACTGAACCTTTATCCTTTGCTAAGAGAATATTTGCTAAGTGGTCTAACATCTCACTTTTACCAAGGGTCACTTCAGTGCTACCCAGAATGCTGTCAGAACCCAGGGAACAATCATTGCAGGAGTTTGAACTTTCACAAAGATTGTACTCTATGGTTTTGAAGAGACCCAGACTGCCTTCTGGGTGAGTTGTGTGTGTGTGTGTGTGTGTGTGTGTGTGTGTGTGTGTGTGTGTGTGTGTTGTGTATCTTTTCTGATAATCATCACCTACTATGTTCTTTTAAGAACCATTTGGTAACCTATTTCATTCTCTTACTTCTGACATTATTTCATTGCACCTGTTTCCCAGTTGGATAACTTTTTCAAGTCCCTAATTCCATAGGCCACCTGTGGATTGTGCCTTCTGCTACGGCACGAATGAAAATTCCCTTTGTTCCCCTCTCATTCTTTTTCCATGCAATTTTGCTGTTTTCTTTTTCTTTTATTTAAAGATAATAATATATAGTTCTACATAAAGAAAGAAAATGGGTACATTTTCTCATTTTTGTAAATCTCTGGGGGGGGCAATAATTCACAGTATTTATGTTATTTCAGACAAGAAATGACATTTATTTGTGATCTGTGCAAATAAAGTAAGCCGAACCTGATTACCAATCTTGTTATTTTGGACAATGGAACAAGAACAAGGAGAATGTCTTTTCCTACTTTATAAATATCACATTAATAGAGGGCAGTTCTATCACCAATAAAAGATTTCACAGGAAAGGCTTTTAATAATTTATAGTGCATTTATTAATATATTGTACAATTACACAAAGATACACACACATACAAACATAACTGTATGCGAGAGACAACATGATATACTGTATGGAGATGTGGCCTCACAATCAAGAACTGAATTAAACCCACATCCTTGACATATACTTGCTATATGTCTCTGCCTAAGATAGTCCCAATGTTGCAAGAAAATTATCTAATACTAATGATATATAAAGACTAGTTTTATGTATGTGTGTTCATAGATATATGCCTATGTAACTAATGTTATCTATAAAGTGTGTGTATATACCTGTGCACCATTCATATATATATATATATATATATATATATATATATATATATCATTCATATATTAAATTTATGGCCCTTTTCATGATGATTCATGAATGTTCATGTGTGTCTTTGTGTGGTGTGTATGTATAATACATACAGATATATAATCATTTAACTACATTTATTAATTGCAGACTATACACACATACACACATATACACATATAAACCTGTATCTATAATAAATAAAAAAGATAAATGACAGGTATGACACCTATGAAAATAAGTCATTTATAGAGATAAGCATACATATGTACATAAATACATACATATATTTAAACATGTATAAATACACATAGTCCCTCAGAAATATCTCCATAAGACCATAAATTGTAAACTCATTGCTAATTTCTCTCTCTCTTTCTCTCTCTCTTTCTCCTTCCCCTCACTTCCTTCAACACCATCCCACTTTGTTATATTATATTTATTCTGTTTTATTTCAGATAACATGATAGTATGCTAGTAAATAAAAGTACATGCTTGTAGCTAGTGGATAATGCAATGATCTTAGAAAGAGTATTTCTGAATTTGTGCACTAAATGAGTGCATAACCCAGACAATACAACTTGCACATTCCAAGACACATTTTCTTCATTTGTAAAATGAAAAATCTAACTACCTTACAGGATTGGAATGAATATTCTTTGTAATACCTTCTGTACAATATAAGTGTCTATTATTATTATTAACAAATTGAGGTTAAATTCATTGTGGAGATTTTAGACTAAATTTGGAATTTTTAACATATAATTTATGACTGGTTTCATTGATAGTCTGATGTCTCTAAGGACTACTTGGAATTACTTTTTAAATTAGTATGAAATAAATTTATAATATTCAAAAGGGGAGTGGAGCAAAATAGCAGAAAGAAATCAGGAAGTTGCTGAGCTCTCCTCAGTTTCCATCATAAACAATGTTAAATCAAGCCTCTAAAAGAATTCTAGAGATAGACTCCATAGAGAGACAATGAGTAAAACAGTTTTCTAGTCCAAGATAGCTTAGAAGGATTTTTAAACATTTAAACATTTGTCCAACATGTATCAGTTGGACAAAAGGAAAATGAAACCCAGCACACAGTATCAGAGCAAATAACAAGGGTACCCTTTATTTGTATCCTTTATATACCCTAGGGTACAGGGGAAGAGCTCAGGGTGTTTTGTTTTTAATGAGGAAAAAAAAAAAACCTGCTCTCAAATACTAAACCCAGAAGGCAAAATAGTCATTAAAATAACCCATCAATCACTTACACAAAGAGATCCCACGAGGAAAACTCCAAGACACATTGTTGCAAAACTCCAGAACAATAGTCTCAAGGAAAAAATACTACAAGTTGCTAGCCAAAATCAATTCAAATATGAAGGAGCAACAGTCAGGATTACCATGATCTGTCAGCTTCTCCAGTAAAGACTGGAGGAACCATAATACCATATTCCAAAAGGTAAAGGATCTAGGATTAAAACCAAAAATCAACCACTGAGCAAAATTGAGCATCATCTTTCAAGGGAGGATATTCAGTGAAGTCAGAAACTTTTAATATTTTCTATTGAAAAGACTAGAATTAAACAGAAAATTTTATCTTCAAACACAGGGCTCAAGAGAAACATACAAAAGTAATCAAAAAAGTAAAATAAAAACATATTATTTAAAGGTTAAACAATTTATATTCCCATATGGGGAAATGATATCTATAACTATTGAGAATTATATCTTTTATTAGAATAGTTAGAGAAAACATATATAGACAGAGGGTGTGAACAAAAATTGAATCTGATGTGATAATCTTAAAGAAAAAGACTTTTAAGGTGTGGAAAAGGAATTATACTGAGAGAAGGGGCGGGGGGTAAAATGGGATAAATTAGATCACATAAAGAGCCACAAACAATCTGTTTAAAAAAAAAAAAAGAGGGGGGAAAGGGAAGTGATCAAGGTCTGAAGCTTAATCTCATCAGTTTTGGCACAGAGAGAGAGTTGGGCATAAAATGGATGAATCCTCAGCCAAACCTAGATCTGCTAAAAATATATATATACCTTAGCTTAAAAAGGCCAATTTCTCCCATTTCATTCAGGGTCATTTCCAGTTGTCTTGATCTGTATCTTGCCAATGGACTAAATGGCTCTGGAGGGGAAAGTGAAGCAAGTGACTTGTACTATTGTCCCTCACTTAAATCCAATTCATTTCTATGTCATGGTATAGCCTCCCTAATGTCATGGTTCTCTTTGAGAATAAGGACAAACAACTCTATAAGAGTAGAAGGAGCGGGGGATAGAAAAGGGAGGGGCTGTACAGAAGGAAGAACAGAAACATTAGGAGAAAGTAATAAAAGAAGGGAGTGCTGATGATAGAGGTATAGGGCAGTTAGCATATGAGGTGTGTCAGAAATAAAACACTACTACAAAAAGACAGGGAAGAAAGAGAGACTAAAAATATATACACAGGAGAAAATAGGATAGTGGGAAATACATAGTTAGTTATCATAATTGCAAATGTGAATAGGATGTACTCTCCCAAAACACAGAGTAGATTAATAACCAGAATCCTATAATATGTTGTTTACAAGGGACACATTTGAAACAGATACATACAGAGTAAGGTTGGAGCAGAATTTATTATGTTTCAACTGAAGAAAAAAAAACAGAGTTAGTAATTCTGATGTCAGACAAAGCAAAAGAAAAAATAGATCTCATTTTAAAAAACAAGAAAGAAAAATACATCTTGTTAAAGGACATCATAGACAATGAAGTGGTATCAACCTAAATGTATATGCATTAAATGGTACAGCCAGCAAATATTTAGGAAAAAACTTAAGCCAGTTACAGGAAGAAATAGACAACAAAATTATACTAGCGAGGGACCTCCACCTTTCCCCCACAGAATAAAAATCTAACTACAAAATAAATAAGAAAAAGTTAAAAAGGTGAATAAAATCTCAGAAAACCTAGATATGCTAGACATTTGGAGAAAAATGAATTGAGATCGAAAGGAATATATCTTTTTCTCAACAGTATATGGCACCTATACAAAAATTGACCATAAAAACTCATAATGAAAAGTAGAAAGATAGAAATAGTAAATGCTTTAAGATCATGATGCAATGAATATTATATTCAATAAATGCCATGGAAAGACAGACTAAACCTAAATGGAAATTAAATAATATAATTCCGAAGAATGAGTAGGTCAGACAATAAAGCATAAAAACAATCAATAATCATTCAAGAGCATGATAATGAGGCAAAATTTAAAAACCTATGGGGTGCAGATAAAGCATTTCTTAGAAAAAAAATTATGTCTCTAAATAGTTATCTGAGTAAAATAAAGAATAAAACAAAAATTGAATCAATAAGTTGGGCATGCAATTAAAAAACTATAAAAAACAAATTAAAAACCCTTAAATATCAAATTAGAAATTCTAAATATCAAAGAACAAGTTAATAAAATTGAAACTAAGAAAACTATTGAACCAAGTAATAAAATTGAGTTGATTTTATTTTAAAACAACAAAAAGATAGATAAAACTTTGGTTTATTTGATTTAAAAAAGCAAATTGCCAGCATCAAAAAAATGAAATGGGAGAAGTTGCTACCAATGAAGAAGAAATTAAAGCAATAATTAGGAGTTATTTTGTCCAACTCTATTAACACAAGCATGAAAATCTACTTTAAGTGTATGAATATTTACAAAACTATAAATTTCACAGATTAACAGAAGAGGAAAAATTACTTAACCCCATTTTAGCTATGAATAAGCCAACAATATGCTCCCTAAAAAAGATTCTCCAGAGCCAGATGAATTTACTAGTGAATTTTATCAAACACTTAAAGAACAATTAATTCCACTATCATGCAAAGTATTTTAAAAATAGGTGAAGAAGGAATTCTGAGAAATTCCTTCCATGACACAAATATGGGGCTGATATCTAAACCAGGAAGAGCCAAAACAGAGATAGAAGATTATAAACTAATCTCCTTAATAAATGTAAGTGCAAAAATTTAAATAAAATATTAGCAAAGGGATAATAGCAACTTAACAGCAAGACAATAATTAGAAACAAGTAGAATTTATAACAGGAAATCAGGGATGGTTCAAAATCAGGGAAACGATTGTCATAATCAAATATATCAATAACAAAACAATAGGAATCAAATGATAATCTCAATAGATGAAGAAAAGCTTTTCACAAAATACAGCACATATTTTTATTTAAAAAACACTAGAGAACATATGAGTAAATGGAATTTTCCTTAAAATGATAAGCAGTGTCTAATTATTTGTTTTTTTTTTTTTAATAATTTTTTATTGATAGAACGCATGCCAGGGTAATTTTTTACAGCATTATCCCTTGCATTCATTTCTGTTCCAATTTTTCCCCTCCCTCCCTCCACCCCTTTCCTCCAGATGGCAAGAGTCCTTTACATGTTGAATGGGTTGCAGTATATCCTAGATACAATATTGTTGGAATCCTTACTAACTGCTAAGTAATTAGAGTTGATCTAATCTTACAAGAAGATGTTTTGGCCAGAACCTGAAACAAGGTACTAAGTAGAACTAATTAAGACAAGGCTTGTGTTCACACCTTTACTCATTGGAGTCCACAAGTATGCTAGCTTCACTAAGTACACTTTCTAACTTCAAGGGAGTTCACACCTCCCTTAAAGTCATTGGGCCAGAGAGCACTATGGGAGAAAACCCATAATCCCATTCTCTCAGAAGAGGCAGATAAAAAGCCAGCGATGAGGGATCTATGGCAAAATACATTTTTTTCCTCTTGGCTGGCTGATCGTGCTGGAGAGGAACGACTCTTGTGCAGAGAACACTTTAACGGATTTCAATGGAGCTACGCCAGAAGCCCTCTCTCCGCGGCAAGTTGGTGGCTGGGCTCCCCAGAAGGAGATAAGAGAGACCTTCCATCTCTGTCTTGGTTGGAGGCAGAAGAAAGCAGAGGCAGAGGCTGAAGGACAGAACCTTTGGATTTGGAGACATCCGAAGGGCTCCAAGCCTCTAAACCGGCTGTGCTTTGAGAAGAACAAACTCCAACATTTGAACTCTAACACAATATATGTGTGCAGAACCAAACAGTTTTCTTGTTGCACAGGGAGAATTGAATTCAGAAGGTATAAATAACCTGGGAGGAAAAACATAAATGCAAGCAGTTTATATTCATTTCCAGTGTTCTTTCTCTGGGTGTAGCTGCTTCTGTCCATCTTTGATCAATTAAGGCTCTCTTTATCAAAGAGGTCCACTTCCATCAGAATACATCCTCAAACAGTATCATTGTTGAGGTATATAATGATCTCCTGGTTCTGCTCATTTCACTCAGCATCAGTTCATGTAAGTCTCGCCAGTCCTCTCTGTATTCATCCTGCTGGGCATTCCTTACAGAACAATAATATTCCATAATGTTCATATACCACAATTTACTCAACCATTCTCCAATTGATGGACATCCTTCTAGTCACTACAAATAGGGCTGCCACAAACATTTTGGCACATACAGGTCCCTTTCCTTTCTTTAGTATCTCTTTGGAGTATAAGCCCAGTAGAAACACTGCTGGATCAAAGGGTATGCACAGCTTGATAACTTTTTGAGCATAGTTCCAAATTGCTCTCCAGAATGGCTGGATGTGTTCACAATTCCACCAACAATGTATCAGTGTCCCTGTTTTCCCACATCCCCTCCAACATTCCCCATTATCTTTCCCTGTCATTCTAGCCAATCTGACAGGTGTGTAGTGGTATCTCAGAATTGTCTTAATTTGCATTTCTCTGATTAATAATGATTTGGAGCATATTTTCATATGTCTATAAATAGTTTCAATTTCTTCGTCTAAGAATTGTCTGTTCATATCCTTTGACCATTTATCAATTGGAGAATGGTTTGATTTCTTATAGATTAGGGTCAGTTCTCTATATATTTTGGAAATGAGGCCTTTATCAGAACCTTTGATTGTAAAAATGTTTTCCCAGTTTATTGTTTCCTTTCTAATCTTGTTTGCATTTGTTTTGTTTGTACAAAAACTTTTCAATTTGATATAATCAAAATTTTCTATGTTGTGGTCAATAGTGATCTCTAGTTCTTCTTTGGTCATAAATTCCTCCCTCTTCCACAGGTCTGACAGGTAAACTATCCTATGCTCTTCCAATTTATTTATAATCTCATTCTTTATGCCTAGGTCATGAACCCATTTTGACCTTATCTTGGTGTACGGTGTTAAGTGTGGGTCAATGCCTAGTTTCTGCCATACTGATTTCCAATTTTCCCAGCAATTTTTGTCAAATAATGCATTCTTATCCCAGAAACTGGTGTCTTGGGGTTTGTCAAACACTAGATTATTAAAGTTATTGGCTGTTTTGTCCTTTGAACCTAACTTATTCCATTGATCAACTAGTCTATTTCTTAGCCAATACCAGATGGTTTTAGTAACTGCTGCTTTATAATATAATTTTAGATCTGGTACAGCTAGGCCACCTTCATTTGATTTTTTTTTTCATTAATTCCCTTGAAATTCTTGACCTTTTGTTTTTCCATATGAACTTTGTTGTTATTTTTTCTAATTCATCAAAGTAGTTTTGTGGGAGTCTGATTGGTATAGCGCTAAATAAGTAGATTAATTTAGGTAGTATTGTCATCTTTATTATATTTGCTTGCCCAATCCAAGAGCATTTAATATTTTTCCAGTTGGTTAGATCAGACTTAATTTGTGTGGAAAGTGTTTTGTAGTTTTGCTCATAAAGTTTCTGATTTTCCCTTGGCAGATAGATTCCTAAATATTTTGTACAATCAGTAGTTACTTTAAATGGAATTTCTTTTTGTATCTCTAACTGTTGGGTTTTGTTAGTGATATATAAGAATGCTGATGACTTATGTGGGTTTATTTTATATCCTGCAACTTTGCTGAAGGTGTAGATTGTTTCTAAGCCAACAATATGCTCCCTAAAAAAGATTCTCCAGAGCCAGATGAATTTACTAGTGAATTTTATCAAACACTTAAAGAACAATTAATTCCAATATCATGCAAAGTATTTTAAAAATAGGTGAAGAAGGAATTCTGAGAAATTCCTTCCATGACACAAATATGGGGCTGATATCTAAACCAGGAAGAGCCAAAACAGAGATAGAAGATTATAAACCAATCTCCTTAATAAATGTAAGTGCAAAAATTTAAATAAAATATTAGCAAAGGGATAATAGCAACTTAACAGCAAGACAATAATTAGGAACAAGTAGAATTTATAACAGGAAATCAGGGATGGTTCAAAATCAGGGAAACTATTGTCATAATCAAATATATCAATAACAAAACAATAGGAATCAAATGATAATCTCAATAGATGAAAAAAAAAAGCTTTTCACAAAATACAGCACACATTTTTATTTAAAAAACACTAGAGAACATATGAGTAAATGGAATTTTCCTTAAAATGATAAGCAGTGTCTAATTATTTGTAATGGGGAAAAGGTAGAAATATTCTCAGTAAGACTGGGGTAAAATAAAAATTCCTATTATTAATACAATTATTGAATACCATACTAAAATATTGACTTTAGCAATTAGAGAAAAAGAAAAGAAATGAGTAGGCAATGAGGAGATAAATTAATCATGGTTTGAGGATGATATGATGGCATTCTTATGAAAATCTAGAGAACCATCCAAAAATCTACTTGAAACAATATTTTAGCAAAGTTGTAGAATATAAATTAAACCCACAAAAATCATCAGCATTTCTATATATTACTAATGAAGACTAACAGTAAGAGATAGAAAGAAATATATATATATATATACAGGAAATAGGATGGAGGAAAATGCACACTTAATTCTATTATAAAAGAGAAGCAAATAACAGAGTGAATTAAAAAACAGAATTCTGCAATATTTTGTTTATAAAAATACTTTGAAATGGAGACACAGAATAAAAATAAAAGACTAAAGATGAATATGTGGTGATTCAATTGAACACACACTAACACACACACACACACACACACACACACAGAAGCAGGGGTGGCAATCCTGATCTCAGACAATGTAAAAGCAAAAGTAGATCTAATTAAAAGAGATGAGGAAGTAAGCTACATATTATTAAAAGGTAATATAAGCAATGAAGTAATATCAATACTAAACAGTTATGCATCAAATGGTGTACTATTCACATTCTTAGAGGATAAGTTTAAGAACAAGTTTATTTGGAAGAAATAGAGAGCAAAACTATACTAGTGAGATACCTCAATCTAACCCTCTCAGATTCACATAGATTTAATCACAAAATAAGAAAGAAAGAAGTTAAAGAGTTGAATAGATTTTTAGAAAAAGTTAAATATAACAGACTTCTGGAGGGAAAAAAACTGAATGGTGTAGAAAGGAATGTAACTTTTTCTTACTGATACATGGAAGCTATACAAAACCTGACCATGTATTTGGGGTATGAAAACTTCACAATCTTAAGTAGAAAGGCAGACATTAAATACATTCTTTTAAGATCATGATGCTATGAAAATTACATTTAATAAAGTGTGATAAAATAGATTAAAATGAAGTGGAAATTAAATATTCTAATTCTAAAGAATGTGTAAACCATATATCAATAATAATCAACAACTTCATTCAAGAGAATGACAATGAGACAACATAACAAAAATTATGCATTATAGTCAAAGTAGTGCTTAGGGCAAATTTTATACTTCTAAAAAAATGCTTGCATGAATAAAATAGAGAAAGAACAAATCAATGGATTGGACATGTAGTTATAAAATCTGGAAAAAATAATAATTTTAAAATACTCAGTTAAACAATAAATTACAAATTCTGAAACTAATGGAGACTAACAAAATTGAAAGTAAAAACACAACTAATAAATTGTACTAATAGGCAAAAATAGTTTTAAGAAAACAAAACAGATAAACTTTTTTAAATGTGATTTTTAAAATAAAGAAATCCAAGTTACAAGTATCAAAAATGAAAATGATTAATTAATCACCAATGAATTATTAGGAACTATTTTGCCCAACTGTATGTTGTTAAATTTGACAATTTTTGTGAAATGAATGAATATTTACAAAAACATAAATTATCAAGATTAATAGAAGAGGAAATAAAATGGTTAAATAGTCCTATTTTAGGAAAAGAAAAATTTAAAAGTCATTAATGAACTCACTAAGAAAAATGTAATAAAAAAAAAGAAAAATATATAAGACCAGATGTATTCAGAAGTGAATTCTACCAAAAAGTAAACATCAATTGATTCAAATACTATATAAACTATTTGGAAAAATAGACAAAGAAGTCCTACGAAATTCTTTTTATGATCCAAATATGGTGTTGATGCCTAAATCAGGAAGAACCAACACACAGAGAGAAAACTATAAACTGGATTCCTTAATGAATATTGATGAAAAATTTTATAGAAAAAGTTAATAGAAAGATTACAACAATTTATCATTAAGATTATACGTTATTACCAGGAATGAAGAGCTGGTTCAATATTAGAGAAATATTTATCATAATTGATCATATCAATAATAAAACCAACAGAAATCATACGATTTTCTCAATAGATGCAAAAAACCTTTAGACAAGATATGGCACCCATTTTTGTGGGGAAAAAAACACTGCAGATTATAAGAATAAATGCAATTTTCCTTAATAAGATCATCAGCATCTGTCTGAAATTATTAGCAAGTATTATATGCAATAGGGATTAGCTAAAAAGACTTCCCAATAAAATCAACAGAGTGAAATCACCACTATTATTCACAAAATATTAGTTTTAGCAGCAAAAGAAGAAAAACATATCTTTCTTTGGAATGATGGTATACTTAGAAAATCCTAATGAATCCACTAAAAAACTACTTGAAATAATTCATTACTTTAATCAAGTTATAGGATGTAAAGGAAACCCACATATATTATCAGCATTTCTAATTATTACCCCCAAAAACCAGCAGTAAGAGATAGAGAAATTAATTTAAAATGAATATAAGTAATAGAAAATATTTGGAAGTCTATCTAAATGAACTTACTTATTCAGTGGCATGTTAAAGTATCAAATAATATTTTAAAGATCTAGGAAAAAATATTCATCTAGAAGAACAAAAAGTCAAGAATATAAAGGTAATTTTTAATATGTAAAGGAAGGTATCTCAGTTTCATCATTTTATAACCGTTTAAAAATGTATAATATTATAGTTTTTATTAAGCTATATTATAACATAGCTTTATAGAGCAATCATCAAAAACCATTTGGTACTGATTATAAAGAGGATTGATAGATATATAGAATACATTTAGGTACTCAAGACACAGTACTCAGTGACCATGGTAATCTATTATTCAGTGACTCCAAAGAGTCTAGCTTCTGGGATGAGAACTTACTATTTGACAAAAATTACTCAGGAAACTGGAAAATAGGATTGCAAATTAGGCCTAACCCAACATTTTGCAGTACATACAAAGATAGTATCAAACTAAGTATATGATTTAGACATAAGTGTGATACTATAAGCAAATTAGTAGACCAAAGAATAGTTTACCTGTCAGATATATGAAGGGGAAAATCTATTACTAAACAAGAAAGAGAAAACCATGAAATTTAAAATGGATCATTTTAATTATGGTAAGTTTGAAAAGTTTTGCACAAAGGAAACCAATGTAAGTATGATTAGAAGGAAAGTAGAAAGATGGGAAATAACTTAGAGCAAATGTCTTTGATAAGGGCCTTGTTTCTACAATAGATAGAGAAATGAGTCAAATTTGTAATAATACAAATAATTCCCCAATTGACAAATGGTCAAAGGATATGAACAAAAAGTTTTCATATAAACAATCAAATTTTTCTATAATCACATCAAAAATGTTCTAAGTAATTATTGGTTAGAGAAATACAAATTAAAACAATTCTGAGTTGCTTGTGGGGAGAGCAGATGGAAGACAGGGAGATATGTAGAAAACATGTGGAACTTAAAATTGTGTTTAAAAAATGAATGTTGAAAACTCTTTACATGGAATTGGAAAAAATAAAATATTATTTTTTAAAAAGGGTTAGGAGGAGAGGTAGGTAGTAAGGGATCCCATATAGTATGGTATTGAAATAGAAAGTGAGGAATAATGAATATCTTTACTATCTGAGTGAAGATAAAGAAATGAATGAAAGAGATTAAATTTACAAGACAGCAACTGACTGGATACTTGTGCATTCACATTTAAAACTACATTTAATCTAGTCTGTAGGCATCATATGTGTGCCTATTGGCCTACATGTTGAATCTCAAATTGTACTGTCAGGTCCATGAAGGCAGGAACTATTTTGTAAAGAGCAGAACTCTGGAGAAGTATACTTAAGGCTCAGTATGATTGATTTAGTCCTACAACAAGGTGTTAACTCAGTGGAATTGATAAGAAAATGGTAATCTATTTTAGCATGTGAGTTCTCTAGTTCAATATGATTGCCCTAGTGATATAATGAATGGTTTATACTCAGTGTAATGTAATGATGTAATTGTAATAGAACATATAAACTGGAACAAACTCAGTCAAAGACAGACTTGGAGAAGACAGAGGGCTGGAGGCTGCAGCTCAAGGTCATGGACTCAGAGAGACATTCCATCTTCATCAGCTTCGTGGTGGCTGTCCTGTCCTACTGCTTCCCCCACTGAAGGTCCAGAAAGCTAGCCAAGCCCCAGGCAAGAAGACAGACTGTGAAGGAGACAATAAAGACTTTTGGACTTTATCCCTGGCTATTCTTTGTGATTACTCAGCTGAAACTAAGGCTGGTCCAAAGAACTCCAGAAAGCTAACCAGAACATTACACTATTTTTGCTTTTTCTTTGTATTTTCATTATTTAAAACAATGCCAAAATCCAGTAATCACCAATAGGTTAATTATTTGATTTAGAATCAAAGGATCACAAATAGAACCCAATATATAGAAATTTAGATGTTAAAATGTTTTGAAATCATATTCATGGATTCTGAATTTTTATATGGATCCTTTGAGGGTACATGCATCCTAGATCCAGAACCACTAGACCCGATTACCTTCAAATCCTGTATAAATCTATGCTTTCAGATTATAGTATGAGGCAATAGTAGATTACAATGCTGGTGACTATTTTGAGGAAAGGCAGTGAGTAATTTAAGGGGTCTCATGCCCCTAAAATCTTTCCCTTGACAAGTACTTATTTGCATTTATGTTATTGTGCCTTCAGAATTTCCTCATTAGCATGTAAATACACTAAGGTGAGATGATTTTTAAATGTGAGCTATTGTTAATCTAGAAGCAGGCAGGTTGTGCAGTAGATTGATGCTGAGCCTAGAGTTGGGAAAATCTGAGTTCGAATCCAGCTTCAGACACTTACCAGCTGTGTGAGCTGAGCAAGTCAATTAATCCTTTTTGTTTCAGTGTCCTCATATGTAAAAATAAATCAGAAAAGGGAATGGAAAATGATTCTAGTACCTTGCCAAGAAATTCTTAAAGGGAATTAAGGAGAATCAGAGTCAACTGAATGACTAGAGACAAATATTAATCACTTAACTTTCCAAAGTAACTGAGCTATAGCGAAATAGTACACATATTAGGCGTGTTTTGATTTTAGGTAGGAGAAAATAAAGGAAAAAACAATGAAAATTGCACCCAGACCCTGAGGAACTGTCAAAGAAGTCAAAATTGGAAGAGGAATTACAGTGGAAGTCCATAGAATGTCAGAATATTAAAAGAAGATATGACAGGGCCCTGATGGCAGACTTTAGATATTTCACAATTCTTCTACTACTAGTATTATTTGTCCAGTATTTTTTTTGTAGCTGGAATACAAACAAATGCTTTTTTACTGGTCCATATTCTTTTAGTCATCTTTCTCCCCCATCAATTCTTCTTTTTTTGTTTTTAAATTGATATATTAAGATGTATTTAATATTTCCCCAGATACATTCAAAACATTTTTAACATTTGTTAAGATGTTTGAGTTCTAGATTCTCTTCCTTATCCCCGCCCACAATTAAGAAAATCTGAGTTCGAATCCAGCTTCAGACACTTACCAGCTGTGTGAGCTGAGCAAGTCAATTAATCCTTTTTGTTTCAGTGTCCTCATATGTAAAAATAAATCAGAAAAGGGAATGGAAAATGATTCTAGTACCTTGCCAAGAAATTCTTAAAGGGAATTAAGGAGAATCAGATTCAACTGAATGACTAGAGACAAATATTAATCACTTAACTTTCCCAAGTAACTGAGCTATAGCGAAATAGTACACATATTAGGCGTGTTTTGATTTTAGGTAGGAGAAAATAAAGGAAAAAACAATGAAAATTGCACCCAGACCCTGAGGAACTGTCAAAGAAGTCAAAATTGGAAGAGGAATTGCAGTGGAAGTCCATAGAATGTCAGAATATTAAAAGAAGATATGACAGGGCGCTGATGGCAGACTTTAGATATTTCACAATTCTTCTACTACTAGTATTATTTGTCCAGTATTTTTTTTGTAGCTGGAATACAAACAAATGCTTTTTTACTGGTCCATATTCTTTTAGTCATCTTTCTCCCCCATCAATTCTTCTTTTTTTGTTTTTAAATTGATATATTAAGATGTATTTAATATTTCCCCAGATACATTCAAAACATTTTTAACATTTGTTAAGATGTTTGAGTTCTAGATTCTCTTCCTTATCCCCGCCCACAATTAAGAAACCACCTGTGAAGTTATGCAAAACATTTTCATAAAACTCAAGTTGTAAATGAAAACATACATCTCCCATCCTAATGAAAATAAAAACCCCAAAGAAAAATAAAGTTAAAAATAAAAAGATAGATAGAGAGAATAATAGAAAATGTTCAATCTATAGACAGACACAATCATTTCCTTCTCTGGGTATGGATAGGCTTTTTACCATAAATCCTTCAGAGTAGGTGGGGATGATTTTACCACTGAGAATAAATGTTATTTACAGCTGGTTGTCCAAGAACATTGTTATAACTTTGTATACAGTATATTTCACTTTATTCATGGAAAACTTTCCAGGTTGTTGTTGTTGTTGTTGTTGTTGTTGTTGTTGTTGTTGTTGTTGTTTTCTGAGAGCATCCTGCTCACCATTTTTCAGAGAATAATTATATTCCATCAAAGAAATTTGCTTCTAATTGTTTTTACAAGTGCTATTGCTAAAGGTATCTCCCCCCCCACACATTTATTCTTTCTCCTTTTACCCTGTCCCTCTTCAAAAGTGTTTTGTTACTGACCACTCTCATTCCTCATATGCTTTCTCTTTTATCACTCACCTCCAATATCTTCCTATATCTTATTCTCCTCTTGTTTTACTGCAAAGTAAGATAGATGTCTATGTTCCTATTAGATGTGTGTGTTATTTCCTCTTTGAGCCAATTCTGATGAGACTAAGATTCACTCACTTTCCCTTCCATCCCACTGTTCTACTCCACTATAATACTTTTATTGCCTTTTCTTTTATGGCAGAGAATTTGTACCATTACATTTCTCCCTTTCCCTTTCTCCCAGTACATTCATTTCTCCTCACTTCATTTCATCATTTTTTAAAAAAGATATTATCCCTTCATATTCAACTCACATCAATGCCCTCTGTCAATATATAGTTCTAAATGCCATAATAATGAGAATTTTCTAATGAATTACAAATATCATCCTTCCATGTAGGAAAATAAACAGAAAAACCTTATTAAGTCCCTTATGATATCACTTTCTGATTACCTCCTTATTCTTCTCCAGAATCCTGTATTTGAAAATCAAAATTTCCATTCAGCCCTATTCTTTTCATCATGAACATTCAAAAAACCTCTTTCATTGAATGACCACCTTTTTCTCTGAGGATTATACTCATTTTTGCTGGGTGGGTAGAAGATAGGTGGGTAGGTAGGAGAGCTGCATTGCTCTCCAGAATATCATATTCCAAGCCCTCTGGTCCTTTAATATAAAAGTTGTCAAAATTTGTGCCAAATCCTGAATGTAGCTCCACTATACTTGATTTCTTTCTGTATTATTATAACATTTTCTCCTTGACTTGAGAGTGCCAGAATTTGGCAACAACATTCCTAGGAGTTTTTATTTTAGGGTCTCTCTTTCAGGAGATGATTGGTGGATTCTTTGAGTTTCTATTTTAAATTTTGGTGTTACATGATCAGCAGAGTGTCCCTTGATATTTTCTTGAAAGATGATGTGCAGGATCATTATATACTTCAACAACAATACTATATGGTGATCAATTCTGATGGACCTGGCCATCTTCAGTTCCAATGGAGCAGTAATGAACTGAACCAACTACACCCAGCGAAAGAACTCTGGGAGATGACTAAGAACCATTACATTGAATTCCCAATCCCTATATTTTTGCCTGCCTGCATTTTGGATTTCCTTCACAGGCTAATAAATACAATATTTCAGAATCCAATTCTTTTTGTACAGCAAAATAACAATTTGGTCATGTAAACTTATTGTGTATCTAATTTATCCTTTAATATATTTAACATCTACTGGTCATCCTGCTATCTAGGGGATGGGGTGGGGGAAAGGAGGGGAAAAATTGGAACAAAAGGTTTGGCCATTGTCAATGCTGTAAAATTATCCATGTATATAACTTGTAAATAAAAAGCTATTTATAAAAAAAAAGAAAGAAAGAAAGAAAGAAAGAAAGAAAGAAAGAAAGAAAGAAAGAAAGAAAAAAGAAAGAAAGAAAGAAAGAAAGAAAGAAAGAAAGAAAGAAAGAAAGAAAGAAAGAAAGAAAAGAAAAGAAAGATGATGTCCAGGCTCTTTTCTTTTATCAAGACTTTCAGGTAGACCAATAATTTTTAAATCGTCTCTCCTGGATCTGGTTTCTAGGCCAGTTGCTTTTCCAATAAGATATTTCACATTTTCCCCTATTTTTTCATTGTTTTTGTTTTGATTTATTGTATATTGATTTCTCATAAAGTCATTAGCTTCCATTTCCTCAGTTCTATTTTATAAGGAGTTATTTTTCTAATTGAGCTTTTATAACTTTTCTCATTAGGCCAATTTTGCTTTTTAAGGCATTCTTCTTATTAGTTTTTTGCATTTCCTTTTGAATTTCTCTCAATTCTTCTGCTAATTTTTGCTCTCTCTCTCTCTCTCTCTCTCTCTCTCTCTCTCTCTCTCTCTCTTGATTTTTGAAGTTCTTTTTGAGTCCTTCCATGGCTTAAGTCCATTTTTCGTGGAGGCTTTGGATGTAGGTGCTTTGATTTTGTTAAGTTCTTCCATGGCTTCAGCCTAATTCTTATATTTCTTGGAAGTTTGGGGATGTAGGAGTTTTGACTTTGTTATCATGTTCTGAGTATGTATTTTGATTCTCCTTATCACCATAATATCTTTCAATGATCAGAATTGTTTTTGTTTTATGTTCATTTTCCTAGCCCATTACTCAGCTTTTAACTTTTTATTAAGGTAGGGCTCTGTTTCCAGAGTGGAGATTATACTCTCCCAAGCTTCAGGAGTTCATGTAGCTGTTTTCAGAGATCCTTCCAGACTTCTGACCCCAAACACTCTTTTATGCCCTGGAGTTGTTAGGTAGATTCCCACTCTACTGTAGCTATAAGATCTATTGTGCTGGCCCAGACTCAGCTATTGGAGTCTGAATTAGAACTGCCCACCAGGCTTCCAGTGTATTGACACAGATTCTCATCACTAACCTACTGAGTCTTCCTTGGTGTTGCTGGGCTGAGAGGTCCAGAAACTTTCAGCACTACTATTGATTCAGAGATCCCACCTTGTTAATGCTGGAGTCTGGCTTCAGCTGACCTGGGTCTGGGCCTGTGGTGGGATTGCATACTGGGGTCCCACTTTGGTTCCACTTTTGCTGCTTTGGTGTCTCTGGGCTGAGAAGTCTGGAAGCCACCACTATTGCTGCTCATTTAGAGGTAGATCCAGTTCAGGCTGGGGCTGAATCTGGGACTATGCTAGCATATCCTTCTCTGGGACTCCCACCCTGGTGTCACAAACCTTTTCCTCTGAGCTGCTATGTTAGCTTCAGCTGAAAAAAATGTTCTACTCCATCTTTCTGGATTTTCTGACACTCTAAACTTTATCTAGTCATTATTTAAAGGAATGTGGAGTAGTTCAGGGGAAAGGTTGGGGAAGTTCCTGCCTTTACTTTGCCAACTTGGCTCTGCCCACCAAATTTCTTCATTCTTAACTTATGGGGAAGTAAGGCTTCTTGGGACAAGTAAAACTCACTCTCCACCAAGCCCTCTTAAAGACAAAAGAGAGTTTTGAGATTAGATTGTTTCTCATTCCTAAATAAAATTTTAGTTTCCCACCTCCTTCCTTTCTATCCAATTCTCATTATCTTCTTTTTCTTTTATTCTCTCTCTACCATATCCCTTCTTTCTAACTTCTCTCAGTCCTTCTTTCCTTCCTTCCTTTCCTTTATTTCTTCTTTCCTACCTTCTTTTCTTCCAATATTATTGAAATAAATATAACAGAACATTATATAATTTCATTCTCCTATGTAAGTAAAGTAGTTTTTACTGAAAAATGAATAAATGAAGAATTTCTCAAGTGATTACTCTATACAAAAAAAAAAAACTGTGCTAAGACCTGGGGATGTAAGTTGAAAATTAAGAATCCTTGTTAACAAGAATCTCTCATTCTAATCAGAAAGCCAACACATGCAGATTTCATTTCCAAAACAGAAAGGCTCCATGGTCCACATAAATGATATATAGAGACTATATTAATATTAGTTATTGATGATGATGATGAGAAGAAAGAGGAGGAAAAGGAAGAGAAAATGAAGGAAGGAAAAAACTATTGAATCTCTCCCTAAATATGCAAAATAGCACCGCTTTCTCCAGCAAAAGTCAGGCTTACAAAGGGTTAGGGAAGTATATCACTAGAAAACAAAACAAAATAACCACTTACCTTTTCTTCTCTCAAAGTATCACTTTACTTTCTCATATACACCAGTCTAAGGCTCTCTATATGAGTAGCAAGTTCAACTTGAAAAGATTATAAAATGCTTTTTGACATCTTTTGAGTGTAATGTTTAAATATCCTATAGGTGGCAGCTCTCTTTCTGACAACTGACTCATGAAATTGTCTCTGCTCAAGCACAGTACTTCAGGACAAAAATGTTTTCAGCCCATTATGGCTTTGGTTTACACATCAAAAAAAAAAAAAACCGACTATTTCAGTCAAAGAAGCTTGATTTTTAAATATTATTACTTATGAAGGCTGTTAGACTAATGAACAGCCAAGTGTGTGAAAAATAAAAACATTGGTCTTCCTATCATGAACCTCAAACCTTTTATTTAGCAATATTCCCTAACTGATCTTTCTGAGATTCCACTGAATTAAAGAAAGTGAGAGCTAGTGAGGGGTGAGGCGAAAAAGGGAAGAGAGAAAAAAAAGCTATAAACAGAAGCAGTCACATAAAAAAAAAGTAAAAGTAAAAAGTAGTAACTTTATTTATCAATTTTAGAAAGGATGTATCCCAGGACACCATTTCCAAGCTCTGGTCTTACACAGGCTAGCTTCAATATTAAAAACCTCCCTTTTTTCTTATTCTCAATTTGCCTTCTCTGCCCTGATCCCAAGTTTCCTGGAAACCTGAAATTAAAATTTGTTTTAGTCTCCAAAAAATGTGGTTAAAAAAGAAGGCCCTAATTCATGGATGTGTCACTAATTCATAATATAAGACAAAAGTTTTTTTTTTTTTCCCTTCCCATTCCATAAGAAATAATAAACAATACAAACAAATGACAGGAAATGTTAAATAGCAGATGAAATTCTGAATCATGTATAACAATAATCATGTAATCCACCTTTTTCTCCAAGATTATTTAGAGATAATTCTTATAATACTATCCTAAAAAATCAGACTCTTTTAAAAGAGAAGAAAACTTGGATATACTGTAGAAGTCATGCCCTCACATTCCTATGAGTTCTGTTACCTCCTTTCTCTGTACATTGTCCATCCCCGGTAAGGGTTTGTATTCATCCACATTTCCAAAAGACATATAAATCTGAGGTTACTAGAGAATCAATCTCTTCTGACTTCCAAATGTAACTTGCAGCTAGTAATAGAGAGATATGTTGGACTTTTATACCTCTATATTATGACTTAGTCTGTTGCTACTACTCTTCTTTCCTTAGTTTAAAACTCTCAATATTACTCTAGAACTGTGAGTTATGAACTCTTAGTGATCATCAAGAAATCTGATGTTTAGGGATTTCCTCCACATAATGTCATGGCTCCTATATACACATCTGTGTTCTCTTGGTACCAGCAATGTTACAGCTTTTCTACCAATTGGACAACAAATCTACTAATTGGACAGAACTCTTGCTATTTTATCCCTGCCCCAAGATATTTGTATTGCCAATAGCCTCTGTCAAAAGGTTGGACCTAAAAGCTTTTGCCACTGTCTCTCAGTGGCTTCCCACTATAGACTTAGGGAAAATGTGTGTGTGTGTGTGTGTGTGTGTGTGTGTGTGTGTGTTGTTATTGTAGTAGTTGTTGTTGTTATTGTTGTTGTTGTTGTGAGGAGAGGGAAAGTTCAAATCTCTGATGCTCTGTGTAGATTGTGTACACTGGGGACCAAAGTCTGCTTCCAAGACTATCACTTCTTTGTATCTGAATCTCTTTTACAGAACTGGTTAGTCCCTTTTATAGATCTGGAATGCAAAGTTGGCTGTGAACCATAATAACCTAAGCCAATTAAATTATCTCCAATGCTAAGGTTTAATCTCTCATCTTCAATTAAGTTTGAATAAATTGGCAAATATTCAGACTAATAGTACTCCTAATCTTCAGCCATATCAATAAAGTTTCAATGGGGGCAATCTATATCTTCTAAAGTAAGATTCAATCAAAGCTTTTCTACTTATTCAGTCCATGAGGTTTAATCACTCCATTGGGTTGCTTTTACCTATATGGGAGGCATGATTTAAAAACAAATGTACCTAAGTAAAGTCAACAGATGGCCTCCTACTCTAAATCCCATCAAATATGTCAAGATTTCCTGATGAACCATGACAGAAACATAATATAAATAAATAATTAAAATAGTGGCAGAACATTCACATATTTCTATGGGAAGATGTCCCTTTCCCCAGATTTTACCCTTTTCTTCTCATAATCAAATCATAAATGGCAAATTATGAGCAAGGTGGAAGTATATGTTCTGGAAACCTGTCCAATTTTAAAACCTTTCTTTACCCTGAAAAGGAATTTCATGTCAGAAACAAGACTAATGAAAAATAAAAAAGAAATAGACTAATCAAAGCTGAATCTACAAGATATGAAGATAAAAACATTTTTCAAAGTTAAAAAATAAAACAACTTCATTACATAATATCAAGCAACTAAATTATTTAAACATCCCTTTCAGCATCTCTATTCCATAGCCCTTATCAGACACCAGATATGATCAAAGATCATAGGATTATGTATCAGAATCTGACTAAGAAGATTTCTCCTCAATCTCTCATGTGAGTGATTCAGTATACACATTGTATAAGAGGATGAAGACATTAATTTTGCCCCCTTATGTGAAGAAAACAAAAAGTGGCTGAAGGAGAGAGGTCGCTAAGATGAAGTGAAGAATGTAACAAAAGAAAAATGAACTTTCATGTCAAAGGGAAGGGGTACTGAAACTATAATTTATGTCATTCCTTTTGCCAATAAGATTACTTTGGTCAAGGAGCCAACTAGGCCCTTATTTCCTTTTACTTAATGAACGTAAGGATACTTGACTGTGGAGAGGATGGTTTGTATAGCAATAAAAAGAGGGAGGGGGGAGGCAAGAGGAAGAAGAAAATTAAATGACACATTACTAGAAATGCAAAAGTTTCAAGAAATAAATTCTGAATATTTACTGAGCTCCTAAGCAAAATAATCATGTAATAAAGGTAGGAGAAATTTAATAGAACTTTCCAAAGAGAATAGAATTCACTAAACAAAACTTAAAATGTGAACCAAAAAGTCTGTATAAAGAGAGAATGGTCTTATAATGAGTTTTGTTTGGGGGAATTTACCCATTAGAAAATTAACTTCACCGAGAAATATTGATATTTCCCAAGGAACAATCTTCTATGATGAGACAGTGGGTATGACCTTTCTCAGAGAATTCCTATCCAGTGTGGTAGGACTTCCAGATAACGGGGATAGTAAAAAGAGAACTATATTATAGAAATGGGATGGAGAAATGAATTTAAATTTGGTATTATTCTACTCTCTTGAAGGAACAACACTGGACATGAATGGAGAAATTGGTAGAAAAACTACCAAAGAGGGGGAAAATAAAGGAAACAAATTAAACCAGAACAGCTTAGGAATGGGAGCAACAAAAAATGTTACCTTTACTAAGAGGTTAAAGAGATTAATAAAGAAGATTTTTGAACATTTTACAGGGCAGGGAAGGAAAATAGTCAAAGAAGGAAGCAAACAAACAAATTAATAAAAAGAAATAAATTGACATTCTAAGCAAATCCAAAGAACTTGGAATAGGGACAATAAATAGAAATTTTTGTGAGGAAACTTGTTGGAACAGACTAGCATTAAATAAAGGAAGCTAAACTAATTGTAGAAACAAAATGCTGAGTTAAAAAAGAGATGTCATAAAAATCAGTACCAAAGAAATAATTGGAGGAAAATTAAAACCTAAAAATAATCTTAGTTTTCAATCCATTAAATATTTTTTAATGAAAAGAGTGTAGAAGAGATAACTAAAACTAACTCAAGAAAAAATTTGTAAACAAATCAGACATTAAAAATGAAAGAAAAAAGAAACCTTTAAGGAGTTGAAATGACCTTTATAACTGCACAAAGTTACACTATACCCATAATTTTTTATAGATCATGGGGAAAGTTAATTCAAATATTCTGACTGGTGGAGGACACCACCATGGATAATTTTCCTATTAAGGTGAAAATTGAGGAAATGGTGAGATTCATATTGTTTATTTTTTTCTCATTTAAAAGTGTCATCTCTCCAATGTGTCTTCATGCAAGAATGGTGATTGTTAGTTGAGTCTTGTCTTAACTACATGAGTACTGGATTCCAGCTGTGTTAATATTACTTGAAGTTTGATAAGTGGAAGAATGAAGAGACATTTGGGGACAAACTGAATCAAAGATTCATTGTCCTGTTTCATATAGTAGTAGTAAAATAGATAATATTGATTTTTTTAGGGCTTATAAAAGTAAAACTAGAGTAAGATTAAATTAATAATTAGAATAATTAAAACACTTGTTTTATATCATGTTTTATAGCTAAAGTCATAGTTATAATTCTCAATATCTACCAAACCATCTCTTGTCCTTGAGGAAAATTCAATTATTTTTCAAGAGCTGTCCTGTTTGCTGCTTTCACTTACTAAATGCCACTCTATAATCACAAAGGTCTCTTGTTATGTAAACTATTTATATAATGTATAGTACAAGTTAAAAGCATATATGAGTATAATTAGGGCAGCAAAGTAATGCAGTAAATAAAGCACTGGCCTGGAGTCAGGAACTCAAGTCTTGTCTCAGAAACTTATTTACTATATGATTCACTGCAAATAACTAAATCCTGCTTGCCTTAGTTATCTCATCTGACAGATATCTCATCTGTGAAGAAGGAAAGGGAAAAACACCTTAGTATCTTTAGCAAGAAACCCAAAAGGGTCACAAAGAGTCAGACTTGGATGAAAAGACAGAACAACATATTCTATAAGAATTTTTTTTTAATCTGTGCACCACTGGACCACCAAAATTATTAATTATATATAGTTTTTGTTGTTATATGGCATTTATGTAATGATTTTGTGAGTTAATGGCAATCAGTTAAAAAGGAAAGAAAATTATAGTGTACTTTCTAGAGACCCCACACTGGGGGAGCCAAAATATGCCATCTGGAATAACTCTCTGGAGGCCCTTGGGACCAGCCCAAGTCCTTGGTCTTCATGGGGTGGAATGAAAGAGGCAGGAGACTAACGAGGATGGTTAAAGAAGGATTCCATTTATTTCAAGTTCTCTCAGCCCTTAAATACCATAGTATAATTACATCACTACAACACACTGAACATGTGCCAACTATAGAACCATTACATCACCACATCACCACAGCACACTGCACAAGTAATAACTATGGTAGCATTACATCACCACAGCACACTGTACATGTTTTAACTATAAGCACCCTGCTATTGGTATTTAAATTCATCTTACTGTAAGTATCCCTTGCTTCAAGTAGAACACAGATGGTCATGTCCTCCCTGACTTCTCAGGAAGGGTGACAGGACCAAAGGGAAATGGTCATGCCCTCCCTGACTTCTCAGGAAGTCTGAGAACCTTTAAGGAAGATGAGAAGTCAAATCAGACATTGTCAGCAGGTTCCTTCTGGGCTGAAGGGTCTTATATTTTACGCAGAATTCCCCCACTATCTGTGGCCCTCTACAGAAAGTAAAAGTGTTTCCCCATCCCTGAACTGTTACTATATAAATTAATATTAAAAATCTGACATTTATAATTACATCTATTTTTACATTTTTGCTTTATGAGATCAAATTTGCTGTCCCTGCTTTTTTTGCTTCATCTGAATTATCTGAATAATAAATTTTGCTCCAGCCTTTTACCCTTACTCTGTATGTAGCTCTCTGTTTCAAATGTGTTTCTTGTAAACAAAATATTTTAGGATTCTGGCTTTTAATTTAAACTGCTATCAGCTTCTCTTTCATGAGAGCTTTCATACCATTCATAGATCTAGTTATGATTACCAGCTCTCTGTTTCTTTCCATTCTATTTCCCCCCCTACACATATTTTTATTTTCTCTTTCCACAGTGTCCCTCCTTACTAGTGTTTTGTTCATATCCCATCCTGCCCTCTTTCTGCCCATTCTGATATCATCCAATCTCCTTTCTTTTATACCTTTATTCTAGTTCTTCTGCCCTCCCATCTATCCAGTCTTTTCTTTTCTCTTTTTTCTCCTACTTTTTATAGGGTAAGATAAATTACTAAACCCAACTGAATGGTTATTTCCTTTTTGAACCAAAATTGATGATATTAAGTTTCAGACAATACTCACCCTTTCTCTCTCTATGGTAATAGTATTTTGTGCCTCTGTATGTAATCTAATTTGTTCCATTGTATCTCCTCTTTTCTCTTTCCCCAGGACAGGCTTTTTGTCATCCCTTAATGCCTTATTCTTTGATATCATCACATTATACTCCATTCATCACCATACCCTCCTTCCATATGATACCCCCTCTAAGTGCTCCATTAATTAACACATAGGGCAGAGCAAAGATGGCAGAGAGGACACACATTTCTTTCAGACCTTCTGATATGACCCTCAAACTAATTGGTAAATCCAGCCTCTGAAAATTAATGCTGGATTAGCAGAATCCACAAATATGGGGAGTGCAACAAATTACCAGCAGAAGATAATTTTGAAGCTCTCCAGGAAAAGGTCTGTTCTAATTGGGCACTGAGGGAGGGGGGGCCAAGCGCAAGCAGATCGAACATAGACACCGAGTGCAGGCAGCGCAGACCCAGGGTGGATGGGGCTCTGTGGCATGGATAATCTATGGGGAGGAATTTATAACAATGTTGGCTACTCTGCCCTGAATGAAATCCAATGAATCAGCAGAGAAGTTATAAAACAATCAACACAAACCCAAAAGGTAAATAGAGAATCCCAAAACACCAGAATGAGTCCTGGCCACACCTGTTGAGCATCTGAAGGCTGTCAGCATAGCAACTGCCCCTTGTAAAGGAAGCTTGGACAATCTCCCTTCCCCTAAAAGCAGATCTCATTTTTTTTTTCAAAAAATGAGGAAAAAAGCAAAAAGAACTCTGATAGTAGAGAGTTTCTATGTTGAAAGAGAAGAACGGATTTAAGACCCTGAGGATCCTAAAAGCAGATTTTCTCCAGATGAAGCCCCAAAAGGTAATATATAAGTAGGTCTCCATCATACAAAGTATCACACAATCTAGCAGAAATTATAAAAAAAAATCTTAAAAGAAAGCTAGAAGAAAAATGAGGAAAGGAAATGAGAAATTTACAAGAGGGTTTGGAAAAGAAAATGTGATGACCACACTAGCACCCAGGACACCCCAGAATCAGCCAGAGTCAGAATAAGCAAAAGTCCTTAGTCTTTATTTTTTGTCTTTAGACGCAGGATAGAACAGGATGGAAGCAGAATCTCCGCAACTGCCTTCTCCTTCATCTACTGCCAAGAATGACCCTGGCTCATCTTACTCCACTCGCTACTCTCTCCTACAAACCTCTGTATACACCAATCATTGAGTCAGCACAGGATAGAGGGAAGGGCCATTTTCCAAGCATATGCCCATAGAGTATTGTCCAATCACTAGTTAGCCTCAAGTGCTCAGCAGTCCTGACCTCAGTGCATCGTCTCAATAGTTTCAGCCCTTTACATCTCCTGCTTTCTTTTGTTTTAGAACACAGGTGGTCATGCCATCCCTGACTTCTCAGAATGATGAGAGCCCCCAAAAGGAGGTGATCACACCCTCCCTGTCTTTTCAGGAAAGGAGGTGAAAAGCACCAAAGGGAAGTGGGGATTGCTAGCAGGTTTCTGGGCTGAAGGCTCTTATTGGAAACAGGCATGGACATCAGCATGGGAGGCATTACACAAGCACATAGCAATAATGCACAAGCTATTAGTGATGACTCTCTCCACAACCAGTGTGGGCTCAATGTGGTGCAACAAACATGAATTGTATAAGCAAGTAGTGATATAACAAACAATATAAATCAATATGGTATTATAAGAGATTTCCAGAAGTCCTAGAAGGAGGATATGTAAACAACAGTCACACATACACCTTCTTCAGCAGCCAAGAAATAATCCAAAACCAACCTATTGTCCATTTTTTCATATGTCAGGGAATCCAATGATCCATGCAAGTCTTTGAAGTCCTGTAACAGTCTTATCATTTCTCAGAAAATCCAATGATTCCTGAGGGTTTTGAGGTCCTACAACAATCTTATCATGTCTCAGAGAATCCAATGATTTCTGAGGGTTTTGAATTCCTACAACAATCTAATCATGTTTCAGAGAATGCAATGATTCTTGAGGTTTTGAAGTCCAACAATTTTTGATGTCCATGATTCAAATGCCATAACTGCCATGCTCATTCAGTGGTGGGCACAGCCAGCAATGGAACCATCCGATGTTTCTTGAGTTTTCTCCTTTGTTTCAAGGGTCCGCTCTGTCTCTCTCTGATGGACAAGGTGATTATAGCTCGTTGGCACCCATCAGGTTCCTTCTCCACCTGTGGAGATACAAGTTAACCCTCTCCCCCAAGCAGTTAACCTATCTGCCCCCTTCCATTCACCACTTTCTGGGTCTCTCCATATCACCCAGTGATTATCTAAAGATAGTGGAACTGCTTGCACTGGACACTGCCCTTCTGGTGGGTTATAGAACTTGTCTGCCAGAGACAGTGCATCTTTGTCAAAAATCAAGAAATTAATAGGATAAAGAGCTAAATTTAGAAGTTCTCTAGGGTTACCTGTGGCTCCCCCTTTCTTTTGTTTTTGGAGGAGCATCTTAATGTCTCTGTTTCTCCTCTTTACTATTGCCTGTCCTTGAGGATTAAAGGTTTGCCAGTGGGTGTAAAATCTTATACTGTGCACAAAAGTGTACACAATGTTTAGAGGTATATACAGGACCATTGTCTGTATTTATTTCTTGTGGCACACACATAATTGCAAATGCTTGTATAAGGAATTCAGTGACCATTCGGGCTGTCTCTTTTGCTGCTGGTATTGCAAAAGTGAATCCTGAAAAAGGGTCTACCACAACATGGATAAAAGACAGAAGACCAAAAGATTTATAATGGGTCACATCCATTTGCCAAATTTCACTGAATCTGAAATCATGAGGGTTCTTCCCTGGAGGCAGTGTAGGAATGTGGAAAGGAAGGCAAGCTGTACAGGCTTTTACTATGCTCCTTGCTTCCTCTTTTGTTATTCCAAATTGTAAATATAAAGCTCGAGCTGCCTGATAATATTTAAAATGAGATTCTTGGGCTTCTTGAAATGAAGGAGTATTGGCCAGCATAGTCAGAAGGCTATCTGCCTTTGAATTACCATCAAAAATAGGACCTGGAAGTCCACTATGAGAGTGGACATGCAAGATATAAATCTTACCTGGATGCTTTCTCATTTGCTCTTCAAGTTCCTTGAAGTGCGATATATATTAGAGGCTACAAATTTTATCTGGGCTGTGGCAATTCTTTGTACCACACCTACTAAATAGACCGAATCAGATATAATATTTATATCTCCTGGATACTAAGAGCTAGAATGATTGCATACAATTCATTCTGCTGAGTGGACTGAAAAGGAGTTTTGACTACTCTCTTTATAGTTATCATGAGAGTATACAGCACAAATATTATGTTTGGATGCATCTGTAAAGATAGGTGGTCCTTTGAGAGGAACTTTAGAAATGTTCTCTTCAAGAATCCATCATCAATTATGTAATAGTCTGGTTATCTTTAATGGAGACCCATGTGCAAAATTTGGAGCCATGGCCAATAAAATTTGCCATTCTGGGATAGATTCACAGCATACATTAATTTGTGCATTGGTATAAAAGGTGTATATCTTGTCAGGTTTTATACCAGATAATTGTACTGCTTGCTTAATGGCCTTTAATAAAATTCTTGCCACAAGCATTGGGTAAGGAGTAAGGCTTTGTTCTGGTTGTGCTGGAAGGTTAACCCATTCTATCACACTGTCTCCTTGATGAAGGACTGGTGTGGGTGTCTCTTGTGTAGCAAAAATGGGTATTTCCAAGGGTTTTTGAGTGACTCTTTCAACTATATTGGATAAAGCCAGTTCACCTTCTTGCAAAACCTCTTGAGCTTCTTTTGTAAGCTGATGTAGTGAGTTTAAAGCTGTCAGCCTTTAAAATGCCATATATAATGGTTGTAACTTGTTAGAGTTCAAATGTTGGATTTTGTTCTTCTCAAAGCACAGCCGGTTTAGAGACTTGGAGCCCTTCGGATGTCTCCAAATCCAAAGGTTCTGTCCTTCAGCCTCTGATTCTGCTTTCTTCAACCTCCAGCCAGCTCCAGTCTTCATGTCATTCCAGTGAAATCTCGACTTGTAGAGTCTTCCTCTCTAGAGCCTCTCGACTGGCCCATTGGCCTATTTATGCTCCTTCCAGAGAGAGGGATTATGGGTTTTCTCCTATAGTGCTCTCTGGCCCAAAGGGCTTCAAGGGAGGTATGAACTCATTGAACTCCAATGAGTAAAGGTGTGAACACAAGCCTTGTCTTGATTAGTTCTACTTAGTACCTTGTTTCAGGCTCTGGCCAAAACATCTTCTTGTAAGATTAGATCAACTCTAATTACTTAGCAGTTAGTAAGGATTCCAACATCTCCCCCTTTCTTTTGTTTTAAAACATAGGGGGTTTTTGAGGGGGTCTTCTATCAGCTTAAGCAGGCTTTCTGTAGCACCACTCCTGGGTGGGGCTGGGGTTTGTGGGGTTGGTGTGGGGGATGGAGAATCTTTACCTAGGATCTGTCCCATTTCAGCCAAAAAAGGTTGTACTCACTCAGTTCCTGGTCACTGGAGACTTCTTCAGTGAAAGTAGGGTCCCTGGCCCCATGTTGGGCGCCAAAATGTTAGAGTT
Source organism: Antechinus flavipes (assembly GCF_016432865.1). NCBI lineage: Eukaryota > Metazoa > Chordata > Mammalia > Dasyuromorphia > Dasyuridae > Antechinus > Antechinus flavipes. The sequence goes on along the minus strand of NC_067400.1, from coordinate 302,236,000 downwards.
CAAATGTTGGATTTTGTTCTTCTCAAAGCACAGCCGGTTTAGAGACTTGGAGCCCTTCGGATGTCTCCAAATCCAAAGGTTCTGTCCTTCAGCCTCTGATTCTGCTTTCTTCAACCTCCAGCCAGCTCCAGTCTTCATGTCATTCCAGTGAAATCTCGACTTGTAGCGTCTTCCTCTCTAGAGCCTCTCGACTGGCCCATTGGCCTATTTATGCTCCTTCCAGAGAGAGGGATTATGGGTTTTCTCCTATAGTGCTCTCTGGCCCAAAGGGCTTCAAGGGAGGTATGAACTCATTGAACTCCAATGAGTAAAGGTGTGAACACAAGCCTTGTCTTGATTAGTTCTAATTAGTACCTTGTTTCAGGCTCTGGCCAAAACATCTTCTTGTAAGATTAGATCAACTCTAATTACTTAGCAGTTAGTAAGGATTCCAACAGTAACTGATAGGTAGTCAAGCCTAACACTGGTCTTATCCTTTGCATATCTCCTATCAATTTCTGAAAGCCATTTAATGTGTTTAGCTTCTCTGTTCTTAAGGAAAGTTTTTGTACTGCAATGCTAAATAAACTATTTGAAAAAATAGGGATTGAAGGAGTCCTACCAACTCCTTTTATGACACAGACATGGTACTGATACCTAAACAGGTAGGCTGAAAACAGAGAAAGAAAATTATAGACCAATCTCCTAATGAATATTGATGCTAAAATCTTAAATAAAATATTAGCAAAAAGATTACAGAAAATCGTCACCAGGATAATACACTATGACCAAGTAGGATTTATACCAGGAATGCAGGGCTGGTTCTTATTAGGAAAACTATTAGCATAATTGACTATATCAATAACCAAACAAACAAAAACCATATGATCATCTCAATAGATGCAGAAAAAGCATTTGATAAAATCCAACATCCATTCCTAATAAAAACACTTGAGAGCATAGGAATAAAAGGACTTTTCTTTAAAATAGTCAGGAGCATATATTAAAACCATCAGTAAGCATCATATGCAATGGGGAAAAACTGGAACCTTTCCCAGTAAGATCTGGAGTGAAGCAAGGTTGCCCTCTATCACCATTATTATTTAATATCGTTAGAAACACTAGCCTCGGCAATAAGAGTCAAAAAGATATTAAAGGAATTAGAGTAGGCAATGAAGAAACCAAACTATCACTCTTTGCAGATGATATGATGGTATACCTAGAGAACCCCAGAGATTCTACTAAAAAGCTATTAGAAATAATTCATAATTTTAGCAAAGTAGCTGGCACAAAATAAATCCCCATAAATCCTCAGCATTTTTATAGATCTCCAACAAAACCCACAGCAAGAGATACAAAGAGAAATTCCATTCAGAATAACTGTTGATACCATAAAATATTTGGGAATCTATCTACCAAAGGAAAGTCAGGAATTATATGAGCAAAATTATAAAAAAGTCTCCACACAAATAAAGTCAGACTTAAATAATTGGAAAATATTAAGTGCTCTTGGATCGGCCGAGCGAACATAATAAAGATGACAATACTCCTAAACTAATCTATTTATTTAGTGCTATACCAATCAGACTTCCAAGAAAATATTTTAATGATCTAGAAAAAATAACAACAAAATTCATATGGAACAATAAAAAGTCGAGAATCTCAAGGGAATTAATGAAAAAAAAAAATCAAATGAAGGTGCCTAGCTGTACCTGATCTAAAATTATATTATAAAGCAGCAGTCACCAAAACCATTTGGTATTGGCTAAGAAATAGATTAGTGGATCAGTGGAAAAGGTTAGGTTCACAAGACAGAATAGTCAACTATAGCAATCTAGTGTTTGACAAACCCAAAGCCCCTAACTTCTGGAAAATAATTCATTATTTGATAAAAACTGCTGGGATAATTGGAAATTAGTATGGCAGAAATTAGGCATGGACCCACACTTAACACCATATACCAAGATAAGATCAAAATGGGTCCATGATCTAGGCATAAAGAACGATATTATAAATAAATGAGAGGAACATAGAATAGTTTATCTCTCAAACTTGTGGAGGAGAAAGAAATTTGTGACCAAAGATGAACTAGAGACCATTACTGATCACAAAATAGAAAATTTTGATTACATCAAATTAAAAGGCCTTTGTACAAACAAAACTAATGCAAACAAGATTAGAAGGGAAGCAACAAACTGGGAAAACATCTTCACAGTTAAAGGTTCTGATAAAGTCCTCATTTCTAAAATATATAGAGAACTGATTCAAATTTATAAGAAATCAAGCCATTCTCCAATTGATAAATGGTCAAAGGATATGAACAGGCAATTTTCAGAGGATGAAATTGAAACTATTACCACTCATATGAAGAGTGTTCCAAATCATTATTGATCAGAGAAATGCAAATTAAGACAACTCTGAGATCACTACACACCTGTCAGATTGGCTAAGATGACAGGAAAAAATAATGATGAATGTTGGAGGGGATGTGGGAAACTGGACACTAATGCATTGTTGGTGGAGTTGTGAACGAATCCAACCATTCTGGAGAGCAATCTGGAATTATGCCCAAAAGTTATCAAATTGTGCATACCCTTTGATCCAGCAGTGTTTCTATTGGGCTTATATCCCAAAGAAATACTAAAGAAGGGAAAGGGACCTGTATGTGCCAAAATGTTTGTAGCAGCCCTATTTGTAGTGGCTAGAAACTGAAAATGAATGGATGCCCATCAATTGAGAATGGCTGGGTAAATTGTGGTATATGAATGTTATGGAACATTATTGTTCTGTAAGAAATGACCAGCAGGATGAATACAGAGACGACTGGCAAGACTTACATGAACTGATGCTAAATGAAATGAGCAGAACCAGGAGATCATTATATACTTCAACAACAATATTGTATGAGGACATATTTTGATGGAAGTGGATTTCTTTGACAAAGAGACCTAACTAAGTTTCAATTGATAAATGACGGACAAAAGCAGCTACACCCAAAGAAAGAACACTGGAAAACGAATGTGAACTATCTGCATTTTTGTTTTTCTTCCCGGGTTATTTATACTTCTGAATCCAATTCTCCTTATGCAACAACAGAACTGTTCGGTTCTGCAAACATATATTGTATCTAGGATATACTGCAACATATCCAACATATAAAGGACTGCTTGCCATCTAGGGGAGGGGGTGGAGGAGGGAGGGGAAAAAAATCAGAAAAGAAACGAGTGCAAGGGATAATGTTGTCAATATAAAGTAATCAATAAATAAAAATTAAAAAAAAAAAGAGAGTGAACATGCAAGATATAAATCTTACCTGGATGCTTTCTCATTTGCTCTTCAAGTTCCTTGAAGTGCGATATATATTAGAGGCTACAAATTTTATCTGGGCTGTGGCAATTCTTTGTACCACACCTACTAAATAGGCCGAATCAGATATAATATTTATATCTCCTGGATACTAAGAGCTAGAATGATTGCATACAATTCATTCTGCTGAGTGGACTGAAAAGGAGTTTTGACTACTCTCTTTATAGTTATCATGAGAGTATACAGCACAAATATTATGTTTGAATGCATCTGTAAAGATAGGTGGTCCTTTAAGAGGAACTTTAGAAATGTTCTCTTCAAGAATCCATCATCAATTATGTAATAGTCTGGTTATCTTTAATGGAGACCCATGTGCAAAATTTGGAGCCATGGCCAATAAAATTTGCCATTCTGGGATAGATTCACAGCATACATTAATTTGTGCATTGGTATAAAAGGTGCATATCTTGTCAGGTTTTATACCAGATAATTGTATTGTTTGCTTAATGGCCTTTAATAAAATTCTTGCCACAAGCATTGGGTAAGGAGTAAGGCTTTGTTCTGGTTGTGCTGGAAGGTTAACCCATTCTATCACACTGTCTCCTTGATGAAGGACTGGTGTGGGTGTCTCTTGTGTAGCAAAAATGGGTATTTCCAAGGGTTTTTGAGTGACTCTTTCAACTATATTGGATAAAGCCAGTTCACCTTCTTGCAAAACCTCTTGAGCTTCTTTTGTAAGCTGATGTAGTGAGTTTAAAGCTGTCAGCCTTTAAAATGCCATATATAATGGTTGTAACTTGTTAGAGTTCAAATGTTGGATTTTGTTCTTCTCAAAGCACAGCCGGTTTAGAGACTTGGAGCCCTTCGGATGTCTCCAAATCCAAAGGTTCTGTCCTTCAGCCTCTGATTCTGCTTTCTTCAACCTCCAGCCAGCTCCAGTCTTCATGTCATTCCAGTGAAATCTCGACTTGTAGAGTCTTCCTCTCTAGAGCCTCTCGACTGGCCCATTGGCCTATTTATGCTCCTTCCAGAGAGAGGGATTATGGGTTTTCTCCTATAGTGCTCTCTGGCCCAAAGGGCTTCAAGGGAGGTATGAACTCATTGAACTCCAATGAGTAAAGGTGTGAACACAAGCCTTGTCTTGATTAGTTCTACTTAGTACCTTGTTTCAGGCTCTGGCCAAAACATCTTCTTGTAAGATTAGATCAACTCTAATTACTTAGCAGTTAGTAAGGATTCCAACATCTCCCCCTTTCTTTTGTTTTAAAACATAGGGGGTTTTTGAGGGGGTCTTCTATCAGCTTAAGCAGGCTTTCTGTAGCACCACTCCTGGGTGGGGCTGGGGTTTGTGGGGTTGGTGTGGGGGATGGAGAATCTTTACCTAGGATCTGTCCCATTTCAGCCAAAAAAGGTTGTACTCACTCAGTTCCTGGTCACTGGAGACTTCTTCAGTGAAAGTAGGGTCCCTGGCCCCATGTTGGGCGCCAAAATGTTAGAGTTCAAATGTTGGATTTTGTTCTTCTCAAAGCACAGCCGGTTTAGAGACTTGGAGCCCTTCGGATGTCTCCAAATCCAAAGGTTCTGTCCTTCAGCCTCTGATTCTGCTTTCTTCAACCTCCAGCCAGCTCCAGTCTTCATGTCATTCCAGTGAAATCTCGACTTGTAGCGTCTTCCTCTCTAGAGCCTCTCGACTGGCCCATTGGCCTATTTATGCTCCTTCCAGAGAGAGGGATTATGGGTTTTCTCCTATAGTGCTCTCTGGCCCAAAGGGCTTCAAGGGAGGTATGAACTCATTGAACTCCAATGAGTAAAGGTGTGAACACAAGCCTTGTCTTGATTAGTTCTAATTAGTACCTTGTTTCAGGCTCTGGCCAAAACATCTTCTTGTAAGATTAGATCAACTCTAATTACTTAGCAGTTAGTAAGGATTCCAACAGTAACTGATAGGTAGTCAAGCCTAACACTGGTCTTATCCTTTGCATATCTCCTATCAATTTCTGAAAGCCATTTAATGTGTTTAGCTTCTCTGTTCTTAAGGAAAGTTTTTGTACTGCAAGCACCTTAGGGTGTACTTCATATCCTAAATATCGAAAAGGAGCATGTCTTTGAATTTTTTCTGGAGCTATGTGCAATTTGTAGTATCTTAGTGTTTCCATGGTCTTTTGTAGACATACTTCTAAAATTTGTTCCTCTGGTGTACATCCCAATATATCATCCATGTAATGTAATAAAGTAACTTTTGGAAATGCTTTTCTTACTGGAGCAAGAGCAGCAGCAACATGCATTTGATACATAGTAGAGCTGTTTTTCATTCCATGTGGCAAAACTGTCTATTTATATCTTTTATAAGGCTCAGCTAAGTTAATGCTGGGCACTGAAAAGGCAAATCTTTTCATATCCTCCTTATCCAGAGGGATAGAATAGAAACAATCCTTAATGTCTATAACCCAAAGAGGCCATTCTCTAGGCAATTGAGTAGAAGATGGAAGTCCAGACTGAAGAATTCCCATAGTTTCCATCTGTTCATTTACCTTTCTTAAATCAGTCAACATCCTCCATTTTTCCAGATTTTTTTTTTTTTACAACAAATACTGGAGAATTCCAAGAACTTAGAGAAGGTTGTAAGTGTCCTTGGTCAAGTTGTTTCTGTATCATATCTAACAAGGCCTGAATCTTATCACTCGCAAAGGGCCACTGTTCTATCCACATTGGTGTATCAGTTTTCCATTGGATAGGAAAGTGTTGGCAGGCCTTCAACAGCAGCCCTGCCTAAAAAACCGAAGTACTCATTTTAAACCTGAATTGTTGTAAAACATCTCTTCATCACAGATTGATGGGGATTTTTTCAACTATAAAAAGAGTAAAAACTCCCATTTTGCCTTCAAAAGTCCATCTCATAGGGGCAGCACTAACTTCAGCTGCTATTGATGCTCCTACACCAGACAGGTAGGTATCTGCTTTAATCTTTGGCCAGTGACTGGACCAGTTGGAACCTCTAATGAGAGTATGATCTGCACCTATGTCTACCAATCCTTCTAATGGTATGCCATTTATATAGATCATGAGCATAGGTTTGTCAGCTGTCACAGCTGCTGTCTAGTATATTCCTGGATTGTGTTGCTTGGAGTCAGAATCTGAGCAACTATCACCACATTGCTTATTAGGAATCTGTATCAGTAAATCTGATGCTACTACTTCTCCTGGGTGATAAGTCACATGTTGTCTATCTGTATTAGTGACTGGGGTATTATCTACACATTCCCCAGTTTTCCACATCAATGTGTGGATAGACACTGTTTTATATGTACTCTCAGGAGGTGAAATGGTCAAGCCTACTGTTCCTGGAGGCAAGAAATCAGTAGGCTGGAGAGGAACAGATTTCACTTCTTCAAGGGGAATCTCAGTTATCCCAGTGCATACAACTCTACTCTCCCCAGTTGTAATCCCTTTCTCCCATCAGGTTGCTTCCTGGCTGATTTATTGTGTAGTCCCTTTCTCCCATCAAATGGCTTCCTGGCTGATTGTTCATGTCTGGGTACTGGACTTCGAGGTACTCTCTGGGTGCACCATTGGCTGCCATCATGCCCCAAGTATTTTTTGCCTTAGGCCCTGGAGCTGGTCCCCTCATCCAGTTTTCCCTGAATCAGTCTACATTCTGAGGCCCAATGAAAGTCTCTGTTGCATTTTGGACATGCATTATTTGGTCTTGTTCTCCCACCCTGTTTTCTCATTCTGTCTCTATACCAACACTGAGCTTTCAGATATCCTACTTTACCACATTAAAAGCATTGATGCATATCCCTGGAAGTCCCTTGCCAAAAGGGACCCTGTCTTCTCATGTTGGGATCTTGGGAAGTCTGTATCATAGCCTGGCTATAAAAATCATTTGTGCCCACTATGGTAGAGTCTTATGATCTCCTTTAAAGGAGCATCCTTGCGTAGTCCTAGTATAATTCTTCTACAAACCTCATTAGCATTTTCTTTAGCAAATTGTCTTATCAAAATGCCTGTTACTGTATTTTCCCCATTAGTTCATATGATAGTTGTCTGCAAACTTCTCACAAAATCAGTAAAGGGTTCATTTGGGCCTTGTGTTATTTTTTTGAAGGCCTCACTCTTGTTGTTTTTATGGTGCAGAGAAACCCACACTTTGATAGCAGCAGCAGCAATTTGCTAATATTCTGCTATGGAGTAATTAATCTGCACTGAGATGTCTGCATAAGAACCTACACCTGTTAGTTGGTCATAGGTGATTGGAGTATTAATTCCACTTTGACTATTTTGTAGGGCTTGTATCCTACAGATCTCACTATATTCAGAAAGTCACAACAAGTTTTGTCCAGGTTCTAAGCATACCCTTGCTATAGATTTCTACTCCCTAGGGGTTAAGACTTCATAAGCCAAATTCTGTAGTAACATTTTAACATAAGCTGATGTAGCCCCATAAAGAGTGCAAGCCTTTTTTGGGTCTTTGAGGATTTCTATATCAAAAGGAGCTTATTTTCTACTTTCTTGACCTGAAGAGTTAAACTTTTGAATCACAGTATAAATTTGTAGTCTTAACTCAGTTACATCTTTCCCTTCCTCAGTAGCTTTCAGTAGTGCCTTTTGCAATCTACTCATAGGAGAGGTTGGTTGATGGGGGGGAGGTGCTGGTGGTGTCACTGCCCCTATTACTATTCCTCCTCCCTCCATCCTAGAAGGTGGAGTTGATGAAGGAGAGTCAATTATCTGCTCTGTAGGCTGGGTTGAAGCTTTCTGGTGGGATGGAAAGTCACCACACCCTTGAGCCTCACTTAAATCTCCATGCCCTGTGGGGAATATTGTCATTAATCTGTTCATTGACTTTCTCTTTTTCCTCAGGCATCCTTATCTGGCTATTCCTATAACTTTTTTTTTTTCTATAATTTTCATGATTCTTTAAGGCCAACTGCATTATGTTGTATACATAGAATGCTTCGATGGAAATTGAATGAGGACCTTTTTCATTGTAGTGTTCACAGAGTTGTCCTATTAATTCCCAATTGTCTGGTGAGATTTGTTCTTCCTCTAAGAACTAAGGGGACGTGCATTCTAATGTACTAGAGTCTAGGGATCTGTTCCCAAGTTATAATTAAGCCTTGTCCCTTGATCAAATTAAGTGTGCTTTCTGTAGCATCTCTTCAGGGTGGGGGTGGGGATGGAGGAGAATATTTTCCTAACGTCTGCCCCATTTCAGCCAGAAAAGGTTACTAGTTTAGCCCTTAACAAAGTAAGTTCCCTGTTTGTCTATTAAAATACTCACCTAATTTCCTGGTCACCAGAGGCTTCTTCAGTGAAAGTAAGGTCCTTGGTTCCACGATGGGCACCAAATGTGATGACCATATTTAGCACCCAGGATATTTTAAAATCATTAAGAGTCAGGATAAGTGAAAATTTTTGATCTTTATTCTTTGTGGAGGTGAAGGGGGATGGCAATATGAAGTGAGAGAAATCACGACATTAATCCAGCCAGCAGTGCCTCTGGCTCTCACACTGCACCCACCAAATCCTCTACCCAATCTCCTATACAACACAGCAAACTTCCACAGAGAGTGGGCGGGGCCATTCTTTCTCCAAGCATATATTAATAGAGTACTGTACAATTGGTAATTAGCCTTATATGCTCCAATCAGAGCTTAATGCATCTGCCCAGCTTCAAGCCATTACAGTGTCTCTGCCTGGGGAGCACAGTCATGCTGCAGAAATTCTATTGCCCCAGACTGAGCCCCCCACTGTGCAGATTAGAGGCTGCCCTGGGCTGTGCCCCCTTGCTGTATGGATTTGTGATTGCCCCCATGAAAGCCCCAGGCTATAGAATGCTGCTGCACAGCTATGCTATGGTTTGTGCTGAGTCACTCACTTCCGGTTTTGGGTGGGTATAGCCAGATTCTGTTAGGTTCTGGAGTTTTTTAGAGTACCTGCTATCTTTGGCTTTAATTTCTCTGCTGGTCCACTGCTTTGCAACCAAAACAGAACAGCTAATCTGTGATAGAGTCCACCTTGTAATTTTTCCAGCCACAGAGACCACCCCCACCCTGGTCCACTCGGTTTGCTAGCCTCTCTTATTTCCCTGCTTGTGCTGGTCTGCTCCTGCTGCTCAGGACAAAAGTTTTCTGGTAATCTTCCAGATTATCTTTGGCTGGTAAATTGTTGTACTTCCAATCTTCCTGAATTTTACAGTCAAGCACTATTTTTGAGACTTAGTTTAATAATTGGTAATGAGGGTATGAGAGGAGCTTAGAAAGTCACGTGTGCCTTCTCTGCCATCTTGGCTCTGCCCACCTTTTAAAAATTTTTATGAGCACTTATTCCATGAAGCCTCTTTGGGAAGTCCAATTCATATAACTCTTTGAGATTTTTTTCTGTAGACACTTTGTCCTTGTCTGAGTTGGTGTTTTGATCTTTTCCTGCTACCATAGTTGCTTTCTATGGTTAAAGTTCTTTTCTGTTTCTTGTTCACTTTCTTTTCTTTCTCTTTTTTGTATTTCCTCTTTTGTGTCTTTTATATATTAAGCTCTGCTTCTGGGATAAAGGGTCTTGTTCTAATATTTTTCTGCATCACTGAGCCTTGACTTTGAGCACATTAAAGTTCTGGAACAAATGACTTAAACCAAATTAGGATATTGGGACAGTTGTTTTTTTTTTTTTAATTATAATTATTGTAACTCTTGACTTGCATGAAATATTGCAAAACTATTTTTGGAAGGAATTGCATTTTATTGTTCAGAATCACTAAAAATAATGAGATTAGTTTGAGTAATCCCTTAAGCCCTATATATTGAATTAACTTTTTTGATTTGAGTTCTAGTTTCAAAATATCACTTTTCTCATATAAAATAAGAGTTAAATGATATAATTTATAAAGTCTTTTTGAGGTCTAAAGTAGCCCAAATACAATTTCTCTCATCAATAATGATTTAGAGAATTTTTTTTTTAAACACGACCATAGGTAGCACTGATTCTTTGTCTGAAAACTGCCTTTTCATATCCTTTGATTACTTATCAGTTGAGGAATGGTCCTTATTTCTGAATTTGATTACATTTTCTATACATTTCAGAAAAGTCTTTATCAGAAAAATTCACTGTAAATTTTTTTTCACAGTAATGATTACTATGTATTTCTCTCCATCCTATTTTCCTCCTGTTTATCCTACTCTCTTTCTCTCTTTTACTGTGTCCATTCTCAAAAGTGTTTTTCTTCCTCAAAATGACCTCCTTATATATCTTTCTCCCTCTTATTCCTTTTCTTCCTACTTTCCTGCATAAGATAGTTTTCTATAATCAGGTGAATGTATATTTTGCTATCTTTGAGCCAATTATGGTGATAGTAAGCTTTATGTATTCCCTATTCTGCTTCCCCCATTTCCTCCTCCACTGTCAAATCTCTTTCTTTATGCCACATAATTTATCTTATTCTACTTCTCCATTTCCCCTTGTCTCAGTGCACTTTTTTCTTATTGCTTAATTATTTTAAGGTAGTTTTTTTCAGTCAAGTTTTGTGCTACATTTTCCAAGTTGTTGACTTTTTTCCCCTGAATTCTCCTGCATAACTCATTTTTTTTCTCCATTTTTCACTTCCTCTCTTACTAGTAAGTGTTGTTCTCTTCTGAATTTGTGTTTTGATATTTCTTATCACCAAAGTAACTTTGATCCTAGGTCAGGGATCTTTTCTGTTTCTTATTCATTTTAGCCTGCCTACTCCTGGGACAAAGGGGCAACTATTCCAAGCATCTTAGCTGGGAGCAAGGGTCTTTATTGGTCACTACCCTTCCAATCAGGACTTCATGTACTCATGGCTTGGCTACTATGATGAGCTAGCCAGGATTTGTCTTGCCTGTTTTTCTAGGCTCATTGTTTAACTTCTTTGTTGGGGATAAAGATCTCAAGTTGCTGATCTGACCTATGCCTAAGAAGATCCTTGTAATGTTCAGTTTTTTTTGGAGGTCTCTGTGAGCAGCCTTCCTTTTAATTCAGTAATCACCACACAAGAAGCCAGGTGTTCAAGTCTCCTTCAAAATCTTGTCTCCTTTCCTGGGGCCTAGTTAGCTTTTTTTAGAGTCCTATCTCTCTTCTTGGTTCCAAGAGCTTGAGCTCCTGTCTGCCTTCTCTGGCTTCTGAATCTCCCCAAGTTCAAAGGTTTGTGTTCTAGCCTCTAGCCACCACAAAGGTGGACAATGGAATGAATCTGTCTCAGCCTCCGAGAGCTTCTAGTACGCTTGTCTTTTCTAACCCTGAGAGCTCCCAGCTTATATGATCGACACTGAGTATAAACCAATCATTATATCATTAGGAAACCATTATTTGGTGTAGGATTAAATCAGTGCTAAACTAGATTTAATCATTGTCTCCTCTATTGCACTTAGTACCTTGTTTCAAGTTCTGGCCCATAATAGCTCCTGGTACTTGCCTAGATGCCACTTGTACCTGGCTGTACTCTCTCTTTACCCAAGTGAGTTAGACCATTCTTGAAGTCCTTCTAAGTTATCTTAAACTATGAAAGTATTTCACTTCATTTTCTGAGGGTTGTGTCACTCCAGAATCCATTTACATGCTTGATTTAATATTATTTACAAGGGAAACTAGGGAGAGCTCAGACAACTTCCTGACCTCTCTCAGTCATCTTGTTTCCACTCCTTCAAACCTGGAATTGTAACCAATGCTCCTGTTTCCTTATGATCTCAAAATCTGCTGTGTTAGTGCTTCTCTTCACACTGTGACTTAGAACCAGAATTATGACTTCAAATCAAGTATAAGAAATAAAATAGAATCTTATTTCAGTGCTAGCAAAGGAACTCTTGTACATCTTCTGAGTCATTGTCTTATTCTTTTACCATCTGTGGGCTGAGAGGTCAGAAAACTGCCACTGCTACAGCTTCAGTTGCCTGAGGTCTACTCCTGATTTGCTGGGACCTGGTCTGTGCTGGTATGTCTGGCACGGGACTGTATCCCTCTGTCACCTTAATGTAACAGATCTTTCCTGCCAAACTTCTAAATTGTCTTCAGCTAAATAATGTTTCACACCTTCTTTTGGTAGGTTCTGATCTCTCAAATTTATTTAGACTAATTATTTAAAATTATTTGGCTAAGTTTGTAGAACAGTTCAGGCAAGTGCTTGCCTTTATTTTACCATCTTGACTTTGCCCTACACTTGCCTTTTTCATAATTTCCTTTACATAGTGATATTTCCTCTAGAAAATTTAAAGTTAATAATAATAGTAATAACAGTAAAACCAATAATAATTTCAATGTGCATCCATATTCCCTAAATACTTTTTTACAATGCTTTTTAATTTGAGTACAATTCCTTTAAAGGAAAAATCAAGGCAGTAATTCTTAGTTTCATTTTATAAAAGAGGAGATAAATGGGTAGAATTTAAATGGGACCCACCAGATATACATGACAAAGTCCAAGACAAAGGAAAGTACAATGTATGTAAAAATAGTCATAGTGGCACTTTGTGTTGCTACCCTTCTACTACATTGACAAAATGTAAATAGTTTAGGTTCATTGGGAGAATAGGTCAATACATTTTGACATAAGAAAGTAACAAATTATGATTTTGTGACAAGAAGTAATAAAAATAAGCAATTTTAAAAAGTTAAGAATATTTTTAACCAATACAGGTCAATATAAACAGAATCAAGAGAATAATATATATGATAGAAGAAAAGAAAGAACTAGAAGATAATTCAACTCAGCTCAATCATTAATTATGATTATGGAGACAGATGATTCTAGAAGTGGTGAATTATGTGTATAAAATTAGACATAGATTATTACAGATGATTAGTACAATGGAGGATTGAAGGTTTGGGGGAAGTAATATTAATTTAAAGGGCAAAAATTTTTTTAAAATCATCAATTACTCTATTGTTAGTGGATAAATTGTGTAACTAATATAAAGTCACACAACTAATAAATGGTTAAATATGGAACATGTATTTGAAGTTTAAATACAATATTCTTTTTTTATATCATGGTGATAACATACTTTGAATTTAGGATTGAAGAGCTAGAGGAAACTGAGAGAAGAAATTTATTAACAGAAGCACAAAAGCTATTTATCTGTTTAGTAGCTTTCAACATTATTAAATTGGCAAATAAATCATTCTGAGAGTTGTTGATTAGATTGGAGTACACAACATTGTTTATTTAGTTGTTCTTTTGTATTTTGACATTCAAGAAATAGATAAAATTGTTTGCATTAACTAGACAGAACAAACCCATTCAGCTTGGGCATAATCATCACATTTAAATATTTTTCTCATCTTTATTTTCTATAAAATAGGTTTTTTAATTTGCTATGAAGATCTCCTTCTATCTTTAAAATGAATTTAAAGTACCATACACATTTTCTCAAAGAAATCTTAGTTACAAAATGACATTTCTAGGGTTATTTTTATTTGATATTCATTTTCTTCCTCATAGAAAGTTTTTTCCCCCAAAATCAAATTTCATTCTCATTTTTGTGGTTTGGATTTATGTGGTTGTTTTCTTCCTGTTTCTATTTAATGAATAATGTCTGATCAAATATATGGGCTATTGTCTTCAAAAATATAAACTTGATAAATAATTATGTTATGATAATTTTCCTATCTGAAAGATACTGAAAGTATGATTAAACTTTTATTTACTCTGGTATTTTCTTACATTTTAAAAATACAGATATATGAAATCATAATTGTCTCATGTGGTTTTAAAGTGGACTTCAATAAATGTTACCTTTCTACTACTAGAGAGACATGAATATATAGCAGGGCTTAGAAGCAGGAAAACTTGGATTCAAATTTCACAGTACTCTGTGTACTGACTGTGTATAAGAAATGTTACTTAATATCTCAATGCATTAGACAACTGAGATCATAAGTTTGAGAAAAGTTTCTTACCTATATTGATTTAAAGAATTTCTTGAGGAAGTTATATGGTGCAGTGAATAGAGCAGCAGCCCTGAAGTTAGGAGCACTTGAGTTCAAATTTGGCCTCAGACTCTTAACTCTTCCTACCTGTGTGACCCTGGGCAAGTCACTTAACCCTAATTCCCTCCAAAAAATAGAGTAGCCAATCAGTGGAAGAGGTTAGGATCACAGGATAAAATAGTCAATAACTATAGCAATCTAATGTTTGACAAACACTTTTGGGATAAGAAATCACTATTTGACAAAAGCTGCTGGAAAATTGGAAACCAGTATGGCAGAAACTAGACATTGACAAACACCAAACACCACATACCAAAATAAGGTCAAAAGTTATTCATGATTTAGACTTGAAAAATTATATTAAAAACAAATTAGAAGAATATAGGATAGTTTACCTGGAGGGGACGTAGGAAAACTGGGACATTGATACATTGTTGGTGGAACTGTGAATGGATCCACCCATTCTGGAAAGCAATTTGGAACTATCTCAGAAAGTTATCAAACTGTGCATACACTTTGACCCAGCAGTGTTTCTGCTGGGCTTATATCCCAGGGAGATTTTAAAGAGGGTGAAAGGGACTCAACTGTGCAAAAATGTTTGTGGCAGCCCTTTTTAGAACATTAAGAAACTAGAAACTAAATGAATGTCCATCAATTGGAGAATGGCTAAATAAATTGTGGTATATGAATGTTATGGAATATTATTTTTTCTAGAATTTCCCCACAGCAATAGACTAATCCTGCAGTGTTGAGTAAATTCAGAAAATGAGCATGTATTATATGAGGATACCAATCTCTTTAAGGATTTCTTTTCATAATTGGATAGTATGTCCCCTTACATATGATGCTTGCTGATAGTTTTAAATAGATGTTGCCGATCATTGTAAGGAAAACTCCATTTATTGCTATGCTCTCTGGTATTTTTAATAGGAATGTGTGTTGTATTTTATCGAATGTTTTTTCTGCATATATTGAGATAATTATATGATTTTTATTAATTTAGTTATTGATATAGTCAATTATGCTAATATATTTCCTAATATTAAAGAGCTCTGCATTTTTGTTATAAATCCTATTTGGTCATGGTATATTATCGTGGGGTTAACTTTCTGTAATCTCCTTGCTTATATTTAAGATTTTTACATCAATATTCATTAGGAAAAGTGGTCTATAATTTTCTTTCTCTGTTTTCATCCTACCTGCTTTAGGTATCAGCACCATTTCTGTGTCATAAAAAGGATTTCGTAGGATTCCTTCTTTCCCTAATTTTCCAAATAGTTTACATAGTATTGAACTTAATTGTTCTTTAAATGTGTGGTAGAATTCACATGTAAATTCCATCTGGCCCTGGAGATTTTTTTCTTAAGGAGCTGGTTAAAAACTTATTCTGTTTCTTTTTCTAAAATGGGACTATTTAAGTAATTTTTTCCTCTTCTGTTAACCTTGGCAATCCACATTTTTGTAGGTATTCCTCCATTTCACTTAGTTTATTAAATTTATTGACATAAAATTGGGCAAAATAGCTCCTAATTATGGCTCTAATTTCCTGTCCATTGGTGGAAGGTTCTTTCTTTTCATTTTTGAGACTAACAATTTGATTTTCTTCTATCCTTTTTCTAGTCAAATTAACTAGAGATTTATCCATTTTGTTGCTTTTTTCCCCATAAAACCACTCTTAGTTTTGTTTATTAATTCAATACTTTTCTTTCCATTTCATCAATCCCCTTTTCATTTTCAGTATTTCAAATATGATATTTAATTGGGGTTTTTAAATTTGTTCTTTTTCTTGCTTTTTTAGTTGTAAGTCCAATTCATTGGCCATGCCTTTATTTTATGCAGGTAAGTATCTAGAGAAATAAAATTTCCCATAATAACTGCTTTGAGTGCATCCCATAAATTTTGGTATGTTGTCTCATTACTGTCATTCTCTTGGATGAAATTATTGATTATGAATATGATTTGTCATTTCACCCATTCATTCTTTAAGATTAGATTATGTAGTTTTCAATTAATTTTTGGTCTTTTTTCTCCTGACCTTTTATTGCATATGATTTTTATTGCAACATGATCTGAAAAACTGCATTTACTATTTCTGCCTTCTCCATTTGATTTTGAGGTTTTTATGCCATAATATATGGTCAATTTTTCTATAGTTCCATGAACTGTTAAGAAGAAAATATACTCCTTTCAATTTTCTCCAAAGAGATAGCATACCTAACTTTTCTAGTATTCTATTTACCTCCTTAACTTCTTTCTTATCTATTTTGTGGTTTGATTTATCTAGTTCTGAGGGAGCAAGGTTGAGATCTCCCACTAGCAGAATTTTGCTATCTATTTCTTCTTGCAGCTCTCTTAACTTCTCCTCTAGGAATTTGGATGGTATATGTCTTGGTGCATATATGTTTTGTACAGATATTGCTGCATCATCTATGGCACTCTTTAACAAGATATAGTTTCCTTCCTTATCTCTTTTAATTAAATCTTTTTTTTGTTTGTTTTTGCTTGATCTGAGATTAGAATATCCCTGATTTTTTTTAACTTCACCTGAAGCATAATCAATTTTTCTCCAGCCTTTTATCTTTACTCTGCATGTATCACTCTGCCTTAAATGTGTTTCTTGTAAACAACATATTGTAGGATATGATATTAAATATCACGGGAGTTCTTCCCATTCACATTAATATCTAAAATGACTAATTCTGCATTTCTCACCATCTTATTTACCCCATTATGCTTTTCTCTTTCCTTTCCCCCTTTCCCTCCTCCAAAGTATTTTGCTTCTGACCATCACCTCCCTCAAATGACACTCTCCCTTTAGAGTCCTTCTCCCTTTCTTATGCCTTTCTCCTACTTCTTCTATTTTATCTTCTATTAACCTCCCTCCCCCCCCTTTTTCCTTTTTCCCCTCCCAATTTCCTGTAACATGAAAGAACCAAACATGTCTGATATTCTCTCTTGAGCCAAATATGATGAGAGTAACATTCACACAATGTTCATCTCCCTCTCTTTTTTCTCAGTTATACTAGGTTTTCTTTGCCACTCCAAGACTAGAAGTTTGTTTGTTTGTTTCTTGCTCATTTGCTTTCCTTTCCTTTTGGTCTTTCATTTTTTTTTTTTTTACTTTTAAGTTAGAGCTCTGCTTCTTTATAAAATAATCTTTGGGACAAGTGTATATTTCACATTCAAACAATGTGGCCAGTCCAACAGAGTTGTGCTCTCTGCATTAGAGTTGGAATACTTGGGCATTTAGTTTGAATAAAAGGACTTGACTTTCTGAAATCTTATCCTGCCAGATGATGTTTAAAATCATCAATCTTTAAAAACAATTGAAAAAGAAGTGATTCCATTTCCTGACATGGTCCTGTTATGATGTCCAAGTTTCATAGATAGAGTTCAACTCTTTGCCATATTTCCCTTATTTTATCTCCATTTAACTTTTTTCCAGTACAATCCTTTTTCTAGATCTAGTATGTTTATTATATTATATATTTATATCATGTGAACTAACTGTCCCTTTATATCTCTCCTTTTTTCTTTTTCCCCTACAAACTGTTTTCCTTTTTAATGCATTTTCTTTGATGTCATCACATCAGAGTTCATTGACAACCACAGCTTCAGTCCATGTGATTCCCTTTTTTGTCCAGCCCAGTGTTAGATACAATTTTCAAGAGTTACAGATGTTGTTTTCCTATCTAGGTATGTAAACTGTATAATATTTAAATATATATTTTCCCCTGTTGTCCTTCCTATGATTCTCCTGAGTCCTGTGTTTATAGATTAAATTTCCTGTTTAATTCTTTTTTTTTTCCTAATAAAAATGACTGAAAGCTTTATACTTCTTTGAAGCTCCAACTTCCCCCCCAAAAGGTGATGCTGAATCATGCTGGATAGTTAATTCTTAGTTGTAACTCCAGGTTCTTTGCCTTCCACAATATGATATTCCAAGCCCTCTGATCCTTTCTTTTAGAAGCTGCCAGATTATAGGTAATCCTGACTGCTGTTCCTTGATATTTGAATCATTTTTGTCTGGCAGCTTGCAGTATTTTTTCTTTGAGATTATAGTTTTAGAGTTTTTCAGTAATGTTCCTTGGAGTTTTTTTGTGGAATCTCTTTGTAGAGGTGATCATTGGATTCTTTCAATAAGTATTTCTCCCTCTGTTTCTAGAATATCAGGGCACTTTTCCTTAATGACCCCTTGTACAATGCTCTCCAGGCTCATTTTTTTTGGCCTTCAGGTAGGACAATAATTTTTCAAATTGTCTCTTCTAGATCATTTTTCAGGTCAGCTGTTACACCAATGAAGTATTTCACATTCTCTTCCATTTTTTCATTATTTTTAGTTTGTTTGATTGATTATTGTTGTCTCACAAAGTCATTGGCTTCTATTTGCCCTGTCCTAGTTTTTAATGTGTGATTTTCTTCAATTATCATTTGTGTCTCTTTTTCATTTTTGATTTATTCTACTTTTTAAGTAGTTATTTTCTTCAATATTTTCTATCTTTTTTCCAAACTGTTAACTCTCTCATGCATACTTCTCATTTTTTTCTTCTTTCTCTCTTATTTGCCTTTTGAAGTATTTTATGAGCATTTCCAAGAAGCCTCTTTGGGCTTGAGAACAATTTATCTCACCCTTTGAAATTTCTTATATGAACATTCTGTCCTCATTTGAGTTTGTCTTTTGGTCTTCCCTGTCACCATAGTAGCTTTTCATGGTCAAGGTTTTTTTGTTTGTTTGTTTGGTTCTTGCTCATTTGCTTTCCTTTTGTTTTGGTCTTACATTTTTTTTTTTTACTTTTAAGGTAGAGCTCTGCTCCTGGAGTAAAGGTGATGCTTCAACTTTGCTCTGTGCAGTTCTGAGGCTTGGCTTTGAGCACAAGGGTCCCTTGTCCTTGGAATGGTTAGCCTTGCCTGTTCTTTTCAGGAAACAACCTGGTTTCCTAGGGTTTGTCTTCTGAGCTGGGACTAGAAACTGCCTCCTGATTTGCTCCTGAGCCAGGACTGGGGGGGTCTTAGTTGGTGATATGCAGTGCTTAAGACCCTCTCACCAGCTTTCCCAGAATCTACTGACCTGGGCTGAACACCCAGCAAGACTTACCTTTCTTGAACCTTTTTTCAGTATATCTTGAGCTGAGAGTGGGTTCATTCTATCAGATTCTGTTCATAGGCCTGGTTTCATGTGGCTTTTGAGGGTAACTGAGAGAGAGCTCTAACAGCTTCCTGATTTTACTCTGTGATTTTGGCTCCATCCTTGGAACCTTTATTTTACCAATCTCTAAAAGTCACTATTGTCCCATAATATTTTGGTTCTCAATATATTGAAACACATCTATTTTGGGCCAAGCCTTTTTAGATTTTCTGTGCATTTTTAATTATGTATGAGACTTCTGATCTTGGACATTATAATGTTTTTCATTAATTATTCTCAGAACTTCTTAGATTTTAGTTATCAATTAAAAAATGTTTGGGGATTGACAGTTTAGAAATACACACCCTCTCACTCATTTTAAGGGTGCTTTTACTATATAAATATAGACCTGGACCCAGTTTTACCTGTCTTTTTAAGTGAAGTATCAAACTATTTTCTTGCAATTTCTTGCTTTTTACAATCCATTCCAGAGAATCTTTCCATGATCCTAAATTTGAAGGCTCACTCATATCTTGGATTTGTTTTAAAGGGACAGAGGCAAAAATTAATTCAGTATGGAAAAAATAGATTTAAGACAGCTATTTATTTCCTCCCCCTCCCCCCAAAAAGTCTTAAAACAAAAAAGTCAAAACAATCATAGTTTGGGACTATTGTCAAAACTTAATAAGAAGCAGTAATTTATAACTATTTTTATATTCTTCTGGACATATTAAAGAAATATGCATATAAAATAAATGAATAGGTATTTCACATTTATTTCAGTTTGACACTGTTTTCCTCAGTCTATATCTTTTGATAAATCAGGCCAAGGATTAAGATTGGGCTCATCTTATCATTGCTGTTATTTTCTCCACAATACATAATAGTACCTACAGGAATCTCCTAAAGTACAGTAGGCACCAACTGGTCAACCTGGGATCTCCCAACTCTCCAAATAGTACAATTGCCTACAATGTTAGAAATATCAGTTGTTAGAAATATAAGTCTCGGGATTTAAAGATTTGATCATTTTTGATCAAAGGAAATGAAGCAGAAAGCAAAATCACTGCAAACTTGTATAGCCTAGCCCTTATTCTAGATGTCATGTTAGAGAAGGGATTATTTCTGTCAAATTGAGAAGGAAAATCACTCATCATCCTCCTTCCATATGAGGTATCAGAAAAGAAGTCTGAAGGAATAGCAAGTCATAGATCAGAATTATTCTTTGAAAATTCTATTGTCTTGTCTGGCATCTGTAACCAAGATAGAGGAATATTTTCTCTATCTTCACAACATCTTAAACTTCTCTAAAATAGGAATTCTTATATAAGAAATATACCAATTTCAACTGCCTTCATGATTTGATACACCAAGAATCCTACTCAGGTAGAAATTCAATGAACAAATAACAAAGAAATCTAATTCTTAATCCCTAACATGCTCAATCAATATTTCTGCCCTCAACCCCCTTCTACAGCAGTCAAGTTTTCATAAGTTAAATTAGGAGTGTCCAATAGAATTCATCTCTATACCTTACTCCTTCAACTACTTCAAAAAATGAATTAATAACCAACAATAATAACAAAATAAAAATTTGTCTTAAGTGGGACAGCAGCACAACAATGCTATCTTAGCAGTCTTTCTTTCTCAAAAAAGGACCAAAATGACATCTCTATGTAGAGTCAAATTACATTATATCTGACTATGGCTGATCACATCAACCTGAGCTCAATATGGTCTGCAACAGTAAATAGTTCCTGTGGACATTTGGGGTGCCTTCTCTAAATTTGCACTTCTAGTATTTCTTCTGAACTAATTCAATTTTTCTTTCATCACAGAGCACACAGCCCACAGTGCTTTCTCTGACAAAAGCACACAATGCTGGGCAGTCCTGTGCCAGTGTCTCCTGTGTCATACAGTCAATTCTAAAGTTCTTAAGAGAAATCTTGAGAGTGTATTTGTATGGTTTTTTTTCCTGATCATCTTGTAAGCACTCACATTGTGTAATTTCTTTATAAAATAATCTTTTGGAGTGTATATTTCACATTCAAACAATGTGGCCAGCCCAACAGAGTTGTGCTCTCTGCAGTAGAGTTGGAATACTTGGGCATTTAGTTTGAATAAAAGGACTTGACTTTCTGGAATCTTATCTTGTCAGATGATGTGTAAAATCATCAATCTTTAAAAACAATTGAAAAAAGAAGTGATTCCATTTCTTGACATGGTCCTGTTATGATGTCCAAGTTTCATAGATATATAATAATGAGGTCAGCACAATGGTCCTGTAGACCTTTAGTTTGTAGTCAGCCTAATACCCCTCCTTTCCCACACTTTCCTTCACAGTTTCCCAAACATTCGACCTACCTATGAGAACTTGGTATTCTTTCAATTATTTAGATCTAACTTTATTTGGATAGAAAGTATTTTATAATTGTTGTTCATATAGTTCTTGGCTTTATCTTGATAGTAGACTCCCAAATATGTTATATTACCTTCAGTTATTTTAAATGGAATTTCTCTTTCTATCTCCTGCTGCTGGATTCTTTTAGAAA
Organism: Antechinus flavipes; assembly: GCF_016432865.1. NCBI lineage: Eukaryota > Metazoa > Chordata > Mammalia > Dasyuromorphia > Dasyuridae > Antechinus > Antechinus flavipes. The sequence continues at coordinate 302,214,100 of NC_067400.1, read as the reverse complement.
CATATAGAAATATTGATGATTTTTGTGGATTTATTTTGTATCCTGAAACTTTGCTAAAGTTGTTAATTATTTCTAGTAGTTTTTAATTGATGCTATAGGATTCCTTTTAATATGATATAACATCATATCATCTCCAAAGGATGATAATTTTGTTTCCTCATTACCTACTCTAATTCCTTTAAGCATTTTCTTCTCTTATTGCTAAAGCTAACATTTCTAATAAAATATTGAATTGCAAGGTGATAGTGGGCAATGTTTTTTCACCCCTGATCTTATTAGGAATGCTTCTAGTTTATCCCCATTATATATGAGGCTTGCTAATGGTTTTAAACAGATGCTATTGATCCTTTAAGAAAAACTTCATTTATAATTCTTCTCTGTAGTGTTTTTTAATAGGAATTGTGTTGGATTTTGTCAAATGCATTTATTGAGATAACCATATGATTCCTGTTAGTTTGGTTATTGATATAATCAATTATGCTAACAGGTTTTCTGATTTTGAACCACATTGTATTTCTGATATAAATCCTACTTGATCATAGTGTATTATGCATGTGATGAGTTGCTATAATCTCTTTGCTAATATTTTATTTAAGATTTTTGTATCATGGAAATTGGTCTATACTTTTCTTTTTCAGTTTTGACCCTTCCTGGTTTAGGTATCAACACCATATGTGTGTCATAAAAGAAATTTCATAGGACTTTGTTTTTCCTCCAATTTTCCAAATAATTTATATAGCATTGGAATGAATTGTTCTTTAAATGTCTGGTACAATTCATTTGGAAATCCATATGGCCCTGAAGATTTTTTTTAAGGAGTTCATTAATAGCTAGTTAAATTTCTTTTCTAAAAGTGCACTATTTTATTTATTTCTTCATTTGTTAATTTGTGCATCTATAATCTGCTAGATGATGTTTAAAATCATCAGTCTTTAAAAACAATTGAAAGAGAAGTGATTCTCATGTTATAGTCAGATGTAATAAATTATCTATAATTTGAAAGTATTCATCCATTTCACTTAAATTATCAGATTTTTTTTGATTTTCAATTGAGCAAAATAGCTCCTAATTATTGCTTTAATTTATTATTTATTGGTAGTAAGACAATTCTCTTCATTTTTGATTCTGATAATTTGGCTTTTTGTTTGTTTTTCAAATAAAATTAACTAAAGGTTTATCTATTTCATTATTTTTTTCAAAAATCATGTCAGTTTTATTAGTTCAATTACTTTCAATTTTATTAATCTCTTATTTCAGAATTTCAAATTTGATATTTAATTACTGATTTTTTATTTCTTTTTTTTCTAATTTTTTAGTTGCATATCCAATTCATTTATCTTCTCTTTCTCTTTATGTAAGCATCTAGAGATATAATTTTTTTCCTAAGAAATGTTTTGACATCAAGTTGTAGGTTTTGCTATGTTGTCTCATTATCATTTTCTTGGATGAATTATTGTTTCTATGATTTGTAATTTAACCCACTCATCTTTTATGATCAGATTATTTACTTAACATTTTTTATCTATTTCCATGGCCCTTTATTACATGTAATTTTATTGTGTCATGATCTGAAAAAGATGTATTTACTATATCTGCCTTTTTGCATTTGATTGTGAGATTTTTGTGCCCTAATATATAGTTAATTTTTGTGTAGGTGTCATGTACCAGTGGAAAAAATATTTTCTATTCCCATTCAATTTTCTTCAATGGTCTATGATTCCTAATTTTTCTTAAATTCTATTCACCTTTTTAACTTCTTTCTTGTTTTGTGATTTTTGTGGTTTGATTTATCTAATTCTGATAGAGTGGGGTTTAGATCCCCCACCAATATAGTTTTGCTGTCTATTTCTTCTTGCAACTTTCAAAACTTCTCCTCTAGCAATTTGCATTCCAAAACAATTGGTACATATATGTTTAGTATTGATTATAGTTCCTTATCTATAATACCTTTAACAAGATGCAGTTTCCTTTTTTATCTTTTTTAATTAGAACTAAGTTTGTTTTTGTCTGATCTTAGATCAATATGACTTTTTTTTAATTCACCTGAAGCATAATAGATTCTTCTCCAGTATTTTACATTTTATCTTTATTCTGTATGCATCTCTCAACTTCAAATGTATTTCCTGTAAACAACATATTGTAGAATTCTAGCTTTTAATTTACTCTGTTATCCACTTTTGTTTTATGGGAGAATGCATCCCATTCACATTCACAGCTAAAATTAATAACTTTGCATTTTCCTCTATCCTGATTATCCAAGTTATACTTTTCTCTCTCCTTTTCACCTTTGTCTTCTTGCAAGTACTTTGTTTCTGACCACCACCTTCCTTAATCTGCCCTTCCCTTTTCCAGCCTCTCCCCCCTTTTTTTTAACCTTTTCCCTCCTATCTCTGCCCTCCTTTTTTATAATTCTTTCCCTTGTCTTATCAATTTATTCTTCTGTTCCCCTTAGGGTGAGATAAGTTTCTATGCCAAAGTATATTTGATATTCCCTCTTCAAACCAAATTGAGATTAATGTTCCAACAATGCTCATGCCCCCACTTTTTTCCTCAACTGAAATAGGTGTTTGTACCTCTTTCTGTGATGTAATTTATCCTATTTTACCTCTCCTTTCATTTTCTTCCAGTACAATTCATTTCCACTCATAGTTTCTTTTTTTTTTTAATTTCATCACTTTTTACCTACACCTTCTAAGTATACTTGTGACAAAGCTACAGCTCTCAAGAATTACGCAGATCATCTTCTCATGTAAGGATGTAAACATTTCAAGTTTTAAAAAGATATTTTTCTTACTTTTTTATCTTCTTATGATTCTCTTGAAGCATAAAATTCTCTTGAGTCTTCTATTTGAAGATCCAAATTTCTGTTTATCTTTGATCTTTTCAATATTTTTTTTCAAAATCCCCTACTTCCTAGAATGCCCATATTTGCTTTGAACATAAGACTGAGTTTTGCTAGGTAGTTGATTTTTGGTTGTAGTCTGAGCTCCATTGTCTTTTGGAATATCATATTCCAGGCACTTTGAGCCTTTAAAGTGGAAGCTGCTTGGTCCTGAATAATCCTGATTGTGGTTCCTTTATATTTGAATTGTTTCTGACTGCTTGTAGTATTTTCTACTTGATCTGATAATTGTGGACTTTAGCTACATTCATTTTGTGGTCTTTTTCTGGTGTATTCTTTAGTGACTATTTTACTGGTTCTTAGTTCTAGGATATCAGGACAATTATCCTTGATGATTCTTGAAAGATGTCCAGGCTCTTTTTTCATCATGGCTTTCAGGTAGCCCAATAATTTTTGGGTTGTCTGTCCTGAATTTATTTTCCAGATCAATTATTTTTCTAATAAGTTATTTTATATTTTCTTCTATTTTTTACTTTTCGTTTTCCTTAACAAATTCTTGATATCTCATTGAGTCATTCGCTTCCATTTGTCCAATTCCAATTATTAATGAATCATTTTTAGATAGTTTTTTTTACTTCTTTTTGCATTTGATAATTGTACATTTAAAGTTCTGCTCACTTCCATTCATTTTCCATTTCACCAATTCTGTTTTTAAAAAATTGTTCTTTTTTTTCATTTTACCAATTCCATTTTTCAAGAAGGGGTTTTCTTTCTTCATTTTGACAAATCTATTTTAAGAAGTTATTTTCTTGTTTTTTTTTTTTTCCCACTTCACTAAAGGTATTTTAAAGAGTTGTTTTCTTCAATTTCTATGTTTCATTTTCCAAACTCTTCCACAAATTTCTCATTTCTTTTTTCCATTTTTCTTTTCTCTTTTAAGTTCCTTTTTTAAAAACTGTTCCAAGAGAGTCTTTTGAGCTTGAGACCAGTTCATATTCCTCTTTGAGTCTTCATTTGTAGGCATTTTGTCTGTGGTGTCTTCTGGGATTATGTTCCATTCTTGCCTGTCTCTATAATAGTTTTCTTGGCCAGAACTCTTTTTGCATTTTTTTTTTCATTTTGAAGGTTGTGACCTGCTCTTAGGGCCCAGGGGAAATTTTCCTGAACTTCCTCTATGGGGTGACAGGTGTTTCAAGCTGACTGCACTAGGGCCAGTGCAGGTTTTCCAACTGTGCTGGATGAGCCTAGCCAAATCCTGCCTCTTGTGCTGGCATTTATGGACTCATTGTCTTCAGTACTTGCATTGGAGGTCTCACAGCTAGTCTGCAAATCTAGTAGCCTTTTGAACCAAAACAGAATAGTACACTGCTGTAGTTGAACTAAGAGCTTCTGCTAGGTTTCCCATCCTGGGCCAATCAATCCTGGGCCTCTTAGGCCATGCCTACACTAGATCACTATCTCCCTTGCCTAATTGAGACAGATCTTCTCTGAAGTCCTTCAAACATATCTTAGACTAGAAAATCATAACATTACAAATATTTATGGTTTCTATCAATCCTAAGCTTGTTCAAGGCTTTCTCTCCTATTGATTCTGAGGGAAGGCAGAAAAAGCTCAGGTAAGGTTCTGTCTAATTTATGCCATCTTGGATATACCCCCTTAAAAATTCCTATTGTAGGGGAGTCATTTCTATAAGTAGATTTTTCCCATTTAGTCAATTGTAATTTCAAAGGAATTATTTTGTTCAGTCAATTTTTGTCCTATCTTTTCCAAAATGTTAATTTTTTATATAACTCATTTCTTTTTATATTTTTCTTTTATCTCTATTATTTGATTTTTCATATTTTTGAGCTCTTCTAAGAAGGCTATAAGGAATCCTAATAAATAAGGAATGTAAAGTACACCTTGACCATGTCTTTGGTGTAATATTATTATTATTATTATTATTGCTAAGAACATAAGAATGTGCTTGCAGTTATCTGATAAAATGCCAGAGAAACACATAAGAAGGATTGGCCATCCATCTGGTGCCTTAATTAATGAGTATCCTTTATTATAGGCCTATATTTACTCCAGAAACTTGGTCAGTTCCTGAAATAAACATAATCACCCTAAAGGATTGAACAAATATTCTTGGTGCACCTTTTGTGATGCAACAGCCTGAACCTGGGAAGCTGCTACATCTCAAGAGTCACATATCAAATGAGAATATTCAGCATAGTGCCTACTTTGTTCTCAGCCTATAGAACGCTTTACTGGAAACAGACTTTGAGTATTTGGGCTAGGAAGTTTTGTACAACTTGCCTAGAAATGGCTCCCACCCAAGATTCTGATTAGCTGTGACCATGAGTCGTTCCAGCCAAGGAATTCCGATGTTGGTGCACCCTCAGTGTGGTGATAATGTATGTCGTATGCTATTTGTTTGATTGTTATAGTGTCTTTGTTGTGGCCACTGTGTTTGTTAATTGTGTATTAATTTTATGCTTTGAGTTTCCTTTTCCCTTATGTCATTTAAAACAAGGTTCTAATTAAAAATAAACTTATACCCGCTTTCATAAGACTATGTCGGTGACAATGAGAATTCTAAAACCAGTTTAATCATATAAAGGATTTTGGGGCTTGGGACCAATTTGTATTCCCCTTTGAGGCTTCACATACTGTGGTATTGTTTTCCTGTTTCTGAGTTTGTGTTTGGATATTCCCTCTCACCTTATTAGCTTTTGATACCAGGGCTTGCTTTTTGATGTTGCTCATTTTTAATCTATTTCATGACTTTTAAAGTTGAGGCCTGCTCTTGGTTTATTAGAACACTGTGACAAGTTAGTTATCCTAAATAGTCAAAAACTATAGCAATCAAGTGTTTGATGAATCCAAAGACTCCAGCTTTTGGGATAAGAATTCATTATTTGACAAAAATTACTGGGAAAATTGGAAACTAGTATGGCAGAAACTAGGCACTGACCCACACATAACACCATATACCAAGATAAGATTGAAATGGGTTCATGATTTAGACATAAAGAGTGATATTATAAGCAAATTAGAGGAACATAATATAGTTTACTTCTCAGATCTGTGGAGAAGGAAGGAATTTGTGACAAAGAAGATCTGGAACTCATAATTGAGCATCGAATAGATAATTTTGATTATATTAAGTTAAAAAGTTTTTGAACAAACAAAACTAATGTGGACAAGATTAGAAAGGAAGCAATAAAATGGGAAAACATTTTTACATTTAAGGGTTCTGATAAAGGCCTCATTTCCAAAATATATAGAGAATTGACTCTAATAAGAATTCAATCCATTCTCCAATTGAAAAATGGTCAAAGGATATGAACAGACAATTTTCAGATGAGTAAATTTTCTAGTTATATGAAAAGATGCTCCAAATCATTATTGGCTAAGATGACAGGAAAAGATAATGATAAATGTTGGAGGGCATGTAGCAAAACTGGGACATACATTGTTGGTGGAATTGTGAATAGATCCTGCCATTTTGGAGAGCAATTTGGAACTAGGCTCAAAAAATTATCAAATTATGCATACCCTTTGATACATCAGTGTTTCTATTGTGCCTATATCCTAAAACCCATATGTGCAAAAATGTTTATGGCAGCCCTTTTTGTAGTGGCAAGATATGAACAGACAATTTTCAGATGAGTAAGTTTTCTAGTTATATGAAAAGATGCTCCAAATCATTATTGATGAGAGAAATGCAATGATCTTTTGACAAAGAGAACCATATGCACCCAGAGAGAAGACCACAGGCACTGACTGTAGATCATTATGTAGTATTTTCACTTTTTTTTGTTGTTTCCTTCCATCTTGTGTTCTTTCTCATTTATTTTCCTTTTTGATCTGATTTTTTTTGTGTGCAGCATAATTGTAGAAATATGTATCGAATTGCATGTTTACATATATTGGATTACTTGCTGTCTAGGGGAGGTGGTGGTGCCTGAATTTCATAGGACCTAGCCATACCCACCCAGCATTGGACTCAGTCAGCCTAGCCTCCACCATTTGTAGAGGAAGCTTAGACAATCCCCCTTGCCCTAAAAGCATATCTCAAACCCTGCCTTTTTTTTAATGAGTAAAAAGAACAAAGCAAGAACTCTTACCATAGATAGTCTTATGGTGAAATAGAAAAACAGATTTAGAAGACTAAAAGGAGATTGTCTCCACATGAAGTCCCAAAGGGTGACATAAATTGGTGCCCATGACACAAGGCTCTTCCAGAAGAAATTTTAAAAGATCTTAAAAGAGAGCTAGAAAAAAATTGGGGAAAGGAAATAAGAATGTTGCAAGAGGGTTTGGAAAGGTAAATCAGAAATTATCTGAAGAAAATTAATTACAAAATATACTTAGTGAAATGGAAAAAGGCATATAACTCCTTAAAAAGAGATTTGACAAAATGTAAAAAGAAAAAAAACTGCCTGAAAAAACAGAATTTGTGAAATGGAAAAAGAAAACAACCCCCCTAAAAACAGAATTTGTGAAATGGGAAAAGATAATTATGCTTTAAAAAACAGAATCTATGAAATGGAAAAAAGAAAATACTCAAAAAACAGATTTTGTGAAATGAAAAAAAAAACCCATAGAACAAAACAACTCATTTAAAAATTCAATTGAACAAATACAAAAAGAACTAAAAAAGTAAATGAAGAAAATAATTCACTAAGAATCAGAACTGAACAAAAAGAAATGAATGATTCAATGAGAGAGAAATCAAAAATGAATCAAGCAAAATCAAAAAAAATTAAAAATAGAAAAAAATATGTAAAATACCTAGTTGGGAAAAAAGTGACCTGGAAAATAGACCTAGGAGAGACAATCTAAGGATTGTTGGACTTCCTGAAAACCATGTTTAAAAAAAAAGGAAAAAAAAGAGCCTAGACATTATTTTTCAGGAAATCATCAAAGAGAACTGCCCTGATATCATATAATCAGAAAATAAAATAGCCATTAAAAGAATCCATGTACAATTTGATTTTACTGTTATAATATAAAAAGAAATGAAAAGTAGAAAGGGGATTGTACTGGGAAAAGGGGAAAATGGAGATAAAGTGACGGAAATTACATCTCATAAAGAAACAAAGAAAACCTTTTATAATGAGGGGAAAAGGGAGGGGGAGGAAAATTGTGTGAATCTTACTCTCATCGGATTTGGATCAATGAGAGAATATTAGACATATTTGGTTTCACAGAGACACTGCTCTCATTTTATAGGAAAGTGGGAGGGGAAGGGGGAAAAGGGAAGGGGTAGCTTAATAGAAGGGAACACAGAAATAGTAAGGGACAAATATAAGAAAGAGGGAGGTGCTCTAAAGAGGGAGAACTGCTTGAGGTAAGTGGTGCTCATAAGTAAAATGCTGAGGAGGAAGAGGAGGAGGAGGAGGAGAAGGAAGAAGAGAAAGAGGAGGAGGAAGGAAATGGAAAAAGGAAAGAGAAAAGTATAATTTGGGGCAAATAAGAGGGCGGGAACTATAGAATTTGTAATTTTAACTGTAAGTGTGAGGAGTGAACTCTCCCATAAAGTGGAAGTGATAGCAGACTGGATTAAAAGCCAGATCCTTACAATATGTTGTGTACAATAAACACATTTAAAGCAAAGTGATACATACAGAGTAATGGTAAAAGGCTGGAGCAGAATCTACTATGCTTCAGATGAAGTAAACAATTTCTGTCTCCATACAATTTTCTCCAAAGATCTAGCATACCTAACTTTTCTAGTATTTTATTTAACTCCTTAAATTCTTTCTCATTTATTTTGTGGTTCCACTTATTTATTTCTGAGAGAGTAATTCACAACATTATCAAAGTTGCAGGATACAAAATAAATCCACAAAAATTATTAGCATTTTTATTTAGTACCAACAAAGTCCACCAGTCAGAGATACAAAAAGAAATTCCATTTAAAACAATTGTTAGTAGTATAAAATATTTGGGAATCTCTCTGCCAAGGGAAAGTTAGGAACTATATGAGGAAAACTACCAAACACTTTTCACACAAATAAAGTCAGATCTAAACAATTGGAAAAATAACAAGTGCTCTTGGTTAGGTCAAGCGACTGTAATAAAGATGACAATACTACCTAAACTAATCAATTTATTCAGTGCTATACCAATCAAACTCCCAAGAAACTGTTTTACTGACCTAGAAAAAATAACAAAAAAATTCTTCTGGAAGAACAAAAAGTCAAGAATTTCAAGGGAATTAAAGAAAAAAAAATTTGCATATGTTTTGAAAATTAAAAAAAAAACTTTTTAAAAGGTTAAATAAATAAAACAAGAATAATAATATGAAATAAAATAATTTTAGAAATTATGAAATATTTGGGGATCTATCTGCCAAAAAAACCCCAGGAAGTATGTGAAAAAAATTGCAAAAGGCCTTTTTATGCAAATAAAGTAGGATGTAAAGAACTGGGAATATATCAATTGTTCATTACTATACCAAGCTAAGAGTATAAAAAATAACAAAGCAATCCATCTATTTAGTTCCATACCAAACTCTAGAAATTATTTTATAGAACTAAAATAGTAATAAAATTTATCAAGAAGAAATAAAGGTGAAGATTTAATGGTAAAGATAAAAAGTTATGAAATTGATGAAAAAATGCAAAGGAAAGTAGATTAGCTATACCAGACCTAAAACTATCTTATAAAGTGGCAGTCATCAAAATGAAAACCATTTGGTACTAGCTAAGAAATAAAGTGAGGGAATCTGTGTGCTAGATTAAATACAGAGGACACAATAGTCAATAAGTATAGTAATCTATTCTTTGATAATCCTGTAGACTCCAGCTTCTGGGATAAAAATTAAGTATTCAAGAAAAAACGTATAGGGAAACCTTAAAGCTAGCATGAAAGAAAATATGTTTAGACCAACATCTTATCCACATTACCACAATACCAATAAAATCAAAATGAGTTTGTGATTTAGAAATAAAGGGTGATACTATAAGTAAATAAGAAGAACAAGAAGTAATTTAACTTTCAGATCTTTGCAGAAGGTAGGAATTTTTGACTAAACAAAAAATTAAAAATGTAATGAAATGCAAAATGGATAATAATGATTACATTAAATTAAAGAGTTTGCACAAACAATACCAATGCAACCAAGGTTAGAAGGAAAGCAATTTTTAGAACCAGTGTTTCTGATAAAAGTTCATTTCTAAAATGTATGGGGAACTGACTCAAATTTATAAGAATGCAAGTCATTTCTCAATTGATAAATTGCCAGAGCACATGAATAGACTATCTCCAAATGAAGAAATAATTACCATCTGTAGTCATATGAAAACATGTTTTAAATCACTATTGATTAGAGAAATGTAAATTAAGACAACTCTGAGGTACTATGTAACACTCTCTTAGACAGGCTAAGATGATATAAAAATATAATGATAAATGTTCAAGGGGATGTGGGAAAACTCTGATACTAATGCATTTTTATTTCAGTTGTGCACTGATACAGACTTTCTAGAGAGCAAATGGGAATTAAGCTCAAAGGTGTATAGGAAGATGCATACTTTATTCCAATAGTGCAACTTCTGGGTCTACATGATTTAATGATTTAAAAAGATCACACAAAAGAGAAAAGGACCCATATAGCCAAAATTTTTTATAGTAACACTTTTTTGTCATGGAAAAGCATTAGAAATTTAGTAGATTCCCATAAATTGGGGAATAGTTGAATAAGTTGTAGTATTTGAATATAATGGAATATTATTGTTCTATAAGAAAGGATATGCAGGCTTATTACAGAATATTCTTTAAAAAGTTATATGAGTGTTGAGTGAAGTAAGGAGAACCATGAGAATATGGCATATAGTTGCAGCAAGATTGTATAATGATCAATTATGACAGATTTGTTTCTTCTTATCAGTATAATGATAAAAAACAATTTTAATACACTTGGATTGTAAAATGCCACTCTTATTCAAAGAAAGAGCTATGGAGACTGAATATGGGATAAAAGCATATTCTTCACCTTTTTTATTTTTGTTTTTCTTTCTCATGTTCTTTTTTTTCTTTCACTTTTGCTTTGATTTTTTTCAAAAATGACTAATATGAAAACAGGCTTTAAATAATTGCACATGTATAACCTATATCAGATTGTTTGATGTATTGGGGAGGTAAAGAGGAGAAAGAAAGTAAGAAAAAACGAAAGTCAAAATCTTGGGGAAAAAAGTGATAGTTGGAAACTATCTTTACATGTAAATTGAAAAATAAAATAAAATCCAATTAAATGGGGAGAAAATGAAATAGGACAAAAGAGAGAATGGTAGTATGATAAAGAATATGGTAAAAAGATGAATGCAGAAATGTGGAGGTCTGGTTATGTGTAACATAAGATAAAATCTCATTTCTCAGAATCTTAGTCCAACATCCCTTTGGGGAAGAGGAAGAGGTATAAATGATTGCTTGAGTTGACAGGGTATAGATTGAGATATAGCAAGTGAAATGTTGTTTATTAATATTTATGACAAAAACCAAATTATTCTTATTTTTATCACAGTTTCTTTTGGGTCACTTTCTAATTAAAAATTATTTGTTTTTCAAATTGTATCAGCATGAGAACAATTAATATAAAGTCTTCAGCTTCTTAAAGGGAGCTAACAGAGATTTCTGAATTTTTTCCAGACTACTCAAAATTTAAAAGCATATAACCATATGCCTTGTCACAAGTAGCCATAAGAATTATTTGTTTTGTTCATAAAGAAATGTATATCATTAACATATCATTGTGCTAAATATTTTTTCCTCCTGCTAAATTCTAAATTCCCCGTTACATCTTGTTCCCCACTCCAGGAGAGAATAATTCTTAAAATAATTGGAATAAATTCATTATGATTTTCATATCCAGATATAGTGCACAAATATATTGTGAGGAATAAATAATGCATGTTCAATATGCACATTTACATGTAAAATAGTCTACAAATTTTAAATCATAGTGGATCTAAAAAATAGAATTATGCCAAGACCCATTTAAGATAAAAAGTAAATTCATTATTGTTATTCACAGTTTCCAATGAGAAATATGGGCTCCTAGCAGATTAAATTACTACCATCTTGCAAATCATTTGAACACCTATACTAATAATAGTTTAGCAAGTAGGCTATGTTATCAACCCTTTCTACATGGGCAATTCTGGTATGTTTTCCACGAGTGATACTGATGACTGAAATTTCACATGTATATTTGTTGATGGTTAGGCTGGTAAGAAAGCTATGGAAATTTTGTCAAGCAGTCTTCAGAATGTCACTGATCATGATAAAACCATATATATATATATATATATATGGTTTTAGCATATTTTATATAATTATATATATACATATATTAATTTTTATAAAAGGCAAAAAAGATCATTTGTAGTTAAAACACAGATAAAAATAGGCTTTAGGAGAAACATAGCTGTTTTGATAAAATGTTAAAGGAAAAATGCAGTCTGTTTTGAGGATCTTAGTGAAAATTGTTATTCATAAATATATGTTAAGAGGGTGTGTTTTAAGTAAAAGCACAAATTAAAGTAAGGTTGACTCACTTTACTGTGGTCCATCAGCTCATTTATACAACAATTTTCAAAATTTTCAAGATTATAATTATTAATCAAATAACTGATTAGAAATTGTAGGATGATTTCATGACTGTTGGGGTTATACCTGTCAGAAAGATAATTTTTTTTTGTTTCATACCATAGAATCACTACTTATAAGGAAGCCTTGATTGAGGGTATTAAAATCAAGAGAAAAAAGATCAAGTGAAGTAGAAGATAGAATAAGCTTCACAAAAGAGAATTAGAGGGGGAAGAGACAAGACAGTGTGGTGAAACTAGGAACCTATTTGAGCTCTCCTAGAATCCCTCAAAAAACACATGAAATCAAGTCTCTAAATAGAGTCAGATGGAATGAAACAAATGTCTAGCTCAAGATGGATCAGAAGGATATTAGAAAAAGTCAGTCTCATGGGGGTGAAAGACATATTCAGCTCATTGAAGATGAAGCCTGGGAAAGCCAGTAAGAGGATCTTACACAGAGCACATCAGCAGCTAAGACCTATGTTCCTGGCTCAGTAGCAGAGTAGACCAATGGGACAGCCTTCACACTTAGATGAGAAGGAAAATTCTGGCAGACCTGACTGTTTCTTGGAAAGAGCAGATAACGCTACCCCCTGCTATGAGCAAACCACCAAACATAAGGGGATCCTTTGCTTAAAGCCAAGGCTCAGAACTGCACAGGAATTTTGGAACACTGCATTTTTTACTCCAGGAGTAGAGCTTGACCTTTCAAGTCACAAAAGAGGAAATACAAAAAAGTGAAGGGAAAGGAAATAAATAAGAAATAGAAAAGAACTTTAATTATAGAAAGCTACTATGGTGACAGGGAAGACTAAAACACCAACTCAGATAAGGACAAAATGTCCACAGAGAAAACCTCAAAGAGTGATATAAATTGGTCTCAGATCCAAAGAGGCTTCGTGGAATTGATCATAAAAGATTTTAAAAGACAAATAAGAGAGGTAGGGAAAAAAAACATGAGAAAAGAAATGAGAGGTTTGCAAGAGAAAGTCAACAGTTTAGGAAAGGAAGTCAACTTCTTAAAAAACTTAATAGGCCAAATATAAAAATTATCCACTTAAGAAAATGATATCTTGATTAATTAAATAGAAAAAGAGATATAAAGGCAACTAAAGAAAATCACACATTAAAAAATAGAATGGGGCAAATGGAAGCTAATGGCTCCATGAGATATCAAGAATCAGTGAAACAAAATAATAAGAATGAAACATTTTAAAAATGTAAAATATCACATTGGAAAACAGTGGACCTGGAAAATAAATCCAGGAGAAAGAATTTAAAAATTATTGTTTTACTTGAATGCCATGCCAAAAAACAAAAACAAAACAAACAAAAATACTGGATAGCATTCTTTAAGAGATCATCAAGGAAAGCTGCTCTGATATATTAGAAACCAGAGTGGGGAATAGTCATTGAAAGAATTCTTCAATCACCACTGGGAAGAGATTCCTACAAGGAAAACCCGAAAGAACATATTAACAAAAATCCAAAAGTATAATCTCAAGGCAAAAATTCAGTGAGCAATCAAACAAAAACAATTCAAGTATCAAGGAGCAACAGTCAAGATTACCTAGGATCTGACAGCATCTATAATACAAGATAGGAGAACCTGCAGTACTATATTCTGCAAAGTGTAGAACTTGGGGTTACAACCAAATATTAATTACCCAGTGAAATTCAGTATCATCTTTCAGGGGAAGCAACAGATCTTCATTGAAGTAAGAGACTTTTCATCATTTCTATTAAAAAAAAGAACTAAACAGAAAATTTGCTCTTCAAATACAGGACTCAAGAGAAACATGTAAAGGCGAACAAGGAATAATATATGTCATTTAAAGGTTAAAATACTTACATCCTTAGATAGGAAAATTATATCTGTAACTCTTGAGTACAGTATCTGTTATTGGAGCAGTGAGAGGGCGCATCACATGGACCAATGGTGTAGTCGTAAATGGATTCTGATGTGATATTATCAAAGAAAAGGACTTCAAGAAGTGGAAAAAGGACCATACTGGGAGAAAGCAAAGGGAAACATAATGAGACAAATGAAATCACATAAAGAGGCACAAAAAGCCTATTGTGATAAAGGGAAAGAAGTAAGGGGGATGAGTATTGTCTGAAGTTTAATCATCAGTTTTTCCTTAAAGAGGGACTATCCTAATAATTCAGTGAGTTGTAGAAAGTTTTCTTATGCTATAAAGAAGAAAGAGGAAAAGAGGGGGAAAAATAAAGGGACTGAATAGACAGGAGGACAGAAAAAACAGGAGAAAGGGGCAAGAGAAAGGGGGAAGGGTGATAGAAGGTAAAACAGGTAGAGATTGGGGTGAATAAAAACTAAATACTAGTAAGAAGGTAAAGGGTAGAAAGAGAACAAAAGTATAAAAAGAAGAGAAAATATGGTGGAGGGAAATACAGAGCTGATAATCATAACTGTGAATGTGATTATAAATGTGAATGGTAGGAACTCTCCCATAAAATGGAAGCAAATAGCAGAGTGGATTAAAAACCGGAATCCTATAATATGATGTTTGCAAGTAACACATTTAATACAGAGAGATACATACAGAGTAAGATTGAAATGCTGGACCAGAATTTATTATATTTTAGCTAAAGCCAAAAAAATCAGGGGTATCAATTCTGATGTCAGAAAAAGCAAAAGTAAAACTAAAATTAATTAAAAGAGATAAAGAAAGAAATATTGTTAAAAATATACCATGAAGATGGAAGTAACAATGATACTAATTATATATGCACCTAGTGATAGAGCATTCAAATTCTTAGAAAAGATATTAATCTAGTTAAAAGAAGAAATAGACAGCAAAACCATATTATGGGGGATCTCAAACTTAATCTCTCAGAATCAGACAATTCTAAACACAAAATAAACAAGAAAGAAACTAGGGAAGTTAATAAAAGCCTAGAAAACTTACATATGCTAGATCTCTGAAGAAAACTGAATAGGGACAAAAAAGAATACACCTTTTTTTTCAGCAGTACATGACAGCTATAAAAAAATTGACCATGTATCAGGACATAAAATTCTCACAAGCAAATGCATAAAAACAAAAATAATAAATGCTTCCTTTTCAGAGTAAAATGCAATAAAAATATTTTCAATAAAGAGATAGGGAAAGAAAGATAGACTGAAAACCATTTGGAAATTAAATAATTTAATTCTAAATAATGAGTGTCAAACAATAAATCACAGAAACAATCCATTATTCCATCCCCAAGAGATTGATAATGATCCAACATACTAAAACCTATGAGACACAGCAAAAATACTTCTTAGAGAAATTTTATATCTCTACATAGTTATATCAATAAAATAAAGAGATCGATAAATTTAGCATGCAGCTAAAATATTAGAAAAAGAAGTAAAATATCCCAATTAAGTACCAAATTAGAAATTCTGAAACTTAAAAGAGAGAATAATAATAGTAAAGATAAAAAATGTATTATACTAATTAGTAAAAGTAAGGAATGCTTTTAAAAAATCCAACAAAATAAACATTTGGTTAATTTGATTAGAAAGAGGAAAGGAAAAAATATAAAACAAATTACCAGCAAAAAAAAAATGAAAAGGATGAACTTATCACTAGATAGATAGATAGACAGACAGACAGATTATATAGAACATTGTGAGAAATTAATATGCAAAACTAATATTTTAAATGTCTCACAGTCACAAATATTCAAATATTGATCCATATCTATATTATGGTGTCTAAAGATAAATCTGTGCTTAATCAATCAACATAAATATATAAATATAGAGGCAATTCCTAATATACTATCCTTTATTTATAGGCCCAGAGTCAAATCCTGAATTTGTTACTCCGAGACAATCATTTTTGGAAGAAGAGAAAAACAAAACTGTTCTTTCCTTGTGAGACACATTTCCTGGGATCACGGAAGAATTTGGAACTACAGAGAGGTATGGCTTCTATTTAGTTTTCCTAATGTTGTCTTCAGTGTTGTTGAATCCAGCTCAGCATGAGTTTTCCCATTAAATGATGTTTTCTTCCTTTCCTTTCCATTTAGCTCAAAGAGATCATATATATCTCTGTCATTTATCAATGTTTTGGCAATCAAAAGTTGTTCCTATGTTTTCTTCTCTAGAAGGTGTTAACCATGAACATTCTCTCCCTACTCATCATGCTTTTGACAGTCCCTTTTTTCTGTTAATGTATAATAATTTAAAACTCTGGACTTCTTATTTAGATATTCTTTGAAAACAGCCTATGCAATAATTCTTTTTTTTAACAATAGCTTTTTATTTTCAAAATATATGCAAAGAGAGTTTTCAACATCCATCCTTAAGAAACCTTGTGTTCCACATTTCTCTTTCTCTTCCCCTACTCTCTCCCCTAACCAGGAAGTAATCCAATATATTTTAAAGATGTGCAATTTTTCTATATTTATTTCCACATTTATCATGGTCCACAAGAAAAATCAGATCTAAAAAGAAGAAAAAATAGAGAAAGAAAACAAAATCCAAGCAAAAAACAACAAAAAAGTGAAAATACTATGTTGTGATGCACATTCAGTCCCAACAGATCTCTCTCTGGATGCAGATGGCTCTCTCCATCACAAGTCTATTAGAATTGGCCTGAAGGACCTCATTGTTGAAAAGAGCCATAGCCAATCAGAATTGATTATTGCATATTATTGTTGTTGCTGTACACAACATTCTCTTGGTTCTATTAATTTCATTTGGCATCAATTCATGGAAGTCTGTCCATATTTTTCTAAAATCATGTGATAACTTTTAAAATAAACTTTATGAGCAGTTTGTTCAGCCAGGTTCTGGATAGTCTTTCTTTTGCAATAATTCTGCAAAATATCTTCACTCATCTCTACATTTCAAAATTACTTAAATTTAAAGGAAGATACACCCATTCCCCATATGCTATGCTAGGGTGTAATTGCATTGATATTCATGTGAAAATAATTATTTAGAAATCAATAAATAATGAAAAATTTACTAAGGGCCTACTATATGCTGACTACTGTTCTAAGTGCTAAAGATTTGAAAATAAAAATGAAACAATATCTGTCCCATGGAGCTTCTATTCCATTAGGGAAATTAGATGAGTTGGTCTAAAATTCCTAACAAAATAATGAGGAATGATTATATAGGAAAGAGTAGTTAGAGTGTAGTTAAGAATGTTGATCAAGAAACACTTCATGTAAAAGTTTGCCCTTGAGTTAATTTTAAAGAGGTGAAAATTTATTTCCTCTTCTGTAAAAGGGGGAAAGTAAAAGAGATACCATTTAAAGTATATTTTTGGAGAAGGGAATGGCAAATTACTCTAGTATTTTTGCTAAGAAAACCCCAAATAAAGTCATGAAATGTTGCTAGAAATGACTAAACACCAAGGTTCTTTCCTTTCTAAACCTATGATCCTATGATCAAAGCATGGAGAACAACCTATACAACAGCAACAAAATGAGACAGAATATTGTGTATGAGAAGCAGCAATTAGATGAATTTAGCTGGAATGAATAGCATATGAAAAGGAGTCATGTTTAATAAGAAAGGAAATATGGGCTGCAGCTATGAAGAGCTTTGAATGTAAAGATGTCTGTACTTTATCCTTGAGGCCATAGAGAGCCACTAGGACTTTGTGAGAAGGGGTAGTTTGATCCAAACTGTACTTCATTAACATCACTTCATCTTTATTTAAGTGCTCCTTTGATGCCTAACCTCAGTTAAGATGACCCCAATTTGGCATAAGAAATGCCAGTAGAAATTATGACATATTTTACCAAAAAGGAAAAAGTGTTCAGAACTTAATTAGACCTCACATATGTAGTAGGATTACCAACCTGGTTAAATTTGGAAAATCTTATTATCATAAATATGGCCATGTAGTGATAATTTGGGTATATGTAGGTCACCATAAGAGTGAAATTCATAGGTTTTTGAATTATTGAAATCCATATGCTTAAGACAGCTTGGAAGCAAATTTCTAGAAAGAATATAAGATTTAAAGTAACTCTTGAATAATGTAGGTAAAAACCTGAAAGTCGTATGTTAGTGTCCTTTGTAGCTTCACATTGCCTCACTATACATTGAAATACACCACTTTTTGTTCCATTTAGAACAACTAAGACAGGAAGATTAAAGGCCTCTTTCTAAGTCTCAGAAAGAATCAATGTCAAATTCTATCTGTCCTTTTTCATTACGTTTTTGCTTCTCTGTTTTCCTCCTGCTGACTGTTCTTCTTAGGCTTCAATAAATGGAGAAATTTAGGCTTTAGATGGTTAGTCATGGGACAAGTGGTTTCCTGGGAATAAGTTTCTTTTCTGAGAGATATTGTTTCACAAACTTTGGTTCTTTTGTTGAAGGGAGTTACTTTGGATATGAACCTGACAATTCCTCAATGCTTTTGAAACAAAATGTATGATGAGCATAATTTTTATTTGTTAAGAAATTAAAATAAACATGGGATTAAATACCAGCATAAACAAATCGAGATTACAAGCACAGTTGCTAGTGAGCAATCTTATCCAACTCCTGTAATATGCCCTTTACACAATAAAAATATGAAAGGCTCTCATTTTGTGTTCTGTACTCTTTTCCATCTTCAAAAGCCTTTCCCTTTCTCCCTTGTTGCTAAGAAGAAGGGACCGTTGCCAAGTAACAAGAAAATAGTGTCCATCATGTATCAATGTGTTGTATGTTGAATATCAAATGCAAAAATCATTTAGCTGTTCTCAAGGACCCTGTATGAACAAAATATCTTTTACACTAGAGGAGTAGAAACATTATGGCCTTCCTGGCCCTGTGTGGAGTTCATGCTTCTTTGACAGTCTTATTCAGGGCTACATACTTCCTCCTTGCTCCCAATCTGTGCTTTATTATGAATGAGGAAAAAATCCCATTAAACTTAATTGCATATTTTGTTCAACTAAAGATACATGTATGAGAGTGATCAGATAATTTGGAATCTCTTGTTCTTCTATTTTTCCTTCCTCAAAAAAAGAGCGTGGTTCTCTGTTTTTCTAGTAGTGGGGTAGAAGAGATATTATCATTTCATTATGTGTCTCATATCCTGGCAACTTGTAGATATACATGTAGAAGTTAACTCAATGACTAACTACTTTCAACATGAACATATTTGTAATGATCTTCTGTTATAAGCATAGTACTGTTCAAGAAATTGAAGGGGAAAAAAACAGAGAAGTATAAGATATGTCCCTGTCTTCAAGGAGACTGCAATCAATTGAGCAAATACAAAATATAGTTGAATAGCTAACTATAAAGAAATATATTTAAAAGGCCAGAGATTTTGTCCCTGATATAAATACAAAACAAAAATAAAAATTTACCCAGTCCACCTCTCTCTCTTTGCCTCCTATCTTGCTAAATGATGCTCCTGAAATGATTTGTATTAAACAAAAGCCGTGAAGAGAAAATAAAGGAACATTTATATATTCTAAAACAGTGATCTAAATGTGACAAAAGTGACAACTGAGGCAGAAGAAAAACAATTCAAAGATAAACTAATTTTGCAAAAGTATTTATGATTCATTGGCTGAGTGCTTGGTTGGCTATGCTTATGGGTCTAAACCTGCAAAGAGTTAAAATAGTCCAATTCTGAAAACTAAAGGCATTGGCAATTCACATACTCTATGAAAAATCATTATATGACAACTTTACTTTAAAAATAAAACAGTAGTATTATAATAGCAAAACCCTTTATGGGTACAAAGGTCAGCAGAGACAACAACAGATGACATTATAGAACAAAGGTAGATTAACAGAGGAGCACTGTGAAAAACCTTTGAAAGGAGCTCACAAACTATGTCACTAAACCCACAGATGACTGTGGGGACTCTATAGGATTAAGTGCAGCATTGGTGGCAGACAGATATTCCAATAGCTATGCTACCCCATGGTCATTATTTGCTCTGGCTATATATGTTCTTTGCCCATGTATGTTTCCTAGCTATGTCTCAATTTCTATGTATTGGCATATATTGGCATATATCTTCCCTCCAAAGATTTTCCCATAATGCAAGATCTCATCACACATATTCCTCTTGAGTTCCCTGGCCATATATGTCCCTTTTGGATGGTTCCTCTCTTATACAAGATGTGATAATTTCTCAAAGAATGTATTACATTATTTATGGAGAAGAGGAAGTGGCATTTCCTTGTTTTTATTTTAATATGTTACTTAACTAGATACATTTTGCTTTGAATTTGTGTTTTCTTTATTGGTCCAGTAAAAAAAAAAAAAAAATTAAAAACTGGCAAAGTTTTATGAGTGGATTTTTTTGAGGAAATGCCCTATCTGGTGATAACTTCTAGGGAACCCACAACTGAGAAAAAGAACCTCAGTCTAGACCATAGTGATTAATTTTGATGCAAAAAATGCCATTATTAATCCAACTGGAAAGTAGAATCATTTTTATTTTCACATTAGGTAAGCAGAATTTCAAAGTGAGGCTGTCTTTATTCTTTTCATCCTTTTGAAAGAGAATAAAAAGTTTTCCTTGGGACTTCCGGCCAAGATGGTGGAGAGGAGGCACACAGCTGTGTAAGCTCCACGTTTTTCTCTCAGAATCCATTCCATTACAAGCCTCTGAATCAATGCTTGACTGAAAAAAAAAAATCTACAAATAGATACTAAGAGAAGACATCCTTTAGATTCGCCAGGAAAGGTCTGTTTTTGCTCAAGGGTGGCAACAGTTTTAGATTGGGCACAGGCTGAGGGCAGGCAGCATCAGCGAGACCACGGAAAGCAGCTCACAGCCGAGCAGACTGGAGAGGAGGTGGGGTGTGATCGCAGCCGTCTCTGTGGGGAGAGCTTTGCTACAGGATTGGATATTTTGCTCTGGCAGCAACTCAGTAGCCCAGCAGAGAAGTTAAAAACACTGGGGGTGAAGAATATAACCCCAAACAGCTGGAGTCTCTCGGGACATGGCCACCCCCACAGTATCTCAGCATGCTCTCGGAGTCTCAGAGCGTAGGCGCAGCACAGTCCTGCTAGTGCCTCACTGCTGCCCCTCCGTCTGTAGAGGAAGCTCGGTAACACCACCCAGTCCTTCCCCCCAAAAAAGTAGACCCCATTTAGGATTTTTTTCTTTTTTTCTTTTTGCTAGTTTGTCTTTGATTCCTCTCTGACAAAATGAGCAAAAAATTGAAGAGGACTTTAACCCTTGACACTTCTATTCAGATAGAGAGCAGACTCTAAACCCTGAGGAGACTAAAAACAGACTGTCTCCAGGTGAATCCCCAAAGGAGGCGATCATCTGTTCCTCAGCACAGATGAAGCTCATAGAAGAAATTAAAAAGGCTCTCACAAGAGAGCTAGAAGAAAAATGGGAAAGGAGAGGGAGGCTTGGCAAGAGAGTCTGGAGAAGTCATGCCTCTCATTTAAAGATAGAGTGGATAAAGAAATCAAATCCTTGAAAAATAGGATTAGTGAACTGGAAACAGAAAATAGCTCTCTAAAAAACAAAATTGGCGAAATGGAAAAAAATTCCATAGAACAAAAGAACTCAAATGGACAATTAGAAAAAGATTTTTAAAAAGTGAGTGAAGAAAATACTTCATTGAAAATCAGGTTCGAACAAATGGAATTGAATGACTCAAGGAGACAAGAAGAATCAGTCAAGCAAATCCAAAAAAATCAAACAATGGAAAAGAATGTGAAATACCTTCTGGGGAAAACAAAAGACCTGGAAAACAGATCCAGGAGAGATAATCTGAGAATCATTGGATTCCCAGAAAAGCATGATGAAAAAAAGAGCCTGGACACTATTTTCCAGGAAATTATCAAAGAGAACTGCCCAGAAGTCATAGAGATAGAGGGTAAAATAGACAGTGAAAGAATTCATCAATCACCTACTGAAAGGGATCCTAAAATCAAAACACCAAGAAACATAGTGGCCAAATGCCAGAACCCTCAGATGAAGGAAAAAATACTGCAAGCGGCTAGAAAAACCCAATTCAAGTATCGAGGAGCCACAATAAGGATCACCCAGGATCTAGCAGCATCCACATTAAAGGATCGAAGGGCCTGGAATATGATATTCTGAAAGGCTAAGGAACTTGGTATGCAACCAAAAATAACTTACCCAGCTAGAATGAGCATCTTTTTTCCAGGGAAGAAGATGGACATTCAATGAAATAAGCAAATTTCACCTATTTTTGATGAAAAAGCCAGAACTTAACAAAAAAGTTGATCTACAAATATAGAACTCAAGAGAAATCTAAAAAGGTAAAGAGTAATCTTGGGAACTATATTTCTGCTATAAAGATGTATAAAGAATACATGTATACCTTGTTCTAGAAACTAAATGTGGAAAGGACATTGTACCAGAAAAAGGGTGAAATGGGGGTACTACATTTCATGAAGAGGCAAAGGAAACCTATTATATCTGAGAGAAAGAATGGAGGGGGATGAATATAGTGGGTATCTTACTGCCTTCAGAATTGGCTTTAAGAGAAAAATTTAGACATATTCAATTTATGGTGAAACTTCTCTCACCTCATTGAAAAGTGAGAAGGGAAAAGTGAAAAGGGAAGGAATAAGCTAAGCGGAAGGGAATACGGAAACTGGGAGGGAAAGGGGTAAGATAGGGGGAGGAACTCTAAGGCGGGGGGAGAGATACTAAAAAGGGAGGGCTGTGAGAAGCAAGTGGTACTCATAAGCTTAATACTAGGAAGGGGGGAAAGGGAGAAAGAAGGGAGAAAAGTATAAACAGGAGTTAACAAGATGGCAAATAATACAGAATTGGTCATTTTAGCCATAAATGTGAATGGGGTAAACTCCCCCATAAAGAGGAAGCGGTTAGCAGAATGGATTAAAAGCCAGAATCCTACAATATGTTGTTTACAGGAAACACACCTGAAGCAGGGAGATACATGCAGGTTAAAGGTAAAAGATTGGAGAAAAATCTACTATGCTTCAGGTGAAGTCAAAAAAGCAGGGGTAGCCATCCTCATCTCAGATCAAGCTAAAGCAAAAATTGATCTAATTAAAGAGATTAGGAAGGGCACTATATCTTGCTAAAGGATAGCATGGATAATGAAGCAATATCAATATTAATTATATATGCACCAAGTGGTGTAGCATCTAAATTCTTAAAAGAGAAATTAAGAGAGCTGCAAGAAGAAATAGACAGCAAAACTATAATAGTGGGAGATTTCAACCTTGCACTCTCAGAATTAGATAAATCAAACCACAAAATAAATAAGAAAGAAGTCAAAGAGGTAAATAGAATACTGGAAAAATTAGATATGATAGATCTCTGGAGAAAATGTAATGGAGACAGAAAGGAGTACACCTTCTTTTCAGCAGTTCATGGAACCCATACAAAAATTGACCATATATTAGGACATAAAAACCTCAAACTTAAATGCAGTAAGGCAGAAATAGTAAATGCATCCTTTTCAGACCACGATGCAATGAAAATTACATTCAACAAAAAGCCAGGGGAAAGTAGACCAAAAAATAATTGGAAACTAAATAATCTCATGTTAAAGAATGATTGGGTGAAACAGCAAATCATTGACATAATTAATAATTTCACCCAAGAAAATATAATAATGAGACATCATATCAAAATGTATGGGATGCAGCCAAAGCTGTAATAAGGGGAAATTTCATATTGTATAAAATAGAAAAAGAGAAGGTCAATGAATTGGGTTTGCAACTAAAAATGCTAGAAAAGGAACAAATTAAAAACCCCCAGTCAAACACTAAACTTGAAATTCTAAAAATAAAAGGAGAGTTCAATAAAAAAGAAAGTAAAAAAACTATTGAATTAACTAATAAAACTAAGAGTTGGTTCTATGAAAAAACCAACAAAATACACAAACACTTAGTAAATCTGATTAAAAAAAGGAAAGAGGAAAATCAAATTGTTAGTCTTAAAAATGAAAAGGGAGAACTCGCCACTAACAAAGAGGAAATCAGAACAATAATTAGGAGTTACTTTGCCCAACTTTATGCTAATAAATTTGACAACTTAAATGAAATAGAAGAATACCTCCAAAAATATAGCTTGCCTAAACTAACAGAGGAAGAAGTAAATATCCTAACAGTCCCATCTCAGAAAAAGAAATAGAACAAATTATCAACCAACTCCCTAAGAAAAAATCCCCAGGACCAGATGGATTTACATGTGAATTCTATCAAACATTTAAATAACAATTAACTCCAATGCTAAATAAACTATTTGAAAAAATAGGGATTGAAGGAGTCCTGCCAACCTCCTTTTATGACACAGACATAGTACTGATACCTAAACCAGGGAGATTGAAAACAGAGAAAGAAAATTATAGACCAATCTCCCTAATGAATATTGATGCTAAAATCTTAAATAAAATATTAGCAAAAAGATTACAGAAAATCATCCCCAGGATAACACGCTATGACCAAGTAGGATTTATACTAGGAATGCAGGGCTGGTTCAATATTAGGAAAACTATTAGCATAATTGACTATATCAATAACCAAACAAAAACCACATGGTCATCTCAATAGATGCAGAAAAAACATTTGATAAAATCCAACATCCATTCCTAATAAAAACACTTGAGAGCATAGGAATAAATGGACTTTTTCCCTTAAAATAGTCAGGAACATATATTTAAAACCTTCAGTGAGCATCATATGCAATGGGGAAAAACTGGAACCTTTCCCAGTAAGATCTGGAGTGAAGCAAGGTTGCCCACTATCACCATTATTATTCAATATTTTATTAGAAACACTAGCCTCTGCAATAAGAGTTGAGAAAGAGATGTAAGGAATTAGAGTAGGCAATGAGGAAACCAAACTATCACTCTTTGCAGATGATATGATGGTATACCTAGAGAATCCCAGAGATTCTACTAAAAAGCTATTAGAAATAATTCCTAATTTTAGCAAAGTAGCAGGATACAAAATAAATCCCCATAAATCCTCAGCATTTTTATACATCATCAACAAAATCCAACAGCAAGAGATACAAAGAGAAATTCCATTCAAAATAACTGTTGATAGCATAAAATATTTGGGAATCTATCTACCAAAGGAAAGTCAGGAATTATATGAGCAAAATTACAAAAAACTTTCCACACAAATAAAGTCAGACTTAAATTATTGGAAAAATATTGAGTGCTCTTTGATAGGTCGAGCAAATATAATAAAGATGGCAATACTCCCTAAACTAATCTATTTATTTAGTGCTATACCAATCAGACTTCCAAGAAAATATTTTAATGATCTAGAAAAAATAACAACAAAATTCATATGGAACAATAAAAAGTCGAGAATCTCAAGGGAATTAATGAAAAAAAAAATCAAATGAAGGTGGCCTAGCTGTATCTGATCTAAAATTATATTTTAAAGTAGCAGTCTCCAAAACCATTTGGTATTGGCTAAGAAATAGATTAGTTGATTAGTGGAAAAGGTTAGGTTCACAAGACAGAATAGTCAACTATAGCAATCTAGTGTTTGACAAACCCAAAGACCCTAACTTTTGGGATAAGAATTCATTATTTGATAAAAACTGCTGGGATAACTGGAAATTAGTATGGCAGCAATTAGGCATGGACCCACACTTAATACCGTGTACCAAGATAAGATCAAAATGGGTCTATGACCTAGGCATAAAGAATGAGATTATACATAAATTAAAGGAACATAGGATAGTTTATCTCTCAGACTTGTGGAGGAGAAAGAAATTTGTGACCAAAGATGAACTAGAGACCATTACTGATCACAAAATAGAAAATTTTGATTACATCAAATTAAAAAGCCTTTGTACAAATAAAACTAATGCAAACAAGATTAGAAGGGAAGCAACAAACTGGGAAAACATTTTCACAGTTAAAGGTTCTGATAAAGGCCTCATTTCCAAAATATATAGAGAACTAACTCAAATTCATAAGAAATCAAGCCATTCTCCAATTGATAAATGGTCAAAGGATGTGAAGAGACAATTTTCAGATGATGAAATTGAAACTATTACCACTCATATGAAAGAGTGTTCCAAATCACTATTGATCAGAGAAATGCAAATTAAGACAACTCTGAGATACCACGACACATCTGTCAGATTGGCTAAGATGACAGAAAAAAATAATGATGAATGTTGGAGGGGATGTGGGAAAACTGGGACACTGATGCATTGTTGGTGGAGTGGTGAACGAATCCAACCATTCTGGAGAGTAATCTGGAATTATGCCCAAAAAGTTATCAAACTGTGCATACCCTTTGGTCCAGCAGTGTTACTATGGGGCTTATACCCCAAAGAGATACTAAAGAAGGGAAAGGGACCTGTATGTGCCAAAATGTTTGTGGCAGCCCTGTTTGTAGTGGCTAGAAGCTGGAAAATGAATGGATGCCCATCAATTGGAGAATGGTTGAGTAAATTGTGGTATATGAACGTTATGGAATATTACTGTTTTGTAAGGAATGACCAGCGGGATGAATATGGAGAGGACTGGTGAGACTTACATGAACTGATGCTAAGTGAAATGAGCAGAACCAGGAGATCATTATATACCTCAACAACGATACTGGTTGAGGATGTATTCTGATGGAAGTGGATCTCTTCGATAAAGAGAGCTAATTCAGTTTCAATTGATCAAAGATGGGCAGAAGCAGCTACACCCAAAGAAAGAACACTGGGAAATGAATGTGAACTATTTTCATTTTTGTTTTTCTTCCCAGGTTATTTTTACCTTCTGAATCCAATTCTCCCTGTGCAACAAGAGAACTGTTCGGTTCTGCAAACATATATTGTATCTAGGATATACTGCAACATATCTAACATATATAGGACTCCTTGCCATCTAGGGGAGGGGGTGGAGGGAGGGAGGGGAAAAATCGGAATAGAAGCGAGTGCAAGGGATAATGTTGTAAAAAAATTACCCTGGCATGGATTCTGTCAATATAAAGTTATTATAAAATAAAATAAAATAAATTTTTAAAAAGCAAGAGAATAAAAATAATTTAAAGTAAATTACACTAGTGCAATTTCTGTTTTATGTGATAATAGAGACTATAGAAAAATTAAATTTATTTAAAGGGAATAAAAATGAAAACAATGCAAAATCAAATATTTTTAGTTTTAAAAATTAAATTCAACAAAGATATATAAAATTTAACTATACTCTGATGCATCATTGTGGCATTGCTCAACACAAATTTTTAAAGATTATATTATTGGAATAGGAGCCTCAGAAGGGCTTTTGAGTTAGAAAGATGTTGAATGAGTGAGCACTCAGCAAATGATTACGTGTGATATCTAAAGCCATATGTAACATTAGAGAGGCCCTCCATCAGAAAAATGGAAACCTATGATTTGTTTTTTGTCCTTACCAACAACAGAAGCATGTCTAATAAGAGGGTATAATATGCATTCTTAGGGTACTTTGTGATGAATTTATGACACTTTGGAAGTAATGGAACATTTAAATATGTACTTAAATTAAAAAGCACAAAAGGAAATGAAATTAAAGGTTTACCATATCATTACAGAATTAGTTGACTAAAAACTGCTGCCAATGTGAAATCAATTGATTGCTAGAGAATTACATTCCATGCTCCATGTTGCTGTCTAGACAAGATATAGGTGTTGAATAAGAATTAATTTCTGTCCTTCAAGAGATCCTCTTTGCAGATAAGAGTAAGATGTGAAGATAATAATAGGAAAGTTTTTTCAAGTTATTTAAATAATTTAAGCAATATCAGTTATCAAAGTAAAGTACATCTCCTTGAGGGCAGGGGCTGTTTTATTTTTTTATTTTATATCATTAGATTCTAATGTAGTACTAGGCACCTAGTAGAGACTTAGCCAAATTGGTTGAATCCTTCCTGTTTTTATTCAAACATGACAAGCTTCACCCATGACAGGAATGCACTCCTTCCTTATCTTTTTAGAATCTCCAGCTTCTTTCAAATTTTGGCTCAAGTGTCAATTCCTAGATGAGGCCTTCTTTGATCCTCTCATATACTAATTTCTTCCATTAAATATCTTTATTTTTATAAGTAGTTATATGTGTAAATGTTTCTCAAGAGAGAATGTGAATGAGCAAAGATTCTGCAAAAGCAAGAACTTACCAACCTCTCTTCCGAACTTCTCCAAATTCCTTTTAATAATGACTCTAAAAAAAATTTAAAGAGTCAGAACACACAAAAGATGGAATAGAACAATTTCCAGCAGAAGACAAGTTATGAATTTAGCAGAAAAAGTCTGTGGCATCAGGGTGTGTGAATGTCAACTCTGCATTCACTACTGCCAGTCTCTCCTAATTCCCAAAATTGCAGAATTGCCCTCAGAGAAATCTCCAGTCACTGTCTTTTGCAATGTTTAAATCAATTTTACCAAGCTTACCTTTGACTGAGGTCTTCAGAGATCTCTGGCCATCACTTCATGGAGCGATGGTTTATGATAGAGCACTTGAGAGCAATTGTATGCAAGCTAGAATCTTTATTCACATGTCCACATACTACCCTCTGACATCCTGCACATGCTTAGTTACTACTCCCAGCAGAGCTCCCAATAAAAAAGGACTAATTTCTTTTCCCTACAGATTAAATAGGGTTGATGAGGTCACACACACACACAGCCAATCAGAGAAGGAGATGCCTCCCATTAATGATGCGGATCTAATGAGACCTGAGTTCCTGCACACGAGGTGGTTCCTACTAATTCATAGCAGACCCAGGCAAAGTTTGCTTACTTCCTGTTGTACTGTACATGACTCCTCCAATCCTTACAAGGGTGATAGTCTATTGTTCAGTCCTTGTGTAGATTGCACTGGTGTAGTCCCAACCCTACCTCCAGTCCCAGCTCTAGCCCCAGCCCAATCCCAGCACCATCAAAATAATAAGGTGCAGAGAGGTCCCAAATTCAGAGATGTGCAGAAAGGCCAAATAAGAAGTATGCAATTAAAGTATATCCTTACCAGAGAGATGCAGAATGAGCAGGATTGCGGGAGGGGATTTGGGGTTTTCTTCCCAAAGAATGAAGAGCTCAAACTAAGTAGGAATCCAAGACATTAGAAAAGAAACAAAGGAAGAAGACTTACCAGGGTTACTGAGCAATGAATATCTGTTGATGCTTTATCCATTGTTACTGGTATTGGACAGTTCAATGATATGGAGCCATATCCAATTCCACTTCTGACACCAATTACTGTTATCCAAACCAATCTTTGATCTTGGGTGACCTGAACTAAACAAAGCAGGTCAGAGACAAGCAAGTCAGAACAAAAACAAAAGTTTGAATTCAAAATGAGGAAAATGACTTATAAGGAAGGATACATATACTTGTGTCCTGCTCTTAATAAAAGGGGCCCAGAGTAGTATGGAGATATTTCAACACTTAAACGTATAGTGATGATGGGTTATAGCCTTGACAATGAGGGATAACAGCAAAAACGAACCAAGTTTGATTTATCACAAGTCTTAAAAAGCAGAACATAGATATAACAAGAGCTTATCCAAGTGCAGAGATTATTTGATGTTTGTGTAAAACAATTCTGGAATTTTGTGTAAAATGGTTCTAGGACTTCAGTCTCCATATTTCTTTCTCTGGATGTGGATGGCATTTTCCATCCAAGATTTATTATAATTGTGTTGGTACACTGAATTGTAGAGGAGAGCTAAGTCTATCATAGTTGATCATCCATCACACAATCTTGTTGCTATGTATAATGTTTTCCTGACTCTGCTTTGCTTCAGTCAGTATCAGATCATGTTAGTCTTTCCAAACTTTCCTGAAATCCTCCTGTTCATTTCTTATACAATAATAGTATTCCATTACAAAACTATACCATAATTTATGAAGCCATTTTCCAATTGATGGACATCCACTCTATTTCCCATTCTATGCCACCACAAAAAAAGGCTGCTCCAAACATTTGTGCACATGAGGGTCCTTTTCTCTTTTATTGTTTTATTTAGAATACATATCCAGTGGTGACATTGATCAAATGGTATGCCCAATTTTGTAGCTCTTTTGGCATAGTTTCAAATTGCTCTCTAAAATGTCTAGATAAGTTCATACTTTCACCAAGGAATTAGTGTCCCACTTTTCCCACATCCTCTCTCATTATCTTTTACTGTGACCACTCATTCTTAAAACCCTAGAAAATTAGTTTCTGATACCACTTCCAGAATGTAATTCACAATACAAAAGTTATCAATAATTTTAAAATCCAATAATTTGCTCTCAATGCTCATTTTTTCTTTTCTAATCTTCTCGAACGTTCCTCTACACACTCTATAATCCAACCACAATAGCCCATTTGCTGATTCTCCCACACAGTGTTCCATAGTTAGTTTCTGTGTCTTTGAACTGTTTATTCCTCACGTTTGGACTCAATTTAAATTCATTTTCTGAAAGAATTTCCTGGTGATCTAAGAAAATATCTTGGTGATGCCTCCCACTCCTAAGTAGTATCTTCCTCTCTGAGATGATGTTCTACCTGCTATGATACATCCTGTATGAATCTAGTTAGTTTAATGTTTATCTCTCCATTTAGAATGAAAGATCTTTAAAGGAAAGGACTGCTTTAGCCTTTTTTTGTGTATCATAACATGACACATTGTAAACCCTCAATAAGTACCTATTGACTGATAGATGGATGCCAAACTTTTGATCTACTCAGTATTAATAATCAGTTATTCTAATTATTAACTTGTAATCTCTGAAGTGATTAACCTTCTTGAAAGAAGACCAGGTCATTAAGATAGATTTGTCTAAATTATACTTTGCTGTTCTATAGGCATAACAATCATAATCTCATCCCCTACTCAAAATAGTCTTTCTTTTGAGGCTATATGTTTCTAATTCCTTCAAATAAACTTTTTTATGTCATAGCCTCCATGCTAACATTGTCATGTTCACATTTCTCTGTATGACCTGTAGTTTATGTCCATTCTAAATTCTGGGACCTGGAAATAAAGGCAATATTCCACTGAGTGTTGTGATGGCCTGCAGATTCTAGTGAATTTATCACTTCTCCCGTTGTATTATTGTACTGCTCTTCATGCAGTCTAAGAATTCTTTCAGACTTATACATGATATTAAGAGTACCTTCAGATCATTTTATAGGAATTGCTATCCAGTCTCACTATATATAGAACTTATTGAAAATACTTAGAGTGCAATTTCTGATCCTGCTTGGGAAAAAAAGAGCAGAACTTTTCCTTAGTTCCCTGTGTTGTGTTTAATTGAGTTTGAGGATTTTTTGGGGGGATAGGGTTAATTCATATTAAGACAATTTTAAGAGAAGAGTACTGGGGGTTAGATTAT